>NC_064631.1:211124050-211769466 GCF_023864275.1 Schistocerca cancellata
GTGTCCGCTGTGCCGTGCGTGTGATCATTGCTTGTACAGCCCTCTCGCAGTGTCCGGAGCAAGTATGGTGGGTCTGACACACCGGTGTCAGTGTGTTCTTTTTTCCATTTCCAGGAGTGTATGTGAAAGCTTAGCTTCTCTTCCAGCTTATTAATCTTGGAGACCAATATTATATGTGAACGCTGTGTATATTAATTTAAACCATTAACTTTGCTTATTTGTGTTTTCGCGCTACTTAAGCGCGATCTTGCTAATGGCTGACGACATCACGTGTCCTATGCTGTCATCAGCTGGCGAGATCACGTGACAAGAGTGATGAGTGGCTAGTGCTTCGGAAAGTAACATGCGGTATTTGGTGGAATTCGAATTTATACCTACATAATACGAAACTATGCAGCGTACACACTGCTGCACATCAAAGGTGTTTCAAAACGTCTTTTCCCCCCCTGAGTTTCGATTTCTAAAGTGGCGGGAAATTCTACGTCGGTATATAAAACCATAAACATTCAAAGGATTGATGAGTTTTACAGTGCCAAGGAATAGTATACGGCCACTTAACATGGAAAAAGTGTGTTTTCGCCTGGGAGAAAGTGTATTTTTAACCGGGAAATCCGGGAATTTTTTTTCCTTGTCCACGTAGACACCCTGTAGCTATTTCGTTGAATTTCCGGCATTTAGATTTGATTGATTTATCGTGCATCCAGGGTTTAACAGGTTCCTTTTAGCACTCATGTGGATGACGCAACACTTTTCATTATTTAGGGTCAATTGCCAATTTTCGCACCATACAGATGTCTTATCGAAATCGCTTTGCAGTTGGGTTTGACCTTCTAGTGGCTTTAAATTGAGTGTTCTTCTGTAAGTGAGGTCAGGTATCTGAAAGTGAAAATTTTTTAGGTTTTACAATAATATAAAAGAGCTGACGTCTACACTATGGATAAATAAGAAAACTGAGTTGATGAAGTTATTTTCAAAGTTGTTTATGATGTTATTAGTTACATAATAAAAGAGAACATGATGGATAAGGTAAACAGGCTCTGTTTATTCCCTTATAAGGCCAATTCACACTGTCCGCTACGGAACTATCACGTCACGGCACTGTCACCTCAAGGTATATCCACATTGTCCATCAAGTCGCGGCACATCAAGTCAATTCAAGTCATGTAATCTCAACTCACATTGTTGTCCGCAACTGTTCTTTTCCTGGGAATTTTCAAGATGATTATCAATAGCTTTTAAACATGAAGTGCACATACACAATGCAGTAGCTTATATGCATGAATGTTGGACTCAATATTTGTACGAAAATAACATTTATTGGACTCACATGGTTTGCAGCTTGCAGAGGTAGTTTGAATATTAGGGAAGGGAGACAGAAGTGCAAAACAACACAAAGAAAATGTGTGGTTCGGAAAATATGTCATAACGTGTTACAGAATTTCACACATTATCCATGGAGCTTCAGGAAGAGGAATCTGCTTATATATTTTGATAAGGGGAAGCATCAGTTTTTTCATTTGATACCATACATTAAATTGCACCCAGTATTAGTAAAAAGTACATAGTGTTAAGAGCTGCCATCACACCCTGTGGACATTTGGTGTAAGACTAACTTTAGTTGCTAGTTCAGTGCAAAATTTTGTGCATTAGTCATATCTCCCTCAGTACCTTCCCCTTCAAGATATATAGGTTTTCTTTACATGTTTAGTAGTTCAAGTGCCTTATTTGTACTGGGGTTAGCTAGTGAAACCACATAAATATTGACCACTGATACTTGCAAAACTTTTACACACAATTCAGAGAGCTATTTAACAATAAATAGGCTTGCCACAAATTCATATTTAAACAAACAATTTGCAGTGTCTGAAGGTTTCGGTGCGTTTCATTATGTAACACTAAAAATGCCTGACAACATACAAATAAACTCCACCTACTAACCAATCTGATTCTATCCACATACTTTTTTCACTTCAAGTTGCAGCCACGTAGCAGTCAATTTCATTATAAATTATTAAATGCTGTGCCGGTATCTATAAAAATCCACTATTAAATCCAGTAGAAGACAAGTAATTTAGTAAGCTCTTTTCAGAGAGCTGTCTCACTGCTTCAAATAACCTGTTGCCATTTATTATAAATTTTAACAAAAGAAATAAAGAAATGAAACATTTACATCAAATAACAAACAACAAACAACTGACATCAACCATTATGAAACGAAATAGGGAGATCTCCCCATGGCCGTATATCGGGAGGAAATGTGTTTTGTGAGTCACGTGATCAGCAACTGATGTGATGGAATGGCCAATGAGAATGCCACCATTTGAAATGCATTGCATAATGTTTTGATGGGATGGGATGGGACATGAAGTGACATGACGACCAGTGTGAATTGGCTTATAAGCACTGTTCTATGTATTTGTAGGTATGTGCTTCAACTAGCAAATAAATATCAATGTTTTGAAATGTTGGTTCACTTCTTGTCGCTTTACCACACAAAATCGATCAGTAACACACATTATGAAGTTTGCTTGGCCATTAATAAACTTTATCGTTTTTTGGTTCCTCAAATCCGATGCTATATGCCCTACTTCACCATTTAATACTGGGCTTCAGTTAACTGACATGCCATGACGATGTCCATGATGCAATTTAGTTAGCTCTTTTCAGAGTACTGTCTCACTGCTTCAAATAACCTGTTGTCATTTATTATAAATTTTAACAGAAGATGGTGAAAGTGACACCATGTGACAATCCATTGATATCTCATGTGAATTAGCCTGTGGTTATCACATATCATATGGCAGTAATAACACACTTTAGATGTCGTTTATACAATTATTTAGTACTGAAGTAAGCGAGAACAACATGGCAGTACAAAAGTTGCATGCCAAGAGAGCATAGAACAAAGGTAGTACAAAGATGCTGGAGTCCAAAGATATGACACTTTATGCCAGAGGCGCCACAGAGCCCCACCCCCTCCCCCCGGCAGTGTGGAGCACGGCAGAGGGAAGTTTCAATTGTCATGCCAGTGCGGTGGTTGAAGATGGCGTCCAGTGCGAGAAGTGGTCGCATCGGAAACCACACTGCCAGAGTCTTGTCCGTCGAACAGCTGTGTCGGTGGTGGAATGTGGTTTGAAGTGTCTGTAGTGTCAAGAGGCAGAGTGGCAGCGACAGCAGGCAGATCGGAAGTGTTGGAAAGCGGTTTGGAGAGCGACCACGCTGGTTTTAAGCGCTTAACAGAAACTGAGTTCGTCCATTCAGATGAATCACAAACGTATTCACTCCATGACATAAGACAGGATGCAGGCCCAAATAAGGCCACTTGCATGGAGTTGTTGCGCAGCATCACGAATTCACATGATGCAAGGTCCTTGTGGATGAACACCAGCGGTGTGGAATGAGGGGTAGGCAGGGGGTGCACAGGCAAGCAATGTGCACATGTACCCACTCCACAAGGGCCAGAAGATCGATGGCGGCACCCAGTGGTGTGTCCTCCACAAACTCTGCTGGAAGGAGGAGGGACTCTCTGTATAGAATCTCTGCCAGTGATGCATTCTGGTCCTCCTTATGGGCAGAGCAGATACTGAGTAAGACCAAATGGAGGGCCTTGGACCATAACCCACCACGGCACATGAGTGTGGCTTTGAGAGTTTGGTGCCACTGTTCGACCAGGCCTTTAGCCTGTGGGTGATAGGCCATGGTGTGGAATTTGGCTACATCACACAGCTTGCACAGTCGAGCAAAAAGTGTGGATTCGAACTGTCGTCCCTGATCAGTAGTGAGGGAAGGAGGACAGCCGAACCTCATGACCCACACGGATATGAAAGAGTGAGCGATGGTCTCTGCTGTTATGTCGATGAGTGGGACCACCTCTACCCAATGAGTTGATCATAGATTATATGTATTTGTACCCCTCAGAAGGCGGGAGTGGACTGACCACGTCAATGTGGACATGCCGAAGGCGACCCCTTGGGATATCGAACTTGCCTAGTGGAGGTTGCACATGTCTGCTGACTTTACTATGCTGGCATGGGACACACGCGTGGCTCCAAGTATGGCAGTCATGCGGCACACCGGGCCAGACGAAGTGTTCAGTGCCTAGCCTCATCATAGCCCACGTTCCGGGGTGGGATAAGTTATGTAAAGCATTGGAGATCCCACGCCAAAGAGTGGGCAGTACCAAGGGGCGAGGAGTGCCCATAGAAACGTCGCAAAGGACCGGAGTTGTCGATCCATGCAGGACTAGAGGTTGGATAGTGAGCGAAGACTCACTATCTGAAACCAATCACTGTGTATTGGTGTCCTCAGTCTGGAGTCGAGCGAGGTCATCTAAGTTCAAGGGTACAGTAAGCACCAAGATACGAGATAGTCAGCTACAACATTCTCTGCACCGCGGATGTAGCAAACATCTGATGAATGTTGACAAATATAGTCTATATGGCGGAAACATCTCGGCGGAAGGTCCTTAGCCGTGTTGCGTATCGCGTCTACGCGAGGCTTGTGATCTGAGTAGATCATGAAAGGTCACCCCTCAAGGTCACTCCAGAAGCGTTAGATTGCCTCATAGATTGCGAGAAGTTCGCGGTCGAAATCCGACATCTTACACTGGTTCTAAGTTAGTTTCTTTGAAAAGAAGTGGAGTGGGTGGGTGGAGTCAGCTGTGTGCTGTTGTAAAACAGCGCCAACAACTGAGTCACTTGCATCAGTTGTAATAGAAACACAGACCTCAGGATCGGGGTGGGTGAGTGTGATGGCTTTGGCGAGGGCAGTTTTGAGATTATCAAATGCGTCGAGCATGGGTTTGGTCCAGTCCAACTTCCCGTTCCCCGAGGTATTTTTGCCTGAGAGGACGTCGTCGAGGGGTGAGTGGATGGAGGCAGCCTGAGGGATATAGCATTGGTAAAAGTTTACCATAACCAGGAAATGACAGAGTTGAGCATAATCTTCAGGAAGAGGCTGGGCGAGAATGGTTTCAACAAGAGAATCCATTAGTCGGAGGCCGTCGGCCGAGACAGTTTGGCCCAAGAATGTAACTGATGTAGAACAGGATTGAGATTTATTGTGGTTGATCACCACGCTGTCGGCCATGAGGGCTGAATGGACAGCATCAAGGTGAACCTGGTGCTCCTTGGCAGAGGAGGCAAAAATCAGAATGTCATCCAAATAAGCAAAAGCAAAAGGCAGAGGTAGCAAAATGGAATCAATGAACCGTTGCCATGTCTGCACAGCATTTTTCAAGCCATAAGGCATGTAACAGTATTCAAATAGGCCGAAGAGTGTGATGATGGCCATCTTCGGAATATATGTCTGGTGCATAGGGATTTGGTGATACACCTTTGACCAATCTAGGACTGAGACACACTTGGAACCATGTAGTAATTGCATGAAATCCTGGATAAGGGACCTGTAGTCCCCATACATGTGTAAGGAGCTGTCTTTTTTAGGGACAAGGTGGATAGATGAAGACAAGTTGCTGTTGGATTGTTGGAGCATGCCTGAAAACAATAAATCCTGAACGATTAATTTCGCACACAGAAGTTTGCAAGTGTTAAGATGCCTGGCTTTATAACATACAGGTGGGCTCTCCGTGGTGCGGATTCTATGACAAGTGCCATTGCTGATGGCCAATACCCGTGAAGGGAGGCAGGCAGGGAGGGGCAAGAGGGGGGGGGGCAGATGCGACGGCTGTTCACTGACCTTGCCCGGCTGGAACGTCATGGGGAGGGCATTGGCAGCAGACGATGACGGAGGGCATGGCACAGTAGCTAAGTGATGCAGCGAATCCTACAAAGTGAGCGTCCTGTAGATTCGCCTGCAGCAACGTGCAAACGGCAGCAGGAAGAGGAAAGCTTGTCACAGGAGCAATGTAGTGCGAAGACGCAATAGATGCAAGTGTTGGTTCCTCTTGTTGCAGCTCTGTAGACAGGCCGCGAATCGTGCTCCATGCGTATGATAATTCAGCAGAGGTGCGGGAAATGTGGGTGCGTTACACCTCGTTCTGTGTGCAGAGCTCATCGATTTGTCAGCATACATCTGACAAATCAGAGAGCTATGCAGTAATACAATCGAGCAGAGATGCACATGAGGAAAGCATGGCCAAGGAGGCAGAGGGCGAAATTGTGCTGAACTCGTTCAGCATAGAACAGTAGAACCAGATGCGTGGCGGCAACGGCGGCCTGCAGGTCTGGTGAAAGTTCGTAATGGTGTAGACAGCCCAACCTGATCACAGGTTCATCCATGTTGGCGACATGGAAAGTCCAAAGGAAGGTGGCGACTAGTGATAGGCAAAGCGACATCTTGATGCAGCCAAGGACTGCGATAGGAGAATGATTAGCAGCTATCAAAGTGAGGTTAGCAGGGGAAGGCACGTTGCCTGTGTGCTTGTATGGGATAATACTGACGTTGGCACTGGTGTCGACTAGAAAGTGAGTGCCCAATGACAAGTCGGTTATGTAGAGGCGTCATGCCGCTGGAGCAAGTGGTACAGCATTGGACGGTAGGTGCCGTGGCGGGACATGGCGCCTAAACCTGCCTGCTGAAATCGTTTGGGTAGGTGCAAGGTGCACAACAGTTGCGTGTGGCGTCCCAGTAAGAAGCATGGTACCAGCATAGTGGGTAAACTTGGAGGCAGGGCGGTGTGGAGCGGGAGGCGGCCGCAGCTGGATGCGTCATTGCTTGTGGCCGCTCAGGCTGCTGCTCGGCGGGGTCAGCTGTTGTCGGGAGGCTGCAGGCAGCACCTCCTGTAGGCTGCTAGGTGGCAGCTCCTGACAGGCCACTCAGATGCTGAGGTGAGCACGCTGGCCTCTGCTGGCAGAGTGCAGAACCGAAGGTGCAGGTGTGCCAACTGATGGCGATGGAGATGTCGTCCGTGACAGGCAGTGTCAGTGACGAATGAGAGTGTAGCCTCTGTCAGCCATGCGTAGGCGAACCTCGAGAGGGTCAGCAACATGAGATAGCAGGTGAAGTTGTAGGTTCAAAGGCAGTTTGACTATCCACGAAGTCCAAAGCGCGGCATCAGGCAATGCTTGATCATCAATTAATGCACGAAGGCGCCACCAGGGCTGCGAAGGTGTGCGGTTGTCGAGGTGCTCGTTGTGAATAATGTGGTGGATAGCCTCTGCTGGTGGGCAACAAAGGCGCTCGATGAGCAATGTTTTCGCCGTCAAATACTTGGGTGAGGTGGGTGGAGAGAGGAGCAGATCACTGATAAGGTCTGGATGAGCATGGAGGTGACTCACCAGGCAGACAAAACGTACGTTGTCATTCGAAATCCCGTGAATATCCATTAGGTGATCCACCAATGTGAACCAAGTCTTAGGGTTGTCCTTTTGAAAAGCAGGCAGCTTAGGAAACCTGCTGGGTAATACTTGTTGATGCAGCACTGGCAGGCGAAGATCTGTGCGTGCGGGGAAGTAAGCCCTTGACACCGGGAATGCAGGGTGGATGGTGCATCACCTGAGGTCTGCATGGGGGGGGGGGGGGGGGGGGGGGGCAGCCGCAAGTAGTACACGATGTGGAGTGAGCAGGTGCAACAGATGTGTATGTTGAGTCCCAATTGCAGGTCCAACGATGAACACGGCACAGGTGTAATGGCCGATGCCATTGCAACAGTGGGTGGAAGGCGTTATGGTGCAGGCACCGGGGAGCTGACCCGGTAATCGGCGCAGGTGGAACAGTTGGTGTTATTACGGAAGTGGGCGGAAGGCAATTGTAGAGTAATCGCAGAGTGACAGTCACAGAAACCGGCGTGGTTGAGGTGACCGGCGTTGCAAAATGGCATGCGGTGGGGGGGGGGGGGATGTTGCAACATTAAGTTTATAAGAATAGTGCAACCCCATGCACTGGTATGTTCGATTCACTGTTCTGGAATTTTGTCGGCACATCAGACCAAACTGAAGGAGACTGGGTAGTTGATGGGTAAACCACAACGTCCTTGACTGGGTTGTCATTCACAATGTCACTAGGCAGTGTGCACTGTCCATGTAGTGGCTGTTGCTGCGTAATTGCACTTGACGGTGGCCATGTTGAGCCAGTTAAGGTTAAGTGGCAGCCGACATGGCTGGGCGTAGACAATTGTTCACTTTTAACTAAACGCACATTAGGTACACTTGACCACTTGTGGTCACAAGCACAGTTAATAGGATGCATAGTACTAGCACCGAAAGACACTGGTAGATCCATTGTTCCAAAGACATTATGAGTTGGCACACAAAGTTTGTTAATGATGAATAGAAGCACAAAATAACTCACGAACATACAACGACGATGTTGGGGTCACCACTGTGGTTATCACATATCGTAGGGCGGTAATAACACACTTACGATGTCGTTTATACATTTATTTAGCACTGAAGTAAGCAAGAACAACATGGCAGTACAAAAGCTGGACATGCAGAGAGCATAAAACAAAGGTAGTACAAAGATGCTAGAGTCCAAAGATATGGCACTTTATGCCAAAGGTGCCACAAGCCTCTGGAGCAATTAAATGAATTCATAAATTCTGCCAAGTTTTTTATGTGTTCTTGCACTGTACTATAAAGCTAACTATGGTGTCACATGCACTTCGCCTTGTCTTTCCAAGAATTGGGAAAGTGCAGAGTGGCTTGCAGTGACCACATCTCAAGAGTTCCTTTAAAAATTTAACACTCCCTTTCTTCGCTGTAGTAGGATGTGATCTACATCACCAATTGCAATTTTATCACATCGACAGTAGTCTAAGTACTCGACACAAGTTGGAGGCTTCAATATGACATCGCGTAGCTGTCAAAACAGCTTGTTGGAATCGTGTAATGGACATCTTGTTGCACATTAAAAACAAACCTGCTTTACCCTTTAATGCGCGCAACTTTGCCTTTAACACAAGAAAGAATCACTAATGTCTATTCATTCATTTAAATACAGACAAAATTAATGTTAACCAGTGTTGAAAATAATAAAACATGTGATGGAATATTGTGTACAATGCAGAAATCAAATACCGTATATAGGACGTGTCATATATGCATGCAGAAACACAATTTGCCGGTTAACACCTGCACACAAGATCAAATTAATAATATTATTTTCATTTCTATGGGCAAGAATGGAGTTTTAATAAATGACGAAAATTATGATACACGAAAACTAAATATTGTGCAGCTGTCAAGCATACTGCAGAATATGTGGTACGCACAACTAAACACATTAAAAAACAATTCTTCTACTGCAGCAAATGTAAAATGCGTTGGCACATTCCTGCCATGTATTAAATGTAAGTTGCTCAAAGTGGTTTGTGGTGTAATTATGCTATCACTTAATTCAAAGGAATTCTACTATTAGCTGTGTCAGTGTAAAGAGTAAGACATAGTGAGATGCCTCGTTGGACAAATAACTCTAAGCTGGTGAGCTATTTTGGTACATTCGTTCCAGATGTTTGTATACTGAGAGGCTATTACTTAAAAGGAAATCTAAATATTACAGAAAGCAATACAACATGTGTATTGGGTACACAAGTTTCGTTTCTTTGTTTTAAATCTTGAATATTTCTTGGGTATTCAGCTGGGTGGCATCGTCCAACAGGCACTATATTTTGCCAAGCTGGCTTCTTGCCATCTTCAGGCATCCCTGGAGTCTAATTGAAGTCCGATGGATGCCAACTTTATGTCCTCTTTTACCCCCAACCCTCCTGCAGCCTTCTTCTGGCCGTCTTCGAGTGCAGTCCTGGTGTTGAAAAAACGTTCCTGTTGTGGATCGTGGACCACAGTACTGCCGTGGTCATGGCATTCTGCCACCAAGTTGGCAGTGTGTCATATTATTCAAATGTCCTGAAGGGAGTGGATTTCCGTGTAGACTGCTGCTGTGCTTTGATCATGCTCAAGGATGTTTCCTAGGTCCTGCTTCACTGAAATCTATGGTCCTTATTTATTAGCTCTTCATGTAGTCAGGTCTCCACTATCTCTTTGAGAATACAGTCCTAGAAGATGTTTGATCAGTGTAACACCTTTGTGTGATTGTAATTCATGGCATGTCCATGGGAGATGCCACGCCCCGCTGCAGTGGACTTTGCTATCTGTATGTTGTCTGTGCAGCATTTATGCTCAGAGCATCTCTCCTGTACTGTCTGGATGGTCTGGCCTACATACATTTTTCCACGCTGGCAAGGGATGCGGTAGACTCCCAGTTTCTGGAGTCCTAGGCATGGCTCCCACAAGGATGGACTCCTTGGTCCACGGCCCAGGTGTGAAGGCAGCCCAGGACCAGCCCTACTACGAATTTAATTTTTTAATTATTATAATGTAATGTTTTAATTATTATAATGTAATACACAAGGCCTGGCCAGACAGAAAGCAGCTTGGAGGTAGCGCAAAAGCAATGCCGCATCATTATAAAGCTCGTTATTCTATCACGCTGGTCGCACAGAGTGTGGCTTTCATGCCATCTCAGAACACAAATTTGCTGCAGGCCAGAGTAGCTGTGTGCATCTGCTGGTGCATTTTACTGCCATGCTGCTACGTGGTGGCAACATCGCAAGGCAGCTCTGTCGTGCCCCACAGTAAGTGCAAGCTGCTGTAATAGGTTTTCGACCGCATCCACACTGGGACAGCTGACACAAAACCTAAGCAACAGCAGTTGCTGTAGACATCCACTCTTGCTTGTGTGGCGTCCCTTACCACTGAGCACCCCGGCCATCTGCTGCGGTGTTGACAGGGTGCATTCTGTCCGGTCAGGCCTTGAGGCTCACTGCCCCCTTCCTACCTAACCACCCTACCTGCCTTGCCTATTTTCTGTCTAGTTTTCCCCCCTCCTCTTTTCTCTAAAAGCAGATGCATCACATTGCTCATTGGTTGCAGTCCACCTGTCAGCTTCGTGTTATTTGTGTTAAATCCTGTCACTTTTGTCGTCTGCTACTGAAAGTGATAACATTACATTATTTGTATGAAAATGCTTTGTTTTTCTAGGATTTTGTTTATGTGAAAATATTCCTGAACAAGATAAGGTAATCTTAATTAATAATCCAGACTGAGAAATGCAGATTTACATTATAAACAAATATAATTTAGCCTGAATGTATTATTTCATGTCAGATTACATACTGCAACAACAGCTTAAGATGTTGAACAATTAATGTAAATCCGGAGCTTTAAAAAGAAAGCTGCAAAAAGACAAATTAGAAAAAGTAGCTAAGTGTCACCAGACTATTATAAAATTTTTGAAGAGCCATGAAAAAGAAGAGTTATAAGAAGTTCAGCCCTAGAATGCCAACCTCCATGCTGTGTTGTTCAGTTAGTTTCAGATGAAAAATATCTAAAACAAATAATATAAGAATAAGGCAATTTGGCTTCTAAACAGCTAATTGAAGCAGAGAAAACAAAAAATGTCATAGAATCTCTTACTGTACATCAAGAAAATAATGAAAAATGTGCTAATCTAGATATTAGTATGAATACTGATGACAGCAATAGTTATATTGTGAATGATTCTGGTACTTGGCCTCCATCTGTGAACGATTAACTGTGGTAGGAAATAGCATCATCTTACACTGGTTTCTCAGCTTTTAGGCAAGATCAAACTCCTTTCTAACTGGCCTTTCAGGGAAACATGAGACATTGCTGTACGTGAAAAAGCCAATAACAGAGCAAGTCAGTAACATCTTGAGAGGACATGGTGTGAACAGTAACCTTCAACGGTCAATTAACTGTGAAGCAACAAGATGGAAAGCTATATTACAAAGAATTCTGGACACAACTTTATTCTTAAATCGTAGAGGTTTAGTTTTCTAAGGGAAAATAATCAGATTGGTGATGTTCACAATCGAAAGAAAACCACTGCTGAACAAAAGTATAATAGGTCAAGCTCACTATCTATCATGGTACTTGCAGAATGAATTTATCTCTCTTGTGGTGAAAAACTATTGAAAACTATTTTACATCGAAGAGAAGAGTCTGCCTTTTACAGAGTTATTGACAATGCAACTGCCGACACTTCTCACCAGGAGCAGAATATACTCATTCTGTGCTACGTATTTCAAAATATATAAATAAATTCATTGAAAGTTTGTGAAAGGTTTATTGAATTTATGTATATTAGCCAAAAAACAGGTGAAGCCAAAACTGATGAAATGCTCTCCACACTAGGAACACAAGGAGTATCACTTGCAGATTGTCGTGCTCAGAGCTGTTACAATGGCTCCAACATGCAGGGCCATGCTAGTGGTGTTCACTCAAGAATACTTATAGAAAAAAAAGTCTGCCATTTTTTCTCCCTGTGGAGCACATTTTCTGAACAGAGGAGGTGTCAAGACTGTGTGGCGTTCGCTGTGTTATTCAGTGGTTTGGTATTTAACTGATTTGTAAAAGGAAATGATAATCTTATTTTATTACATTGAGTAATTACTAAATATTTTTTCTCCTGGCTAAAGATTTGATCAAGTTGCTAAAGAACTGCAAGTTAACGTCATGTTAAAGTGTTGTCTGTAAGTTGTGTAAGTGTCACTAAATCACAGTTCATACGCAACTATGGATTACGATGGAAACAGTTATCTTCAGCAAAATGATCATTAAAACCACCGAATATCAGCCGCGCACAACACTGACGTATGTTACCTGAAACAATATTCTTCGCAACTCGTGCGTAATTAATTTCGTCTCCATACATCAGCTAGGAAAGTTTGTTATAATGATCGTGCTATGAGCACTGTTTTTAAAGAACCAATCTGATTTTAAACATTTTCATTAAAATGAGTTCGGAACCACCGGTGCACATTTATTTTCACACATTTGTATTACGTTCGGCATTTATGTCTGCAGAGTTGCGTAATTTGAATTTGCCACAGAGATAATTGTTAAGATGGTGGCAGACAATTGATAGAGACTTTCTATTGTTAGACCAAATAAGTAAGTATTTGAAATGATTATTAAACGCTATAAAATGTACTTTCTTATTGTGCACTATTTAGACTTCATCAAGCAAACATTTGATTTATTTCTAAGGAAAACACAGACAAAAACGCGATACAAATCGCTATCATCAATGGCTGCACTCCTTGCAGCGGAAAGAAATAATTAACACAGATAATGCTCATATTTATAATAATAATAATGAACTCTATTTTCAAGTAATAATTAACAAATAATTACAGTTTCTTAACAGACCTCACTTCGATATGCATCCGCAACTTACAAAAGCCAACCAACAAAAGGTAAAAACAAAGGAAGACAAACGCAGATCATAAAAGGAATTTACAATTATCATTCTCTTTGTGTGATACACATCGATACGTCCAATTATATCATAGAATATTATATAAATAATTAATATTTATAAGTTTTCACTGTTTTTTCATACGTCGAATAGATAATGTTTATAACTGTTAGTGGCATAATTTCCTCTCGTCGCACTGTAGCCAAAAATTTATCACATGGATGTTACAATGCCCCTTGGGCTGAGAAAAAAAATTAGTTTATCTATTGTATATTTTTTTTATCAGTCCACGTAATCCACGTAGATTTGCTACTCTCAAGATGCAAATGTTTAGTTTCAATGTTGTTTTAGACATGATAAAATTATAGTTGAATCGAGTACTTTAAATGACTTCAGTGACTGTATTATCTCGAAAATTGCTGCAGATACTTCCCGGATTAACTTATCCCCGCCCATTTGGGTTCACTGGACTCGGAAAACTGGGAATAAAACTGTCCAAGGGGCTTCAAGAAAATACAGACACCTACTTTTAATAGTCAGGCTTGATATGATTGTAATAAAATATGCTGGAAAATGCAAATTTATGACTCTGTTGTAAGCATCTGAGATAATGACTGTTTTTTCATGGTGGTACATCACTCATTTATCGAATGTCATAAGAATTTGCTGCTGATGTCGTAAGACCGCCCTCGTGTCGAGCCGTTGGACCAGAGACAGGTAGTGGCTGCTGCTGGACCGCCCCCGGCCGAGTCGGTGGGGCGTCGGTTGCCGTCGGCTGCATTGTGGTTTGGATCTGCTGCTGGCTAGAAGTCGCGCTGCAGCAGGTCTTGTTTCTCCTTTCCCACGTCCCTCAGTTTAAGACGGGTACATGAAATGTCAAAATATAAGCATCAGTGACAAGATAATTACTATTCTCATCCTGTGGAAAAGTTTATTAGTGTCCATTTCACTTGCATTCACACGGAAGGAATTAGACTGTTTTTGGAGTATGTTCTGTATTTTGACACTGTTCAACACAATGCAGTGATTCACATGTAAGTTTATCACAATATGCACATTTTGAACACTGCACCGTTAATCATACAAGTGTCCGTAGTGTGCTTCGTTCACTTAAGCGGAATGTAAATATTTTCACGACGCGCTGCGTAGCCAACGTTGCATTATTGTTTTGCTGCGCGGCTGGCTGTACAGTCTGTCACATTAAATTTGACATGCGGAGACACTTCATATCAAACTACTAAAGGTCATCAGTTCAAATTAATTATTAATACAGTCAACAGTACTCAACGTTCATAGCGTTGCTGCTAACTTTGAAACTCCAAGGGCGTTCATAAGGTTACGTGATCACAGTTTTTATCACTGTTCATCATTATTCACAATGTAAATCACAGTTCTTCACGCGTCCACTAGTTCCTGCGAAACACGTTTCACTGTTCTGATTGCTGTCAGTAGTTTTCCAGAGTACTTAACAGACAATCTATATACAAATGACACTTCTCAAGTAATGAGGTCTGGTACACTTGCACGAAAGTTCATATTACCATGACTGAATAACAAAATTTAAAATTTTACACTGTCACATAAACATGAGACAATATAAAACTTTCAGAATCTGCTACATTATCTTGACCATGAGATTATTACTGAACTGTCCAGATAACAGTACATTTCCATTTTTATTACAAATACATATATGTATATATTTCTATTTTTTATTCAGATTTTTATGTACCATGTTTTTCGGACAGATGTCCATGTTCGGTTTATCTAACCGGAATGTTGCTCATAAGAGCATTTTAAATAATTTCGTAAATCAGTACACATTCAGATTTCGCTTCACTAGTGGTGAAAGCAGTTTATTATTTATTTATTTATTTTTTTTTTTTTTCTCAGTCACACAGCTCACACACCACCAACACTCACTACGTGTGTGGGACTACATGACTCAATCTTATGAAAATATTTTTGTTATATCCATTCTTACACACGAACAAATATATTACTTAAGCATTTTAATCATTTCTATCCTATGTATAGGAAGGTAAAATTCCTCACATTTAATGCAATAACACCTAAGTGTTTATCAAGTTATTTATCCCTTTTAGAGTAAAAATACATTTCTTATGGGGATTCTCTACTCCTTGTTCAAATAATTGAACAACCTTACAGTGTAATACTTGACATAAAAGCTTATAAACTAATACATACATAATATTATCAAATTATTACTGCTAATTATTTTACCATAAACATTATATTTACAGTTATGGGGTAGTGCACTTGCACTTCTGATTGGTCCTTTGTATCACTTCATTTTTCTTAGTCCAGGGGACCGAGTAAGATGTTCTGCAATAGGTCTTGTGTGGATATACTTTCATATTATACTGGTAATCTTTTGTGATTCCAGGGCATTCAGTGACTACTTCGAGGTATCCGGATAATAATTCTGTTAATTGTCTAGCCTCTGAAGCTTTAATGCAAGTTGCCTCCTGTATCTTCTCTTCTATTGTTGTGACGATGTCACTTATGTTGCTGGGTGCATCGTTATTTCAATTTTTGTGACACGTCTGTGGGTGCTTATGATCCAAAACTAACAACTTCTGTTTGCTGACAGAAAGATTCGTTTTTCTCATCAGCGGAAGGTTCGCACCGAACTCCCGATTCAGCATTAATGTTATGGGTCGCTGTTGGTACTTAAGTGCACATGTCCCACGGGCGAGATCAATTACAGCTTCCCTTTCCCGAAGGAACTCAAGACCCAGAAGCACTGGTATGGACAAGTTATCCATTAGTAGGGACGTGCATAATAAGCGATCATTTCCTAAGGAAACTTCCAACTGTGTCTGGTATTTTATACTCTGTGCCTTTTTTCCCAATGCCCCTATAACCTTACAATTTGCAACCGGCAAAATTGGCAATCTTCTTATCTCCGATACCTTCTTGAAAAGCTGCGTATTCATAACTGATACATTCGCACCTGTGTCAAGCAGAATTGTAGTTGTTACACCATTTACAGCTCCGGTGACACTTGCTTGGATATTTTCCCTTTGTGGCTTATCAGAGACAGCAGGTTGCTGACATAGCTCATCTACGATCCTGTTGCCACCCTGATACCGTATCATGTTTATTTTTTGTTCTGTCGACCTATTGCCTTCATTGTTGGCCTCGGTCACCTGGCGAAGGCCTACAGGGACCGAAATTAGTTTGTTGGCTTCTGAGTGTTTTGTTTTGTTTCTGAAGGTACCTCCACTGTTCTAACATTTTGTGAGTTTTCAGTCAGAGGAGGCCTGCTTGGATCCCACCACGGTGGATATTGATTGCTTGGTATAGCCTGTATATAATTTATTGGCTGACCTGAATTGATAGAATTTTGCTGCGGCTGCCAATGACTTCGCCTTGGCTGTCGCCAATATTCACTGTCACCCCACATATTTTTAGGCTTGTCTTTATATGGACTGTCTGACCTGTTGTCATTTCGGCTCTTTCGGTTGCTATTGTTATTGTTTGGGTTTTCATTGTGGTAAAGCCACTGATTACCATTTGGTTGTTGGTGTTCTTTGGCCTTTTGATAATTACTGTTATTATTATTAGGATAACAAAAATTTTGATTGTAGGGATTCCTACTACTACTACTATTATTATTATTATTATTGTATTTTCCGTTACTATAAGGTTTACTTTTATTTTTCTTTGGACTACCTTCGCCCCTATTTCCATTATTTCCATTTCATGAATTTTTTCTATTAGGACTATTATTATTGCTGATCACGTCAGAATTTTTTCTGGCGTCTTCTTGCACTAGATCCAGAGAATCAATTACAGACAGAAATTCTTTCAGATCGGTGTCTGTAACATTAAATAATTTTTCTCTAATATGTATGGGTAATCTAGCTATTAACACTCGCAATAAGTCTCTGGTGGTTACTGGCTCATCTCAGTACCGGGTCATGTTGAGTAGACGCTGACCAGAATTGATCAAGGAACGCCTTCTCAAAGTCGTGGAAAGTCTCGCAAGTTTCTGCTGCATTTAATGCCCAGAGCGACGCATCACCAGAAATATGTGAAACCGCAAACCGTATTTTCTGTTCTTCCGACCATGATTTTGGAAGAACACTTTTGAAGTTTCGAATGAAAACTACTGGATGTATGTTTTTCTTGCTTTCTTCGTTAAATATTTGAAACTGTCTGTGCTTAATCAGGCTTTCTTCATGCATCAAAGTAATTAAGTGCATGGAACTGCTATCATTTGCAGGTGGTGTGGTTACTTTATTACAAGTACATTCTATTCCACTATTATTGTTCCTTGGTGTCACATATTGCTCTGGTAATATCGGTTGATTACCAAAATTTGGTCTTCCTTGTGGTGCATTAATATTCGCCATCAGATTATCTGCAATCTTTTGCCTGTCAGTCCCAGTGTTGTCTACTTCTGGCTACTTCTGTTCGGACTTGCTTTCGGATTTCCGAGGGAATATCCTCCTGCATTGTTTCCACAGTGGTAGCCAAGGCTTTGAATTGGTTCTCTAGTCTATCTACTTCAGTTTGAAAACTATTGACCTGAACTGGAATGTTTGTTAACGGTTCAATAGTGGTTTTTACTGCATCGATCTCATGCTTAAAATGGGTAGTAATAGCATTATCACGATCGACCAACACTTGATTTATCCTACGGACAATTTCTTTATCTCTTTCCAGTAAAATATTGTTTATATTTTCCATAAATTTCCTTTCCTTTTCTTGGTCCCTGAGCTCCTGTTGCTGTTTTTCTATGAGCTTTTCCTGTCTACGTTTTTCCTTTTCCTGCTGACGTTGTCTTTCACGCTCCTGCTCTTTAAGCTCGCATTGTTTTTCATGCTCCTGCTCTTTAATAGTAAA
The DNA here is from genome assembly GCF_023864275.1 of Schistocerca cancellata. Classification (NCBI taxonomy): domain Eukaryota; kingdom Metazoa; phylum Arthropoda; class Insecta; order Orthoptera; family Acrididae; genus Schistocerca; species Schistocerca cancellata. The sequence continues at coordinate 211,142,105 of NC_064631.1, forward strand.
CTTTTCAAATAATGCTGTTAGCATATCCTGTATGGACATAGCGTGAGCATTGCTAACTTCTGCCCCTTGCCCAGAAGAAATATTGTCATTAATTCCTAACTGGTTGAATCCAGGAGTGTCAGTTTGTTTTGGCAACTCCTCGGTTTTACTATCACTCGGGACATCAGTTTCTAAATTATCATTCATAATTAAATTTTCTAATAATTCGACAGAAATATGGGTACATTGTTCTACCTGAGACTCTGATGTCATCTCTGCATCAGTATCTGATTTGAAACATTTTCATTAAAATGAGTTCGGAACTACCGGTGCACATTTATTTTTACACATTTGTATTACGTTCGGCATTTATGTCTGCAGAGTTGCATAATTTGAATTTGCCGCAGAGATAATTGTTAAGATGGCGGCAGACAATTGATAGAGACTTTCTATTGTTAGACCAAATAAGTAAGTATTTGAAATGATTATTAAACGCTATAAAATGTACTTTCTTATTGTGCACTATTTAGACTTCATCAAGCAAACATTTGATTTGTTTCTAAGGAAAACACAGACAAAAACGCGATACAAATCGCTATCATCAATGGCTGCGCTCCTTGCAGCGGAAAGAAATAATTAACACAGATAATGCTTACTGAGAGAGGAATTAAAGTTAAAAATAATTATTCACTCATATTTATAATAATAATAATGAACTCTATTTTCAACTAATAATTAACAAATAATTACAGTTTCTTAACAGACCTCACTTCGATATGCGTCCCCAAATTACAAAAGCCAACCAACAAAAGGTAAAAACAAAGGAAGACAAACACAGATCATGAAAGGAATTTACAATTATCATTGTCTTTGTACGATACACATTGATATGTCCAATTATATCATAGTATATTATATAAATAATTAGTATTTATAAGTTTTCACTGTTTTTTCATATGTCGAATAGATAATGTTTATAACTGTTAGAGGCATAATTTCCTCTCGTCGCACTGTAGCCAAAAATTTATCATGTGGATGTTAGAACTGCTAATTGAATTATTATATTGACATTTTTTGGAATCCTTGGAAGATTTTATTATTTGTTCTTTAGCAGCTCTGTTTGTTGATAATTGCTCAAACAGCGTGGCCCTTTGTGTAAACCCTTTCTGAAACTCATTGGAGTGAAAGACTACAAGCTGTGTGCCAGATTTTGAAGAGCTATTCTTTGATCCTCCAAGTTTTAGACTTTCTCCTGGTGGATGAGGTATCCCCGTTAACTCCATCAGCAAGAAATACTATTTTGGGACTGAAGAAGTACTTTGAATCTGTCAAAGGTATATTGATGTTATCATTTTGACACAAGATCTTGCCCTCTCGTGATCACAGGAACAGCATTATACAGAACAAAGGAATTTCCCTCAAGATAGGGACACAACTAATTACAGACTTACTTACTGAGATGCAGGTCCTATGAGATTTGTGGGAACCCATTTTGAATAAACTGGAAGAAGTTGTCAAGGAAGTTGGCATTTGACCAGAGTTTGTTATCAAAAGGAAAGCCAATGCAGATAAAAAGACACCTGAACAGCTTCAACTGGAAGCATTAAATGAATTCAAACCTTCTGTCGCTCTCCCTGTCTTGGATTTTGTCATGGCAAATTATACAACACAATTTCCAAGCTGTGAACATATTTATGATCTGTTTTCACCAGTTTTGCCTTCCGTTGGCCTGGAAAATGATGAAATGAAGGTTAAAACTACCAATCTAGTCTTAAAGTATTCTTCAGATTTAGCAGATTTAGACAGCTTAGTTGAACAAATTCTACACATGAAGAGCATCTATAGTACAGTCTTCCAGTCAGAAAAGGACCTAATGAAACTTCTCAACTCCATGTATGAGAAAAACTTTCAAGCAATTTTTTTTTTATCCTGTGTACTCCAATTCGACTTGTTATATGATTCTAATAAGACAGTTCGGGTTTCTTAAGGGTTCCGATATCGAGAATGCTATACACACAGTGAAAATGTATTTAATTCATTAGATAACAAATTAGAGGCTACTGGCATTTTTTGTGACCTGTGAATCACAACATTCTATAAGTAAATTAGTATATTATTGTGTCACTGCCACTGCTGTAAAATGGTTTGAGTCTTACCCAAATAAAAGGGAACAAAAAGTGTTGTTGCAAAATACCTGTGAAGTAGGCAGTTAGTCTTCATTTGATTGTCAATTAATTACTTGTTGAAATGGGACTACCTTCCCATCCCTATCTGAAATTCCTTCCTCATTTCAACATTCTCTGTCACTTTAGTTCGAATTTTTAACTTTCTGGACTTTATACTGTTACGTCTGTCTATACCCAGCTCCAGTAGTAAACTGCTTTTTAAAAAATTACAACACATGAGATTATTATTTAAGATAAAATTTCACATTAATATACTACCCGATTTATATTAGCAGCTAAGGGGAATAAGCCATTTATTAATTATCCGTCTTTGAAATTTTGTGATATGAACTGTGCAATCATATTGCACCACATATTCTTGAAAATTTACCTCTCCCTTATTTCTGAAAAGCTACAATATTTATTCATTATGATCATATAAAATGATAGCTCTACTTGAGAGCAAACCAAAATACTGTTAATAATATTTTATTCAAAGTGGTTTGTTTAGAATTAATTAAAATGTAATTTAAGTTGTTGCACTGTAAATTAATTGAAACTGTATATCAAATTAAGTACATTTTTCCAAATTCAATATCAGAACATGTAGGGTAATAAGTGGGCCAATTTCTGCTGCCAGTAACTAAAATCATCTCATGATTTTTAATTGTTATTTTGTAAATCTTACATTGAATAATGTATTCAACTGTTTAGTTTTATGTAAAAGGAAGTGGCGCATGAGCTATGAAGTCAGTCTGCTTTATAGTCTTTCAGAAACTGTTTGTGTGAGTCTTCCAGAGGCTGTCAGATGGCCAATGTATATTACACCTATGTACATAATAATCGGTCACAATATAAGAAAATAAAAGTGTTGTACTGTGTGTTTTATTGACGAATTAGTACAACAACAATGCAAGATCCAAGGACTTTCTGAAGTAACAATCCCGAGGATATCAAAGTTGAGTATCTCATCATACGGAGCACCTAAGTTATTATGTGAACTTTCATTAACTGTGATTGAAATTTTCTGGTTTTCACTCATTTTCGTACTTGTGAATGGTAGAGGTCCAAGCTATTAAGTTGCTCTGACGGTATGATTGAGAATTCACTATTATCAGTGTCCAACTATAGTCAGAAATGGAGAAACTGTATATTTTTTATTTACTCAGTGTCAGTGGTAATTAAAATGCTTCTCTTCTCCCACATTTAAGGGTGGCACTTGCTTTTTCTTGTATACATTAATGTGTCCTCATTTATTACATTGCTGGATGCTAAGTTCGTTTCATTTGCAGATGATATAAACATTGCAATGAATAGCAAGTCAAGTATGGATTTAGAGATGGCTGCTAACCGAATTTTCACTGATGGTAATAAATGGTTTAAAGCTGACTCAGTGTCATTAAATTGAAAAGACTCACTATATGCAGTACAGATCTTGTAAGAGATGTCCATCCAACATATGTATAACATATGAAGACATGCAGACAGGAGAGGTCGACAGTGTTAAATTTCTGGGATTAGAACTCAATAATAAATTCAGTTGGGAAGGGCACACCACAGAATTGCTGAAATGCTGAGACAAGTCTGTATTTGCAATGCGAATGATATGAGGTGTAGGAGATATAAATATACATAAAAAAAACTTCCATACTTTGCTTACTTTCATGCTATTATGTCATATGGGATCATATTCTGGTGTAACTCGTCAGATTGAGCAAAAGTTTTTAGAGAGCAAAAGCATGTAATAAGACTCATTTGTGGTGTAAATTCAAGAGCATCATATAGAAACCCGTTCAAGGAACTGGGTATTCTAACTTCTACTTCTCAGTACAGTTGCAAATATTTCCAACAAATAGCCAATACATAGTATCAATGCTAGGAATAAGAACAATCTATATAAAGCCCTAAAATCACAAATCTTGGTCCAAAACAGGGCCCAGTATTCAGGAACACACCTTTTCAATAAATTGCCAGCAACCATTAAAAACTCAGGTCAAGATAAAGCACAGTTTAAACAGAGTATGGAAGGCTTTTTGGTAGAGAACTCCTACTCTGTAGATAAATATCTCAACAATGACTTTTAGAGATGCTTAATATTGATCGCTTTTAGGCTTTTAGTACTAAGAAATCTTATAACAGCCCATACTTCACAGTTAGCGTGACTCATTATTATCGGAGGCATCTTAAACACTCAGTACACAATGTAAACAAGGAAGAATTAGACTGAAATGGCGTCAGAGCGTAGATTAAGGTACAGACTTTCATGTAAAAATAAAATTATTGAGATATCTTAGCATGTCTTTTTTAAATTTCAAAACGGTAACTACTTAAAAAACACACCTCGTATATAACATGTCATGTCATCTATTGACAGAAAAGAAGAAACACTAAGAAGCTATAGCTGCTCGACCTGTCTCACAGCCAGCAACATAATAACAGACATGAAACCTGGGTGCCTCTGAGAACTGGCTACAGAAGCCAATGGATTAATTTTGTTTCTTAGAATGTATAGAAGTGTCAGTGGTCGCAGTCCAGTGATTGTGTTCTATGTATGCCAAGTGTTGGTATGTTTGTGTTCTTGTTTGTGATTCACACTTTGTAGCTTATTTAATAACATGCACCTCCATCAGGACATAACAGTCTACATCTGAATGCCTGTGGTGCATCACAAATTGCTTGTTGCACCCAGTCTGACCAAAGCGGTATTCATGTAGTATTCTCACTAGAGATTCTTGATAAAAATTCTCCTGAAAATGCGATGGAGGAGTTTAGGAGAGCTACATTATTCTCAGTAGCTGTCAGACAGGCAAAATATGTAATGAAGAGAGAAGAGAAGAAAAAGACAAAATGTGTAACTCAGTGAACGAAGAAACAAAAGCTAGAATAATGTAAATGCTGTTTACAGGACAAGAGGACACAGTATCCGAGTCTGAGGATGAAAGATCTGATAGTAACGTTACAGTAGCAGGTGGCAGGAAACAAAAAGAGGCTGATGCTAGTGACTTGGGAGATAATAAAATGGTTGTGAATACTGAGAATGAATGGGAAGAAGATGTAGAGTTTTGATAGGGGGAAGAAAGACAGCTGGCCGGGGTGGCTGAGAGGTTCTAGGCACTACAGTCTGGAACCGCGCAACCGCTACGGTCGCAGGTTCCAATCCTGCTTCAGGCAGGGATGTGTGTAATGTCTTTAGGTTTAAGTAGTTCTAAGTTCTAGGGGACTGATGACCTCAGAAGTTAAGTCCCATAGTGCTCAGAGCCATTTGAAGAAAGACAGGAGGACGAAGAGGAGAAGCAGTGAGGGTACAATGAAAATAGAGAAAACCCAGAAGAGGAAGGAAAGGCGATGAATATGGAGGGACTTCAGGAAGAAGATGAAGGATATTGGAGAAGAAAAGATAAGAGAGGGAATGAGGATGGGCAGAAGAGGGAAACTGAAGATGTTTGTAGATCAGAGGAGGCAGTAATACAGAAAAAAGTTGAAGAGAGAGAGAAAGAGAGAGAGAGAGAGAGAGAGAGAGAGAGGGGGGGGGGGGGGATCTACAGATGAAAGGGAGGAAGAGATCATTGGAGGAGATGGAAGGAGAGAAGACTGTAATGTCGCTGTTGTTTCTGGAGCTTACAAAAACAGAAATGTCAGTATGAAGAGGGCCCAGTGGATGCTAGGGAAGTAAATGGCGATGAAGACTTATACCTTAGAAACAGCAGAGAGCAACAAGAAGTAGATGGTCTCGGGATAGAAGAGGATTTCGTAAGGAAGAAAACAAAGAAGACAGTGAAGAAACGAAGAAAGAAGTATAAGGAGAGGAGAAGCAGTGGGAGCAGAGTATAGTAGAGGAAGCAGAGAGTAAAGAATTAGCAACTAGCCATCGTTTTTATTAGAAGTTATATAAATTTGAAAAGGCAGAATGTTATTGGTACACAGCAGACATGAACTGAGATTCTCATTTATAAAACAAACGTACTACTAACAAAATACAGAAAAATTTATTTGTTGATCAAACTAGAAGAGAATGAAAGTGGTAACATTTTAGAAACATTGTAGAAATTACACAATATCATGAGGACTTGAACAGGTAGCAAAACAGAGAATCAGTGTAACCATATGCTGATTATTGAGAGGATGGGATAGGACTGTCGATGCAAAAGTGAATGGTGTATCTGCTGGAGTGAAATGCCAGATGGAACTGAGGAATTTCAAATGAATGAATGGGCATGGCACATGGCAGGTATGTACTTAGCAACAGGGAACAGTTAAAGAGGGATGTCAGCATAGAGTGTTGACAAACATGGTGAGCAGGCAATGAATTGGTGGAAAAGTGTGGTACAGCACAAAGGAGACTGTATGATTAATTGGGGAATAAATGTGTATATGAATGAATTGATTTAAAATTGTTTACAATCATCAATTAGATAATAAGAATTCAAGTTTTATCTGCAATATTTTCATTAATTATATCTTGACTGTACAAAAATGTTGGAGACAGATGAGACAGAAATTTTATGAACTCATATGTGTCTGTTCCAACCTGGCGATTTGCTATAATTATTTTATGGTTTTTTTGTCTCAAGCATAAATTCCTTTTTAAATATATCAACTTATTTCTGCTAATATGGATGTAAATTATTTATAAGTTTATTTTTTGTGTAAAAGGATTGTTGTTGAAAAGGTTCCTGTTATGGAAATTTGTATACTACAATAACTTACTGTAAGTTAATTTATTAAGTGGTATACCCATTATGGTTAAACATGATTTGAGTTGTGAGCAAGAGATGGAGAGGGAGACAGTTGACTGTGAACTTGTAATTTGAGGATGAAATTAGGCTAAAGTCCATGGTTTTTACAAAATTCAGTAAAGTGACATCTTGGAGGAGTAGTAATCTGGGATTTATGGGTAAAAGGAATACTAATCAAAGTACGTATTGATCTAGAAAAGAATGTTGAAATCTGTCATAGTGTTGGTGCAGAATACAATGTTGTAGAACTGTTTGATGAAGATATATGGAGCCCTTGGTTATTTATTGTACACAAGGATGGTGGATGCATTATAGGGAAGCCAGGCTAGAGGAACAAATTCTGAACAGTAAACAGAGGAGTCTGGGTGGTGAAGATTCACTGGCGAGAAAGAAGAATAGAAAATATAAAAAAAAAACTTTAAATGGCAGATATGATGTAGGTGAAATTCAAGAAGGTTAACAGCTTATGTACATTATGGCAAGATGTACATGTGGGAGACGTATAAAGTAACTGTCAACATTAAACATTAATAAATCTGGTTGAAAAAGGTACTAATAAGTGAACAGACTGTGACTGCTGAATGGCCTGTATACGTGGTTAGATAAAATTTTACTTGATAATTTGAACCAACAAGATTATCAGATCTATCAGACAGTGTGTGAAGAGCATAGCATAAACTTTCAGAGATTTACCAAAAAATGTGCACATCTTCTAACAAAAATAGTAAAAGTGGACATGTCCTTTTTATTACAACAATCTAATTTTTTTTTTCATGCAACATCTCATTTAATCCAATACAGATATTTTACATATATTCTTTAAAACTTTTACTTCATGTCTGTTGATGATCCAGAGTCTAATTTTCAGAGTAATAATCTTCAAACGAGTTAATTCCAAAATGCTTGTTGACGGCCACCATTTGCAGTAACTACTACAATGAGAGAGGTAAAGAGATCATGCATCATCTCATCGCAGCAACTGGGGCTGTGACTCACTGCTGCAAGGCAGCACATCAGTATCTGATGCCGACTGACTAACATTTGTAACATGGTATCTGAGTCTGTAAATAATGCCATTTGTTAACATTAGCCCCTAACTTGCCTTTTGACTCAAGTGACGTCAGAGTCAAGAGGCAAGTTACGGACTACCATCAACAGATGGCATTAGTTACAGAGTCAGATGCCTTCCTATAATGTCATGAACATTTACCCAATCACCATCAGATACTAACATACTGCCTCGCAGTTGTGAGTTGCAGCCCATGTTGCTGTTGTCAGTAAAGTCGGAAGATACACTACTAGTCACAGAATCAAAACAATAATGAAAACATCGGAAGCTCTTAACCATTTGTAATCTAATAGAAATATCTGGTGTAATTGAGTAATTATTCAAATAGATACTTAACAATGAAAAGTACTGAAAATATAATTAGCCTAAACTTGGTATGCTACTCTGGGACCAGAAAGTTTTCTCATAGTCGAAACTTGGTCAATGTGGTATGTAAATTTACTTAAATTTATAACTGTTTGAGAGGAAAATTATTAGAATAAGGAAACAGTTCAGTTAAATTATTGAAAGTCAAAACACTGTACTTGACCAAAACCATTACTCTCAAACTTAACAAGTGACTAAAATGAGCTCCCGCAATCCCATTTTCCATGACTATATTGCTGTAAGCTTCCTCAAGAGATCAGAATTTTTAGCATTTTGATGTAATTTGGAAAATGGTAATGTCAGCATGCAATATTTTAGTATCTTCATAAAAGCTGCGGATAATTTCTGCACTGGTGTTCCTGTAAACTTCATGTCTGTTCAACAGTGGCTACATTAAGTTTCATGCTCACTGCTTAGAATAGTAATTGTGCTCAACATAATACAAGTGTTTTGTCATTTTTGTATAACTAACGGGTGTTAATATTTTCGTGACAACAGTGAAACTTTTCATACTCTGTGCTTCTAAACTCAATTCGTGCAGCTACAGTTTCTTTGCATTTTTGTGTGGGCTGCTATCAGACTTAGGATCACTTTAGGTACTGTGGAAGTTACAACTTGGCTATTTAATTCCTGTTTGCTTAATTATTGTATACATGCTCAATAGGTCCAGATAACAATAAACTTGCTATGGATGTGCATTATATCAGTATTACTTTTAGAAAGATTTACTTGCACTCCATGTATAAGAATATGATCCTGTATTATATATTACTACTGTTCACCTAGGTGTGTGTCTTTACCAGGGTTCTGACTTGCATTCCCTTCACTTGACTAACTGACTGTTTTCCTGTACCATGAAAAAGTCTTTCATTCTGGATGTTCAGCATAAAAATGCTTTTTGCTTTTGATGTTTCCAGTAACTTTGATTCTGATGTTCCAGTATTAGATTCAGATTCTTTATTGGTCATGCGGCATTATTACATGCAATAGACTTCGTCAGTTCACTTAACCTATTAATTTTAGAAAATAAATTTTTACATATTTAAGTTGATATTGGGCATTTCTAAAAATTCTTCTAATGAATAAAATGGATTAGTTAACAAGAGGTTATGTACATATTCTTTAAATAATTTGTCAGGCTTGATTGTGCATTCTTAGACAATTGGTTATATATTTTAATTGCCATATACTTATGACTATTGTTGGTTTTAGCTAATCTATTTTGTGGCAACAGCAGAGAAGTACAGGTTCTTGTATAGTAGTCATGCCTTTGATTTGTTACACTTAAATTAGGTAGCTCAGCAAGTATGTAGATAACGCTGTCAAGAATATATAAATTAATAACTGTTAAAATTCTATATTTAATTAACAATGGTTTACAATGTGTCCTGTTATCTATCTTAGCCATTACTCTGCTTTCTTCTGGTTCACCATAATTTCATTTATTTTTCTGCTGTTTCCCCAGAGAATTAAACCATACCTTAAAACAGATTGAAAAAAGGGCAAAGTACGCTGTCCTTTCATACTCAAATGTCACACAATGCATCAGTCTCTTCAACAAATATATAACTCTTGACAACCTAACCACTATCAACATGAGAGTTCCATGTTAGACTGTTTTCAAGTATGATACCTAAAAACTGTGCCTTTTGTTTTTCTATTTTTGTAGTCTTTGATAGACTGAACCATATATTCTGGATCTTTTCATCATTTAATAGTAGAGCATTTGCATTAAACCATGATATTGCATTTTCTTTTGCCAATTTCATACCACTTACAAGGTTATCAAATACATGGTTTACAGATAGAAAAGTTGTATCATCTGCATACCTACATGTATTTACATCTATATTTTCTGGTAAGTCATTTATGTGTACAAGGAAGGGAAGTGGTCCCAATTTAGATCCCTGCGGCACTCCATGTTGAACCTCAAGTGCGTTTGACAGATGACTTCCTGAATTCACCACATGTTTCCTTTTATTGAGGTATCATTTGATGAGTTTTAAACTGTTATCATATATTCCATAGTACTCAAGTTTAGAGAGCAAAAGTGAGTGGTCAACACAGTCAAGGGCTTTGCTCAGATCACATAAGGTTACCTGTGTGTGAGCATAGTCCTCGAATGCTGCTAAAATGTCTCTAAGAGCTCTATAGCATGTATAGCTGACCTTCCTTTTCTGTAACCAAACTGTGATGCACTTAACATATCATTTAGTTCTAGGTAGTCATACATCTGAGGATATATTATGCCTTCAAAGACTTTTCCTAGTACTGGAATTAGTGAAATTGGTCTGTAGTTCGCAGTATCTGATTTGATACCCCTCTTAAAGACTGGAGTCACCTTGGATAGTTTGAGACAATCAGGAAAAACCCCTTCTATGACACACAGGTTTATAGAATATGTTAATGGTGCTGCAGTGTATTGTATGATTTCTTTCAGTAGATTGATTGATATATTAAAAATATCTGTACTGTATGAATTTTTCATTTCTTTGACTATTTTAAGAACTTCATGTTGGCGTACCTCTTTAAAGTGTTTCAATGATGATCTGGACCGATTGTGATTTAGCTTTCCACTCTTAAGATAATCTATATATGTCACTTGGGTTTACTGATCAACTTTTTGATATCATCAGCACGGCTTACAAAATATTTGTTGAATGTGTCTGCTGGTATTGGGACTGTCTTTTCAAAGTTTCTGACTTCACCTTTAGCAGTATTAATTACTGACCAGGCTGTTTTGCATTGGTTTTTACTATTTTTTTATGAGATTTGTGTTGTATCTTTGTTTCGCCAATTGTAATTCTTTCTTATACAGTTTCTTAGTGGTTTTTTCGAGATCCTTAATTTCATTAGAATTATGAACCATGGACCATGCCGTTGGTGGGGAGGTTTGCGTGCCTCAGTGACACAGATAGCCGTACTGTAGGTGCAACCACAACGGAGGGGTATATGTTGAGAGGCCAGATAAATGTGTGGTTCCTGAATAGGAGCAGCAGCCTTTTCAGCAGTTGCAGGGGCAACAGTCTGGATGATTGACTGATGTGCCCTTGTAACACTAACCAAGACGGCCTTGATGTGCTGGTACTGCAAATGGCTGAAAGCAAGGGGAAACTACAGCCGTCATTTTTCCCAAGGGCATGCAGATTTACTGTATGGTTAAATGATGATGGTGTCCTCTTGGGTAAAATATTCCAGAGGTAAAATAGTCCCCCATTCAGATCTCCGGGCGGGGACTACTCAAGAGGACGTCGTTATCAGGAGAAAGAAAACTGGCGTTCTACGAATCGAAGTGTGGAATGTCTGAACCCTTAATCAGGCAGGTAGGTTAGAAAATTTAAAAAGGGAAATGGATAGGTTAAAGTTAGAAATAGTGGGAATTAGTGAAATTCGGTGGCAGGAGGAACAAGACTTTTGGTCAGGTGAATACAGGGTTATAAATACAAAATCAAGTAGGGGTAATACAGCAGTAGGTTTAATAATGAATAAAAAAATAGGAGTGCAGGTAAGCTACTACAAACAGCATAGTGAATGCATTATTGTGGCCAAGATAGACACGAAGCCCACGCCTACAACAGTAGTACAAGTTTATATGCCAACTAGCTCTGCAGATGACGAAGAAATTGATGAAATGTATGATGAAATAAAAGAAATTATTCAGATAGTGAAGGGAGATGAAAATTTAATAGTCATGGGTGACAGGAATACGTCAGTAGGATAACGGAGAGAAGGAAACGTAGTAGGTGATATGGATTGGGGATAAGAAATAAAAGAGGAAGCCGCCCGGTAGAATTTTGCACAAAGCATAACGTAATCATAGCTAACACCTGGTTCAAAAATCATAAAAGAAGGTTGTTATAACGATATGTTTATGTAATGTGTATACATAAACATACAGTTATAAATGTCCCCGTTCGTAGCCGCTAATTATAACAATATGTTTACTTTTATGCTGTAACATATAGCTGCAATCAGCGGTGGAAATATATTTGCGAACGCCAACCGTGTGCGGCTGTTTTTTGTTGTATCGTCTGATCAGTCGGAAGTTGCATTGCAGAGGAGAGTAAATGCCTATTCAAAAAATAATATGGTGATCTCTCATTCATAGACAAAGACAATTCTTAACGTTAAGATACACAAAAAATTTAAAAACTAAGACAGTAAATCTACGAAGTTTACAATGGAGATTATACATTATGCTCATTACAGGTTTTTTTTTTTTTTTTTTTTTTTTTTTTTTTTTTTTTTTTTTTTACAGAGTTCATAACGACCATATTTTTGGTCTGAAGTTATTGTCCAGAGCTCATAGGCTCTCTGCTCCTGAAAGAAAACTCATAGGATTCATCTTTTTATACACACATAATTCTCACACATGGAATTTCTCACACGTGTCCATTTTCCATTGCATTGATTTTTACGCTTTCATTGTTTGTGTATTTGACAGGTAAGCTAAAATTTGATTCTTCTCCAGGTGAAGCTTGTCCCTTGAGAAGTTGGATCGCCACTTTGCGTTCTCCGAGTAGAAAACTTTTCATCAGCTCTGGTCGGCGAGTCTCGCTCGCACGTTAGGTACACACGTTACATGTAACAAAAAATATAAATACCCATTCGTCTAAGAACTAAGCTTAAATCTAATTTTAGGACTTGGGATGCATAGGAATTTGCCTGTGTCACTATTCGCATGTGGTTTGGCTGTTCGCATTTCATTCACGGGATATAACATTAGCATAGTATGTGATATGTTGTGAACTCATGTAAGAGTCTTTTTTTTTGGGAGCGGCTTTCATGGAAAGTCCGTTTCGTCGAACTGTAGCGGGAGTGCTGAGCTGGTACATCACTTTAAATTTTACACGTTTGTTGCCTCGATGGACGTTGGCACAGGCTGATTGTTAGAGCTGAATCGCAACTCGAGGCGTTCACTAGCCTCAACGCGGTATTTCAGCTTTTCGCGCACGGTTCAGTGAACACGTTGCGTCGATGGTGTTGTGGTATTTTGTGGTTTGCTGAGCTGGTCGGAGGGACGAGGATTACCAGGGGCAGAGACTACATTGAAACCATTCCTGTCTCCACATTTTCCAGCCGATTTTGAAGATTTTAAGATATCTCAAGATTTTAAACATGGCTGCAACAGCAACTGTTGAAATTCTTCACGATAAAGGATGACAGCCTTTGGCACAATTGTTTTATTAATCTCCATTGCATGATGTAATTTTAGTAAGTAACTATAGATTTTATGCCTGTATTACTCTGGTAATTTCACTATTACTTAAGCTTTAGTGTTTCTCACTTCTGATGCTAAGGCTTTTCTAATGAAAGTGTCTTCCTGTTCAGGATTTTTTACTTCTGATGAAGGTATATTTATATGTACCGAAACCTTGGTCAAGAATTTTAATAAATTTTTATCCTGCAACTGTTTTTGGCTAAAGAATTTTAATAAATTTTTATCCTGCAACTGTTTTTGGCTGTCATCCTTTATCGTGAAGGATTTTAAGATAGGCTAGCGTTCGCACTTTGCAAAGCAGCTAACACACACTTGGTTTCCGATGCACTGCACTTAATCACATCACCGCTTTCGGTTACACAACCGGACTATCACTGTCCGTCGGCCTACCTGCACGCTTAACACCTTTTATCTTCATCGCGAATGAAATTATCACTTACTTGTAACAGCGACGCATTGCTTCGTGTCTGTGGCAGACTTCCACACCATTTTAAGCCTTCACTTATACACTACTATGTACACAAATTTTTTACAGTTTATAATCAAATAGTTTGTCTCACTTTGAAGTTTGCTAATTGAGAGCTTCGATTATCATGTCCATTTCAATTTCTGTTGCTTTGTTGGTAGCTACCTTAACATTTCGCTTTACATTGTTCATCATCTTTCTCTAAGACTAATTATGCTTTTAGTTCACAGTCACAATACATTAGTTTCTCCGATGTGTTAGCAGTTATTATTATTATTATTATTATTATTATTATTATTTTAATTCATTTGAATCGTTCTTTCTATTCATTAGATTCATTAAAGTTATCACTGTCATTTCAACAAAAATTTTCTTTTTACTAGATGTGAGGATCAATCAGTCACATTTGATCGCCCTCTCACATGAGAACAGAACACCATTCAAGAAAATATTCAAATTCCTTATCGCGATCTCGGTTTGCGTCTCGGATTGACTTTAAAAGGAAAACTAAAGACATTTCAGAACTAGCTTTTCCCGATTTCGTTCACGCGTTTCCTTTTGAAAATCGTATGTCAAACCAGCCTTCCATGTCAACCGCATTTCTCAATCTGTGACGTCATGTCTAAGGGACGGGTTTAGGCGCGTTAGGATATTTACACAAATTCAGAAGAAAGACATAGCTATAATAGTACATAGAAGAAGAAATCTAGCAAACAACTCTGTGTTCCTTATGACTTAGAAATTCATTTTACTTTGCGCCGTACGTCTGCGTACGCGCTCCAATTAAGAATTAGCTGCTTTGTTTTGCCGGCGGTTTCATTATCATTTTATTCTCGCGTTGACGCCTGCTTGCGCTACATTGCATTGACCTCTATATATGACCTTAAGTCATCATTGCTTTGTCCTTGTCACTTAAGCTCTTATACGTGGTATTTATTTCATTTATGGCTTTGAATGTATCTGACCTGCGTATTGCAGTTACAATTAATGCTACTTTGTTTATCTAGCTGAAGGATACCGCTTTCGTGGTCATGTTGGTAGTTACAAGTAACTCACATGCTTCGTAAACATTACGTTATTTTAATGCAGAGATGAACCTGTTCCAGATTTCTATGTACATTAGAACTTAATCTAGACATAGCTGATTTAGAAACTAGTTACTTGTTTTCCTTTTTAGTGGGATCAGGAACCAATAATTGTCAAGCGACCCTTGTCCTTGACGAAAATAAATTTCGTTTTCGATCATTGCTCCTTGAACTTAAAAAAAATTTTCTTACATACTATGTTTTATTTTCACTTCTTTACCATTTCATATCACAGAAGCCGGCTTGTTAGGCACATCCTTCGCTTTATATTTCATTTTTGTCTCTTAAATATTATCTCCTTCAAACTAAATCTTAAAACTAGAGTTCTTGGAGTTGATCACTTTCTTTGCTAAACAAGAACTTTTTTTATTTATCAGCTTGTCTGTACTTAAATTATGGCTCAAGATAACATATTTTAAATTCTCTGCTGTATAGCAAGATAGACTCACTGTCGTGTAATTTATTCTTAGCCTTTTTTTTTAACGAAGTCAGATCAGTTGTCACTTAGTCACCAGCGGCTAACCTTCTCTTGCCATTATAAAGCTTTCCTTTTGACTTATTCTGTAGCATGAGACTTTTTAAGATCACAGCGATTGTATAACCCTTTTATTTTTCCATTTTCGGGATCAGAAATCAGATAACAACATGTGTGCGGTATACAAAGGGTCTCGTAAGGTCCCTCAAAAAGACTTTGCCATTTTCGATTTTTGCGTACGAGCAACAATGGTTTAAAGTGTGTTTTTAGCAAGACCTTTTCGCCTACTTTATAAGTTAATAATATGTTTGTCATACACCTTCTTGCGTAAATTGGCTTGGGTGGTCAACGTTGTTAGAGCTTGTCTTATTCTGGCGTCGAAACAAGCGCTTGTGCTGTTACACTTAGGAACTGAATTGACCCATTCATTTTTCTCTTGGTCAGAAGGCATCAACTCACTCGGAGTGAAACCAGTAGATAGGTGTGGTAGATTATTCACAATTTCCTCGAAAGGTGACACAAAGTCAACCCAACGAGTCTGCTGATTTGGTATATAAGTACGAATAAAACTATTAAACTCCTTGAACGCCCGCCAAGTCGGGTTCGACTGCGGCCTAAACTTGGAGATAAGGATTTGCCTAATTTGATAACTAGCAAGGAAAAGTCTCCATCTTTTGCAGACAAAGTTAGGCCCATTGTCTGAGAGAATTAATTCATGTTTTCCGAATGCTATGAAGGTTAGGGATGTAGCAGTACTTTGCTATTTTACGCTTACACTTTTCTGGACCAAAGTGTCCCCACGAAATATGTGTATACCAGAGTGAGTGTTCTACATATTCCTGCGGAATGCATACTAGCCGATTTTCTGATGACAATGATGTTGGGTGGAAAAGAGCTTGATTATGCAATTTGTAATATTTGCACATGCGATGGGTAGGATTAGTTTCTAGGATCTGCTTCACACCTCTCCATTTTGGATCTGTTTCCTGCAATTGGACAAAGATCAAGAAAATATTTCCAATGTATTCGACCCTTCATCAAAAGAATTCTGTAATTTGACACTTGTTCCAAAAGTTCAGTACTGTCCGAAGAGCCTTTAGGAATGCGAGACAGAGCATCCGCAATAGAGCATCCGCAATAATGTTATCTTTGCCTTTTATATAGATTATTTCGAAGTCATATTCCTGTAAGAAAAGACACCACCTCGTTAAGCGAGGATGTAGGAGTTTACACGTCAGAAGAAAATGAAGAGCCTGATGATCAGAATAGACTTTGATTTTCTTGCCATTGATGTAGTTGTTGAATCTCTTAAAAGCCCAAACTACTGCAAGAGCTTGCAATTCAGTAACAGAATAGGATCGTTCAGTTTCTGTAAAAACCCTACTAGCAAAACTAATTACTCTGATGTCTGGTTTTCCATTGGCTACATGGATCTGGAAGAGACACGCGCCTAACGCCTGAATAATTGCGTCAGATGACACACAAAATTCCTTTCCCATATCTGGATGATAAAGAATGTTGCTATTTAACAAAGCTTCTTTGATATCGAGGAATGCCTTTTGACAGTCGTCAGTCCAATTCCACTGAGTATATTTCTTTAACAATTTCAATAAATCAGGGTTGTTCATTACTTGCTTTGATAAAAATCTTCTGAAGAATGAAGCGAGTCCAAGATAACCTTTAATTTGTCGTTTTGAAGATGGGATATGAAAATTTTTAATTGCACTTAGCTTAGCCGGATCAGGACGGATTCCGTCAAATGAAATGACATGTCCTAAGAATTTGATTTCGGTTCGGCCAAAGTGTGACTTTAGCAAGTTGGCAGTGACTCCGTATTCCAGGAATCGCTGAAACACTTTCTGTATTAGTTCAGCGTGGCCTTCCCAGGTTTTAGTGGCAATTAAAAGATCATCAACGTAGAGAGTGACTTCATCAATAAGATCTGGACCAAGAACATGATCTAGGGCAGAGATGAATACTCCAGAACTAATATTCAATCCAAAAGGCACGACCTGAAATTGATAGGATCTGCCGGCGAAGATAAATGCCGTATACTTTCGTGAGTTAGGATTTAGTCTCACTTGCCAAAATGACATTTTCAAATCTATGCTACCCAAATATTTAATTCCATAAAATCCCTGCAGGTGTTCTTCAATCGCTTCAGGTCTCGTCCGTACTGGCACAACAATTTTATTTATGTTTCGTGCGTCAAGCACGAGTAGTACGGTGTTATCCTGTTTCAAAATCATCAACAAGGGGCTACTATATGGCGAATTAGAATACTCTATGACTTTCCAGTTCAGCATTTTCTTAATTTCATTACAAACTGCTTCCCTTCTTGCATACGGTATGGGATATGACGTGCGACAGAAAGTTTGGTGCGGCACCACTTCCATAGTATATTCATAGTCTTTTAAAACATCGGGTCGTTTTGAAAACACGTCCATATAGTGTCACAACAAATTGAATAATTCCTGTCGCTGAGGTTCAGATAACTCTGTTGATTCTGCAGTCTTATTGATTATTTCCTGCCGAGAGGGTCACTGACTGTTATTGTATCATTAAATGTATCACAGTTACCATAAAACAAATTGAAATGATTACGACAAGGAGGTTTTCTGCCTATCCTTTGTAATCTAATGCTATTACAAGTGCCAGAAGTTTTTACTCTTTCTTTCACTAATTCCAGTGCAACTTCTGTCTGCTGTACTAACAGTGTGTAAATGCCTGTATAAAGATCTATTCGGGCTCTATATCGTCGTAGAAAATCCATTCCCAAGAAACATGGCACTGCAAAATTCTTGACAACGAGGAAAATACATTTGATGGGTATTGATTGAATCTCCAGTGGTACCCAAGCTTGTATACTGACCTTTTGTGTCTGGGAGCCGATGGCTCCTGTTATTGAACATCCTTGGACGGGTAATGTTAGAATTTTAATTAATGTACTAATTTGCTTATAGAAACATAAGGACATAGCATTAATATTTGCACCTTGTAACGGAACATATTAAAGGCTTTACTGTACCGAAGTATGCGATACCCTCCAAATTCAACCAGTTTAACGAGTATTTATGATTATAGAAAAGTTATTGTGTATGTTAACAATGATTGCGTAACATGTCTCCATAAACAGTCAACCCATTAAATTATACTGAATAACTAACCCACACAAAAGTTAATATCACTTGATCACTGATACAGCAAATGTCATCATGTAAAAACACTGAGTTCGTCTTAAATAATTAATATTAAGTACGAAAAATAGTGTACAACTTAGGTATTTTGGATCTCCTTAAATAAAAATCACCCAGTGAAACCTATTTGTTCACTAGGAGCGGTTTCACTTAGTATTCACGAAATCAATCCTGTTTTAGACGAAAACCAATGTATTTCTTAATAATTCATGTTAATTACTTATTTATGCAAATTAGAGAAGTCAATTGACAAACTTCTAGAAAACGGACTTTTTGTAACAAAGAATTATTCTGTCAAGTCAACAAATCTGTCTGTCATTTTAATAACATGTTAAATTATGTCACTTGATGCAAATTAATAACTTTTCTGCACAAATTATGATAACAGATGTACATGTGACTTGTAAACTATATCTCTTTTTAGTAGTTCTTTGACAATGTTATAAATACGAGCAGCAAGAAGGGTCGAAAGGCAGTCAGAATGTCACTTTGGTACAGTGTGTTAGTGTGTTATTGTTTGAGGTGGATAAACAATGCAAAGAACATGTAAAGGAAGTTGTGTTGTGTCATAGTCTTTGATGGGCAGTGGAACTTAGATGGCCACCAGAGAAATAAATATTTGAAGTTTACATATTTGTTGGTTTCGTTCATTCTTTATCGTCAAAAGCACATAAAAAACACGGGACCTCATGTTTTTAACCCTAGACAACCAGATTTAGAGCCAGCATCAACATCGAGACACAGCAGTGATCCAGCAAGCAGCAGTGATTACTACAATGCATTGTAATGGCGCCAACCTAACATCAAGTGCTAACAAGCTCCGTAAATGGGAGTGAAATAGTGCGATTATAGCAATTAGCAATATCTACGACCAGGCGACCATTACAAAAGTGGGGGCTCGTCCGGGATCTTTAAGTGCATCGATGATAATAGTGCAGCGATAAATTTCGTAAGTGCTTAGCATTCCAAACAAAGTTTATTTGTGCAGTGTGGCAACAGTGAAAATATGTCAAAAATAAATAAATAAATAAAGTGTGTTTGTGCGACTACCAAAAACCATCATCACACCGCTCGGAAGATTAACGTCTGGATTATGTCAACAGAAGTCATCAATCAAGACCTCAGCTTCAATAAAACCGAATAGAAGTGAAGAAACCAACAGGAACACCGATCACGACATCATAGCATAAAGCAAGGTATTTTGTTGTTGTTGTCATTTAAAATAATTAATAGTTAACATGTCTCTACCTGAGAGTGATGAGATCGTAGGAAATGTAAAAATTGAACCAGGGGATGGTGAACAATTAAACTTAACAGAGTGGCTAGCAGGGTTTGCAACTCAAATAAGCTCGCAACTTAAACAATCCAGTGAAGAAATAAGTGTGAAACTGAAAGAAAACACAGATAGACTGGATAAGTTAAGTTTCAATTTTGATGTATTAAGTACTCATCTCAATGAGAAGTGTGAGGAAATTAAAACTACCCTCAGTAAGGACACTAGAGAACAGTTGATACACTTCAGAAAAGAATTTCAAGTTAAAGTTGAAAGTTTAAATGAAAACATACAAGCTAACACAGACAGCATTGCTGTCATCTACAACAGAGTAGATACTGAAGTTGAAAGATTAGATCAGAGAATAGACAAAACTTCAGAAAACCTTAAACAAGAATACAACCTGTATACCACTAATGTAGATACAAAAGTAGAAAATATGCACACTAAATGTACACAATTGGAGGACGCATTGATGTCCAAACAAACGATTTACAATCAAAATACAATGTATGGGCACATCCAAGTGAAATGCTTTCCTGGTGAAAATCTGCACCCTATTGACTTTATTCACCAATGTAAGGATATGTTTGTGGTAGGAATGTCAGATAACATAAAAATCAAGTTAGTAAAACAGTTTCTAGAAGGGGAGGCCCTATCCTGGGCAAATGAGAATAATGATTCTTGGAATACTTTTGAAGAGTTTGAAGCTAAATTTATTTGCAAATTTTGGTCACAATCCATACAAGCCAGATTAAAGTCAGAATTTCTAAATGGACCAGTGTATAGAGGGAAAGTAGGGGGAATGCAAAAATTTTGCAGAGATCAATTGAAAAAGCTTGCTCACTTGAATAACTCTTTTGATATTATGACACAAATTGATGTTTTAAAAAGAAGGTTACCAGAGAGACTGCAGTGGGAATTGGTCCATGGACCAGACGATTCAATGGAAGAGTTCCTGAAATTTGTAGATAGATTAGATAGGGCCTTGGAAAGAGAAAATAACCAAAGTTTTGGCTCTGGCAACAACCAGTATGGGGGGTGGAACAGGAATGTAAATAGAGATTATTATGGGAGGAGAGACTTTGAAAATTCTGGAAATAATGCTCCAAATAGGGGAGATAGGAGATATGAAAATGATTTCAGAAACAATACACAGGAGGGAGGATGGAGGAGAGATAACAGGAATGATAGAAGTAGGTATTTGGGAAGAGATCAAGATAGAAGGGGGTTTGCTGAAACTAGTGAACAAAACAACAACTACAAACGGACAGACCGAGGGAACCAGCCGGGAAACGGTGGACAGTCCCACTAGATGTCCGTAGTTTTGGGGCTAGACAATATTATGATAGGACAACACATAACCGAAACTGGAAATGGAGAGGATACAATGTAAAGAGTAAGTACCATGAAAACTCTGATGTTGTTAGAATGAATAAATTAGAATTTAATAAAAGGTTTTGGGATATTATGAGTAAAAGTGATACAGTTAATAAAAACAGTGTTCAAGCACAGGTAGTTAGTGAAAGTGCAGAAGTTGAAGGTATTGCAGAGTTCCATAGTTGGGCTGAAAAAGATACTGGTGTTAATATCAAGTCAGACACACCACAAATAGAATCTATTTTGGGGGGTTTATTTGATAAGAAGGGGGATGACGAAGTGTTTAATGGAGCCAAAGACTCAATTGCTGAGATTCAGATACATAGGGGGGAAACTGAAGATGGGGTTGTTGCGGAGGAGGAGGAAGAAGTAATAGAGGGACATTTAAATAATGATCCTAAATCAAGTGATGTTGTTGATGAGAGTGTGGAGGAAGAAATAAAAGTATTTGTAGAATGGAAAAGTGATTATGTGGGAAAGGTAAGTGATGTGACAAACATGGGTAATAATGAGGTTAATTTAAGTGAAATGCAGACTAGGGAATGTGTATCTGAGGACAAGCTATTGCCTATTGGGAACTATGAAACACTAATCTATGAGAAGGGTAATAATAATAATATCAAAGAAAATATAAAGGGATGGAATGTAAATGTGTGTTTTCAAGAGAAAGGGGAAAAGTTTTTAGAAGTTTTGTGGAACAACTATGGAAACTGTATAAACAAAGATGCCTTTTGGAAAGAATTAGCAAAGGTAAGTGCAACCTTGTATCCTACATGGTGGACAAGAATCTGTAGTGGACTTTATAAAAAAGGGGGAGAAAACAGTAGTTTGTTAAGTGACAACACAGTGTTAAAAGGAACAGATGAAAACAAAGGTTTATGTTTAAATGTCAATGCTTTGCAAACAGAGAGGGATGTGTCTAAGTGTAGGAAAGAGACATTAGACTTAGGAACTAAAGAAATTGAAAATGATCTATTGTTTGAAAATACAGAAATAGACAAAGATGTGGAGCTAGGTTGTCCATGTGTTAAAGTAAACATTGACATTTGTCCATTTGAAATAAAAGAAAGCCCACATCCTAATGCGTATAGACTTATCTTTCCCAGATCAAGAAGGTTATTTGGATTAAGAAACATCACTGAATTGAAACCATATAAACATGGTTAAGCACATTTCCCTGTTTGAATACAGTTACTTACCCATTTTCCATAAAGCATGTTATCAGCAAAGTTTTTTACTGGGTGTGTCTAATAGCAACTACCACTCATCCTACTGACCCTGGAGAAGTTCCAGATCTCTGAGAGAATGTTTTTATATTTATATTGTCACTATTGAATATTAAATTTTGAGACATCTTCTTTACTTGCAACGGGCAAGAAGGTGACAAACATTTATTACTTTCCTTTTGTATTGTTGAATATGGGACATACTTGCACCAAATAAAAGACAATGAAAAAATTGTTGTGCAAGACCCATCATTTTGTGACTATTGTGTTCTTAGGCATAAGATTTGTGTACAATTTTCTACAGTTAATCAAATGTTCACCAAGTTTGATGTTTGTGTTATGTTGTGACCAATTTAAGTGTCCAATTTTAGTATTAATATGTTCTTGTACTGTCTTGACTATGCGTCTCAATGGGAGACAAGTTTTTTAAATATTTCCTTTCTTTGCAAGTGCATATTATGTTCATACATGTGACTTCTCTAGTGTTTGTGTTTATATATCATGTCCATACTTATATTTATGTTCTTTGTTTTCATTTCTTTCATGTGGCTCAAAAAGAGCAGACAGTTGCAATATTTTCCTATGGACATATGACCTGTCCATCTATGTAATATATTTATGTTCCTTCTATTATCTTGATTAATCTGTGACTCAATGAGAACTGACTTTGAAATAATTTACATATATTTTTGATATATCTTAAAATCGCATGTGATATATTTGTGTCTGTTTTTGATCATTTTCCATGTGGCTCACTGGGAGCAAAGATTAACATTTTTTTTACTTTCATATATTACTAATTATTTTTATTATGCTGTCATACTGAATGACATAACACAAAGTGCATTTGAAACAACACAACTAAAATATTTGCAGGAAAAAGTCATTTTGAAACGGTGTAACGGTCATTGCATACATACACATTATGTATAGTAAAACAAAAAAATTATTAAAGTAGTACTTTTCCAAATTTTAACAATTTGACACATTTGTCCTAGTCGGCTAATATCATTAACATTCTGTAAATGATATTACCCGAGGGGGGTGTTGTAACGGAACATATTAAAGGCTTTACTGTACCGAAGTATGCGATACCCTCCAAATTCAACCAGTTTAACGAGTATTTATGATTATAGAAAAGTTATTGTGTATGTTAACAATGATTGCGTAACATGTCTCCATAAACAGTCAACCCATTAAATTATACTGAATAACTAACCCACACAAAAGTTAATATCACTTGATCACTGATACAGCAAATGTCATCATGTAAAAACACTGAGTTCGTCTTAAATAATTAATATTAAGTACGAAAAATAGTGTACAACTTAGGTATTTTGGATCTCCTTAAATAAAAATCACCCAGTGAAACCTATTTGTTCACTAGGAGCGGTTTCACTTAGTATTCACGAAATCAATCCTGTTTTAGATGAAAACCAATGTATTTCTTAATAATTCATGTTAATTACTTATTTATGCAAATTAGAGAAGTCAATTGACAAACTTCTAGAAAACGTACTTTTTGTAACAAAGAATTATTCTGTCAAGTCAACAAATCTGTCTGTCATTTTAATAACATGTTAAATTATGTCACTCGATGCAAATTAATAACTTTTCTGCACAAATTATGATAACAGAAGTACATGTGACTTGTAAACTATATCTCTTTTTAGTAGTTCTTTGACAATGTTATAAATACGAGCAGCAAGAAGAGTCGAAAGGCAGTCGGAATGTCACTTTGGTACAGTGTGTTAGTGTGTTATTGTTTGAGGTGGATAAACAATGCAAAGAACATGTAAAGGAAGTTGTGTTGTGTCATAGTCTTTGGTGGGCAGTGGAACTTAGATGGCCACCAGAGAAATAAATATTTGAAGTTTACATATTTGTTGGTTTCGTTCATTCTTTATCGTCAAAAGCACATAAAAAACACGGGACCTCATGTTTTTAACCCTAGACAACCAGATTTAGAGCCAGCATCAACATCGAGACACAGCAGCGATCCAGCAAGCAGCAGTGTTTACTACAATGCATTGTAATAGCGCCAACCTAACATCAAGTGCTAACAAGCTCCGTAAATGGGAGTGAAATAGTGCGATTATAGCAATTAGCAATATCTACGACCAGGCGACCATTACAACCTGTATCTAGGATTACAGTCGTCAAAATTCCGGCTATAGGAAGTTTTGTCATCTATCGGTTCATCACCGTCAGTCGTCTCTTTCTCTTGTAATAATTCTTGTCTCATGTCAATCCCGTCATTATATCTCAGAACAAGTATGTCATGGTTAGTCTCTCCGTCGAAGTGGTCGCCCCAATTCTGTCTCACAGCATCACTTAGGGAGCTTTCAGATGCTGAACTTAGTTTTCCTGTTTGTGTGGTTTTGATTGGCCCTCATCATTAGAAAGTTCGACCAATCTGACATTATGAGAACACTGAGGAACAAAATTACTGTTATGCACAAACCTTGTGTCAAAATGTTGTTGCGTTTGTTCTGGTGTCCAATACGTGTTACTGTCTTCCGCGTTTGCAAAAAATACAGGGGGATTGTACTGCCTTCGCGGGGTCTGATGATTTTTATTACTATTATGATTTCCGGAATTGTTACGGTGAAATCCACCTTCACACTGTGGCTTGCTGTTAAACTGTGTGTTTCTGTACATTGCCTGCGCTTGATTTTTACTTGGCGCGGAGTTCTGTTGGTATGAGTGGGCGTTTTCAGCTGTTTGTTGCTGCCCGTAATCTGAGTGTTGGCTGCGCAAGTACGGTGCATTCTAGAGATGGGCAAACTGAAACACGTAACTGTTTCGAAACAAATGAAACAGTACAATGTAATGTTTCGATACGATGTTTCGGAACAGTGAAACAGTTTGCGTTTTGTAATCTAATAAACCTACACATTTTACCATCTTGAATGTCTACTGTATAAGTATGTCCATATAAACATAAATGAGGTGCGAGAGCGCTAATCATATCGCAGAAAGTATGAAACTATCACTTAGGCGTCTTGGCAGTTTCGTATTTCCTGAAGCAAATGCGCTGTTTTCGTGTCGTGTGACGTTCATACTTTTCAACTGGCTGAGGACAGCCATAGCTGAAGACAGAAGAACCACCACGAACGGAACTGGAGGTGGGAGCAAGCTGCAGAAACAACGGATATGCTACTGGCATTCCCACATTCCGTTAGTATGGGTAATATACCCAATCTTGCTAATTTCCATGCACACAAACGGAATCATTGTGGATAATAGGCACCGTGACTATAGACTCACAAATAATGCCAAATAATTCGAATAAATAACAAAATATAACAGAAAAGATTTTGTCTTTTAAGGTGTTTCGAACCGTTACTATAAATTCACTATGCTTCCCAGCCCTTCCCGTTCGACCATTACACTATCAGTGATACGTCAAACAGATTGCTTGCAATTATACCTACATCAAATTTAAGTATGTGTCTAATACCTGTCACTTTACGCTTTTTTTTATTCAAAATGTTGTAGGCCTACTTGCGTTTCTTAATATGATTACTGTACATGACCAGAGAAACGTATGTTGTAAAAAAAGTGAATGATTTTCACATATTTATTATTTTGAATGTGAATAGTATGCGTTGTTTTATTGTTTGGTTAGTGTTTATAAAGCAGATGTTACGCCATTTCAGGAAAGGACAGTCAGATAGAAACGAAGCTTTATTTTCGGATATCTTAAGCTTCATGCTATTGCTTGTCAAAAAGATTTCGACACTCTTGAAAGTGTTTCACGAAGTGGTATGTTGTGTTTCAGTACCTATGCCGAGCCCGAATCTCGTCCGACACAGCACGGAATGAAACATCACTGTTTCGATACAATTAGTCCGTTCCAAGCAGAGGTGGACTGAAACAGCCTTATTTTGAAACAACGATACAGTTTCTGTGTCTGGCTCGAGATCGAATTTGGTTACCCGAGACAGGGGCGGAATGAAACACCACTGTTTCGAAACAGGAACCACAGCCATTCCGAAACACTGAAACAGTTCCACGTATCGGTACACTGTATCGAAACATAGAAACAGTGGCCAAGTCTAGTGCATTCCATTGCTATCCGCTCTGATGTTGCCAACTTTTTCCAAACTTCTGAAACCATTTCCAAACTTCTGCTTGTACGGTTGATTAACGTACTGGTTACCAGTCGTGTTATACACGGGATTGAATCGGTTGTGTTGATTATGTCTATTCCTTTTGTACGGATACCCATTGCCTTTATTTCCCTTTTGGCAATCGTTATTATTTTTGTAACCGTTCCCTGGCTTTTCGTAGCCGTTACTCTCGTTATGTTGTGGTCAAGAATTGTGCTGAGTATTCCGCGGTTTGTTGGCTCTCATGTCCTCATAGATCAGGTCTAGGGAATCTAATATCGACAGAAAGGTATCTGGATCATCATCTGGAGCTGACAAGATACCAAGAGTGGTTGCTTTCACAGTCTCTACTAGGTCTTTGTTAATTTTATTTTCGACAAATTTGTCCTTTCCAGCAATCCAGTTCTCATACTTTTATCTAAATTCTCTCTCATGACTATCTAGCCTCTCCTTTACTTTCGTTTCAGTTTCCATAGTCAAGTTTGACATTCCCTCGGTTAGTTTTTCTACCTGCTTAGTTACTCTGTCTAATCTGTCATTAACCGTGGTTACGGTGGAGTCAAGTTTCTTGGTTGCATTTCGGATGTCAGCTGTCTCGCTTTGCATGGTAGCTAAACTGTCAAATGGTTCAAATAGCTCTGAGCACTATGGGACTCAACTTCTAAGGTCATTAGTCCCCTAGAACTTAGAACTAGTTAAACCTAACTAACCTAAGGACATCACACACATCCATGCCCGAGGCAGGATTCGAACCTGCGATCGTAGCGGTCTCGCGGTTCCAGACTGCAGCGCCTAGAACCACACGGCCACTGCAGCCGGCAGCTAAAGTGTCATTCAGTTTGAAAATTATTACACTTCGCATTTGAGAAACAGCATCCTTAACTTGCTTTGCTACTTCTTTGGCTACGTTTTCTCTAACATTTTTTATTTCTTCGCTTACTGTAGAAAGTTTATCTTCAAACATTTGTCTATTTTCATTTGACGATTTTCGTCTTTCAAATAATTTTTAAGGGAATTCACCATTTGGCGATTTCCGTCCTGAATCATTTGACTCAATAGCTGTTTGAATACATCTTCTGTCACTACCCCTGAATTGCTTTCACCTGCCTCCCCTGTAACCGGTATATGGCTACGAGTACTTTTTTTTTTCTTCTTTATTGTAATTTTTATCACCTTACACAAGGCGGGCTGTCAGCAGCTGAGGACGCCGCTCTTCAGCCTTGAGATTTACAAGAAGTAAAAATACAGGGGACACAGAGAATACAATCAAAAATGGTGGGCAAAACAATGTAGACACCAAATAACAAAAACACGGAGCCGTTCACGCCTGACGAGAAAACAGCACTGACACTAGTGGACACGGCGCACAAAACAGGGATGATGGCGATGGTACATGTGAACAGTGGCGGCGTTTCGGCGAACAAACACTAAACACAAACGAAGGCACACACACGAGACACTAATGGCGATGACCTCCAGCGCGCGAATGTTCACTGAATGTGTGCGAGTCCGGGGACCTGCCAAGAGAGGAGGAGGAGGAAGGGGAGTGGGAGAGGGAGAGGGGAGAGCAGAGATGCCATGGGCAGGGGAGAGTGGGGGATCGAGGAAGGGGGAGGGGAAGCCCGGGGGAAGAGGGGTGGAGGACGGGGGACGGGGAAAAAAGGGAAGAGAAGGGAGGGAGGGTGCCTAAAGGAAAGGAACAGGGAGTGGGGGAGGATTAAAGTTGATAGGAGGGGTAAATGGAAGGGAGGAGGACATCATCAGGGAGGGGGAGCTGGCGGAAGCCACCTCGGGAGAGGGTAAGGAGGGTGGAGAGATGGAGACCGGGCGGGACGTAGGAATACAGGCGCCGCAGCGGGCGGGGCTGGGAGAGGAGCGGGGAGACGAGCGGGTGAGGAGGATCGAGTTTGCGGGAGGTGTACAGGATCCGTATCCTTTCAAGGAAGAGGAGAAGGTGGGGGAAGGGGATGAGATCGTAGAGGATCCGCGTGGGGGAGGGGAGACGGATGCGATAGGCGAGGCAGAGAGCATGGCGTTCAAGGATTTGGAGGGATTTGTAAAAGGTAGGGGGGGGGGGGCGGAGATCCAAGCCGGATGGGCATAACAAAGGAGCTACGAGTACTAAAGTGCGCGTCATTTATGTTGGCGGCCGAGTTTAGGTTCTTTCTGCGCATCTGACGTCACAAAACACAGTCAGCCAATGAACAGAGAACGACGTTGCCAGATCTCGACTGCAGTGCAGAGCATGGACGAGTGTCTTCAGTTTTAGAAACGTTCAGTCATAAATATAGAACAAAAGCAATGTCTTGATAGCAGACTTTCTTTTATACTGCTTTTTCGCAATAAAGAACAGCAGTAATTGTTTATTTCCTATTGTACTTCGACGAAGCGTGAGTAATTCATAGTTATACAAACAGTGTTTGTCAGTATTTTGCATGACTTGTTAGAGTCCACATGGCATGCTGTGGGTGGACGAACCGTGATAGTGTAACGGGTAAGGTGTTTGGCTTCTATGTGAATGATTATGAGTTCGAACCTTGTGTGGTGCTAAATATTTTCATTATTTAAAAACAATATCGAAATGCCTTACTTCACGAATTATATTCGTTTGAATGCAATTTTTTGAAATTTCTAGTGCTTTGTCTCTTCATTAACCCTTTCGCTGCTGCAGACATGTGCTCCCCGCATTCCGCGCTGTGGGCGATTTTGTCATCACTGCACTGCTCGCCTGTGCAGACACATCGTGTTCCCACTGCTTTGACACGTTTATCATTCGATTTCGCAAAAACTATTTGGCCCAAAAATTAGATTTTTACACGTCTTCTTTACAGATACGTTCCCCCCATAAATGACTTAATTTTGTTTCGATGTTCAACGCAGTTATTATGAAGCATTAAATGTAGTAAACCATTGCACGAAATTTTGAAGAGTTTGCAGAGGTAGAAGTCCATAGCGTATACTTTCCGTATGGTCGATTTTAGTTGCCACAATCTTGAGAATGAAATGTGGACAAGATACCTAAATTTCATATAAAATTTACTGTATAACAATATCTCATTTAATTTAAGTACCACATAGGTGTCGTATGTAATATTGAGAAATATTCCGTCTTTCGCGCCTGTAATAAAAGTTTTATTTACACCGGACGCGTTTGGCTTTATTTTAAAGCACTTCAATCAATGAAAGGTATGGCACATACACAATGGTACTCATGTTCTCTTTCTTGTTTTTGTTCTACAGTCGCAGTTTTACCAATGGTACTGAAATATATTCCTCTTCTGCAACTGTAATAAGCGACTTATTTAGACCAGACGCGTTTTTCTCTTTTGAAGTATCTTCAGTGGACAGTATTTTGTCTCCTCCATTGCCAAGTCACCTTTCGTAGTTTTGTGCTGCGGTAACACAATATTCAACGTTTGTGTTGGCTGATCAGTGTTTTAGCAAATAAATGATGTCTGTGTGTGCCACACACAAAAATTATATTTGACATAGCTAAGAGCACTTCACTGATAGACGGTATATTCAAGTCCTAATGTTTTTGTAAGTCCACAGTTTTGTTTAATGTATTTTGTCTACTTCCTTTTGATTGATTGAAGTGCTTTAAAATAAAGCCAAACATGCTCAGTGTAAATAAAACTTTTGTTAGAGTCGCGAAAGACAGAATATTTCTCAATATTACATACGACACCTATGTGGTACTTAAATGAGATATTGTTATACAGTAAATTTTATATGAAATTAGGTATCTTGTCCACATTTCATTCTCAACATTGCGGCAGCTAAAATCGACCATACGGAAAGTATACTCTATGGACTTTTACCTCTGCAAACTCTTCAAAATTTCGTGCAATGGTTTACTATATTTAATGCTGCATAATAATTGCGTTGAACATCGAAACAAAATTAAGTCATTTATGGGGGGAAGGTATCAGTCAAGAAGATGTGTAAAAATCTAATTTTTGGGTCAAATAATTTTTGTGGAATCGAATGATAAGAGTGTCAAAGCAGTCAAAACACGATGTGTCTGCACAGGCGAGCAGTGCAGTGACAAGATCGCGCACAGTGCGGAATGCAGGGAGCACGTCTTTGTAGCAGCGAAAGTGTTAATGCGGCCAGATAAAAGAATTGAACGAAACTATGCTGGCATTGTCTAGTTCAGTACCGGTAACATTATGGTGTGAGGCACCAAAAGTCCGTAAGACTTCCCACTTCACATTCTACAATTGTTTCGATTGGTGTCTCAGCCCTACTAATTATCCTGCGGGACCATAAGCGACGCGACACTTCACTCGTTTCATTCTGTTCATTTGAATCTAGTGATGACATTTTATCGTTTGCCATAGCTCACTTATTTACAAACAGTAAGTCAATTTAGTCAATGAAGTTCGTTTGAGCTACGGCCGTCAGCTGTCGACAGAGATGTAATTTATCGGTTGCGAGTCGGTTGTCACTGCCACGTCCATGGTGGTAAAACTTCTTACCTCCATGGCTACGTCACAAGATCGGAATGTCGGGAGTTGCTCGTCACGAGAACAATAGACTATTCTGGACCGTAAAGAAAGTATGGCTGCACACTGGTCAAAATAAATGAAAACTAAGGCTGGTCAGCGCCGTGAACAGGCAGCGGACATTTAAAA
The DNA here is from genome assembly GCF_023864275.1 of Schistocerca cancellata. Lineage (NCBI taxonomy): Eukaryota > Metazoa > Arthropoda > Insecta > Orthoptera > Acrididae > Schistocerca > Schistocerca cancellata. The sequence goes on from NC_064631.1 coordinate 211,173,495, forward strand.
ACAAGTGATATGCAATACACAATAATGGAATTTAAACAATACTTAAAGAAATCACCAAAAAATGCAATCTACTGAATTCAAAGCAAATTTTTACTGCAACTACTAAAGATCATCACTTGCTACCATCTGGTGAGCAAGATGTATGAGACAGGCGAAATACCCTCAGACTTCAAAAAGAATATAACAATTCCAATCCCAAAGAAAGCAGGTGTTGACAGATGTGAAAATTACCGAACTATCAGTTTAATAAGCCACAGCTGCAAAATACTAACACGAATTCTTTACAGACGAATGGAAAAACTGGTAGAAGCCGACCTCGGGGAAGATCAGTTTGGATTCCGTGGAAATGTTGGAACGCGTGAGGCAATACTGACCCTACGACTTATCTTAGAAGAAAGATTAAGGAAAGGCAAACCTACGTTTCTAACATTTGTAGACTTAGAGAAAGCTTTTGACAATGTTGACTGGAATACTCTCTTTCAAATTCTGAAGGTGGCAGGGGTAAAATACAGGGAGCGAAAGGCTATTTACAATTTGTACAGAAACCAGATGGCCGTTACAAGAGTCGAGGGACATGAAAGGGAAGCAGTGGTTGGGAAGGGAGTGGGACAGGGTTGTAGCCTCTTTCCAATGTTATTCAATCTGTATATTGAGCAAGCAGTGAAGGAAACAAAAGAAAAATTCGGAGTGGGTGTTAAAATCCATGGAGAAGAAATAAAAACTTTGAGGTTCGCCGATGACATTGTAATTCTGTCAGAGACAGCAAAGGACTTGGAAGAGCAGTTGAACGGAATGGACAGTTTCTTGAAAGGAGGATATAAGATGAACATCAACAAAAGCAAAACGAGGATAATGGAATGTAGTCGAATTAAATCGGGCGATGCTGAGGGTATTAGATTAGGAAATGAGACACTTGAAGTAGTAAATGAGTTTTGCTATTTGGGGAGCAAAATAACTGATGATAGTCAAAGTAGAGAGGATATAAAATGTAGACTGGCAATGGCAAGGAAAGTGTTTCTGAAGAAGAGAAATTTGTTAACATTGAGTATAGATTTAAGTGTCAGGAAGTCATTTCTGAAAGTATTTGTATGGAGTGTAGCCATGTATGGAAGTGAAACATGGACGATAAATTGTTTGGACAAGTAGAGAGTAGAAGCTTTCGAAATGTGGTGGTACAGAAGAATCCTGAAGATTAGGTGGATAGATCACATAACTAATGAGGAGGTATTGAATAGAATTGGGGAGAAGAGGAGTTTGTGGCACAACATGACTAGAAGAAGGGATCGGTTGGTAGGACATGTTCTGAGGCATCAAGGGATCACCAATTTAATATTGGAGGGCAGCGTGGAGAGTAAAAATCGTAGAGGGAGGCCAAGAGATGAATACACTAAGCAGATTCAGAAGGATGTAGGTTGCAATAGGTACTGGGAGATGAAGAAGCTTGCACAGGATAGAGTAGCATGGAGAGCTGCATCAAACCAGTCTCAGGACTGAAGACCACACAACAACAACATTTACTTTGCCGAGGCGCTTCAACAGCAGTAGCTTATTTTTTAGATTCTCCAGTTCTTTGGTGTACCACAATTTACCCTTTCTTGTTTTATGATATTTCTTTTGAACAAGATGGGCTTTTAAAGTACCTATTAAGTAATTGTGGAATGTTTCATAAACTGTTTTGCCACTGGAATCACAGTTTTGAAATAATTTGTCCCAGTTAGTTATGCTCAGCTGGTGTGTTAGTTTACTGAGATTGTGTTTTCTTAATATTAAGGTATTACATTTTGTTAACTTTTGTGCAGCCTTGCTCTCATCCCCTTGTATAAAATGTCTTAACTCTACTGTTAACATGGAGTGGTCTGAGAAAACAAATTCCTTTTCCTTGGTGGAGTACATATCATCAACACAATTGACAAAAGCATTATCCAAGCATGCTTTTAGTCTTGTTGGTTCTGAATTTATATGATGAAAGTTGTGTTGCCTTAGCATATTCAGTAACTTATTTACACTGGGTTTGTTACATGTTACCTCAAAGCTTGAATTAAAGTCTCCCACAATTGCAGTTACATAGTGTTTCCACTTCGTTATGTAGCAGAGTACATTGTCTAAATCATCTAAAAACGTTTTATCATCTTAGTTGGGAATGGTAGATACATACTATGATAAGTTTCATTATATCACATATGATCCCAGTAAAGTATTTCTATACACATGCTCAACTAAGATCTAGTGCTGTACACTCTATTTCAATTGAAACATAGATAACAGTACCACCATTTGGTACTGAGATCTGCAAAAACGGTTTCCATGTTTATAACCTACTGGTACATAGTATTGTATTTGTTCTGGTTTAAGCCAATGTTCGGATAGACATAAGAAAGAATACTTATTCTGTGGCAATAACTCCTCCAGAATTTCAACTTTACCTTCAAGACCCTGAATGTTTAAAAATTAGTGAAAGGTAATCGATCTTTTTCCTTCAGTCTCATATAGTGACAAATTAATTAATGACACAGTTTTAAGCACATTTTCCCTAAATTAATATGAATGATAATTTATGCAAACTCTGAGTAATTTGATTTAAATAAGCAGGAGATGATTGGTTGTTACAAGGAACTAATTTTTTATTAAACAATGGAAAATCCAGGATGGAATGTAACATTATTATGAAAAGGTTAGTTGCTACTCACCATATAGTGGAGATGCTAAGTCGCAGATAAGCACAAGAGAAAGACTGTCACAACCTAAGCTTTTGGCCAACAAGGCCATTGTCAAAAATAGATGACACGCACATGCACACACGCACACACAAGTGCATCTCACACACACATGACCACAGTCTGTGGCAGCTGAAGCCACATTATGAGCAGCAGCAGTGCATGATGGGAGAGGCAACTAGGTGGGGGTAAGGAGAAGGTTGAGGTGGGGAGGGGAGGGATAGCAGGGTAGGGGTGGGGGACACTGAAGTGCTGCTGGGGAGTGTGCAGGGACGAGGTAGAGAGGGTAGGGCAGCTAGGTGCAGTCAGGAGGTTAGTTGGAGAGCAGGGCATAGGTGGGGGATGCGGATAGCGGAAAAGGAGAGGAGTAAAAAGTGTGTTGGTGAAATATGGGGCTGTGTAGTGCTGGAATGGGAACAGGGAAGGGATGGATGTGTGAGGACAATGACTAACAAAGGCTGATGCCAGGAGGGTTATGGGAATGTAGGATATAATGCAGGGAGAGTTCCCACCTGTGCAATTCAGAAAAGCTGGTGTTGGGGAGGAAGTATCCATATGGCACAGGCTGTGAAGCAGTCATTGAAATGAAGAATGTCATGTTGGGCAGTGTGCTCAGCAACAGGGTGGTCCAGTTGTGTTTTGGCCACATTTTGTTGGTGGCCATTCATGCAGACAGACAGCTTTTTGGTTATCATGCCCACATAGAATGCAGCACAGTGGTTGCAGCTTAGCTTGTAGATCACATGACTGGTTTCACAGGAAGCGCTGCCTTTGATGGGGTATGTGATATTTATGTCCGGATTGGAGTAGGTGGTGGTGGGAGGATGTATGGGACAGGTCTTGCATCTATGTCTATTACAGGGATATGAGCCATTAGGTAAGGGGCTGGGAGGAGGGTTTGTGTAGGGATGGACAAGTATATTGTAGGGGTTCAGTGGATGGCAGACCACCACTGCAGGAGGACTGGGAAGGATAGCAGGCAGGACTTTTTCGTTTTAGGGCACGACGAGAGGTAGTCGAAACCCGGACGGGAGAATATAATTCAGTTTCTCTGGTCCTGGGTGGTACTGAGCTATGAGGGGAATGCTTCTTTGTGGCTGGACTGTGAGACTGGGAGGTGGTGGGTGACTGGAAAGATAAGTCACGGGGGATTTGTTTCTGAACAAGGTTGGGTGGATAACTATGGTCTGTGAAGGTCTCAGTGAGACCGTCAGTACATTTCGAGAGGGACCACTCGGCACTGGAAATGTGACAACCATGGATGGCTAGGCTGTAGTTGAGGGGTTTAGGATTCTCGTTGTTTAGGAAGGATTCCTCTAGATGGCCCATGAATAGGTTGGCATAGGATGGTGCCATATGGGTGCTCATAGCCATTGGCCAAAAGCTTATTTTGTGACAGTCTTTTTGGTGTGTCTATCTGCAACTCAGCTTCTCCACTATATGGTGAGTAGCAACTTTCCTTTTCATAATATTTTTTTTAAAATTAAATCTGTTATGTAAGCCCATGTATACATTCCACATATCATCCAAGACTTTGTGTGGGGTTCTTAGAGAATGTAATGTAAATTTCTCATTTCAAATCTGTCTTCATACATCCTCCAAGCACTCTTCTCCACTTTCTATGTACCAGTGCATTTCCTTCAATAACTTCAGAAATAACCCATGAAATATCTTGTAGAGAATGTTGTAGTTTAATGTTTCATGAGAACACACAGCAGTTTCTAAGGACTCCAAATGATATACGCAAACAGTTTCTTTTGCTTTTAGAAAGAAAGAGGAATTACATGATAGCAAATTTGCAATGTAAGACATCTGCTGAAGCACCTGGTTTTGAGATGAGATTTGATTTAATTGTTCAAGAAATTCTTGTTTTGGCCATTTTGTGAACTGGTGCACTGCCATTATAGAAGAAAATTCTATGAAGGCCCACCCTTTGCTGTTTTATCTTAAATTATTGCGAAAAACTTAGCAAAGCAGACATTCTCCCACATACGAATCTACGATTACTGTCTTAGCAACTGCAATTTACAGAAATAAAAAAATACGAACACCTCCTAACAAAACTTCAGTCTTCAAACAGTGGAAGTCCAGGTAGGAATACCAACAATATTATGAAAGAAATAGATTGTTGTTCAACACTTTCAGTTGCAGACAGGTACAACCAAACGACTGTTACACATTTAGCTTCCAGCCATAGCTTTATTCAGAAAATAAAACGCGCACAAACAGGCACATATGGCCACTATCTCAGGCCTATCTGGCCAGAATACACTGGTGTTGCATCAAATGCAAGCAGCAATCCAGAGAGGGGTGGGGGAAGGGGGACGAGGGTGGGGGAGAGAGGAGTCAGCACTGGCTGTTAAGAGTGTGCCAGGAATAGATGGTAGCCAGACAAGGCTGTCAGATGCAGTGTTGGGGTGCTATGGGGATGAGAGGATGGGGACTGGGGGGGTGGAAAAGAGGGGGGGTTGGAAAAGGGGAGGGGCAGAGAAGGTGAAAAAGGCTGGTTGTTGCATTCTCAGATAGCAGCACACAATGAGGATGAGGGGATGTGAAGTGGAAAGAGGAGTAGGACAGAGGGATGAAAACTGTTAGGTGGAGTATGTGGGGACAGAGGTTGAGGCTGGGATAATTTTTGGAGCAGAGAATGCATTGTGAGGATAAATCCCATCTGTCCAGTTCAGAAAAGCTGGCGATGGAGGGAAGGATCAAGATAGTCAGAGCTGTGAAGTAGCCATTGAAATCAAGGACATTATGTTCAGGTGCATGTTGTGGCACAGGGTGGTCCACTTTTTGCTCTTGGTCACAGTTTGGTTGTGTACATCCCTCCTGGTGGACAGCTGATTGGTATTCACACCAATACAAAAAGCTGTGCAATGATTGCAGCAGAGCTGGTATATGACAAGGCAGCTTTCACAGGTAGCCTGGGCTGTGATGGGTTAGGATAAGCCTATGACAGGACTGGAATAGGAAGTGCTGGGAGGGTGGATTGAGCAGGTCTTGCTCCTGTGTCTTCCACAGGCACATGATCCCTGTGGCAAGGGGTTGGGATTGGGAGTGATGCAGGTATGGACAAGGATGATGTGGGGGTTGGCTGGGTGACAGAACACCACTTTAGAATGGGTGGGAAGGATCTTCGGTAGGATTTCCCTCATTTCAGGGCATGGGGATAGATATCAGAGCCCTGCTGAAGGGTATGGTTCAGCGGTTCCAGTCTGGGGTGATACTGGGTGACAAAGGGGTGCACTCCCTTGTACCTGGTTCTTGGGGATTGTGAGAGGATTTGGGTGTGTAGGGATATGGCATGGGAAATCATTTGCGGACTAGGTCTAGGGAACAGTGCTAATCTGTGAAGGCATTTGTGGGACCTTCAGTATACTGGGCAAGGGAGTTCTTGTCAGTGCAGATAAGCTGTCCCCAGGTGGCCACGCTGTGTAGGAGGAAGTTTTTGATGTAGGTGGGATGGCAGCTGTCAAGATGCAGATGCTCTTAGTGGATTTAATGTGGACAGAGATGAGGATGGAGCCATCAGAGAGGAAAGGTCAATGTCTCAGAATGTGGCAACTGGGTTGAGGAAGACCAGGTCTATCTGAAAATTACCTCGAGCAATTAAACAGAGAACCGACTCGTGGAGATAACATCTTGGACCTACTGATAACAAACAGACCCGAACTTTTCGACTCTGTATGTGCAGAACAGGGAATCAGTGATCATAAGGCCGTTGCAGCATCCCTGAATATGGAAGTTAATAGAAATATAAAAAAAGGGGGAAGGTTTATCTGTTTAGCAAGAGTAATAGAAGGCAGATTTCAGACTACCTAACAGATCAAAACGAAAATTTCTGTTCCGACATTGACAATGTTGAGTGTTTATGGAAAAAGTACAAGGCAATCGTAAAATGCGTTTTAGACAGGTACGTGCCGAGTAAAACTGTGAGGGACGGGAAAAACCCACTGTGGTACAACAACAAAGTTAGGAAACTACTGTGAAAGCAAAGAGAGCTTCACTCCAAGTTTGAACGCAGCCAAAACCTCTCAGACAAACAGAAGCTAAACGATGTCAAAATTAGCATAAGGAGGGCTATGTGAGAAGCGTTCAGTGAATTCGAAAGTAAAATTCTATGTACCGACTTGACAGAAAATCCTAGGAAGTTCTGGTCTTACGTTAAATCAGTAAGTGGCTTGAAACAGCATATCCAGACACTCCGGGATGATGAAGGCATTGAAACAGAAGATGACAAGCGTAAAGCTGAAATACTAAACACCTTTTTCCAAAGCTGTTTCACAGAGGAAGACCGCACTGCAGTTCCTTCTCTAGATCCTCGCACAAACGAAAAAATGGCTGACATGGAAATAAGTGTCCAAGGAATAGAAAAGCAACTGGAATCACTCAACAGAGGAAAGTCCACTGGACCTGATGGGATACCAATTCGATTCTACACAGAGTACGCGAAAGAACTTGGCCCCCTTCTAACAGCCGTGTACCGCAAGTCTCTAGAGGAACGGAAGGTTCCAAATGATTGGAAAAGAGCACAGGTAGTCCCAGTCTTCAAGAAGGGTCGTCGAGCAGATGCGCAAAACTATAGACCTATATCTCTGACGTCGATCTGTTGTAGGATTTTAGAACATGTTTTTTGCTCGAGTATCATGTCGTTTTTTGAAACCCAGAATCTACTATGTAGGAATCAACATGGATTCCAGAAACAGCGATCGTGTGAGACCCAACTCGCTTTATTTGTTCATGAGACCCAGAAAATATTAGATGCAGGCTCCCAGGTAGATGCTATTTTTCTTGACTTCCGGAAGGCGTTTGATACAGTTCCACACTGTTGCCTGATAAACAAAGTAAGAGCCTACGGAATATCAGACCAGCTGTGTGACTGGATTGAAGAGTTTTTAGCAAACAGAACACAGCATGTTGTTATCAATGGAGAGACGTCTACAGACGTTAAAGTAACCTCTGGCATGCCACAGGGGAGTGTTATGGGACCATTGCTTTTCACAATATATATAAATAACCTAGTCGATAGTGTCGGAAGTTCCATGCGGCTTTTCGTGGATGATGCTGTAGTATACAGAGAAGTTGCAGCATTAGAAAATTGTAGCGAAATGCAGGAAGATCTGCAGCGGATAGGCACTTGGTGCAGGGAGTGGCAACTGACCCTTAACATAGACAAATGTAATGTATTGCGAATACATAGAAAGAAGGATCCTTTATTGTATGATTATATGATAGCGGAACAAACACTGGTAGCAGTTACTTCTGTAAAATATCTGGGAGTATGCGTGCGAAACGATTTGAAGTGGAATGATCATATAAAATAAATTGTTGGTAAGGCGGGTACCAGGTTGAGATTCATTGGGAGAGTCCTTAGAAAATGTAGTCCATCAACAAAGGAGGTGGCTTACAAAACACTCGTTCGACCTATACTTGAGTATTGCTCATCAGTGTGGGATCCGTACCAGATCGGGTTGACGGAGGAGATACAGAAGATCCAAAGAAGAGCGGCGCGTTTCGTCACACGGTTATTTGGTAACCGTGATAGCGTTACGGAGATGTTTAACAAACTCAAGTGGCAGACTCTGCAAGAGAGGCGCTCTGCATCGTGGTGTAGCTTGCTCGCCAGGTTTCGAGAGGGTGCGTTTCTGGATGAGGTATTGAATATATTGCTTCCCCCTACTTATACCTCCCGAGCATATCACGAATGTAAAATTAGAGAGATTAGAGCACGCACGGAGACTTTCAGACAGTCGTTCTTCCCGCGAACCATACGCGACTGGAACAGGAAAGGGAGGTAATGACAGTGGCACGTAAAGTGCCCTCCGCCACACACTGTTGGGTGGCTTGCGGAGTATAAATGTAGATGTAGATGTAGATGAACTGGATGGGAGAGAAGGTGTCGAGGCTGTGAAGAAATGAGGATATGGTGTCTTGGTCTTGAGTCCAGATCATGAAGAGATCATCAATTACCCTGATCCAGATTAGAGTATTGAGGTTTTGGGAGGATTGGAAGATTTGTTCTTGATGGCCCATAAACAGGTTGGCATAAGGAGGTGTCATGTGGGTTCCCACAGCTGTGCTGCTGATTTGTTTATATATATCTTCCCTTCAAGGAAGAAGCATTTGTGAGTTAGTATATAAAGTTAGTAAGGTCTACGAGGAATGAGGAAGTGGGTGTCTGAAGGATGTTGGGAGGTAGTGTTTAATAGCAGAAAGACTGTGGGAATGAGGGATGTTGGTGTGAAGGGAAGTGGCATCAGTAGTGATGAGTGGAGATCCAGGAGGTAAAGGGATGGGGATGGTGGAGAGTTGTGGTTGGGATGTTTGACATAGGAGCTAGATTTTGGGCAATAGGTTGGAGGCGTTTGTCAGTGAGTGCTGAAATTCTTTCAGTGGTGGCACAACAACCAACTACAATGGGGCATCCAAGATTGTTTGGGTTTGTGGATTTTGGGAGCATGTGGAAGGTGTTGTGTGGTGTGTCATAGAGGTGAGAAGGGAAATGGATTCAGGGGAGAGGTTCTGGGAAGGGCCTGAGACCTTAAGCAGAGACTGCAGGTTATGCTGGACTTCTGGGATGGGATCACTCAGGCAGAGTTTACAGGTGGAAGAGTTAGACAATTGGCAGAGGTCTTCTGCCAGATAGTTACTGTGATGCATAACGACAGTGGTGGAACCTTCGTTTGCAGGTAGGATGAATAGGTCAGGATCTAATTTGAGGCTGTGATGGCTGTTCTTTCTTCTCTTAGGAAGGGACCTGGTGAAGGATGATGAGGCCAAGTTGGAGGTAAGGAATTCCTGAAAGCTGGTTAGTAGACGTACCAACATAAAAAGCTGTGCAATGATTGCAGCAGAGCTGGTAAATGACATAGCTCCTTCCACAGGTAGCCCAGTCTCTGATGGTGTATGGCAAGCCTGTGATATGACTGGAATAGGAAATACTGGTTGGGTGGATTGGGCAGGTCTTGCACCAGGGTCTTCCACAGCCATATGATTCCTGTGGCAAGCAGTTGGGATTGAGAGTGGCTTAGGAATGTTGTGATGGAACTTCACTTTAGGAGGGGTGGGAACGATCTTGTGTAGGAAGTACGTACTTCATTTTGTATGTGATGAGAGGTAGTCAAAGCCCTGGCGAAGGATGTGGTTCATTGGTGTTACTGGGTAAGAAAAGGAGTACTCCTTTGTATCTGATTCTTGGGAGTGATGGATTCTCTGCTCCTATCCTCCCCCCTCCCTCCCTCCCCCAGTCTTGTGAAGCTGCACCTTGCAGCTGTGCCCTTCCACCTCTAGTCCCTGCACACTCCGCCAGGTAATGCTGACAACTCTCCTTGTATCCATAACCTGCTACCACTTCCCTTTCTCTTCCACACTCCAGATTGCTGCTTGCGTTCAATGCAGTACCATTGCATTCTGACCAGAGTGGCTGGAGATAGCAGTTGTGTGTATGAGGTGTGTTAACTAAATGTATAACAATCCTTTCATTGTGCCTCTCCGCAACTCAATGGTCATCTTTACAGTAAAAATGAAACGAAATAATCGTGTGGCATTGTTAGCCGGGAGGCCATGTCTGGGGAATTTTGGCCACTTCGCGCAAGTCTTATTTCAGGTTATGCCACATTGGGTGACTTATGCATGAGTGATGACAACACAACACAACACAACACCCAGACCACGAGTAGAGAAAATCTCCAACCTGGCCAGGAACCAAACCCAGGCCCACTGCACTGTAGGCAAGCACATTACCACTCAGCTAAGCAGACAGACATCTTTACAGTGGATAATAATCTATCCCTTTCATAATATTGTAGAGTTTCAATCTTTTGTTGCTGGATAATATGATGCAGTATCCACTGACTACAAACCTGTACAATACAAAAATACCCACGTACATGCACATATACCAGTACGCATCCAATCCCAAGGTTACCTTTAATGTGCTGATTGGTGAATCATATCTTCCCTCTGGTCATTCTCTGAATATTAAATGAACTCCATTCAGTAGCAGGTGTCGCTGAATGTCTGAGCTTTCAGCCATTGAGAAAGTTTATTCTTGTCTACATCCATTACTGTAAATCTAAAATCGAAGTTAGGCACTAAGTTTTCAGACTGCCCTCTAGATGACACCACATTCAGAGGAAGTAATACTCACACAGATAAATACCATTCCTTCCAAGTCTTACATGCCTATGGAGGAGGCCTTCTTGCATGCTTCCCACTGACTGACATCTGGTTACGTCATATTCATCCAGCACTTCTTGTGAGAGCTATGTAACAAACCCATTTTCTCTAGACATTCTTTGATTATGTTAGGTGGTCCTCTGTTTAAGAGTTGGAACTGTGAACACAACTACAGCATACTTTATCTAAACTAGACTCCTTTGACTGTGTCTCTCTTCTTGTTAGGGTTTCATTTCTGGTTGTTTAACAAATTGTACCCTTATCAGGACAACAGTTTTAGATGACAGAGGTTGAGTTTCGTATGTATATTTTTCGTAGTATATAAATGACCAAACTATTGTAAAATTCTTTCAGCAGCAATAGATGCACCATGAACAGTAGCAACAAAAACCAAAGTCACTCGTGATATTTGTGTCTTTTCTTATGTAAGTTCAACAAGGTGGTTTGTGAACACAGCATGTTTAAAAATCAATATTATTATTATTATTATTTCTTTCCTTTCTCAGTCGTTATGTCTGGTTAAAAATGGAAAGTGACGCGACCTTGATCAAGCGTGACTTCCTTTTAACAGTACGGTATATGTTAAATTGCATTTAGGAACTTTCGGGAAATTGAACATGTATCAATAATTACAGATTTCTGTAGTTGTATATACATGTTTGGATGTAGCTGTATTGCGTTGATGTACTGCTGGATTTTGTGTGGTATGACTCCTGTAGTTGATAGTATAATTGGTATAATGTCAACTTTATCCTGATGCCACATGTCTTTGACTTCCTCAGCCAGTTGGATGTATTTTTCAATTTTTTCTCTTGTTTTCTTCTGTATATTTGTTGTATTGGGTATGGATATTTCGATTAGTTGTCTTAATTTCTTATTTTTATTGGTGAGTATGATGTCAGGTTTGTTATGTGGTGGTGTTTTATCTGTTAAAATGGTTCTGTTCCAGTATAATTTGTATTCATCATTCTCCAGTACATTTTGTGGTGCATACTTGTATGTGGGAACACGTTGTTTTATTAGTTTATGTTGTATGGCAAGTTGTTGATGAATTATTTTTGCTACATTGTCATGTCTTCTGGGGTATTCTGTATTTGCTAGTATTGTACATCCGCTTGTGATGTGATCTACTGTTTCTATTTGTTGTTTCCAAAGTCTGCATTTATCAGTTGTGGTATTGGGATCTTTAATAATATGCTCGCTGTAATATCTGGTGTTTATTGTTTGATCCTGTATTGCAATCGTGAATCCTTCCATGTCACTGTATATATTGCCTTTTCTTAGCCATGTGTCTTTATCGATGTGTGGCTATGTTAGGTGATACGGGTGCTTGCCATGTAGTGTTTTCTTTTTTCAATTTACTTTCTTCGTATCTGTTGATGTTATGTGATCTAAAGGATTGTAGAAGTGGTTATGAAATTGCAATGGTGTAGCCGAAGTATTTATATGAGTGATTGTTTTGTGTATTTTGCTAGTTTCTGCTCATTCTATAAAGAATTTTCTTAAATTGTCTACCTGTCCATAATTTAGGTTTTTTATGTCGATAAATTCCCTTCCTCCTTCCTTTCTGCTTAATGTGAATCTTTCTGTTGCTGAATGTATGTGATGTATTCTATATTTGTGGCAGTGTGATCATGTAAGTGTATTGAGTGCTTCTAGGTCTGTGTTACTCCATTTTACTACTTCAAATGAGTAGGTCAATATTGGTATAGCATACGTATTTATAGCTTTTGACTTGTTTCTTGCTGTCAATTCTGTTTTCAGTATTTTTGTTAGTCTTTGTCTGTATTTATCTTTTAGTTCTTCTATAATATTTGTATTATCTATTCCTATTTTTTGTCTGTATCCTAGATATTTATAGGCATCTGTTTTTTCCATCGCTTCTATGCAATCGCTGTGGTTATCCAATGTAATCTTCTTGTTTAGTGTGTTTTCCCTTGACTATGCTATTTTTCTTACATTTGTCTGTTCCAAAAGCCACATTTATATCATTGCTGAATACTTCTGTTATCTTAAGTAATTGGTTGAGTTGTTGATTTGTTGCTGCCAGTAGTTTTAGATCATCCATGTATAGAAAATGTGTGATTTTGTGTTGGTATGTTCCAGTAATATTATATCCATAATTTGTTTTATGTAGCATGTTGGATAGTGGGTTCAGAGCAAGGCAGAACCAGAAAGGACTTAATGTGTCTCCTTGGTATATTCCACGCTTAATCTGTATTGGCTGTGATGTGATATTATTTGAATTTGGATATTAAGTGTGGTTTTCCAATTTTTCATTACTATGTTTAGGAACTGTATCAATTTAGGATCTACTTTGTATATTTCCAATATTTGTAGTAACCATGAGGGGGGGTACACTATCAAAAGCTTTTTGGTAATCAATGTATGCGTAGTGTAGTGACCTTTGTTTAGTTTTAGCTTGATATGTCACCTCTGCATCTATTATCAGTTGCTCTTTACATCCTCGTGCTTCTTTGCAGCAGCCTTTTTGTTCTTAATTTATAATATTGTTCCGTGTTGTATGCGTCATTAATTTCTGTGTAATGACTGAAGTTAATATTTTGTGTATTGTTGGTAGGCATGTTATGGGGCGATATTTTGCTGGGTTTGCTGTGTCTGCTTGATCTTTAGGTTTCAGGTAAATTATTCCTTGTGTAAGTATATCAGGGAATGTGTATGGGTCTGCAATGTAACTGTTGCTTGTGTCTGTATATGTGCGTATGGATATGTGTGTGTGCGCGCGCGAGTGCATACCTGTCCTTTTTTCCCCCTAAGATAAGTCTTTCCGCTCCCAGGATTGGAATGACTCCTTACCCTCTCCCTTAAAACCCACATCTTTTCGTCTTTCCCTCTCCTTCCCTCTTTCCTGATGAAGCAACCGTTGGTTGCGAAAGCTTGAATTTTGTGTGTGTGTTTGTGTTTGTTTGTGTGTCTATCAACATACCAACGCTTTCCTTTGGTAAGTTACATCATCTTTGTTTTTAGATATGTTAAATAATTTAGTTAGATGTGAATGTGTTGGGGTGAACTTCTTTAGCCAGAAATTTGCTATTTTATCTTTTCCAGGGGCTTTCCAGTTGTGCGTAGAATTAATTGCTCGGGTGACTTCATGCTGCCAAATTATCACTTCAGGCATTTGTGGTATCATCTTGTATGTGTCTGTTTCTGCTTGTATCCACCGTTCATGTCTGTTACGTTGTACCGGGTTTGACCATATGTTGCTCCAGAAGTGTTCCATGTCTGTTATGTTTGGTGGATTGTCTATTTTAATGTGTGTGTTATCTATTGTCTAGTAAAATTTCTTTTGGTTTGTGTTGAATGTTTGGTTTTGTTTCCTTCTATTTTCACTTTTTTTGTATCTTTTAAGTCGTTTGGCCAATGCTTGTAATTTCTGCTTCTTTTCATCTAATTGCTCTATCGCTTCTTGTTGTGAGATTTTACCTAACCTTTTTTGTTTTTTGTCTGATATTTGATTTCTTATAAATTGTGTTAGCTGTCTGATGTCTTTTCTCAGTTTTTCTATTCTGATCTGTTGCCTGTGTTGCCATGCTGGTTTTGTGGGCTTCTTCTTGGTTCTGATCTCTGCCTAGTGTGTATATTTAGAGTAGTGAGTGCTCCTATATAAACCAGTAGTTTTAACTCTTCCATAGTTTTATTTTCATTTATTTTGTTGTGTACGATTGTGTTGATAGTTATTGTTGTTTCGACTTGTGGGTTATTTGGTGGTCTATGCAAGAATGGTGTAATGTCTGTATTAGTGTCTTTGTATTCTATATATGTCAGCTGAAATTTTTCTTCTATATCTAACATGTGTGTCACTTCGTGTTCTATTTGTGCTTGTTCTGGTGGCTGTTTTAAGATTTTGTTTTCCTCTGATTGTTTAATTGATGCGTGTTGTTCTTTGTTTGTTTGCTCTGGGATATTTGAGTCCATTATTGTATTTTCTTCTTCTTCTGACTGCACATTATTTTGTTCCAGTATTTGTTGTACTTGTTCTTTGATGTTTTCTAATTCTGACTGGGGTATCCTATTATTTTTGATTATTACACGGATCTGATCAGCTAGTCGTTGTTCTGTTAAAAATTTTAATTCTGGGTATCTGGTAATAAATGTTGTGTATACTTGTGATCTGTATCCAATTGCGTTGGTTCCTAAGTTTGTTGCTTGGTAATAACAGAACATGAGGTGACGGTTAACTTCATCTGACCATCTCATCCACTGTCTTTGTTTTCCTTCTAGGGTGGTTGCAGGAAGCATATCCTGCAAAACACCTCTAATTGGGTTTAAATCATTTTGCGTGTAGCTAGCTGTGTCGTTACCATTGGGGATGGGCATAGGGTTCAAGCATCATCCCCGACCATGACAGCGCTTGTCCGAGGCTTCATGACTTCTGTCCTGAACCAACTAATCACACTAAAAGGGGGTTTAGCCCTATTAGTGGTTATTATTTCTATAATAATAATAATAATAATAATAATAATAATAATAATAATAATAATTATTATTATTATTATTATTGTGGTCACATGATTACTGCATGTAGTATTAATTCTTTTCTTACAGCTTTCCATAGAATTATTAGTTTGTGTGTAAGCTTTCGAGGACAGACAGACAGTTGAAAATTCAGTAGCCCATTTCTTGCTGGCAGGAAGAAAAGCACACTATGTAATCATTGCTGAATACGCCACTATATCAATTATTTGAACAGAATGAGTATTTACTTTGTTTCACTTAATAATTTCCACCAAAATAATAGATTTACACACACATGCGCGTGCGCATGCGCCCGCCCCTATGTAGCGCTGGGAGAGCCAGGAGTGCCATTTGACACCTTGACTAGGGTAGGTGCCATGTCAGAAGGAGTGGATAGAGGGACAGAGAGCTCATAGACAGCAAGAGTGGTTGAGGGTTGGCAGCTATCAGCTTGGAGGGAGGCTGCTGGCTAGGAATGTGAGACGGGGGAGTGACGTGCGCAGGCTAGGCATGCGCTGCAAAGATGTCAGAGCCAGTGAGTAACAGTGCACAATAAATGTGACAAGGGAAGGTGAACTTGGAGTGGGTGTTAGGACAGAGGAAGAAGAGCTGTCACCCTCTCCCAATTCACTTCTGGTCACCTTCACTGTACGCTGCTCCCCCCCCCCCCCCCCCATTCCTGCTCTGACACCTGTGCACCACAATGCCTAGCCCACGCACCTACCCCTCCTCCCTACCACACTCGTAGCCAGCAAACTGGCTGGTCCCTCCAAGTCACTAGCTACCCAACCTCTTTTCCTGTCCCCCCCCCCCCCTCTCTATCCCTCTCTCTCTAAGCCCTCCCCACTTGCCACAACCCCAACCCCACCTTAGTCATCCTGCCGAACTGCACTCCTGGCACTGTGTGTCCAGCAGGCACTATGTAGGGGCACAGATCACAGATCACAGATCTGCATGTGCACTTTTGTTCATGAGTGTGTACCATAGTTTGAGAAAGGATTTACTCTGCAAGATAGCAATTTTTTTCTGTCTTTCTTGTGTGTTCAAGATTCAATGTTTTGATTTTTGGTGAGTTGTCTCCTTTACTGTGAATGTATTTACATTCTACCAGAACTTTCCTACTACAATTTTGCAAGACAATCATTAGATCTCTGAACTTGATAATTTTTTGTCTGTGAATGAATTGTTCTTGTGAAATAATACATGGGGTGTGATTCCAATCAGTGTTCACAAACTGCAATGATAGTTTCTCAAAAAAATTGGCATTTCACTATTTGCTCTTTACAATGTGTCAATTTACAGTGTGATCTCTCTATGTATTAGTATTAGCTTCAATCCCTGCAACATAATATCTTCTTGCGGCACCTTCTTGCAGTGGTAAAAATCACTTATTCCTTTTTCAGTTTGCTGCATCCTTCAAGATGGGAAGTGTCATTGTTTCGTCTGCCTTGTCATATAGAGGTGTGTGTGTGTGTGTGTGTGTGTGTCCATCTGCATTTGATGAAGAACTTAGTCCACAACTTAATAATACGCAAAAATATACTTTCAAATATTCCTGTCTGCCATTTGATCCTTCTTCTAAGTGATGAATAGCTGTCTATCCTACTTCATATTATTGCAACTACAGAAAACCTATGAGGTGCTAACAAATTCATTCTTATTATGTAGAACCTTCCATGTAAGTAAGAAATGCAATCATATGATACAAGGTGTGTGTGTGTGTTGGTGTTTATGGGCGCTCAACATCGAGGTCATCAGCGCCCTATGATACAAGGAAAGGAAGCTCAGCATGTATCTCTCAGTTTTGTAACCAATGGTTCCTTCTCTGGAACCAAAATACAGGGCGATTCAAAAAGAATACCACAACTTGAAAAATGTGTATTTAATGAAAGAAACATAATATAACCTTCTGTTGTACATCATTACAAAGAGTATTTAAAAAGGTTTTTTTCACTCAAAAACAAGTTCAGAGATGTTCAATATGGCCCCCTCCAGACACTCGAGCAATATCAACCCGATACTCCAACTCATTCCACACTCTCTGTAGCATATCAGGCGTAACAGTTCGGATAGCTGCTGTTATTTCTCGTTTCAAATCATCAATGGTGGCTGGGAGAGGTGGCCGAAACACCATATCCTTAACATACCCCCATACGAAAAAATCGCAGGGGGTAAGATCAGGGCTTCTTGGAGGCCAGTGATGAAGTGCTCTGTCACGGGCTGCCTGGCGGCCGTCCAGAACTTTTCCCTTTGCACAAACACCCATTCTCTGTAAACTGTTTATACCAACGTTTAATACACCACCTATCAGGAGGTTTAACACCATACTTCGTTCGAAATGCACGCTGAACAACTGTCGTTGATTCACTTCTGCCGTACTCAATAACACAAAAAGCTTTCTGTTGAGCGGTTGCCATCTTAGCATCAACTGATGCTGACGCCTAGTCAACAGTGCCTCAAGCGAACAAATGTACAACTAAATGAAACTTTATAGCTCCCTTAATTCGCCGACAGATAGTGCTTAGCTCTGCCTTTTGTCGTTGCAGAGTTTTAAATTCCTAAAGTTGTGGTATTCTTTTTGAATCACCCTGTATAAATGTTACATGACATTCAAAGGAAGAGGTGGGGGGGGGGGGGGGATGTCACAAACAATTATGAATCCATATAGGTTTTAGAATACTGCAACAGTGCCTTGACAGCTATAATATAAATACACAGTACACACATACTTGTTTTATTCCTTGGAAGCATAAAATGGAAATATTGAATTACTTCATCTATAACAGAGATATTAGTGGACGAGGTATCGGAAGTGCAACAACAACAAACAAAAACAATATTTCACTACACAAGTATTCCCACAAGCTATTCTTTTTGAAATGCACTGAACAATGGAAGGATTTATACATTTGCACATCCCATTGAAACACTATACAAAAGACAAATAATTTTTGAACACACTGACAAGGTACATATTAGTTAATATATAAAAACCAAACATTCACATGTTTTGATAGCTGCAATCAGGCACCTAGCTATGATATTCTTCATCATCAAATTCACTACTGTCACTATGGTCTGGAGAATCACTAGCTCCATCTTCTTGGCTTCCTGGTGAAAGTATTTCACACCTGGAAAAAATCAGAAATTTACAAATTAATTGTATTTCAGTTCAGTTAGCAATCTCCACATTAATGGATGTTATATTGAAAGAAAGTATCATTTATAAGCAACTGAAGGAGTAACATTGTTGGTAGACAGACATAAATAAGACTGAACTTGTGGCTACGCGTTTTGGTCCTTCCTCGGAGCAAAGAGACTAATAGACTAATAACACAGAGTGTGTGTTCCTCCCCCTCCTTCCCACTTAAAAGCGAACATTTACATATGTGAACAGTTAGCTGGTGTCGTACCCATGCAAAAGACAGAAGTTGGAGAGGAGTTGATGTTTTCACAAGTGACCTCGATGGCCTCTGACGGCATAGGATACGGCTGTGATGGAAACAGAATAGGTGTGCTGGATAGATGCTTGGGACAGTTTGTGCACATGGGTCTT
Organism: Schistocerca cancellata; assembly: GCF_023864275.1. Classification (NCBI taxonomy): domain Eukaryota; kingdom Metazoa; phylum Arthropoda; class Insecta; order Orthoptera; family Acrididae; genus Schistocerca; species Schistocerca cancellata. Next base: position 211,192,419 of record NC_064631.1, read on the forward strand.
TCACAGGGACATGACCTCTATGGCAAGGGATTGGGAGTAAGAGTGGTGTCAAAATGCATGGCATAATACTACATTGAGAGGGAATGGAAGAACTGAGCAGTAACGTGGAAACAGCAAAGAATAATCAAATGGTGGAGAATCAGCAGCCAAGGTATAGAAAGAGAACATGGAGACTGGATTGCAGGCTTTTTGCTGTAACTACCAATTTTGCGTGTGCACAGCTCCACATTTTGAGCATGAAGTTTGTGCTTGATTTGTTCACTAGAAGCCACCCGGCCTGCTAATACAAAAACAGTTGCATACGCAGCCTGCTGGCTGTGCATCCTGTTGAAACTAATGAATATAGAGGCCGGAGTATTGTATTGTACCTTGTCTTCTAGGAGTGTGTATTTTTCAAGCAATAAATTACAGGGTTCTTGGGTCAGAACACTTTTTGGCAATGAGGATGGGATTTGACTCCATGTGTTCCACTTCAATCATTAGTCCTTTGAGTTTACTTTTCATGGAGGCAGTGCTTAAATCCCTTCTTGAGCAACAGCAGGTGCGGACAGTTGCTACTTCTACTTTAGCTACTACACTGGTATAACTTGTGGTTCTGCCAACAACATATCCACTGCAGTTCCCTGCGTGCGATGATGCAGCAGAAGACTGGGGTGCTTCTAATAAATGCCCGTGGCAACATTTCCAGGCATTTAGGATAACAGATTTAAACTTGTGCAAGGCCCTTTTTTCTGTCAGGGATTTCACCTCACAGGTATCAGTTGTTGTGGAAGCTCGGCCCTTTACAAGAATCTCCAAGTCTTTCTTTTGATCTGATAGGAGAGTTACTTTCTACCTATCACTGAAAATATACTTAGTTACTGCTACTCGTGTGCAGTTTTACCAGTACCTAAAGTGGCCAAAACAGTCATACAAGGCATTGACAGCTGGACTACATGGACTTAGCTGCTGTTGTATTTAGTGACAAACATTCATAGGGAAACCTGTGCTGATCAGAAGGTTCATGATGCAATCATACTGTTTGCTTCTGGCAGGGAAGTTCAAGAGTGAGCTTATGGCATTAGTGAACATATCTCAGTCATTTGAAGTTTCATTGGCTGCAGGTGGCCAGATAGAGGCCTGGTCTGAAGTTTCAGAAATCAGTTGCTCTCACCCCTTCCAGCCTTCAGTCAGTTTGAAAGGAAACATACACACTATTGCAGCAGTCCAGCAGACATCTCAGCATCATATAAGTAATCAGCATTTGTGACAACAACAGTCAGAGTCACAACAGTCACAGCTTCATGCTCTACTGCCTTCATGCCAATACTGCTTCATTCAACACCAATGGACAGCAACTCCCAAGCAGTGTAACATGCAATAAGTGCTATAAGAAAGGACATGTTGCTTCTGTATGTAACTCCTTTCCAAATCTGAGTGAGGATGAAATGAACATGGACTGAACAATGTGTCAGCACTGATGGTGTTTCAAAGGAAGTTACACATTGAAGTGTAAGTGTTTAACAAGTCATTGAGAATGCAAGTGGACATGGGTGCAGCAGCAGTATTGCTGAATTCTCAGACTCAAGTGTCACAGAGGCTGGCAAGTTATAACAAATAACAGAATCCCATTCTTGGACATTTTTCTGCACCTGTGACTTACAAGGCTATCGTTCATTCATTAACATTCCTGGCTGTGGGCAATGCTTACACTGAAAATCTGTTTGATTTGGGCCCTTTTTAAACTGTTTGGGTTCTCCATTGATGATGAAGAGTATTTTGTTTCTAGTGCCAAATATTCCTCTCTATTTTCTCCAGAACTGGGTTCTGCTACAGAATTTCAATCTTATATTACACTGAAATAGTCTGCCCGTCCTGTTTTTTCCAGGCTTGCCCGGTATTGGTAACTTTTCAGGACCAGGTAAATGCAGAATTGGATCATCATTGGCCTTGACTTTATTTGACCTGTTTCTTCTAGTGAAGGATCAGCACCTCTGGTGATAGTAAAAAAACCTACCAGTGAATAACACCTCTGTGATAATTTTTAAACTCTATTAATGCACAATTAATCATTGATACCTATCCTTTACCATGCCCTGATGAGCTATTAGCAGATTATCACTGGGAGGAGTGGCACTATTTTCCAAAGATTGACTTGGGAGAGGCATATTTACAGTTGCCACTCAGTGAGAATCCTAATTACTTCTAGTTATCAATACCCCATTTGGGCTTTATCGATACCAGCATTTGCCTTTTGGTATGGCAAATGCATCAGCTACTTTTCAACACTTTTTAGAGCAACTTAATTGCATCAGTTTCAGGCCGCATCAACAATTTAGATAATATAGTAATGTCTGGTGCCTCTACAGAGGAACATTTGCAGAACCTTCATGCTCTGTTTTCTGTTTCACAGTCTGCAGAGTTAAAGTTCAATATGGATAAGACACAGTCTTTTCAACCATCCATTATTTATTTGGGTTTTGAAGTGTCACACGCTGGCATTAAACCACTGCTCCAGCATACTGATGCTATTGTCATGTTTCCACACCCCACATCCATCAAGTAGTTACAGGTATTTTTAGGCAAAATTGTGTACCGTCACAAACTCAATCTGGAGGCTGCTACTGTGGTACGACCTCTCCACACATTATTATACAGATGTTCCTTTCCACTGGTTACCAGCTTGTGACCAGGCATACAAGTTTTTGAAACCTAAACTGCAATCAGCTCCTTGTTTGGTCACTTTTCAGCAGTGCCTGCACTTTTAAAATTGCAGCCACAGTGGCTGAGGAACCTGTTTTAAGTAAGTTACCTGTTTTGCTTTGTACAACAGCTGGCTGGACAAACCTCCAGGCCATGCTTCTGATCCTTTGAAAAATTATTTTGTATTACAAAAATATCCTTCTGTATGGGGCAGAGTGATGCTGTCAGCTACAGAGGACACCGCTCCTCAGGTTGTAGTCCTGTCCTCCCTTTGATGTGAGGTTATGCATTTATTACATGTGGACGACTGGGATGTGTCACATACAAAAACGTTGGCATGCAGTCTCCTTTTTGACCAGGAACTGATAGGAAAATAGTGCGAGTTGTTGCAACTTGCCCTCAGTGTGCCACCCATCAGGTGGTTTCCTGCAGTCCTTTGTCATAGTGGCTGGATCCACAGCCTCCTTGGAAAAGAATTAATGTAGATTTTACGGGACCTTTTTTGAAATTCTACTGGCTTGTAATTGATGCTTGTTCTGTGTGTCCGTATGTGGTATATTGTCTGTCTACTTCTGCAGTGACAACAATTTCTCCTTTGTCAAAAATTTTTGCGATGGAAAAAGTCTTCCATATACGTCATTACTGACAATGACACCTAGTTCACATCTCACCAATATGAAGATTTTTTTTTTTTAAATGTGGTGTTCACCATCTCATGGCTCCTCCTTCCCACCCTCAATTGAGACTCAGATGAAAACCATGTTTTGGAAGTGTTACCAGAAGTATTTCTGGTAGAACTGTTGCACAGTCATCAGCCTCAGACTCTGTTACATCTGCTTCAGCTGATGCCAGCCCATCCGACAGCACCAGCACCACAATACTTCTGGTCTGTCACAGTTGTTTGGGCATGGGGGTTTTGCCATCAGCCGAAATGGGTGCCGGTAGTAATCAAGAGTATCTGTGACCAACACTTCTGCATCATCCACATGGCTGAGGAGAGGGCATCGCGACACATTAACCCACCACAACCTCACTTGGGTGGCTGCGCGTCAGGTGCACCTCCGCCAGCCCCTTGTGGCCAGTGATCTCACCTTCTCCATAGTTACTGGTGGTGTTTTCACAACTGTCTCATCTGTTGTGGGTGCCCCCTTATGCTGTCAGGGGTCACGACGGGACCTCAGTCCCCGCACTGTCAGAGTCAATAATGCCGTACGATCATTTCTCCACTGCTGTTGCCTCCATCACAGCTAGAGTTGCCTGTCACACTGCCTTCACTTCAACCTCCTTCCCTGGATATGGATGCTGCACCTGTGTCACTTGTCCTACCATATGGCATCTCACATGGGGTGGGTGGGTGCCGCACCTGTAAATGCTCACGCCAATTCCGACCCTGTGCACAGGCGGCAGTGTGTCACCTGACTCAACAACTTACATCGAGTACAGAAGAAATGGATGTGATCACTGTGCTCACTTCTTTGCAAAGGAAGAGGAGTGCTGTAACTACCAATTATGTGCGTGTGCTGCTTCATAGTTCATGTGCGAAGTTTGTGCTTGATTCAGCCAATAAAGGCCACCCAGCCTGCTAATATGACAGCAATTGTGTGCACAGCCTGCCAGCTGCACCTCCTGTTGGGACTAATAAATATATAGGCTAGAGCACAAGACTCCGCCAGCCAGTTGTGTATTGCTAATTGTATTATAGCTTGTCTACAATGCGTATGTACTGTTTGAGCAAAAAATTAGTGTTCTTGGGTTAGAACACATTTTCAATATCATTTATTCTCCTTCCATTAGGTCATTGTCTTCACCTTTTGTTATCTCCCTGAATCCAGCAATGATCTGTTTGTAACCTGGCCAAGTTCACAAAGTGAATATGCGTGCATGAGTATTGCATTTCAGTGACTTCTCTCGCCAACAGCATACACAGCAGGCACACGTAGAAGAAATATCTTCACAAAATGAACCCGCATCCTGGCCCACCAGACACCGACTTATTAGTTCAGAACCACTTTGAAGAAAACTAGAGCATTTAGTAGGTAATCACTATTAGCAATCCCGCCCCCCCTCCCCCCACAATCCTGATCTAATACTACTTAAACTCTTTGCTCCCATCTATCATGTATCATCAAAAATATAAATCATGAAATAAAATCCTCCAAAATTATGGTTTACGGCATGAAAATTTTTCCACATAACTCTTCCATTTCTAGACACAAATGAATAAGAAATGGGAAACACACTGAGTAATACAAAAAGCAAATGGCCCTGAGCAGCAGAAGTGAGATGAAGAAGAGGGTGACATGTGCAGCAAAGCATAAAGAAAAGTGTGATTTTTTGAGGACACAGAAATTAACTCTTCTTGTTATCATTAACAGGAGATACTATATTGGATACTAGCAGAGTACCCGGCATTGCTCAGTTATTTATTTACAGGTGTCCATACACACACATGCCACAAAGTGTCTGGCCTCGTGCTTAATGTTTATGATGTCATATCTCTTGAACTCTGTGTTGTACAATATTATGATTTCATAGGAACATTTAGTGGTATGTGTGGAAACTGTCTACACAGTGTGTTGTCAATAGAGCTAGTAGCGACAAAGTAATAAATTTAAATGTCACACATGATGCAGCAGTTTTCCCAGCATCTCATTGTTTATGACGTCATAGCTCATGAACTGTGTGTTATCCAAGGATATAATTTTGCAGTTACATTCAGTGGTATATGTGCATGCCATCTGCAAAGTGTGTCATTAATAGTAATGTTATGCCTCATGCTGTACTTTTACTGCATGAACAGCAGAAAAGTAGTACGCAACAAACATTTTTCCTTTCATCGCTTTGTTAGGGGTTGTCAGCGAGATAACATTTTGTAAAGATTTGAAATTATGTATAAAATTTGTTGCAAGTTGCTAAGTGGTCTCATACTCAAATACTGGGTGAATCAAGTTGGGAAGTCACACATTGTGGGCTATGCTTCTTTTCACTTGCACCCCTGTGATATGCATGAGGGTGCTTTCTATCCCATAATTATAGTCACTTGACAGTAAGATATATTTGTACCAAGTTTAGTTGAAATAGGTCCAGTCATTTAGGAGGAGATGTGGATGCATGCATGCTTACACACACACACACACACACACACACACACACACACACACACACACACACACACACTCTTTTCTAATATGTATGAATTAAAAGTCAAGAAAGATTTTATATTCACAAACAAACTGTGGAACTCTGCTTGTGAGTGTAATTTTATCCTACCGATTGTGTTTCCTACTTGTATTATTAATCTTTATTTATTGTCCTTATGGAAACTAATGTAATAATGAACTAAATGTTTTGGACTTGTTCCACATCCATGTGTTAAAACGCAGAACTGGATCTACAGAATACATATTGCAATAAATAAATAAATACCAAATTATAATTTACTAAACTCTGGCAAACTAGGATAGAAAAAGCAAGCCAATAAAGTAATTATCAGATCTACATTTTTGTGCATTTGGTAGCAATCAATATATAATTTTGCTGACCTGAAATATGGAGTATATGAATAGCTATGTATAAAAATTTTAAATATGGTGTAGTAAAAAGACTCTTGTCATCTTTTGACTCTGCATTTTCATTACAATAATGATCACACTGTTGATTCATTTTGCACCCCTGGAGGTTCTGCTTCTTTATGGAATCTAGAGATCACCATAAATGAATGCTTAGTCATTAGTCACCCCGACTCTCACAAAGCACTCACATTACGAACTATATCAGTATAGGCAGTTAAAACCCTTTTACCACTAAATTTCATCCAAAAAAGCAGACACAATAAAATATAAACCAAAGGCTAACAAAATAACAGCGTTCAATATGTGTCATATGTTTTCTTTAATAGATGTGTGAACTTCAAACTGTTTCATTTCTCTGAAGTGTCGGTAACAAAAGTTCTTTTCCATTAGTAAGAGAATGCCAGGAAGCAGAGGAAAGAAGAACTGCTCTCTGTTAAGCTTTCATTATAAAAAGTCTTCAAAGAATTTAAATTCATTAGAAAGATGATAATGGGAAAAATGTTTTGAAAATTTAACCTCAGTGATAATTAAGTGTTTGCATCTGGTATGTGAAAGAGTTTGTATCATTAGCAGACTCATATCTATACTAAGGTGTTATTCATCAGAAATGTAGAAACAAAGCTGAATTTTACCGTATTCTAACACAAAATTTAAGTCATGCATTATTAACAGATGAAAACCAGATGAAAAGACAAAATGAGAATCATAAGGCATGCTAACAAAAATAAGAAACAGACATATTATATCAGAACAAACAGGAATGACTACTCCTCCGGTAATGGAATAGATTTCAGTTCTCTAAAAGAAATCACAAATGTCAACGAATTATTACCCATAGCACATGAGAAAATGAAGATCCAAGACAAATACTCATCAAAAGATATAAAATTATTTAATTGAGATACAGAACATCAACTGCACTGCTCAATTTCAAAATAAGTTACAAGAATCATCTGACCATCAAAAAGCACAATTCCTTATTGAACGTTTTAAGTAAACGGTAAGTTATTGTAATCATATGCAGGCTATGTCAAGGCAACAGCCTCTCAAAGCAATTATTGTTGAGGGCAGTCTCTTGCATCAACAGAACACAATATTCTCTGTTCAGCATGCTGTCAACTGGAACACCCAGGATTTTATTTTTATATGCAATAACTATGTCTATGTGTGATCTTGCAGTCTGTATGCACATACCTAAAACTAGTTTTTTTAAATATTCATTGAGGCAGAGTTACCAATGAACCAAGTATAGGCTGAATATGTGATTTACATCACTCTCAAAGTTAGCATAAATCAGAAATGCTGAGTCACAGATAGACACAACAAAGAGACTGTCACAAATAAAGCTTTCAGCCCATAAGGCCTTCGTCAAAAAAAAAACCACTTGCAAATGCAACTCACACACGACTGCTGTCTCAGGCAACTGTAGGCACACTACGAGCAGCAGCACCAGTGGTGCATGATGGAAATGGCGACTGAGTGGGGGTAAGGAGGCTGGGGCAGGGAGTGGGAGGGATAGGAGGAGGGGGTTAGGGGAAAAGGGGAGAAGTAAAAGGACTTGGGTGCGATGGTGGAATGAGGGTTGTATAATGCTGGAAAGGGAACAGGGAGGCTGGATGGGTGAGGACAATGACTAACGAAGGTTGAGGCCAGGAGGATTATGGGAATGCAGGATATATTGCAGAGAAGGACATTTCTCATTTCAGGGCAGGACAAGAGGTAGTAAAAACCCTGGCGGGAGAACGTAATTCAGTTGCTCCAGTCATTGAATTACATTCTCCATCAGGGTTTCGGCTACATCTCGTCGTGCCCTGAAATAAGAAATGTCCTGCCCAATATCCTTCCCACAGCAGTATTCTGCTACCTACCAAACCTACACAATAAATTTGTCCATCCTTAAACAACCCCTGCTCCCAACCCCTTACCTCATGGTTCATACCCCTGTAATTGACCCAGATGCAAGACCTGTCCCATCCTCCCAACACCACCTACTCCAATTTGGTCACAAACATCACATATTCCATTACAGGTAGGGCTACATGTGATCTACAAGCTAAGCTGCAACCACTGTGCTACATATATTTGGGCATGACAACCAACGAACTCTCTGTTCGCATGAATGGCCACCGACAAATTGTGGCCAAGAAACACGTGGACCACGTGGTTTCTGAGCACACTGCCAAACACGACATCCTTCATTTCAATGACTGCTTCACAGCCTGTGCCATATGGATCCTTCCAACCAACTGCACATAGCTGCCCTACTCTCTCTCCATTTTGTCCCTGCATGCTCCCACAGCACTTCACTGTCCGCAACCCCTAACCCTACTATCCCTCCCCCTCCCCAGCCCTGCCTCCTCCTTAACACCACCCAGTCACCATTCCTATCATGCACTGGTGCTGCTGCATGCAGAGTGGCTAGAGTTTTCTGAGACTCTAGTCATGTGTACGAGTTGCATGTGTGTGTGTGTGGGGGGGGGGGGGGGGGGGGATGTCTATTTTTGACAAAGGCCTTACAGGCAGAAAGCTTTATTTGTGACAGTCTTTTTGTTGTACCTATCTGCAATTCAGCATCTCTGCTATATGGTGAGTGGCAACTTGCCTTTTCATAATATTGTTACATTCCACCCTGGATTTTCCAATGTTTGATTAGCATAAATCAGGGTTGGCTGTAACATCACAGCAATTTCATTAATCAGTGCACACAAATCAGACACAAAACTGGAACTAACTGGAGATTAAGGTTTAACTCTCATAACTCAGAGGGAAAAAAAAATTAAAATGAAATCAATTGTGACTGCTAAGAAACAACTATTTGCTTTTAGTATTTATGTTTCATACGAGTTAAATTTTCCATAAATGCAAGTACGCTGTGTCTTAGATAAAAGTGTTTTCAGCTTAGTTTATACTTTATAAATACATCATGAAAGTAAAAATTTGCATGTGAAATAACAATGGGGAGAAGTTTTGGGGCAACTCAAGTGCTATCTGTCAATCAAAAAATAATTGTTATGGCAATAACTCTTACAATATTAAAAAGCATACCTTGTATTTTGGTCAATTTACATGAATTCACATAATGTTACTGGCAATATTTTTGAAGTTATCAATTTTTAACTTTTTCATTTGCTTCTTTATTAATTTTTTACTCGTTCCATAATCAGGAAGATTTTTTTTTCTTCATGCCCTTCAGGAAGTATGAAGTTGATACATATTACATGTTGTGGAGATGCTGAGCCACGATAGGCACAATAAAAAGATTCACACAATCATAGCTTTCGGCCCTTAAGGCCTTTGTCAGCAGTAGACACACATACACACACGCGTGCACACACACACTCACGCAAGTGCAACTTGCACACACATCTGCAGTCTCAGAGAGCTGAAACTGGTAGCTGGTGTAGTTTCAGCTCTCTGAGACTGCAGATGTGTGTGCTAGTTGCACTTGCGTGAGTGTGTGTGTGTGTGCACGCGTGTGTGTGTGTGTATGTGTGTCTACTGCTGACAAAGTCCTTAAGGGCCGAAAGCTATGATTGTGTGAATCTTTTTATTGTGCCTATTGCAGCTCAGCATCTCCACTATATGGTGAGTAGCAACATTCCTTCTCTCGTATTGTTACATTCCATCCAGGATTTTACATTGTTTGATATTACATGTTGTAACTTTCTTTATCTTTCCTCTACCATCCTGCTCATTTTTTAATAAAGTGAAGAGCTTGTAGCTGCCTGAGTACCATTTGTTTTAATTAGATCTGTCTACTTAGAAAAATGAAACTCCATAACTTTTTCATACTGGTAACTAGTATGGCATGTGGAGGATTCTACTGAAACAATGCTGTACATATTTATGGTTGTGTAAGTCCAAACAAGGCATGCCACAGCATCATGCAATACTTGCCTTCAAACTTTCTTGTGTGTTTCTTGTTTCTGGGGAGTTGGTTATAGAATGGGGGCTATGAGGGGTAATCTTACAGGTACTGCTATCAACAAAAACAAGAGATATATATCAAACAATAGACACAGGCAGAAAATCAATTATAACATCAGACATTAAAAAATATGTAAGTGTTGAATATATAACTACTGAATATAAAGTAATAAAGCTTAGAATTGGCTTGAATAGAAAGAAAAGAGTTATTCAGTTTATTGAAGTCACAATTGTGAACTACAAATTGTGAACTACAAAAGAAATACATGCAAAAATATCTCGGAACAGATTTCTATCTACAGTGTTTTTTCCTACTTTATTAGTGCTCGTAGTGCAGTTCATCGCTTATGACAGTCTTCCATATATACTTTAATGAAATTTCAATTAATTTATTGAAAATAAGGCTTCTAGCCAAATAATGCTCCAAAACTGAATCTATAAATTTCTTAAAGCACATGATTGTTCAGTACATTGATATAATAGGTGAATGGGCTCTACTGCACTAAAATTCATTACTTTTATCCAGACTGTTTATGTTCTTTCAAGATAACTTGTCAGACAGTTCTACTAACATGGTTATAACAAGTTGTAGTATATCCAATATCAATTCAAGAATCTTGTGAGTGTACAATTTTTGTAACTGATAAAACTCACCTTCAAAGACGAAACAAGAAACTGAACTGTAATGACTTTCGACAAAAGCAGTGTTACAGAATTTTGTGAAGATGGAGTCTTCTAATGGACCTTACTGCTAGGCCACCTATTTCATTAGATCTACTTAATTAGAAGATGGTCCTTGAGTGTACAGTTATCTCTGCCACTACTGGGATGATGTAGAGTTCTTTCAAAGGGGATTTAACCATCTTGATATCTACAGTTATGATTAGTGAATCTTGTTTAATGCACAAGAGAGGCACTCTAAACAGGAACAATGACGCAAAGGTCACAGGTTAAATTCATTCAATTGCTGTTTTATTGATGAGTAAAATTTCAAGAATACTCGACTTTGAAGGAATAGTATGTAACAGAATGCTCAATAAACATCAACACCGGAAAAATCAACTGAATGTAATGTCGTAATACATCCTGGGAACAGCTGATGCAATCCTACCACCCAGAGAGATTTCATACATGGAGTCCAGCTGACGTCAGACATCACATTGTGGCTAATAACACTGTTCGACATGGGTTCTATTTCTGATATTAAAGTATGTGCTTCTAGACCATTTTACCGTGGGAAATTCAAATATGTAAACAAAATATTGTTGTCAGGGATACTTTCTATGTAATCTGTGTATATATATACCTAAAACAAAGATGATGTGACTTACCAAATGAAAGTGCTGGCAGGTCGACAGACACACAAACGAACACAAACATACACACAAAATTCAAGCTTTCGCAACAAACTGTTGCCTCATCAGGAAAGAGGGAAGGAGAGGGAAAGACGAAAGGATGTGGGTTTTAAGGGAGAGGTTAAGGAGTCATTCCAGTCCCGGGAGCGGAAAGACTTACCTTAGGGGGAAAAAAGGACGGGTATACACTCGCACACACACACATATCCATCCACACATATACAGACACAAGCAGACATATATATATATTTCCTTCGTGGAATGTCTCCTTCTATTATAAACACACACACACACACACACACACACACACAGATATATATGTGTGTGTGTGTGTGTGTGTGTGTGTATTCACAATTCATGGCAAACACAGAGACGTTATAGAGAGATACGGGTATGTTGCTGCATCCAGTAGTGATAGAACGTGATAATTTCTTGTGCAACAGCAGGTGGGAAGAAACAGACATCATTAGGTTATCCCCCGCCACACCTATGTCATTAAGACCACCTGAAACATCTCATTAACTCGAACGGCGACAGCCGGTCGCTGCCTCGGCAGTAAAGCTTCAAGCCTCCTAGGGGCAGGTGCATCGAGTTTACAACAGTGGTGTTAGCTGCAACTTGTGTCAGTCTTAACGAGTGGGTTTTTTTTTTTTTTTGGCTGACAAGTAACTGTCTGTCATATTTCCGAGCACGGTTGAATTTTTTAGTTCCTATGTGTAAACTGATTGAGCCTGGTGCTGAAGTTAAAACGACTGCTTGTTTTTACACATCAGGTTCCTCTAGTTCCCTACTATTAATTTAATACAGGTGTATTACCAAAGTGGTATTTTTAAGTGTGCAGAAATGCCACGTTGTCGTGGATGTCGATATAAGCCGGACAACTTCTGCTACATCTGTGGGAAGTTCACTTTTGCCAGAAATAGGAAGAAAATTTCTTCAGTCATAAAGAAAGCATACAAACATTACTTTGGAGGTAGGAGACCAAGATAAAGAATGGGCACCACATTTCTGTTGTGCTACATGTTACTGCAAACTAATTCAGTGGTGGAAAGGTAAAGAGAATGTGGTGTTGTTTGCTGTTCCCATGGTGTGGAGGGAGCCTAAGGACCATGTTACTGATTGTTATTACTGTCTAACAAAAATTCAGGGTTTTACAAACAAAAAGTCGAAGAGGCACATTGTTTACCCAGATCTGCCTTCAGCGAGAATGCCAGTGCAGCATTCTGACAACCTTCCAGTACCTTCAAGAGCTTGAGGTCAAATTCCGAGTGACGGTGAAATAAGTAGTACTGAAGAAATCACAGATGATGATTCTTTATATCACTACACAAGTGAGTCATCGCCACATTTGTTAACACAGGCAGATTTAAATGATTCAGTATGTGATCTAGGGCTAAGTAAACAAAAGGCGCAGCTGCTTGGTTCAAGATTACAAGAGTATAATCTACTGCACCAAAGTATTAAAATCAGTGTTCAGGCACAGAGAGCATGCCTTTATTTCTTATTTTTCAACTGACGAAGCACTGACATTTTGCAATGATGTTTCTGGCCTGATGAAAGTGCTGAACTTCACTTATATTTCACAGGAGTGGAGACTTTTCGTAGATGCATCGAAAACAAGTCTGAAGGGTGTTTTGCTCCATAACGAAAATAAAATACCCTCTGTTCCAGTAGCTTACGCTAGTTTGACAAAAGAGATTTACGAATTCGTACAAAGGATGCTAAATTCATTAAAATACAATGAACACAAATAGAAAATATGTGCAGATTTCAAGGTAATTGCTATGGTACTGGGAATGCAACAAGGCTACACAAAGTATGCCTGTTTTCTTTGCGAGTGGGATAGTCGAGACCGAAATTCTCACTACGTGAAAAAGAAATGACCTAGGCGAAGATGGAAAGTTGGCGAAAACAATGTACAACGTGAATGTCTGGTAGCCCCTGAATATATACTACTTCCACCGCTTCACATCAAACTTGGCCTGATGAAACAATTCGTGAAGACCATGGATCCAACTGGCTGTGGGTTTGCATATCTAGCTACCAAATTCCCCTGTCTTTCAGCTGCAAAAATAAAGGAAGGTGTATTTGTGGGCCCACAAATCAGGGAGCTGCAGAAAGATGCAAATTTTGAAGCATGTTTAACTGATAAAGAAAAAACCGCATGGGACTGTTTCAAGATGGTGTCGGAAAACTTCCTCGGAAGAAGAGCTACTAACTACAAAGCAATGGTGAAGGATATGATCAAAGCGTATCAGGATTTGGGGTGCAATATGTCTTTGAAGGTACATATGATGGACTCTCATCTGGACTACTTCACAGAGAGTTGTAGTGACGTATCGGATGAACATGGGGAAAGACTCCATAAAGACATTTCTACCATAGAAAGGCGCTATGAAGGGAAGTGGGTACCTTCTATGTTAGCATATTATTGCTGGAATATCATTCGAGAGAAGAAAGATTCACAATACGAGAGAAAAAAGTGATGTGCATTACATTGTTTGTCAATTTTCTGTAATTTCTCATGTCAAATAAATGCTTCAAAGTGTATACACAAAGGTTACTGTGTTATATGTTAGATCCACCCTCCGTTAGTGTGATGAACTTATAACATCATAAAGATGTGCATTTGTTTGTCGAATTTCACCTCACGTTTGCTGCACTATATCAGAAACTGAAAAGAGAAATAAAATTGCGATTACTCATAAACTATCCCTGACAGAAAAAAACCAAAAACAGTTTTCAATTCAGCACTCACAATACAACTAGGATCACAATATTTTTTTATCAGAAATAGAAAAAAAGGTTTTTTTTGTAGAACAGTGTAATTTGTCATTGCAGCAAAATGAACATAATGTGACCCTTGTTTTACCAGACCTGGGGCAACTGAAATCATCATGTAGGGCCAATGTCAATCTCAATCCCACAATTAATGAGAGGTCAACAAATAAAATGTTGGATCAGTATAGTGAATGAAAATCCAAGAGGCTCACATCATCTTCCATTTCTGTTAACTTGAGTTGGAAAGACTGTGTAAGAGATAAATTCTTAGACCAATTAGAACATATTTCTGTTGTGTTAACTTGTAACGTTGAGTCAACATTGTGAAATCCAACTCACTTTTATCTTGGTGCTCCTGAGTATGCAAATTAGACTTAACAATAATGTAGGAAAAGATAGACTGCTATTTAGTGTGAAGAAGACATGTTAATTTGTAGCCAGGCACATTTAAAGGACACTTACATGAAGCTTTCAGCCACAGCCTTCATCAGAAAAACAGAAACACTCACCATTCATACACACACATAAGCAAGCATGGATGAATGGTGTGTGTTTCTCTTTCGCTGATGAAGGCTGCGGCTGAAAGGTTCATGTAAGTGTCTTTTAATTGTGCCTGTCTGCAACTTAATGTGTCTTCTTTATGGTAAGAAACAATCTATATTTTCTACATTGTTTTATATTCTTACCTTGAGTTTCCATTGTTCAAATTAGAATTATTTAGATATGTTGATGACCTAAGCTTAACTCCAGAACAAATATTCATTTTACCTAAGTGATATTTAAATTTTTTAGCAAGTGTCCAATATCGCAAATCACCAGCTATTTACCGAGATAAGTGTTGAATATCATATTGCAAAATGGACTTAGAAATGGGGAATAATATCAAAATTAAAAATAAATGTAAGTACCCCTAAAATGTCACTGGTACTAGTGACATTTCACAATCACAATGCCACATATGCATCTGGAAATATTATCTTGATTTTGGTGTTCTGTGTGACTGAACAATATGTATTCAAACCGAGGGGGATACATTATAAAGTACAGAAGAACAGTCTTGGTTCCAAAACAGGATTTTTTTAAAATTTTATTTATCCTCCAATGAAGCATTTCACATTACACAAGGCATCTTCAGATTAATCTATGAGAAAAATACAACCTTTCATATAAATGGCATAACCCCAATTTACCAAAATTGCACTAGCAAGAAAAAGTAAAACAACTTACTGGTAAACCGCAGTGGTCAGAATTTGAAAAAACATTGTGCAGTGTTCTATGAGATAAGAGTAAAATATATTGGAATATGGCCAATAAAATGTTCACGAGCTAATAAACGGTCTAATGCACAAAAAGCCCAAAACACAAATAAAATAGCATATAGAAGATGTTAAGTACACGGGAAAATGCACCTAAAGCACATGAAAGCCCCAGCAGGTAGTTAAGTCATTTTTTTTCTTAAAAAGGCCTCGCATGGTATACTATATAACACCTCCTCAAGAATAACCAAGAAGTTATAAAAAGCAAATAACTGGCTTAGTCTCACAAGAAGTAGGTATACCCAAGTACATAGGTAACTGATTATCTCGTCAGATATGCGGCACCATCCACATCCACTAAAATGGGATCAAGCCTCCATAGATGTGTCAGACAGTAAATATGTAGGAGTTGCACTTGCTCATGCTCCCAGCTGTGCACATAGTATTGGGTATAGAAACATACAAGAAGTATAGGCTAGTATACACAGCTCACAGCAGATGGTGAATGTAGATGAAGAGCTGAAATAGCTATTAGGTTTCCAGATATAATCACAAAGAGAAACATAACAAACAGTAAGTCTATGTAAAAGACCTTGCAGGTAAAATTTTTTACGCAAATGGGTCATAATAAAAAAGAATAAATGAATTTTTAAACAATCAAAAATTATAAAAGTAAATTATATACTACTGTGGTGCAAATGAATAAAACCTACATGAAGGAACCAAGAGAACTAATTGCTCAGTGGGCCAGGTAGATGTTTATTGACATCTGGCAGCAAGTATAGATGTACATGATGTTACTGCTAAACTAAATTACAGTGATGTAGTTAAAAAGATCGCTTGTGTGAAGTGCAAAGATGAACTTAAAATGTATAATGAACATATTTCAAGTTTACAATCAGTAATCTTAGGATTAAGAAGAGAAAATGACAGGCTAAGGCAAGAAAATGTGGAGCTTAGGTCGAAACAAAGCATGGGTGTACTGCCGAAAGTTAGTAACTGTAAGTCGATGGAATGGAAGACAGTGAATGGCAAATGTAAAGCACAAGGTGAAAAAATGTCACCTACAGTGAGTAAACCAAGTTTCGAGTGTGAAAACAATTTTAATATCCTGTATTCCGAAAACTGTAGTAAAGTGACTGGATTGAAATATGAGGTAAATTCGAGTGTGTGTACGGAAAACGTTACAAAAAGTAATCTTCACAACAAAAAAAAGTGAAAACTCCTGCAAAACTGTCAGATTTGCCCTACCTATGCCTGAGCTCTTACCAGAAACCAATAGTAATAAATGTGAAAGTGTGAAATGTGGCGAAAACGAATTTCGTAAACTATGCAGTGGAGAAACAAAAAACGCGGTAAAAAATACGATCGTCAAGCCGTCGAAAAAAAGGTACAACGTTCTCTTATTAACAGACAGCCACGGCAGAAATTTGACGAGTGTTTTACAGGACAATTACAAAGATATCCAAGCAATAGGAATAGTGAAACCAGGTGCAAGTACGAAATCTGTTACTGATGTCGACCTGCAGGGAAACAAGAAAGAAGAGAATGAATATGTAGTGTGTATAGCTGGTGTCAATGACATTGCAAGAATTGAAGGACGAAATTGCCTAGCAAGCCTGGAAAACTTCCTAGAAGCAAATAAATCATGAAACACCATTATTACAATGCTGCCTCACAGGTATGATCTCATGTACAATTCGTGTGTAAATCAGTTGATCTGAAAAACAAGCATTAAAATGAAACAAATGTGTGCTAGTTTTGGCAAATGTAAAATATTAGATATAGGCAAACTGAAAAGAAGCCTACATACCAGACATGGTATGCATCTAAATTTTGAAGGCAAAAAATTCTTGTGTGACAAAATATTGGAAATTATCAAAGAAAAAGACGATTTAAACAGAATTCTCAATCACAAAGTAGACAATGATGTTTTTTTTAGAGGAAAGCATAATAAATTAACCCTTGCATATCAGAATGTCCAGTATGTAACTAATAAAACAGAGCAGCTGAGTGTGTACCTAAATGACACTAAGCCACACCTCTTCCTAGCGAGTGAATTGGGATGCAAGGAAGAGGAAGCATATAGTTACAGGCTAATAAATTACAAACTTATAAACTTGTACTGCAGAAAGACACACAAAAGTGGTGGGGTAGGCATTTATAGTAGAAATGATGTAAAATGTGAAAAAGTTAAATGGATAGATGATCTGAGTACTGAAATGGTATTTGAGGTTGCAGCAGTAAACCTGAAGTATGGAAACAACAGCCTTATTATAGCAGCACTGTATAGGTCACCTGGAAGTAACACAGAAGAGTTTCTAAATTGTCTAGAGGACTTGCTGGAGGGGATAGCAATGTATAAAAAACACTTGTTGCTTGTTGGAGACATCAACATAGACTCATTAAATTGTAGTGACCTATTTCTGACAATCGATCGCTACAAGTGTACAGTGCTTCATAAACATTCCGTGAAGTGTTAATTTATGTGCAGTGATATAGCTATTCTTTGACTTAGCTTTAGTTAGTTATTCTGTGCTGTTCATGTCTACACAATTCATTCATGTGTGTAGTGTTAAGTTATTGCTAAATATATGTGGGAATAAAGGAATTGTTTTCTCCAACACCCTATGTGGGAATAAAGGAATTGTTTTCTCCAACACCCTATGTGGGAATAAAGGAATTGTTTTCTCCAAAACCCACATTTGGTGACACCCGACGTGATACGTAACATCCACGTCGGCTTCAGCATTTAACGAAGTTCCGCAACGTTCACGTTTGTAACTTCCGTAACTTCCGCACCAGCTGTGTCGTGCTCGTTTCAGCACGATAATGACCGATTCGCCAGTCTCAATTCAACCTGAAGCCAGCAGTGCAATTAACAGGGTGACGATAAAACCTCCACCATTCTGGTTACATAATCCTCTATTGTGGTTTGCCCAGTTAGAAAGCCAGTTCGTCCTCGCACAAATATCGGCGGACAAAACTAAGTACAGCTATGTGGTTGCAGCACTTACAGAAGATCTAGCAGCAGAAGTACAAGATATCCTAGCCGCGCCACTGGATACCGATCGTTATGCATCCATTAAAAATGCATTAATAACGCGTTTGTCACAATCAGAGGCAAAACGGCTAGAGAAGCTACTGCGCACTGAAGAACTCTGAGATCGCACTCCATCACAACTCTTACGACGTTTGCGCACACTGGCAAGTAACACTGTAACTGATGATGTGCTACGAAATATATGGTTGTCTCGTTTGCCGCCAGATACTCAAAAAATTCTCACGGTATGTGCAGGCGATTTAAACTCACTGGCACAAACGGCCGACAGGTTAATTGAAGTGTATCCCACATCAAGTGTCTCAACATTAACGCCACAACAAGAAAATCCACCCACAGTGACGTTAGTCTCCCTACAATCACAACTGGCAGAGTTGACCGCACAGGTAGCTGCATTACAAACAACGCACAACCGCCAACGGCCACGCCGCCGACGGTCACGAAGTCGCAATCGATCACCATCACTACAGAACTTATCCTGGTACCACAAGACATTTGGTAATGATGCACGAAAGTGTACGCCACCTTGCAAGTGGAAACATGAGGCAGACACCGTAGCAGTGATAAATTCCAGTGCAAACACTCGCCGACTTTTTGTGACAGACCGTGAAAGAAAACTACAGTTTCTCATCGATACAGGCGCAGAAGTGTCCGTATATCCAGCAAACCGCCTATCACGCCGGAGCTGCGACGACTGTTATCTATACGCCGCCAATGACTTCAAAATTAGAACATACGGTCGAGTAACATTATTCCTTAACTTGGGGCTACACCATGTGTTTGAATGGCAATTTACAGTGGCAGATATATCACAGCCTATTATCGGAGCAGATTTTTTGTCCTTCTACGACTTACTGTCAGGTCTGCGACGCCAGCGACTAATCGATTTGACTGCTAGTCTGCATACAACAGGAAAAGTCCGTTGTATCACACCACTAGAGGTACGCACAGTCACAGGTGACACATCATATATACGATTACTGAAAGGATACCCCAAGATCACACAGCAATCGCCTACTCTCCCACCAGGCAAGCATACAACCGTCCACCACATTTTGACCACGCCAGGACGCCAACTCACGCTCGGCCTAGACGTTTAACGGCCGAAAAGCTAAAAGTGGTAAAGCAGGAATTTTGCAGCATGCTGTCACAAGGTATCTGCAGAGTTTCTAGTAGCAGTTGGGCATCCCCAATTCACATCGTGCCTAAAAAGAAGAATGGATGGTGCCCCTGCGGTGACTATCACCAACTCAATGCAAGGACCATTCCAGACCGGTACCCAGTTCCACATATAGAAGACTTTTCTGCAAATGTTCACGGTAAGACTATATTTTCTACCACTGATCTAGTTCGAGCTTACTATCAGATCCCTATAGCTGCAGAAGACATTCCTAAAACAGCGGTGACAACGCCATTCGGTCTATTTGAATTCACCCGAATGCCATTCGGACTATGTAATGCCGCCCAGACCTTCCAACGTTTTATGGATGAGGTTACAAGAGATTTAGATTTTTGCTATGTGTATATAGATGATTAAATTGGTGATGTCTGCATTGGAAGAGGAGCACTTACAGCATTTGGCACAAGTGTTTGGCCGCCTACGCACACATGGACTACTAGTTAATCCTTCCAAGTGTGTTTTTGGTGAGAAAGAGGTCCACTTTCTAGGATATTTGGTGAATGCACAGGGTATTCGACTGCCACATAGTAAAGTAGAGGCCATAAACAAATACCCCCGCCCTGTCACAGTCAGAGAATTACGACGATTCATTGGAGTAGTGAATTTCTACCAATGCTTCATTCGCAATCATGCACTGATAACTGCACCATTGAATGAACGAACTACTTAAAGGCGCACCTAAACCTAACCACTGTGTGCATTGGACTATCGAGGCGGACACCGCGTTTCATGCTATAAAAAAAGCTATAGCAGAGGCCGCGCAATTAGCACACTCGGTCGCGCATGCTCCACTTGCTCTCATGGTTGATGCATTGTCCACTGCCATTGGTGCCGTACTTCAGCAACAAATTGATCAGTTATGGCAGCCCATTGCATTTTATAGTCATAAGTTGTCACCATCTCAGCAACGTTGGGTAACATGTGACCGTGAGCTGTACGCCGTTTATGCGGCAATAAAAAAATTCAGACACGCATTAGAAGGGCGACAGTTCACAATTTACACAGATCATAAACCGCTTACCTATGCCTTTAAGGTAAAGCCAGAGAAAGCATCGCCCAGGCAGCTGCGACCCTTAGATTATATCAGCCAGTTCACAACCAGCATTGTGTATGTGGAAGGGAAGCTAAATGTTCCAGCTGATGCACTTTCTCACATAGGAGCAGTGTCTACAGTAGCAGATGACATCGCACAGGTGGAAGCAGTGACAAAGGCCATTGATTATGACGACCTCGCGCATGCGCAACAATGTGATAGTGAGTTGCGTGATCTATTGCAACAAGAGAAAGGATTGAAGCTACAGCTCGTGACATTTCCTGAAGCAAGCATTGAGTTGTACTGTGACATAGCAAGAGGAAAGATACGTCCATTTGTGCCACAGCAATTCAGAACACAGGCAATTGCATCAATGCACAATCTGTCACACCCAGGAGTAAGAGCCACACTCAGATTGGTCAAACAAAAATTTGTATGGCCATGTATGCACACAGACTGTAAAACATTTGTGAAGCAATGATGGCGTGCCAGAGGAATAAAATCACACAGCATGTCAGGGCACCATTAGGCACATTTCTTCCACCAAATCAGCATTTTGACCATGTGCATGTTGACATCATCGGCCCACTCTCGGCATCGGAAGGCTACAGTTATTGCCTCACGGTGATTGACAGATTTACTAGGTGGCCTGAGGCATTTCCAATGAAGGACATCACTGCAGAAACTATAGCTCAAACATTTTTTCGCGGTTGGATTGCCCGGTTTGGAGTTCCACTGAGAATTACAACTGATCAAGGACGACAATTTGAAGCCTACATTTTCAAAGCATTGGCTGCGTTACTAGGTACGAAACGCATACGCACCATGGCATGCCACCCCGCATCAAATGGCACGGTTGAGCGTCTTCATCGACAGTTAAAGGCAGCACTGAGATGTCACGCAACACCGAATTGGACAGAGACACTACCTATCGTACTTTTGGGTCTACAAACGTCATTCAAAAATGATCTGAAAGCAACAGTAGCAGAACTGGTGTATGGACAAACGTTACGCCTACCTGGAGAATTTCTGCACAGCATGGCAGATGATACAATCACAACCTCAGAATTTGCCACAAGATTAAGAGAGCATATACGCCAATTGAGACCAACAATGCCCAGAAACCAGCTTGGAAGACACTCGTTCGTTTTTGCGGAGCGAGACAAGTGCACGCATGTATTCTTATGCAATGATACGGTGCGTAAACCACTGCAGTCACCATATGACGGACCATATCTGGTAGTCAGTAGGGATACCAATATTTTCCGCATAATGATTAACGGTACACCCACCACAGTTGCAGTGGACCGTATCAAGCCTGCATTTCTGGATGCAACAGACACCACAGCTACCACTGAACACAAACCAGAGAAGACAGGAGAAGCTACAAGATGTGTTCCTGTACCCCATGAACACCACAACGCTCAGCGAACACCAGTCACTGCAACACCAAGACCGACGTCGAGGACTACTACACCACTCCCTGACACAACCACTGACACACGTGACGTATCGCCCGGTTTCAAGAAAGAAGTAGTTACAAGAGCTGGAAGGCGTGTGAAATTTAATCTGCGGTATCGTTAGCATTAAAGGGGGGAGTCATGTAGTGACCTATTTCTGACAATCGATCCCTACAAGTGTACAGTGCTTCATAAACATTTTGTGAAGTGTTAATTTACGTGCAGTGATATAGTTATTCTTTGACTTAGCTTTAGTTAGTTATTCCGTGCTGTTCATGTCTACACAATTCATTCATGTGTGTAGTGTTAAGTTATTGCTAAATGTATGTGGGAATAAAAAAATTGTTTTCTCCAACACCCATAAACTAATAGTGTTAACTATTTGCACTATATGGATGTATTCCAGTGTTATAACTTTAAACATATTAACTCAGAACCTACAAGAGTCACTGCAAATACGAAGACATGCATTGACTATGTTCTCACAAATGTAGGAAAAAGAGAAAGTAAATGTAAACGCCTTAGAAAACTACATTTGTGATCACAGAGCCCTTACTATGGAAATTGATGTAGGGAACGTAGATGTAACTGAAAGTGAAGGGAATGAAAAATGGGAACCAGTGTACAATGCAACTGAAGTGAAAGAAAAATGGGAATATTTCTATAAGCTATTCAGTAACACTTTAAATGAAACCTGTCCTTTAGTTAAAAAAGTAAATAAAGCTGTAAACTATAAAGCCGAGAAATATAAACTGCTCAGAAAACCATACAGAGAGTCCTTGACTAACCTAAAAGTACAGAAATATACCTCTGAAATAAGGAACTCTAGCTGTATCAGTAAAACTGCCTGGAAAATAATGCATAAACAAAGTGGGAAACAGAATTCCTATGAACACAGCAACATAACATTAAAAGAAAATGGTGAAGAAATGAATGACCCAAAAGAAGTGTGTGAGAAATTTATACAAAAGTTCAGTACAGTTGGTACAAATGAAGCTGATGTCAAGCCACAAAATTTTAGCCTTGGCAAATCTAGCTAGTCCTTTTATATCCACGGCATTACTGAGAGGGATGTCCTAGCAATCATATCAGCACTTCGACCAAAAATGTCTTGTCGCTGGGATGACATTTCACCTAAACTGCTAAAGGAATGCAGGGATGAATTAGTGAAACCCTTGACTCACTTGATAAATACCTCCCTCAGAAATGGAGATTCCCTGACCTTTTGAAAATTACTGAAATTATACCAGTGCATAAAAAGGGATTAAAAACTGACACTAAAAACTACAGGCCAATATCATGAACCTCAGAACTAGGCTAATTGCTAGAGAGAGTAATATTAAACCAAGTTGATTCATATTTCACCAAACACAATCTGTTAAACAACCTATAACATGGATTCAGAAAAGGGAGATCTACTCCAACAGCAGTAGCATCTTTTATACATGAAATATTAAATAAGCTGGACAAAAGTGACAAGGTAATAGGCACTTTCCTAGATATGAGTAAAGCCTTTGATACTGTGAATTATACCATTCTTCTGTGTAAGCTAGAAGAGTATGGGTTGAGAGGACTAGTCTTGAAACTACTTACCTCCTATTTGAAAGACAGGAAACAGTGTGTAAAGCTAACTTATCAAAATAATGAGCAGCTCCTAACAACCAAATCAAACTTCAGGACACTTCAATGTGGTGTGCCTCAAGGAAGCATACTAGAGCCTTTTCTGTTCCTTGTATATGTAAATAACTTATTTGAACCCCAAAATTGCATCATTGTAAGCTATGCCAATGACATATCCTTCATCAGCTGTGGCAGTGATATGCAGTCTGCAGCTAACAGTATCGAGATCAGTTTCAATACTCTGTTTGCATACCTTACAGCAAACAAGCTTCTTGTAAATAAAGACAAAATGGTAATAATGAGGTTCATCCACAGGTAGAATGCTGCCATAACTGATACTGTATTTACATCCCCATTGGACGGCTGAAAGCAAGGGGAAACTACGGCCGTAATTTTTCCCGAGGGCATGCAGCTTTACTGTATGATTATATGATGATGGCGTCTTCTTGGGTAAAATATTCCGGAGGTAAAATAGTCCCCCATTCGGATCTCCGGGCGGGGACTACTCAAGAGGATGTCGTTATCAGGAGAAAGAAAACTGGCGTTCTACTGTTCGGAGCGTGGAATGTCAGATCCCTTAATCGGGCAGGTAGGTTAGAAAATTTAAAAAGGGAAATGGATAGGTTAAAGTTAGATATAGTGGGAATTAGTGAAGTTCGGTGGCAGGAGGAACAACACTTCTGGTCAGGTGACTACAGGGTTATAAACACAAAGTCAAATAGGGGTAATGCAGGAGTAGGTTTAATAATGAATAGGAAAATAGGAATGCGGGTAAGCTACTACAACCAGCATAGTGAACGCATTATTGTGGCCAAGATAGATACGAAGCCCACACCTACTACAGTAGTACAAGTTTATATGCCAACTAGCTCTGCAGATGACGAAGAAATTGAAGAAATGTATGATGAAATAAAAGAAATTATTCAGATAGTGAATGGAGATGAAAATTTAATAGTCATGGGTGACTGGAATTCGAGTGTAGGAAAAGGGAGAGAAGGAAACGTAGTAGGTGAATATGGATTGGGGCTAAGAAATAAAAGAGGAAGCCGCCTGGTAGAATTTTGCACAGAGCACAACTTAATCATAGCTAACACTTGGTTTAAGAATCATGATAGAAGGTTGTATACATGGAAGAACCCTGGAGATACTAAAAGGTTTCAGATAGATTATATAATGGTAAGACAGAGATTTAGGAACCAGGTTTTAAATTGTAAGACATTTCCAGGGGCAGATGTGGACTCTGACCACAATCTATTGGTTATGACCTGTAGATTAAAACTGAAGAAACTGCAAAAAGGTGGGAATTTAAGGAGATGGGACCTGGATAAACTGAAAGAACCAGAGGTTGTACAGAGTTTCAGGGACAGCATAAGGGAACAATTGACAGGAATGGGGGAAAGAAATACAGTAGAAGAAGAATGGGTAGCTTTGAGGGATGAAGTAGTGAAGGCAGCAGAGGATCAAGTAGGTAAAAAGACGAGGGCTAGTAGAAATCCTTGGGTAACAGAAGAAATATTGAATTTAATTGATGAAAGGAGAAAATATAAAAAAGCAGTAAATGAAGCAGGCAAATAGGAATACAAACGTCTCAAAAATGAGATCGACAGGAAGTGCAGAATGGCTAAGCAGGGATGGCTAGAGGACAAATGTAAGGATGTAGAGGCTTATCTCACTAGGGGTAAGATAGATACTGCCTACAGGAAAATTAAAGAGACCTTTGGAGATAAGAGAACCACTTGTATGAACATCAAGAGCTCAGATGGAAACCCAGTTCTAAGCAAAGAAGGGAAAGCAGAAAGGTGGAAGGAGTATATAGAGGGTCTATACAAGGGTGATGTACTTGAGGACAATATTATGGAAATGGAAGAGGAAGTAGATGAAAATGAAATGGGAGATACGATACTGCGTGAAGAGTTTGACAGAGCACTGAAAGACCTGAGTCGAAACAAGGCCCCCGGAGTAGACAACATTCCAGTAGAACTACTGACGGCCTTGGGAGAGCCAGTCCTGACAAAACTCTACCATCTGGTGAGCAAGATGTATGAAACAGGCGAAATACCCTCAGACTTCAAGAAGAATATAATAATTCCAATCCCAAAGAAGGCAGGTGTTGACAGATGTGAAAATTACCAAACAATCAGTTTAATAAGCCACAGCTGCAAAATACTAACACGAATTCTTTACAGACGAATGGAGAAACTAGTAGAAGCCGACCTCGGGGAAGATCAGTTTGGATTCCGTAGAAATACTGGAACACGTGAGGCAATACTGACCTTACGACTTATCTTAGAAGAAAGATTAAGGAAAGGCAAACCCACGTTTCTAGCCTTTGTAGACTTAGAGAAAGCTTTTGACAATGTTGACTGGAATACTCTCTTTCAAATTCTAAAGATGGCAGGGGTAAAATACAGGGAGCGAAAGGCTATTTACAATTTGTACAGAAACCAGATGGCAGTTATAAGAGTCGAGGGGCATGAGAGGGAAGCAGCGGTTGGGAAGGGAGTGAGACAGGGTTGCAACCTCTCCCCAATGTTATTCAATCTGTATATTGAGCAAGCAGTAAAGGAAACAAAAGAAAAATTCGGAGTAGGTATTAAAATCCATGGAGAAGAAATAAAAACTTTGAGGTTCGCCGATGACATTGTAATTCTGTCAGAGACAGCAAAGGACTTGGAAGAGCAGTTGAACGGAATGGATGGTGTCTTGAAGGGAGGATATAAGATAAACATCAACAAAAGCAAAACGAGGGTAATGGAATGTAGTCGAATTAAGTCGGGTGATGCTGAGGGAATTAGATTAGGAAATGACACACTTAAAGTAGTAAAGGAGTTTTGCTATTTGGGGAGCAAAATAACTGATGATGGTCGAAGCAGAGAGGATATAAAATGTAGACTGGCAATGGCAAGGAAAGTGTTTCTGAAGAAGAGAAATTTGTTAACATCGAGTATAGATTTAAGTGTCAGGAAGTCGTTTCTGAAAGTATTTGTATGGAGTGTAGCCATGTATGGAAGTGAAACATGGACGGTAAATAGTTTGGACAAGAAGAGAATAGAAGCTTTTGAAATGTGGTGCTACAGAAGAATGCTGAAGATTAGATGGGTAGATCACATAACTAATGAGGAAGTATTGAATAGGATTGGGGAGAAGAGGAGTTTGTGGCACAACTTGACCAGAAGAAGGGACCGGTTGGTAGGACATGTTCTGAGGCATCAAGGGATCACCAATTTAGTATTGGAAGGCAGTGTGGAGGATAAAAATTGTAGGGGGAGACCAAGAGATGAATACACTAAGCAGATTCAGAAGGATGTAGGTTGCAGTAGGTACTGGGAGATGAAGAAGCTTGCACAGGATAGAGTAGCATGGAGAGCTGCATCAAACCAGTCTCAGGACTGAAGACGACAACAACAACAACAATCCCCATTGGGTCTTGCATATGCAAATTCACATAAATTTTTGGGCATCGTTGTTGATGAACACTTATCATGGAAAGACCATGACAAATATCAGTAGAAATGTGTATCTACTGAAACGGGTCTCAGCCTTCTTGGACCATGATACTTTAAGGCTAATATATTTTGGGTTAATTCATCCGCACCTTCAGTATGGTATTGGGATATGGGGTGGCGCATCAGCAGTTCATATAGATAGACTTTTTAGATTACAAAAAAAGGCAGTAAGAATGGTAGCCAAGGTAAAGAAGAGAGAGCCTTG
This sequence comes from Schistocerca cancellata, assembly GCF_023864275.1. Classification (NCBI taxonomy): domain Eukaryota; kingdom Metazoa; phylum Arthropoda; class Insecta; order Orthoptera; family Acrididae; genus Schistocerca; species Schistocerca cancellata. The sequence continues at coordinate 211,220,057 of NC_064631.1, forward strand.
TAGAGACATCTTTAGAAAATATAAAATTCTTACGGTGTACTCCATGTATATACTGCAGACAGTCATGTTCATGAAACAAAATCCTGAATATAATATGAGAAACAGTAATGTACACAACTATGATACACGGGGAAGGGAAAACTTTCATAGAATTGTGACCAATAAAAAAGCAACGAACCACAGCCCACACAGAATGGGAGCAATTTTCTACAATGCACTACCCTGTGAACTCAAGAAAGTAAATTTAAATATGCTAAAGAGTAGACTGAAGCAATTATTAATAGAGAAGTGTTGTTACTCTATAGAGGACTTTATGTTGTAGTGCCATCTTGGAAAACAGTGTATATAGACAATGTCTCCAGCTTATCAGTGGTATGAAAGAGTGTAATTATACCCTGTATTATGTGTACCGTACTATTATAAATATAAGCTAAATTGTGTTACACTATAGAGGAATCTACTTGTAGTGCCCTTTTGAAAAATAATGTGTACAGACGTGTGTGTGATCTATATGTTGTTATGAAAGAATATAAATATTTTACTGTATATGTGTAATGTAATCTAAATTTTCCTGACAATGTCCGAAAACTTTTTGTTATATGGACAGAAAATAAATAAATAAATACATGTGCAGAATTATAGACAATAAGGGTAACTAGATGTGAGTATGGGGGTGACAAGCTGCCTAAAAGAATAAAAGATAAAAATCTGTTAGAAAATCCATTCTTAAGACAATAGGTAACAGTGAAAGCACATTTTTGATGCAGTTAAAAAAAATGGCTTACAATGAAACATATGAATGGCAGAGAAGAAAAGTTGATGATCTACAAATTTTCTTGGCAGGAGGGAGAAATATATCAGTCCTTTGCCTAAGTGAACATTGGCTAACAAAAGACTGCATCAAAATCCTTAACAAATTAAAGAACTGTGTTGTAGCCAGTAGCTTTTGTAAAAGTAGCAAAATCCATGGGAGTTCCCCAATACCAATTAAAAATTCTTTAACATTTAAAGTAAGAGATGTTTTTAATTTTATAAATGAAGAAGTCACATTTGCAATGTGCTGTACAGAATTATAGGGGCAAAACAATGTAATAATTTTGATACGCAGAGTCTCAGGTAAAGAAGTAACAAAAGTATTTCTGTTTAAACTAGCAATATTATGAAAGGTGTAGTTGCTACTCACCGTATAGTGGAGATGCTCGGTTGCAGATAGGTATAAAAAAAAAAAAAGATTGTCAGAAAGTGAGCTTTCGGCCAACAAGATCTTCATCGAAAACAGACCCCCCCCCCCCCACACACACACACACACACACACAAATCAGTACCACCTAAGACTGGAGCAACTGAAGCACATTCTCCGACAGGGTTTCAGTTACCTCTCATCATGCCCTGAAATGAGGAATGTCTTATCCATTTCCTAACACACCCACAGTGTTTCTACTTGTCTCCTTTTCCTCTGCCCCCCCCCCCCCCCTCCTGCCCCCTGCCCTCCATTTAACCTCCTGCGTGCACCTAGCTACCCTACCCTTTCTCCACCTCATCCCTGTATTCTCCCACAAGCAGCACTCTACCATCCCTCACCCTTGTGCTGCTAGCCCTCCCCCTCCCCACCCCAGCCTCCTCCTTACCCCCACCACCCGGTTGCCTCTCCCATCATGCACTGCTGCTTGCGGTCTGGCCTCAGCAGCCAGAGACTGTGGTCGTGTGTGTGTGTGTGCGTGTGTGTGTGTGTGTGTGAGAGAGAGAGAGAGAGAGAGAGAGAGAGAGTAGCAACTATCCTTTTCATAATATTGTTACATTCCTTCCTAGATCTTCTGTTTAAACTAAGGAATCTATCTTTTAGAGAAACAGGATTATAATAGCTGTTGATTTTAACATGTACATAATAAACAAATCCAGTGAATCACAGAATTTGTTGATCTAATTCAAGCATTTGGTTTCAAGATAAACTTCACAGCATTCACAAGAGAGAGTAAACAAACTGCAAACTGTACGGATAATATGCTGACAAATTATCTATTTGATGATACAAAAAAATTCTGCATTGATTTATGTATTTCTGGTCATACTGCACTGTTTTTGGAGCTACCAAAAGTAAATGAACAAGCCATTACAAAAACGTGCATCAAATGATGCTTCAGTGAGAAAAATATAAACTTGTTTTCTTGTAGGCTTAAAGAAATAAACTGGTCAGTGGATGAATGTACTACAGGTTCTAAAAATTATGTGAGTTTTTTGCATGTTTTTAAGGAAATATTTCCCCTCACAGTCTGCTATAAAAAATGACAAGCAAACTGAATTGGGTAACTCCTGGTATAAAAGTGTCAAGTGCCAAAGAAAGACATTTACATAATGAACTGAAAAGTAATATGAATTTAGATTTTATAAAGTATATAAAAAGGTATAAAACTGTATTTAGAAGGGTGGTACAGGTAACAAAAGAAATGGCACAAAAAATTAATCCTGAACCACAGGGCAAATAAATCAATAGCAGTATACTCAGTCATAAAATCTCATCTTGGTGTGATAGACGGCCGTCCACAAATTTCCAAAATTACGACAAGTGGCAATCCACTGTCAATCCCTCAGAAATATCAAAATATTTCAAACGTGTTTCTCACAAATGTAAGCAAAAACTTATGTCGGTGTAAGTGGTTACTTAGGTAATATCCAACCCTTTGGTTCCAATTAGGATAGCAGGCAAGTTGTAAGTCAATTTGAATGAATTACAGCTAATACAGCTAAAGATGTGAAAAAAAGTAGTATTATCCCTTAAAAATAAAAATTCCACTGGATGGTACAAAATACCCAACAGAACAATTAATACAGCTTCTAGTGTAATATCTGAAATAATACATCAGTCATTTGAAGAAGGATGCTTCCCAGATGCTCTAAACTATGCAGTAGTAAAGCCATTATTCAAGAAAGGCTCAAAGAAAGATGCAGGACAGTACCTTCCAATAAGACTTCCCTCAATATTTTCACAAGCATTCGAGAAAGTTGTTGCAACCCAGATCCAGAATTTCATGACAATATCCAATATCACTTCAGTTTCCAGAAAAGGCTGATACAACATGTACTATCAACAGATTTGTTGAGATAATTTGCTTATCTCTGCACAAATCCCAAAAAGTCACAGGAATTTTCTGTGACCTTCTGAAGGATTTTGACTGTGTAAACCACTCTGTACTGTTTCACAAATTAGAAAGATGCAGAATAAATGATAATGCTGTGAAATGGTTCAAATCATATTTAACAAATAGAAAACGAAGGGCAGTTGTAATGTCAGGTACAGGAAATTGTTTCTCAGAATGGAAAATTATTTCACAGGACATTTCAAAAGGTTCAAACTTGGGCCCAATCCTGTTTTTATTTTATGTAAACAATTTACCGCTAAACATAACATCACTCTCAGTCATGCCAACCTTTATTCAGGGATATAAAAATTTTAACTTTAACTTGTCCATACCAATCTAGAATTATTCATAGAAAGTCATTTTCAACATATGTATGATACAATAAACAAAGACAATTTCATATTGCTGTCTCACAGGCTAAAACACTACTCCCAGATTCCTCATTATATGGCTATGAAAATTTATAATAAAGTAAAAATGAAAAACTTTCATAGTATGGAACTAGATTTACTGAAGATTATGTACCATCCTAGTGCAAAAACATTATTATTCACTCATGGAATTTTTAAATTACAAAGAAGATTTCTTTGTAGAGTAATCAAGAAATCTGTAATGATTTTTGTAAATTGAGATTGTTTTTGCTCTGTTTGACACATCATATGTATCTCTGGTACATTATCTATATTGAGGAGTCTCCTGTATTTTAAATCAATGATTTATTAAAAACAAAGATTCCATGACTTCCCAAACGGGAAAGTGCTGGTAGATTGACACAATAAAAAAACACACAAACGCACACACAAAATTTCGAGCTTTCGCAACCCACGGTTGCTTAGTCAGGAAAGAGGGAAGGAGAGGGAAAGATGAAAGGATGTGGGTTTTAAGGGAGAGGGTAAGGAGTCATTCCAGTCCCGGGAGTGGAAAGACTTACCTCAGGGGGAAAAAGAGACAGGTATACACTCGCGCGCACACACACACACATCCATCCACACATATACAGACACAAGCAGACATACTTAAAGGCAAAGAGTTTGGGCAGAGATGTCAGTCGAGGCGGAAGTGCAGAGGCAAAGATGTTGTTGAATGACAAGTGAGGTATGAGTGGCGGCAACTTGAAATTAGCGGAGATTGAGGCCTGGTGGATAACGGGAAGAGAGGATATATTGAAGGGCAAGTTCCCATCTCCGGAGTTCGGATAGGTTGGTGTTAATGGGAAGTATCCAGATAACCCGGACAGTGTAACACTGTGCCAAGATGTGCTGGCCGTGCACCAAGGCATGTTTAGCCACAGTGTGATCCTCATTACCAACAAACACTGTCTGCCTGTGTCCCTTCATGCAAATGGACAGTTTGTTGCTGGTCATTCCCACATAGAAAGCGTCACAGTGTAGGCAGGTCAGTTGGTAAATCACGTGGGTGCTTTCACACGTGGCTCTGCCTTTGATTGTGTACACCTTCCGGGTTACAGGCCTGGAGTAGGTGGTGGTGGGAGGGTGCATGGGACAGGTCTTACACTGAGGGCGGTTACAAGGGTAGGAGCCAGAGGGTAGGGATGGTGGTTTGGGGATTTCATAGGAATGAACCAAGAGGTTACGAAGGTTAGGTGGATGGCGGAAAGACACTCTTGGTGGAGTGGGGAGGATTTCATGAAGGATGGATCTCATTTCGGGGCAGGATTTGAGGAAGTCGTATCCCTGCTGGAGAGTCACATTCAGAGTCTGATCCAGTCCCGGGAAGTATCCTGTCACAAGTGGGGCACTTCTGGGGTTCTTCTGTGAGAGGTTCTGGGCTTGAGGGGATGAGGAAGTGGCTCTGGTTATTTGCTTCTGTACCATGTCGGGAGGGTAGTTGCGGGATGCGAAAGCTGTTTTCACGTTGTTGGTGTAATGGTTCAGGGATTCAGGACTGGAGCAGATTCGTTTGCCACAAAGTCCTAGGCTGTAGGGAAGGGACCGTTTGATGTGGAATGGGTAGCAGCTGTCATAATGGAGGTACTGTTGCTTGTTGGTGGGTTTGATGTGGATGGATGTGTGAAGGTGGCCATTGGACAGATGGAGGTCAACGTCAAGGAAAGTGGCATGGGATTTGGAGTAGGCCCAGGTGAATCTGACGGAACCAAAGGAGTTGAGGTTGGAGAGGAAATTCTGGAGTTCTTCTTCACTATGAGTCCAGATCATGAAGATGTCATCAATAAATCTGTACCAAACTTTGGGTTGGCAGGCTTGGGTAACCAAGAAGGCTTCCTCTAAGCGACCCATAAATAGGCTGGCATACAAGGCGGCCATCCTGGTACCCATGGCTGTTCCCTTTAATTGTTGGTATGTCTGAAACCTTTCACCTGACTCCATCAACCTCCTGACCCCACCGACACCTCGCACTCCTACCTTCTACCTACTTCCTAAAATTCACAAATCCAAACATCCCGGCCGCCCCATTGTAGCTGGTTACCAAGCCCCCACAGAACGTATCTCTGCCTACGTAGATCAACACCTTCAACCCATTGCATGCAGTCTCCCATCCTTCATCAAAGACACCAACCACTTTCTCGAACGCCTGGAACCCAGTCTGTTACCCTCAGAAACCATCCTTGTAACCATTAATGCCACTTCCCTATACACAAATATCCCACACGCCCAGGGCCTCGCTGCAATGGAGCACTTCCTTTCACGCCGATCACCTGCCACCCTACCTAAAACCTCTTTCCTCATCACCTTAGCCAGTTTCATCCTGACTCACAACTTCTTCACTTTTGAAGGCCAGACATACCAACAATTAAAGGGAACAGCCATGGGTACCAGGATGGCCCCCTAATAAGCCACCTATTTATGGGTCGCTTAGAGGAAGCCTTCCTGGTTACCCAAGCCTGCCAACCCAAAGTTTGGTACAGATTTATTGATGACATCTTCATGATCTGGACTCATAGTGAAGAAGAACTCAAGAATTTCCTCTCCGACCTCAACTCCTTTGGTTCCATCAGATTCACCTGGGCCTACTCCAAATCCCATGCCACTTTCCTTGACGTTGACCTCCATCTGTCCAATGGCCAGCTTCACACATCCGTCCACATCAAACCCATCAACAAGCAACAGTACCTCCATTATGACAGCTGCCACCCATTCCATATCAAATGGTCTCTTCCCTACAACCTAGGCCTTTGTGGCAAACGAATCTGCTCCAGTCCTGAATCCCTGAACTATTACACCAACAACCTGAAAACAGCTTTCGCATCCCGCAACTACCCTCCCGATATGGTACAGAAGCAAATAACCAGAGCCACTTCCTCATCCCCTCAAACCCAGAACCTCTCACAGAAGAACCCCAGAAGTCCCCACTTGTGACAAGATACTTCCCGGGACTGGATCAGACTCTGAATGTGGCTCTCCAGCAGGGATACGACTTCCTCAAATCCTGCCCCGAAATGAGATCCATCCTTCATGAAATCCTCCCCACTCCACCAAGAGTGTCTTTCTGCCGTCCACCTAACCTTTGTAACCTCTTGGTTCATCCCTATGAAATCCCCAAACCACCTTCCCTACCCTCTGGCTCCTACCCTTGTAACCGCCCCCAGTGTAAAACCTGTCCCACGCACCCTCCCACCACCACCTACTCCAGGCCTGTAACCCGGAAGGTGTACACGATCAAAGGCAGAACCACGTGTGAAAGCACCCACGTGATTTACCAACTGACCTGCCTACACTGTGACGCTTTCTATGTGGGAATGACCAGCAACAAACTGTCCATTCACATGAGTGGACACAGGCAGACAGTGTTTGTTGGTAATGAGGATCACCCTGTGGCTAAACATGCCTTGGTGCACGGCCAGCACATCTTGGCACAGTGTTACACCGTCCGGGTTATCTGGATACTTCCCACTAACACCAACCTATCCGAACTCCGGAGATGGGAACCTGCCCTTCAATATATCCTCTCTTCCCGTTATCCACCAGGCCTCAATCTCCGCTAATTTCAAGTTGCCGCCACTCATACCTCACCTGTCATTCAACAACATCTTTGCCTCTGCACTTCCGCCTCGACTGACATCTCTGCCCAAACTCTTTGCCTTTAAATATGTCTGCTTGTGTCTGTATATGTGTGGATGGATATGTGTGTGTGTGCGCGCGAGTGTATACCTGTCTCTTTTTTCCCCCTGAGGTAAGTCTTTCCACTCCCGGGATTGGAATGACTCCTTACCCTCTCCTTTAAAACCCACATCCTTTCATCTTTCCCTCTCCTTCCCTCTTTCCTGACTAAGCAACCGTGGGTTGCGAAAGCTCGAAATTTTGTGTGTGCGTTTGTGTGTTTTTTTATTGTGCCAATCTACCAGCGCTTTCCCGTTTGGGAAGTCATGGAATCTTTGTTTTTAATATATTTTTCCCATGTGCAATGTTTCTTTCTATTTTATTTAAATCAATGATTTATGTACATATGTCATGACACAATAAAATTCTGATTCTGAGTATTGTGGCTAAAATTAATTTTGTAGATGTTCACCTTTTCAGTCAAAATTAAGCCTCAAATATGTTAAATATTGTATGATACAATGTACAAAATGCTTTTTAGCCTTAGTACTGCCTGTTCCACTGAGAAATTAGTTCTCTTGTTTCGCTTGTGCAAGTTTTATTCATATAGGCCACAGCAGTATCACTTTTATACTTTTTGATTTTTTAAAAAAATTATTTAGTCTTCTTTATTATTACCCATTTGTATAAATATTTTATCTGCAATTTTAAGCAAGATCTTTGATATGGCTTTACTGTTGTCATGTTTCTCTTGGCGATTATATATGGAAACCTAACAGCTGATGCAACCCATCGCCTACACGTGCCATTTGCCATGGGCTACGTTACTAGCCATATATTACTTGTATGTGTGTAATGCTCACCACCATATTCACAGCCAGAAGAATGAACAACTGCATATCCTACTTATTTGCTCTGTGATGTGTCTATGTAGGTGTATATTCGATTTCAGTGGATGTGGACAGTGCTGCACATCTGGCAAGGTAACCTGCTCCCTATTTATACATACATACCCACTTCTTGCGAGACTAATCTGCTTATTTACTTTTGAATACTCCCTGACTTTTCTTGAGGTGATGTTTTATAGGACACTGTGAGGGGCGTTCATAAAAATATTGACAAGGGTAGCTATTTGCTGGGACTTTCATGTGTTTTAGGTGCATTTTCCCATGTATTTAACATCTTCCATATATCAGTAAGTTAGCTTTTTATATATTTTTAAATTTTGTTTGAGTGTGTTTTGGGCTTTTAGTGCATTAGACTGTTTACTGGTTTTCGAACATTTTACTGGCCATATTCTGATATATCTTATAGGCCACTACACCAAGTTTTTTGAAATTCTGATCAAGGCAGTTCCTGCTGGGACATTTGGATGCATGGCGTCCTATGAGCGTAACACAATATTTTGCCAGTAAGTTATTTTATTTTTTCCTACTAGAGCAATTTTGCTAAATTGAGGTGATGCCATTTATACAAGAGGCTGTATTTTTTCTCATAGGCCAATCTGAAGATGCCTTATATAAGGTAAAAAGTGTCACTGGAGGATAAATAGGATAAAAAAATCCAGTTTTGCAACCATGACCATTTGTTCATTCATACTGTTATCACTGATTGCTGCACCTCATCACCACAGATTCGAAAAAGTTCTGTGACATTATAAAGTGCTGTTAGAGCAGCTGCACTTGAATGTATTGTAGCTCTGTCATTGCCTGAGTGAATATTGGATAATGTAGTTTGAAACAACTGACAAATTTCAGGGCAGTTTAAAAATGATTGTCTCGATAGTATGACCACCTCCTGGCTGGCTATTTTTTATTTATTTATTTATTTATTTTGATTGATGGGACCATAGCCGTCAACATTTTACATCTTATTTTGCTATATTTGTTTACCTCCACCGTTACTGAAAGTTTCTCCCAGTAACATCAGAAAAACCTGAACAGACTAAAGGTATCATTTGTGAAGTGTGTAAAAACTACAGTAATTACTGTATCATGTTTCTCATCCTTATTAAATATTTACAAACACAGTTCTGAAAGTTGGCATATCAAAAAGTACATGCCATAGTAAGACAGGTAACAAAAATAACATATACGGCTGTTCAGTAGCACCTTAAAACATTTGTGTTAAAACTGATGTTGTGTAAATGAATTATTAGTTCCGAAATATGTTGGTATCAGGTTGTGACACGAGTAAGCTAGCCGAGAAGAGGGAGAGCTCTGGCATCAAATTTTTTTCAAAATGGATTACCAGTTAGAATGTGGAAACGGCTGGTGTTCATCTTTCACAATACCAACAGGATTCTACTTACAGCATACATTCAGGTAATACTATGTTGTACAAATTGTTAGTAATTATACTTCAGCCATCAAATGGAGTAGCACTTTCTCACAATTTTCAATTGTTTTATCTTTTCGTTATGGTATTTCTATGTAATTCACTGTGTGTCCTCAGAACAGCGTAGTCTCTGCAACTCATCACCTGTAGGTGGCACTTAGAGTTGTCGTAAAATAAAGAAACATTTTTTGTTTTCCATTCACACTTATTGTCTTCCTGTCATCTTGAATAACTAGTAGTTGCATTGTTTTACTTCATACTACTGGATCTGAACTCATGTATGCTGCTTCTATATAGTTGTGATGATATGCATACGAAGATCCATAAGCAGATAATGCAGAAATATTTCCCACATCCCATCACAGAGTGCGAGCCGAGCTGCATATTCTATCATATACTCAGGAAGTTAACAGTAAAATGGGAATGAGGGGACATGGATATGCTGTAAGCAGGAGTCAGTATCCACACTACTAAAGCTGAAATGGGCAGTAGTGCCACTCGTGGCTGAATCAGTCTTCATATACCATCCGTGCAAAACATTCTGAGACTGATTTAATTCCTGGCATATAAGGGAAGTCAATGCAGAAACTACAGTTGCAGCTTCAACTAACAATTATAAACAAGAGATGGTGCATTCCACCTGTCAGTTGTGGGCAGGCAGTGTTAAGTGGTGGACGTGTCACTGTACCGTGTCAGTATTATTGTGCCACAAATTGCAATGGAGCAAGATCTCTCTATCGGGTGTTCAAGATATTCTCCAGAATATTTTAAAGAATACAAAACTGAGTGCATAGCCTGTCCCGCATGTCTTGTCTCCCAATATAAACGACAACACATGGACACCTGGCATGACTTGACTGAAATGTGAACTACAGACAATTCTTTTCTGGAAAAAATCATCATGGATGACAAGACTTGGTGTTATCAATACGAACCTACCATAAAAGACAGAGCAATATTCACAAGGAGGGTCAATACTTTGGCAACATAACCAACATTCAAGAAAATGTGCTGCACAACTAACCATTTCCCAAAGAAGCACTTTTTTGACAGTTTCATATGGTTTGACAAATGTTCTGTGTGTTGTACTCAATGGGATGAGACTATGTACAACACCTGAAGGATAGCACAGCCAGTACATGAAGTGGCTGGTTTTGTTAAAATTTTATTGCTGATTTGCTTCTGTATCAAACATCACCCTCATCTGCACTAACCTCATTTTGATCACTGTTGTTGTCAGTATGCTATCAGGAATCAATAAACATTGACAATATGCAAGAACCAATCAGTGTTGCTTAGCACTGTTTCAGAATTAGCCTTTATTAAGTGAATTACATCCTGCTGGTGAGACAGCCTTTCAAAATGTACTTTTACAAAGACTGGAAGTATTATGATCTTTTTAGTTTTGTGTAGGCTTTCTTTATATGGTATTGTTTTAGGCCACATATTTGCTTAGTGGTTCAAGCAAGAAGTGTGAGTGATTTTTTTTCAGCCACTCTTGAAATTTGTAGTTGGTGTTGAGTTGATTGAGGATGTATGAACCATACAGCAATATTTCCACAATGCTGCAGTTCTGCACTGACCCCTAACTTCTTGAAATGGTTCATGCCATGTCCCTCAAAAACGAATCATAGGGGCCAATAGGAAAGCATTCTGTATTGAATAATCCAACTGAGAAGTAGTCACATATGGTATCCCATAGGGTTTCAACGTACGTCCTTATTTTTCCTTGTGTACATTAAATTTGTTTCCTTTGCATATGACGTAAACAATGTACTAAACAGTGACTTCGTAGTTTTAAGAAGAACCATTAATAACATTTTCACTGACATCATATCTAACTAAATCAGAGAAATTAAAATTAAGAAGAAAAGAAAGGTCAGTGTATGTTGTTGAGAACTTTTAAGACATTTGTACTCAACATGTGAATAAAATATGAAAACTTGGGAGATAGAAGAGGCTGAAAGTGTCAAGTTCTTGGGATTACGATTTGATTATAATTTCAGTTGGGAAGCAGGTACCACAGAACTGCTGAATCAACTAATGAAATCTGTAATTGTCAGCAAATGCTGCTTGCTGTAGGTGATGTAGAAATAAATATGATAACATACTTCAAGTCAAAATTTCCCATGTCCAATAGTGTGTAATAGAAATTATTGCAGTTCCAACAACTTCCTGCAGAAACATGTTGAACTAGGTATACTAAAAGCGGCTTCTGGTATGTATATAAACAATCTACAAAGTGTCCATTATACAGAACAAACATTATCAGCACCTCTGATAAGTGATTATACTAGTATACTGCAATCAGTTTGTGACCGGTGAAAAGTTTAACCAATTTGTTTTAAGTATTAGATAAAAACAGCTGCTGAATATTACAGGAGGAAGAGCAGAGGCTTTTTATCACAGTAGTTTATTTTTCTCATAACCTAGAGATAATTATCACTTTGAGCAAGTCAGTGCTAGCCATAATTTGTTAATAGCACTGAGCAAGTCAGTGCTAGCCATAATTTGTTAATAGCACTCTTTACAGAAGCAGCCCACAGCAGTTACTTCTGCCTGTTGATGCATAACTTGACTTATCCCATGTCTCTGGAGGTCTCCATCAGGATGGGAGTGACAAAACATCATGTGTGAATGAAAAAATGATTTGTACATCTGAGAGTCATGATTTGTAAGAAGAGGATGAGTTTTTTTTCCTTTTTCAAAAATCTAAAGTCTACTTTTTCACCAGTGTTACTACCACTGGAAGAAGACCAGAAACATCCAGATACTGCGGTTATCTGATGAACTGAAAGCAGTAGACAGTTGTGTGTTGTGTAAATAAGTAAAAAGTGTAGCAGTCTTGTTCTCAGACTTCATTTTTACTGCATACATGAGCCTAGTTCTGTATCTGTCTCACCAATGTTCTTGTAAGACTCTTAAGAATGTATATTTTGTCCTAACTGTAAATGTTGCAATGCATTACTTGCAAACAATTCCACATCTTGGGACCAGAGTTAGGAGATGGCAGTGTAACAATAATGATTAATTTCTTCATGACATTTACAGACATGATGATTTATGACTACAGGAGTGAATAATACTGAAAGGAAAATTATGTGAGATAATTCCTGGTCAGTAACAGCCTACAGGAGGTGAAATGTCTGTACTATGTGGCAGTCATCCTTCCTCCTTTGGGGAAGAGAGAAAGCTGGGTTGGGAAAGTTAACATGGAAAGTAGATCACTCAGACCCCAGAATGGGAGGGACCTCACCTGTTTTGAGGATGAGGCGAGGCAAAGAGGCATTTGCTAACCTTCTCAACCTATCCCTCTCTCCTTCCCAAAGGAGGAGTTACTAATTCCAAATGCCACATACAACATATATATTTTGCCCCCTAAAGATGCCTGTATGCCTCCTTCTCCTCAAAGCAGGTGGGTTCCTCTCATGTTGGGGTCTGAGTGACGTGCACTTCCTTTTGAACATTTCGTAACTTGGCCTTCTCAGTTCTCTGAGGAGTGAATGATACATATCTTTTCTGTCAGTTTATTATCTTATCATATTTGAATTTATGACCTGTTTTCCTTTTATTTAGTTGCTTATCAAAATATAAAAGTCATACTTGAGATAATATGTATATTCTAAAACTTCTTTTACAATACTGAAGCTTGTACACAGTATTATTTTCCAAATCACCAATACACTGTGTTTGTTTGCATTAAAAAATAAGCAATGATAAAAAGATAAGAGTGTGGCTAAACTGAAATAATATTACAAAAGAGAAATCATTTTTTTTAATGAAAAGGGTAGTTACTACTCGCCATATAACAGAGATGCTGAGTTGCAGAAAGGCACAACAAAAAAAAGTGTCAGAAAGTTAGCTTTCAGCCAACAAGGCCTTTGTAAAAAATAGACAACACACACACACACACACACACACACACACACACACACACACACACACACACACACACACACACACAACCATAGTCTCTGGTACATGGAGCCAGTCTGGCTCCAGCTGCCAGAGACAGTTACCATGTGTGTGTGAGTTGCGTTTGCATGCGCGCACGCGCACGTGTGTGTGTGTGTGTGTGTGTGTGTGTGTGTGTGTGTGTGTGTGTGTTGTGTTTTTATTTTTGACAAAGGTCTTGTTGGCTGAAAGATAATTTTCCAACAGTCTTTGTCTTGTGCCTTTCTGTGACTCAGCATTTCCTATATATGGTGAGGAGCCCCTATCCTTTTCATTATATTGTTACATTCCATCCTGGATTTTCCATTGTTTAAATAAACTTTTTTGGACTGTATGTTATAAAATTTTGTTACCTGCCAGCTTGCTTATTAGTTTCAAGAAGTTCTGTCTGCCACTGTGATTCTTCTTTCAAGCAAGCCAATGCCTCACAAAAGTTGGCACCAATTTCTTTTAGGTGAAGAATGTCAAGATGATAACCCTAGAAAGAACAAGCATCTGTTGTTTACCACTGACATTGTGTTTGCAGTAAGAGATATCAGAACAATGAGAGACGTCTAGTCATCTATTCATTTTGGAAACCATTAGTGGCTTTACATTAGTTGGTTGGTTAGTTAGTTACATATTCCATGGATCATTTTGAACAATAGATCATAATTATGTGGAATGAGTCATTTTACATTCACATTGCAAATTAATTTGTATATTAAGTTACATTCTGAACACTTCTAAAGTTTTTAACTATATAAAAAGAAAAAAAAAAGATTACAGTTAGTAATTCTCACCCACCACCTACTACACATTACAGTAATAGAAATTCTTCTATGGAATAGGAGTTGTCAAGGAGAAACTTTCTCAGTTTGTTATCAAATTTTACTTTGCTCTTTGCCAGACATTTTATATCACTCGGTAAATGATCAAAAACTTTGTTGCAGCGTTATGCACCCCTTTTTGTGCTAAAAACAACCTTAATGTGGAGTGATGAATGTTATTTTTGCTTCTGGTACTCTAATTATGTACAGTCTTAGACATAAAAACTGACCGCCGGCCGGCCGCCACAGAGACTAAGTCCGAGTCGTTCACTTAAGGTGGCCAATAAAACTGACCGCCCCTGACAACTCTAAGTCCGGCCACCTGTACAAACTGGCAACACTGTAAGATGGGGAAGTGTTAGGAGGAAGTATTGTCTACTTCCAAGTTGACAAAGAGGGAGTGAGCCCGTGGTCTTGCGGTAATCGTCTTGCATTTTAAACTCAGAGTCGCATGTTCGCGTCCAACTGTTTTTCTTTCTTTTTTTTTTTACCACATTTCGGTCTAAATTTATGAGTCTGATTGAACATCGAAGACAATTCGCTTAACATTCTACCCACCCGCAATAACAAGTATTCCAGAAGCAATTCCCCAGGACAGCTTGTGGCTGCGTCGCAATCATAACAGCTTACGCTCGAGCGTTTTCTCGCGCTGCAGCGGCTACCGGCCACCGGCCAGACGCCATCCGCCGCCTAAAATCCGGCGCCGCCCATGTGAAGGCCGCGCCACGCTGTCAGTGTATGTATCAATGCCATTTTCGAATTTGAAGCTCTAGTTATCATCTTGCAGTTAAGCATTGGATTTTACATACTTGAAAATCATGAACTACAGTTAAGCAATGTAAAATTGAGTCGCAAGTGGTAAAAGGTGTAACATCTGCAGCACAACGTTTATTTTTGGTATAACAGAGGGGTGAATGTAGAGGAGGCAGCTAGAAAGATTTGAACTGTGTGTGGAGCGAATGCTTTTGGGAAAAATACGCCAGAGAAAGATATTCTTGTTTCAACAAAGATCGTTCTGGCATGAATGATTTTCCACATTAAGGAAGTCTCGACTACTGATATATGTGACAGATTACCATTTTACCATCGTGCGACATTTGCATTCAACAGGCAAAGTTCATAAGTCTGGTGTAGGAGTACTGCATGCTCTGATTCGAAACAACGGAGTGACTATTATTGAACGTCATCAGGTCGCTCATTGAGCATTCCTATGCAGTACTGTTACTGGTGACGTGTTATGATGCCTTTATCGTTAACTTCCTAAGAAGAAATGAAAGGCTGAGCCCCACCAAAAGATGTAGACTAGAGTAAAGTATAGAGTGAACATAATATTTTACATCTGATAGCTCCAAAAGTGTGTTTTCGGCTACGAATTCTGCCCCAAGGTGTGTGTGAAACACAGCTGGAATTTGTTGTCAACAACTGAGACACCTTTCGGTCGCAGTGTAAGAAAGTCGAGCAACAAAACTACATCACCTATGCTACTGCATGATAACTCACTCTGTTGATTTGAGGAACAAAACTATCTAGGAGATTGATAAACTCGTCTCTCAGGCACTTGTATTGATAGGGAAGTCCTCTCTCAAGCACTTGTCCCTCTCGTCATATACTCGTAAAATTTTACCTTTCCCGCTCTTGATCGATCAACCGTCAAGGCAATTCATTTCTAGACGAAAATACTCTTGAAACTACTCTGGTTTAATGACATCGTTGAAACAAGTATGTTTCTAAACAACTGCTGCATTGTCAGACTGTTGTAGATATCGTGAAAGAAAATTCAGCTGCTGATTAATTTCTCTTTGATGATTGCTGATGCGTTTAGTAAACTAATGGAAAATGCAAATAAAATATTCACTTTACTAATACAAATTAAAGTCAGCTTACTACAGAAATATCTTAATAAAGCATTAAGTTCAAAAATGGTTCATAGGTCTCTGAGCACTATGGGACTTAACTTCTGAGGTCTCTTTATTTGGCCACAGCTTGAGTAATCCAATTTAACGAACATAGTACTCCATTTGTGGGCTGCTAATCATACAGTGTGACTACAGAGATCATCGTGCGGGTATTGCACTAATTCTGCAATGAATTGCTTAACAAATATTACCCTCAGCTATGCAGCGTGAATGACTCATTACACAGGTGCACTTGGTTAAGGGATCAGTTCGCTGCAATCCTGCTTCTACTGTTCGTAAATACTTGTAAACTTCATAAATGGATCAAATGGCTCTGAGCACTATGGGACTTAACTTCTGAGGTCATCAGTCCACTAGAACTTAGAACTACTTAAACCTAACTAACGTAATGACATCAGACACATTCATGCTCGAGACAGGATTTGAACCTGCGACCGTAGCAGTCGCGCGGTTCCAGACTGTAGCACCTAGAACCGCTCGGTCACCCCGGCCGGCATACTTGTAATCCGACCATTCGTTATTTGACTAAATATGAACCACAATCTGATTCGCATATATATGACATGGGTTAGCGCCGGCACAAAGCAGTGACTAAGGGTTTGATGCCGTTGAAGTCCTGTTACACTGATGGCAAAACAAATGTTCGCAAATCACCTCTATTGCCTCAAGAAACAATTCCATCTTAAATATCGAAGGACCAACGTCCACACTGTCACAGCGCGATGAAATACAGCTAAGACGGCAGATGAATATTTGTGACCGACTGGGCTTCGAACCTGGACCTCCTGCTTACTAGACAGACATGTTGATCACTGCACTATTTTTTTTAAAAAAGTTTGAGAAGACTTTCAACACCAGGTAGGCGGAGGCAAAGAGGGCAGGGGTCGACGATCCGAGGCCTGGCCTCAATACCTGTCACTGAGCAGCTGAACTACTCCCATGTATTCCATGTTTGCACCCACATATACCTTTAAATTGTGGAAAAAAATTGAAGTAGTAATTAAGGTAGAATAAATTACACATTGCCGCCTCCAATGACGTGCGTTCCTTGTAGAACATAACTTACAACAGTGAAAAGGGTGACGGAAAAATCCATAATAAACATTCATTCAGAAATATAGTCACAATTTAAGTTATTTTGCACTGGATGCATATGAGGTCTGTAAGAAAGCCATATATTTTTCCACAAATGAAAAAAATTTCGGAGCCGGAGGTGTTTTGCCAAATTAGAACAGTTCTGATTTTAGAACCAACGTAAAAGAATATTCCAGGAGTAAAAAAGTGAAATAATAGTATTCTGCTTGTAATTAAAAAAACTGTCCACCTCTTCTTAGCCCATATAAAGCAATAGATAAAAAAATTGGAAACCATTCCTTATATTTGTTATTCTTTTTAAGTGTAAAATGTTCCTCTGCAGTATAAAACGTGTACTCTTCTAAGTTCTGTTTGTTACGACGTAAAACACAAACTGTCCCAGAACCCACGAATAACTGTTATTCTTTGCGGACGGGTAACATTTCCAGTCGGGTTGTAAACCTTCAGTTATCGGTATATGACTTTCTGCGGTTCTGTTGATAGTGCTAATTTCTTCCTAGTACAGGTCCAAATTCTGATTCTATTTTCACATAAGAAGATGTGCGCTACAGTTTCTACAAGCCGACATTTGTCGCAGTATGGAGATGGTCTCAATTTGATTTTCCATAATCGTTCCGCTTAGGGTATGGTTTCGTTTACAACGTCGCACCATACGGCACTAACTCTAGTTGGTAGAATTTTATTGTTGATATTTTTCCAGACGTTACTCCAGTTTTTTGTAGGTTAATTTACCGGAATTGGTTTGTGACGACGATGTGTGGTAATATAATCATAGACGG
Source organism: Schistocerca cancellata (assembly GCF_023864275.1). Lineage (NCBI taxonomy): Eukaryota > Metazoa > Arthropoda > Insecta > Orthoptera > Acrididae > Schistocerca > Schistocerca cancellata. The sequence continues at coordinate 211,238,103 of NC_064631.1, forward strand.
TTCTAGTGTTGGTTTGTGCTGGTGGAAGTCTTATACAGCTCCAATATCCATAGTGCTTTCGGCCGTAATCTAGGCTGGCATGCTACATTAACAGGAGCGTTCCTATCCCCAGGATCTAACGAGAGGAACAGAAGTTTCGTGATGCCTGTCTTAGTGGCATGTATTAGTTTAAAAGCACGTCTTTAATTCCAAGTCCTCCATTTTGCCTCTGCAAAGTCGCTGTGTGGAGGGATACTTTGAAGATATTTTGTTTCCACACATACCAAGAGGCTACAGCTAATATTTTATGTGCAGTGACCTGCAGTATCGGTAAGACTGCTGCGACATGATACATTATGCTAAGTATGTATGTATTAATAAAGTGAACTTTCTGCAGTCGGTCTAACAATCGCATGCCATGGTCGTTCAACAAGGTTCCGGTGACATTAAGTTTCCGCTCCCAATTGTTCGTGGCCATGCACTTGGGATTCGCCCTTAACCTCAAGCTGAGTTGGAGTCTCTCTTCAGTTACATCTAACCAGTGCGCACCTGTTGCACTATTGTAAGAACCGAGATGCAGGTTCATTTGGCTACAAGAATGCGTATGTTCCTCCAGCATGACGGGGCTCCTGACATTCTAGTCGTCAGGTGACACATTATCCAAATCTAACATTTCTCAGAAGGTGGATCATTGGATATGGGCACTTTTCTTGGCCTTAAAGGTCCTCGGACCTTATCTCTTTGGATTTTTGCCTGCGGGGATGGTTAAAGGCGAAGTCTACAAATAAAAAGTAAACCCAAGAGCCAATTTGATCATTCGGGTTATGAATAGTGCAACCCTCATAAAAGAACGCAAAGACGACCTCAGTAAGGCTACACGTGGTGTTATCAAGAGAAGTCAAATGTGCATTGAAGTTGGTTGGTGAATTTTTGGAAAACAACTTTGAATGTCCTCATTTGCCTTTGCTTTGAGTTTGTTAGCATTACGTACTAACAGTGTATCTCTGTACTCAATAAAAAGTGGACGCATTTATATGGAATTTTTTTTGTCTGTACTACCACCTGCTAAAATATCTACTGTTCCTCCTGGAACACCCTGTATATGGACATATGTGTGGTGTCTGTTGTCCGAAAGAAAATGCTTCATGGCATTCTGCAACGACCTTTGATCTAGTTGCAGGGGCTGATACAGATTTCAGAGCTGCTTGGCTGTCTGAATAAAAGTAGATGCTACGAGTTTTGTAGGGTCTACTCTAATTTTCCTCCATGCACATGCTGACAGAAAAAAAACGTGTAATACTATGGCCATCTTCACTAAAGAGATTCTAGGCAGTAAACCAGACCTGGTACTTTCATCTGTTTTCGACATGTCAGTAAACCCTACATTATGTCTCCTGCATGGTGTTGTGGTTTGTTTTTCCACTGCTCCCTGCTTCCAACTGTTACATGGCAAAGTTTATTGAAACAGCTAGAAGTTATTGTGTAGTTTGTCGGCATTTCCCCAGCCATCGCCTTACTGATTTGGGATTCCGTATATTCGAATTATATCTAGTTATATCCAATTTTTAGCCTTTATGTCCCTGCCTCTGCCTCCATTTTAAGCCACAAGTGTAAGGCGGGCATGTCTAGCATAATATCCATTCCAAGAGTGGATATCCTGTTAATTCCATCTGTCTGTGAAATCAGGCCAGTCTCTGCACTTTGCGAGACTCCCTAGCAGCCACAAGAATTTATCCAAATGCCGATGAAAGAAAATGATGTGAGGAAAACCTAGCATGATTTTTATCAAATTGTGTGTTTTCCTACTGTTTTATGCACTACTGACTGTACCAATATTCCCATCAGACTACCTGGTGGCAAAAGTGCAGACACATTTAGGAATCGTAAAGGTGATTTCTGTTAAATATATCAGGAATCTCAAATGCTATGCTTATTGAGAGTGTATAGCATTAGCATTTGTGCTAACTTGATTAACACTGAAGCTCCTTTGGTAGATCTATTTTTAGTGTTATACAATAGGGCTGGGCCCTGAACAGAGTTCGATTTCTGAACTAATGTAAAAATTGACATCCTGTCAGAGATGATTATACAATCAGCCTTGAAAGTCCTCTCATTATTATGTAACAGATAGTGTCTTTTAATTACAGACTATTCATATGTAGACTTGATTTTTAGCTATGGAATTCTTTTCTGGGGAACAAATGCTCAAAATATGATCACAACTTTCAATCCCTATTTAGCTGATGGTTTATTGCATTTGGGAGGTCACCTGCAGTATGCCAAGGCATCTAATGAAGAATGTTATCGTCTTATAGTAGAAGACCTCCTCTTCCACCTTTCCCCATTGCAGACATTTATGGGTGTAAGCACTTGGGTATTTCTTAGAGTGTGCATCTGATGGATGTAGCAGTCAGATGTCTTATTGCATTTGCAGTGTGTGCACAATCCAGCCACAGTTCCTTTGTATGTCACGTTGCTCCTCTCTCACACACATTAACATGGCAGACAAGTAAAGGGGAGCATTACCAGCACTTCTAGGATGGCTCTTGGGCAGGCAAGTAGTATGATTCATCCATGAATGTTTTATTTTTGAGCAAGACCATGTCTCCTTGGAAAAGATGGCACTGCCACTGCAGCATGCACAGTAGGGATGGGACAACATACTGGTTAAAACCAATACTGGTATTTTAGTTTTGAATAACAGTTATTTTTTTGTATTTGTATGATCTCGGTTATAGCAATAACTGACTGGGTAAAAAAACTGAAATATCAATTAGCCATAGCAGCAATGCTAAAAATTTTTGTTTTCAAAGGAACCTTTTTTAAAGGAGGAGTAATTTTATTTATAAAATTTGCACTGCTTTGAAATATTGGATCATTATAGAAAGTGGGAAAAGCAATCAGTGCTATTTTAATAACAATGCTGACAGAACCAAGTAACAAGCACATGGCATAGGAATTGGTACTTGTTACTATGTGGCATGGTCTATTAGGTGGTATGTGTGTCATGCAAAGTGGAAGACTTGCCTCATCTGGTCTATATGACAGTTTCTCACTGTTGTCATTGGACATTAGTTGTACTACAGAATGGCACCATCACTAGTTAGGAGGAATTTAATGAAGTGTGGTATTAATGAAGTACAATGCTCCGTTTGTTTTAAAAGATTAAAAATGGGAGAAGTCACAATAAACTTCTGATATAATAGAAGGCAAAAACTTAGTTACAATAAAAATAGAAAGCTGCTGATCTACTGCCTGTGTCTACATAACATGCCTTTATCTGTTTGTAGCCCTTCAAAGCAGATAAATTAAAATGAAAAATAGAGTTCTTCAACCTCAGTTTGCACTCTTTAACACTGACTATTCGTAATGTCCAAATAGTGGTATAAATCTCAATTACAACATGATTTTTGAACAGTTTGAAAAAATGAGAAACAACAGGAGAATACTGGTGATTTTCTGTGGTAGTCAGCCACTTATCACTTTCTGAGAAAAGCAGCAAATAGTGGACAGACTAAGTTTTATTTTATTTGCCTATTTCACTTAATATTTTGGTTGCCTGTATCTTGAAACTGAGAGAATTAAAATTTTTTATATATTGTTTGCTTTCTACGTTTATCACAGGAAACAAAAAAAATAAAAAACCGAAAATCAGTTATTTTCAGAAACTGGTTATTCTAAGCAATTTTAACACTCTAGCTACAAATGGTGTGGGAAAATAAATAAATAAATAAAAATAAAAACTGGTTGTTTCTGCAATAACTGCCATCCCTAATGCACACGAACTAAAGTTCATAGATGACACACTAAACTTATTATAAAATTCTATAGTGAATAAAAACTCTTTACTCGTATTTCAAATGAGGATAGAGGGGAGACGGCAGGAGGGGGGGTTTCAGGCATCTATTGAGCCTCTTGTGGATGCCTGTGCAGTTGGTTATACCATTGGAAATAGACCACGATGGAGAAGATTCGGAAGAGCAGCAGAACTGTACATTTTTGTCCTAATATGCCTGTTATTTATCTTTATGTTTATGTTCACAGAATACATTTTATTTACTTGTCACTATTATAATAAAGTGTGACTGAGTAAACACACTAGTTAAATTTATTGCTGCTGGTTTCTGTCTGTCATCGGTAGCTCATCCCAGGTGACACAGAGATCAACATCGTGAAAGGCTGCTCACTGAGCTGAAAAAGAAAGCAGATCTGGGACTAGGTGTTAGGCTTGTCATAGATTTACATTATGAAGATTTGAGAAACAGACTTGGAACAGACAAGGGATTTAATAGGAAAAATTCTTTCACGTGGCCTATGGGCAAATCTGAGTGTGCTCTGTAGATTTGTTTGTAGATTTTCCCTTCAGAGCAGGAGTACTTATGAGATGGAATTTGTTTGACCAACAGGACAGAGGTGATGGATTTCATGTTGAGGGGAAAAAACAAAAAACACAGATTGTGAAACCAAGCAATAGCTTAATACTGTAGCACTACAAACATATAAATAACAGAGCAAAGAAGAGGATGATATCTTCAAGATGACAGCCTATCTGCCATGTATGGGAAAATGTTACTGGAAAAATTTGCAAGTACTTCCAAAAATAGTTAAAGTGATCATTCTTCCTCCATCAAAAATATTGGCACTTCTGATATTGGTCAAAGAGAACTTAGTGCTGCACAAGGCATGTGTTTATAAGATACCATACAAGTGCAACAAATCATATAGGGGCAAATGATATGCACTGGCTGGGAGTGCATTATGGAACACTAGTGGTATATTCACCTCCTACAACCCAGCAGATCTGTTATCGCAACACACTGCATTTTTACTGGTAATTTGATGAAATATAATACAAAAAAAATTGTGGCCCATACTTCAAACTTCTGGAACTCCATTATCTGAATCAGTGGAAATACAAAGGTCTGATGGTCTTATCAATCGGGACAACAATTTACAGTTGGATCCTGTCAGAAAAACTTAGCTTTCTGCATAGCTGGAGCCATTCTGTGAATTTTCTGTATAAAGACAGTTGATCTGTCATGGATGAGGAGAGTTTTCAACATGGACATCACTTGCTGCTGCACAGATACTTGTAGCAAAAGTGCACATGCTCAAGTAAAGCATGCACAGCAACAACTGGGTACACCATGAATTAAACAGGGGATCTGAGTATAGCATAAACAGCATACAACCAAAGATGACCAGAAGATTAGATGCTGAAATATCACAGCAGAACATTACAGACATCCAGCAGTTTGTGATTCTTCAATTTCTCCAGGCGTATTTTATGACGAATTAAATGTCGGGTGAACAGCCTGGTATGAGTGCGCACCTGATGATGGCAACGTGGTCGATTGCCGAAATATTGTGTCCTATGCACACTCATACCAGGCTGTTCACTCGAGATTTATTTCGTCATCCAGCAGTTTGCTTTAAGTTTTATGGAACAATATTCCATATTAATTACTTTTTACACTTGATAACAAATAACACTATTTTATTTCTTGCTTTTCATTAGTAAATCTTCATTTAAATTTAGGGACCACCCGTAGATGCAAAATGACAGAATGTTAGTGAAAAGCAAAGAACATTGGATACGTAAACAAACACACAGACATGAATGAGACAAATATTCAGTTCTCACTTAAGACTAGAATTGATATTTGGTTGTTTTGTACTGACCATATATGTTCCTTGATCACAACCACAGTAGCTACTTTCCATCGTGTAACTGCGTTTAATGCCCAATTGCCTCCAGACAGTAACCCTTGCTGTTGATTCTCTGTTCCTCTCAACAGCAAAACTGCACAATGACAGAGCAAATGCAGGTGACAAGTCTTTCATTAAATTTGGGAGCATCTGGGAAGGAGAAGAGATTTCCATTCATACTTACTGTCAAACCAGTTACTATGATTACTACTCAACAAAGCACGCTGCACACAAACAAAGGCATAACTGAAATTCGATAGCAATACTATAAACACATTATTCCCATGCGCAACTAAGAATTAATTATTGTCAGCCAAGTATCAGTTAAATTTATATATTGCAAACAGATACACAAAAAATTAATGCTGACTTAAGTAATTACGAAACTGTCCTCTTTTATTGGTGTGTGATTTATTTTAATAAATTAAATCTGAATATTACTTCTCATGTGTAGCTGAGAGAAAAAAATGAATGATATGAAATTACTAATATCTGACACACACACTTTTACCAATTTGAATGTACATGAAGCTCCATATTATCTACTTCAATGCGGACCCAAGACTGTACAGATAACGAAAAAAATGCAGATAATCCAAAACACACATTTTTACTGGAAACTGCTATTTACTGTGCAATACACAATAGTGTACTCTAAACTAAAATATTATTTCTAGGTACAATGTATTTCTTTCAAAAATCACTGAACTATGCATGGATAATCTAAAAAGGGTACAGTTCAAACCATGATAATCAGGAGTTTGCTGTATTTTGTGGAACATTAAAGACAGTCAATGACTGATTGGCAGGAAATAAAATACAAGTATCAAGTGAGAATGTGTAGTCAGTATTATCTTCATTAATGATAGTACATTTAAAGGTGATTTTAAAAATATTGAGATATATGTTTTTATGAATAAAAGAATTGAGTGCATTCTTTTTTATTTATTTTTGTTTATTTTAAAACTTTATACACAAGTGATCATCCTAAATGTGTGAGTTCTTGTAACATCTGGTACAAATGGATTTAAATAAGCTGCAGTGTCAGGCTTCAGGAGAATGAGCCATAATGTGCACACTGCATGCTTATAGCTGTCTGTACAGAGTGGGCCAGAAGACAGGTTCAAAAACTTTTCCAGTTGTTGTTGTTGTTGTGGTGGTCTTCAGTCCTGAGACTGGTTTGATGCAGCTCTCCATGCTACTCTATCCTGTGCAAGCTTCTTCATCTCCCAGTACCTGCTGCAACCTACATCCTTCTGAATCTGTTTAGTGTATTCATCTCTTGGTCTCCCTCTAAGATTTTTACCCTCCACACTGCCCTCCAATACTAAATTGGTGATCCCTTGATGTCTCAGAACATGTCCTACCAACCGATCCCTTCTTCTAGTCAAGTTGTGCCACAAGCTCCTCTTCTCCCCAGTTCTATCCAATACCTCCTCATTAGTTATGTGATCAACCCATCCAATCTTCAGCATTCTTCTGTAGCACCACATTTTGAAAGCTTCTATTCTCTTCTTGTCTAAACTATTTATCGTCCATGTTTCACTTCCATACATGGCTATACTTCATACAAACACTTTCAGAAACGACATCCTAACACTTAAATCAATACTCGATGTTAACAAATTTCTCTTCTTAAGAAACGCTTTCCTTGCCATTGCCAGTCTACATTTTATATCCTCTCTACTTTGACCATCATCAGTTATTTTGCTCCCCAAATAGCAAAACTCCTTTACTGCTTTAAGTGTCTCATTTCCTAATCTAATTCCCTCAGCATCACCTGACTTAATTCGGCTACATTCCAATATCCTCGTTTTGCTTTTGTTGATGTTCATCTTATACCCTCCTTTCAAGACACTGTTCATTCCGTTCAACTGCTCTTCCAAGTCCTTTGCTGTCTCCAACAGAATTACAATGTCATCGGCGAACCTCAAAGTTTTTATTTCTTCTCCATGGCTTTTAATACCTACTCCGAACTTTTCTTTTGTTTCCTTTATTGCTTGCTCAATATACAGATTGAATAACATCGGGGATAGGCTACAACCCTGTCTCACTCCCTTCCCAACCACTGCTTCCCTTTCATGCCCCTCGACTCTTATAACTGCCATCTGGTTTCTGTACAAATTGTAAATAGCTTTTCGCTCTCTGTATTTTATCCCTGCCATCTTCAGAATTTGAAAGGGAGTATTCCAATCAACATTGTCAAAAGCTTTCTCTAAGTCTACAAATGCTAGAAATGCTAGAAGTCTAGCATTTGTAGACTTTTCCAGTAACTTAACATATAGTTTCAAGTTACATGGATCTGGAAATGTATTCTAGGTTAAAAGTAATGTTTCCTGCCCATAGTATCCCTACCTTCTGGTCAAGGTCACTTGAATTACAATGCAGGTGACACTCCACGAAAATATGGCATGTGGTCATGTTCTTTTTTGTTATCAAGGCGATACTGTTGTAAACATTTGTGTTATAATCACAGATACAAGCAGAGTCAGACTGAAAAATATCTTTTTCTTAGAGCATGTGTGCATGAAAATAATGGGTTAGACATATGAAGAAATAAGAGAAAAAAAATTTTAATCACTTCAATGAAGAAGCCCCAAGGAAGGCTAATGTTCAGAAACTGGCAAGAAGGCCTTTGCAACTGGTTATGTGACAGACGAACCGCACAGCGGAAAATCCAAGAAGTATGACAACAGTAATGAAGTGAGTGAACACTGAAGTGCACCATTGCTGTGTTCACCAGCAAAGCCGACAAGGAAGCAGTTGGCAGGATGAAGATTCCAAGAACTCAAAGCATCACTGAAGGAAGAATTTTGGTGCCAAGGGCAAATATGTGTATTACAAATCTTGAGTCAAATCGTAATCTTCTAAGAGCAACTCACTGGTACAGAATAAATGAACTGTCATTTGCAAAATATACTATCAATCCTCTATCCAAAACTAACTCTGATGAATGCAATCTTCTGATTCAGGTCATATGGTATCACTACAGTTCAGCAGAAAAACAATCAAGAGTCCAACTACAAAATCACTTCCAGCAGAAATAAAAATCTATGCCACTGTATTTTCTCTTAGTATATTCAGTCAGGTGCCACTTGAAATCTCTAGCTACTCTCCACAATCAACCGTTACATTAACAAATAACAGTATATACTGCTTGGCACAGCACAGATCGCCACCAAGTCACATACAAATTGGACCAGAACAGAACTTTTTTTAAACATTTTTCACAATTTTTTGCATCTGCAGATTCTTTTGTGGCTGCCTTAATCTCACCCAATTCTTGGCTGCCTCCCACTATTGAGTAGCTACTCAGTTTATAATAATATTTTTCATAACTTTTTGCACCAGGGGATTCTCTGGCAGCTCCCTTATTTTTGCCTGGCTGTTGGATCCCTGCAGCTATTGAGCAGCTACTCAGTTCACTAATTGTTCACCAGCAGTGGTGTCCCATAACACGCATTAGGGTTTCTGCAACAATTTTCAGTTTCTATAATAACACAAAAATCCCACTTATCCAGACAGTGTTCACTCATTTGAACTGCCTATGTAACTTTCCATTCTAATATCCTACACAATGCCGTCTCTGTAATGTATGACAGCTGATATAAGTGGCCTGTCACAAAACATACTGTTCATTTTGACTTGGCAACATGAATGAATTAAGTGATCATGATATTAATACATGATGTGATTTGTGCAAACAGTTATGTGCAACTTTTCCAACATTTGTGGCTCGTCATAAGATTGTGATGACAGACGAATGTGCCGTGTATCTTAGCTACCAGTCTCAATATGTTTATATCTGAATGAAAGACAACCCTCATTATTATGAAGAAATTAACCAATACCATCCTCATGTTATGCTATGGAAATGAAACGAGTGTTTGGCGTCACTGGCTGGGAGGCCCCTTGTGGGGCAGGTCCTGGTGCAGGTCTTATTACATTCGACACCATATTGGGCGACATGCGAGCTGGATGGGGATGAAATGATGATGAAGACAACACAACACCCAGTCCCTGAGTGGAGTAAATCCCCGACTCAGCTGGGAATCTAACCCGGGCCCATACGACAGCAATCCGTCACGCTGACCACTCAGCTATCGGGGCAGACATGTTACGCTATGGGCTGGTGTTAACAGTGACCATATCATCAGACCATATTTCTTCAATGTGTCCATAAAAGGGAAATCATACCTCCAGATTTTATATCATTGCCTGTTACTTGAACTTGACATGCACACCACTGGATTCCTAGTTGAACAACCAGCTTCTGTTATGGATTGGACATGGAGGGCTTCTTGTATGGCCACCTAGAAGCCCAAACATAATAATGTCCAATAACTGGCTGTGGTTCTTAAAGGAAAATATTTCCAAAACTTGTGTGACTTCCATTGAAGAACTGAAAGGAGAGATTACCCGTACTCCAAGAATGTTCCCTCCAGAAATGCTGTGCCAGGTGAGCAGATGCACATGACATTGAATCCAACTCTACATCGAGAATGATGGTCATCATAAAGTGTGTGTTTGAAAATGTGTAAGAAGTATGTATGAACATTTGTTTCTGTGCCATTCCATTCTTTCCTGTATCTTAGTGTTAAATACAATTTCTGCTAGAGCTATGAAATCATTTCATGCTTCTGTTTGCCTTTCATGTAGCTTCTTCATACAATACAATAACATAAAACTTTTCTGATCTTGACTTCTGGCACACCCTGTGCATGCACTGTACCCAGGAGTTCAAGTTCTCCCTGTCACTTTTGCCTTAATCATCATTTAACATGAAAAAGACTGTACAGTGTAAAAGAGAGTAGTGACAAAAATTTTCCAGCAGAATTTGTCTTTAAGACTGATCCTGAGTTGGTGGCTCTTCAGTCTTTGAAGAAGACTATCCACGACCCTGTGTTGTATTAATGTAATAAGGAGCTTTGTACAGGGGTAACTGCAGTCTGAAATGCACTTCCTTATTCATTGGTCTCTAAAGAGGAAATTTCTGTAGTGCAAAAAGTAAGTCAATGAATGTGTCAGTATCTGATGGAGGACTTACTGGGCCTGCAAATTACACCACTCTAGAACTTCACAATACAAGCAGGAATAATGTTTCCTCCTCCTCTACGCATACAGTACTCCTTGTTATAGGAGAAGATGCCACATTGTGCTCATAAAGTCACAAAACCTCCCTACATGAGTAGCATTGCTTACAGGAATACGGAATACTGTTCTTAACCTATACAAACTGAAATGTACAAACATACACTGTGTGTACATACACTATGTGATCAAAAGTATCCTGACACCCCCAAAAACATATGTTTTTCATATTAGGTGCGTTGTGCTGCCACCTACTGCCAGGTACTCCAAATCAGCAGTCTCAATAGTCATTAGACACTGTGAGGGAGCAGAACAGGGTGCTCCGTGGAACTCATGGACTTCAAACGTGGTCAGGTGATTGGGTGTCACTTTTGTCATACCTCTGTCTGCGAGATTTCCACAATCCTAAACATCCCTAGGTCCACTGTTTCTGATGGCAAAGTGGAAACAAGAAGAGACACGTACAGCACAAAAGCATACAGGCCAACCCCATCTGTTGACTGACAGAAACCATTGACAGTTGAAGAGGGTCGTAATGTGTAATAGGCAGACATCTATCCAGACCACTATCACACAGGAATTCCAAACTGCATCAGGATCCACTGCAAGTACTATGACAGTTAGGCAGGAGGTGAGAAAACTTGGATTTCATGGTCGAACAGCTGCTCATAAGCCACACATCATCGCGATAAATGCCACATGACGTCTCGCTTGGTGTAAGGAGCGTAAACATTGGACAATTGAACAGTGGAAAAACGTTGTGTGGCATGACGAATCACAGTACACAACGTGGCGATCCGATGGCAGGGTGTAGGTGTAGCGAATGCCCGATGAACATCATCTGCCAGCGTGTGTAGTGCCAACAGTAAAATTCGCAGGCGGTGGTGTTATGGTGTGGTCATGTTTTTCATGGAGTTGGCTTGCACTCCTTGTTGTTTTGCATGACACTATCACAGCACAGGCCTACACCTACGTTTTAAGTGGCTTCTTGCTTCCCACTGCTGAAGAGCAATTCGGAATTTGTAAGTCAGTTTCAGCCTGGTGTATGGATACTTTTGCTCACATAGTGCATGTATCCATATTTCCATAACAACAACAGAAGATGCTTTTTAAATAAAAACAAAATGAATCTTGTGTAAATTCTCTTTAATTAAATGCAGTAAGCTTAAGATGGAAAACCAATAGTAACTGATAAACTTGCTTGACTATTACAATACTGTAATGAACACCACACGACTGAGTGAGACTAGATGAAAGGGCTGTATTTATGATCCATAATTATCATCTTCCACAACAATAAGAATGTTGGCTGTTTCCTTCAGTCACAGCAGAGTTGAAGCACTTGTCCTTTCTTCCCCCCCCATAAATTTACTTTATCAGTTTGATTGCAGAATTCTTCAAGTACATTCCTTAAGGCCTTAATCCTGTGTCTAAGTGACTTTGCTTTGTTTTCATAAAAGGGCATTCAGAATGAATGGTGAGTTCCACTGAATGAAAGACAGATACATGATGAGTAGTCTCCCCCACTAGAAGATATCTGTGAAAAACATTAGCAAATGTGAGCTTTCAAAGGGCAGTTAGAGACAATGAAAACTTTTCTAATACCAAGCTAAGAGTAGCCTTCTGAATGGTAGAGACAATAGATAAAATTATTTTTCAATTTAAAATTATTTGATTTTTATCATTATGAACAATAAAAAATACATTTTCATAGTATCAACATGTATGGGTATGTTTACCACCATTAGTTTATTGACTGTTTGACCAGAATGCTTAAAATGTTTTTGTGAGAACAGCTGTTCTATAAAGAGTGTAAACGGACGTGTGTGTATATATATATATATATATATATATATATATATAATAGAGGGAAACATTCCACGTGGGAAAAATATATTTAAAAAGAAAGATGATGAGACTTACCCAACAAAAGCGCTGGCAGGTCGATAGACACACAAATAAATTGTGTTTATTTGTGTGTCTATCGACCTGCCAGCGCTTTTGTTGGGCAAGTCTCATCATCTTTCTTTATATATATATATATATATATATATATATATATATATATATATATATATATATATATATATATATATATATATATATATATATATATATATATGCGCGCGCTCTCGCAGGTGAGAGAGAGAGAGAGAGAGAGAGAGAGATATCTACATACGAGGTAGTCAACTGGATTGTCTGGAACTGATCGATCTGCTTCATTCCAGCTTTCAGAATTACAGCATCCATACAAAAAGACGTTCTTGCGACGTGAGTGACCATGGTAGTCACAGAACAAGTACGGGGGCTTCTTTAAAACTTTCGTGCAGTATTCCAGTAGACCCTGAAAATTGAGCACAAAAATGCATATCATATACTCTGATGGTACACAACTGCTATAATATTTCAACCAAAGTAGTATTACAAGTTGGAAGTGCTTATATGAATAAAAGATGTCCAATTTTAATGATTTTCCTTTATATTTAGGATGCTTATTTGTGGATTTATAAATGCTTTTAAAAATAATGAATTCCATGACACTACAAAGAGGCCAGAGCTGATGACTCACAAATGACAATTCCTTCACATGTCAAAATTTGTGGGTTAAAAGCTCCGAATTTGTTTGCATTTTATTCGTTTCCTTTTTTTTTTACTGGCTCGCTCTCAGTGAAATTCATCTGTGAACAGGAAACTACTCTACTGCTATTGAGTCCAGTCACTGTGATCAATATGCCACTTTCTGCAAGTCATGTAATGCTTTGTATGGCGGGATTGCATCTGGCATGCCACTTAATATGCAGTGTTGGAAATAATCTTATGGGAGATGTCTTAATCAAATGCTGTCAAGAGATATTTACTTGAGGAAGAAGCCGTGTTACTGGACATATTTGGATACTTAAGGCAAGATACTAACTCTTGGCATTAGGTACTAGCATATGGTCACGTTACCCATACTGCATTTTTTTCTCCTGACAGCTTTTCAACAGCCAAATAATGATGTTAAGCCAACAGTCAACTTCCCGCCCAGCCTTTACTGTCTTTGACTATCTCCTAATTTGCCTTTCTCTGACCATCCAGATGCCTACAACTTTACTACCATATGCCACGTGCACATAACACATAGTCAGAACCATTACAGCTCCTACATCTGCCCAGATATAGACTGTTGTAGACATATGAATGAGGAGAGGTCCCCAGAGATAGGACTGACTTTTTGAAAACATCTATACGGTATTGTAGATTAAGGTCCCAGGTGTCATATACTGCACCCATTCACCATGGTGGGCCCTCCTTTGCGAGTAATAGACAAAAAAATTTTGTAATTTCATGTGCTTCTCTACAGTTTTAAAAAAGAAATGTTATTCATATCGGGTGCATAGTATAGTAGTTATAGTAAAAGCCTCATACGCAGAGGTAACTTTGATTACTATTTTTATTCAATTAATTGATATAAATGTATTTTTTATTCATATTCTTTTCGTCACATCATTTTAATCACCACATTAATTTTTTTTTAATTGCTCCCATCTTTTCTTGCCACCAGATTTTCCCAGTTGGAATCTTTGTGCATATATAATTTAATTACTTTTATTTATCTATCATAATAGTTAAACATTTGAAAGTGCTGGTCTATCAGTTAAAAAACAAAAAAAAAAAAATAATCTCTTTATAGTGATTGTGCAATGCTGTCAGTATTGTAATTTTCATCACAAGATGTACATTTTCTTGGATGGTTTATCATACCAACATTTGCAACATAAATTCTTACTGCACTATTGACAAAATAACACAGATGAAGTTTTAAACAAAGAATGGATTATAAATGAAACAAAATTCAAACAAAATGAGGAATAGAAGTAACGAATGCAATAACATGGGTCAAAATATAGGACGATGAAATGGAAGAAATTAAATCTATGTTAATCTGTGGAAATAATTACAACAACATTTGCAAAGATTCTAAGTGAAAACAGAATAATAGGAAGAAAAGGTGATACCAACTGAAAAAGTTAATATGGTGCTTAAAATGATGTGACATCAAAATATAAATAAGAAAATACATTTAAACTGATTAACTGAATAAAAATAATGAGTCATTTTGCTAAAGATTTAAAAATAAAAAAAAGCTTCAGAACACCTGATTAGATTCGAACCCATACCTTCCTGTATATGAGATCTGTACTATAACAGTTACACTAAGAAACCATCTGTATAATATTTCTTTTTTAAAACTATAGAGCATCATGCAGAACTCCAAACTTTTTCTTTTCCATCAATTACTTGCAAATGAGGGCCTATCAGACTGAATGGCTGCAGGGTGTGATACCTGGGACCTTAACCTACAGTAATGGATAGATGGTTTGAAAAAGTTGATCCCACCACTGGGGATCGCTCCTTTTAAGTGACCGCATACTGACATGCTGTGTAAGTAATGTTTTTGTGTTACCCCTACATATTTCAAAGCGCACAGTGTCACTACACTGTAATATTGTTTGTGTATCTCAAACCCTTAATTTAAAGGCATGAGTGCACTTCAGACAGTTTTGTCCACTCACTAGTGAACACTCCATCAGTACAAAAATAGATTGTTAATGAAGTCCATTGAAAGAGGGGCAGTAAAAAAGATTAACATCCAATCATCAATGATGTAATTAGAGGTTGAGCCAAAGTCCAGGGAAGGAAATTGGCCATGCCCTTTCAGAGGAACCACTTTGGCATTTTGCTTCAGTGAATTAGAAAAACCATGGAAAACATAAATCTGAATGACCAAAAGGAGTGTTAACAGATGAGTCATGGTTCATCATACAGAGTGATATTCACCAACTATTCATCGTGGCTGCCAGTAACACATTTTAACAATATTGATGCAGTTCTCACCTAGAATAGCATTATTTTGAGAACATGTATGTCACAATATGTCTTTTCTAGAGGTACAACAAGAGCTGCAGTCTATTCGGATGACAGCTTATAATAAAATGCACACTTGCATTCAATAGAGCATACTGATCTGCTGTAGGTGAAATACCCTCAGACTTGTGCAACAATGTAACAGTCTCAATACAAAAATGGCTTATACTGATGGTACTGAGTTTAACAGAACCTCAGTTTAATAAATCACATTTGTAAAACATTTACATTGTTTATCCCCCAAATGGGGGAGAAAAAAAAAAAAAAAAAAAACTTAGTTATGGAGCAATGGAGCAATGTAGGAGCATGCAAGGCACAATACTAACAAAGAGATGAAATAAAAACTTTAAAATTTGCTACAGGGGTACAATTATGTTGGAAACATCTGAGGACTTAAAAATCTTTAGAACAGATTGGAGAGTGCTTAGAAAATAATTTGTAAGATATTCATTACCATCAACAAAAGTAAAAGAAAGGTGATGGAGCAATGTAAAATTAATTCTGGTGATGCCGAGGGAATTAGATTGGGAAATGAGACACTAAAAATAGTAAATGTGTTTTGTTATGTGGTTCCAAAACAATTGACAGTCACGGAAGTAAGGAGAATACACACATAAACTGGCAGTAGTGAGAATAGCTTTTCTGCAAACAAGAAAAACATTAAATTAAATAAAAATCTAAGCATTAGGAATTCTTTTCTACAAATATTTGCATGAAGAGTAATCTTATATGGAAGTGAAGTACGACTGATAAACGCTACAGAGTAGGAATAAGTATAGCTTTCAAATGTGGTGCTATAGAAGAATGCTTAGTATTTGATGGGTTTATTGGGTAACCAATGAAGAGGTACTGAACTGAATTGAACAGAAACGGGTGTAACTCAATTAGAAGAAGGGGTGGGTTCATAGACAAATCCTTAGTTTCCAGAATGAGATTTTCACTCTGCAGCGGAGTGTGCGCTGATATGAAACTTCCTGACAGATTAAAACTGTGTGCTGGACCGAGACTCGAACTCGGGAGTCGTGCTTGGGTAGCTCAGTTGGTAGAGCACTTGCCCACGAAAAGCATTGGTCCCGAGTTCGAGTCTCTGTCCGGCACACGGTTTTAATCTGTCAGGAAGTTTCATATCAGTGCACACACTGCTGCAGAGTGAAAATCTCATTCTGGAAACATCCTCCAGGCTGTGGCTAAGCCATGTCTCAACAATATCCTTTCTTCCAGGAGTGCTAGTTCTGCAAGGTTCACAGAAAAGCTTCTGTGAAGTTTGGAAGGTAGGAGACAAGGTACTGGTGGAATTAAAGTTGTGAGGACGGGTCGTGAGTTGTGCTTGGGTAGCTCAGTTGGTAGAGCACTTGCCCGCGAAAGGCAAAGGTCCCGAATTTGAGTCTCGGCCTGGCACACAGTTTTAATCTGTCAGGAAGTTTCAAATCCTTAGTTGTTAAAGAATAATTAATTTGGTAACTGATGGAAGCATAGGCAGTAAAAATTGTAGATGGAGACCAAAGCTTGAGTGCAGGAAGCATATTAGAGTTGATACAGGTTGCAGTAAGAAATGATAAGAGATTTACACATGATAGACTAGTATGAAGAGCTGCATCCACCTAGTTTAGGGACTGAAGACCACCACCACCACAACAACAACAACAACAACAACAACAAGAGATGTTGCCATTTGATGGATGATAATGTCCAACTATGCTGTCTGGTCTGTTGGACAAGGATAAGAACATCACTTGTCTGGAGCAGGCAAGCTCACACTCTGGACTTGCATCTGATTAAATATGCATGGCACACACTAGAACTGCAGCTCTAATATCACTATCATGAATCGTTGCTGACCAGATTGTGTTTGTCCTGCAGTGGGAGATATGACCACAAGACTTATTGGACGATGTCATAAACAGTATGGGTGGCCAAGATGTATCTTCTACTACTTCACAGGCTCATGTTCAACTGACAATATATTCTGAAAGAACCATCTTTTGACAGAATCCATATCCTAAATATCTAGGAGTAATGCTCGATTGAACTATGTCATATAAACAACATCTGGTAAACATTTCAGGTTAAGTAAAAACCTCAACACAATCCAAAAATTGGCAAATAAGTTTTGGGGAACTGATGCCAACACATGGAGAACCAGCAGCATTTCTTTGGTTTTCTCTGCTGTTGAGTATTGTGCAACTGTTTGGATCGGTAGCACCATGGAAATCTTTTTGACATCTAACTCAACCAAGCAATGAGATTAGTTACGGAAATGATCAGAATAACTCTCACTCAGTGGCTACCCATTCTGAGCAACACAGCACTGCCCCAGACCAGAAGCCTTACTACTCTAAAATCTCAACTTCAAAAAATGTTCTAATGTGACAGCATTGCATATTCATCCCAATTCTGTCTAACTTACCATTGCACATTCATGCCAATTCAGTCCGGCTTACCACCAAACATATGAAATTAAGACTGAAATCAAGAAACTCCCCAGTGAGAACAGTAACACAACTACAGAACTTTACTATTTATGGGCACCGGTAATCACAATGGAGACAAGAAGCCAGAAACTGTAACTTCATAAAAGACATGACAATCAAAGTCATGATTTCGACCAGAGTGGAAAGATAGGGTGCCACCTCAACAAAATCTGTACTGAACATAAAATATACAGAAAATCACTGTTTCAATGGGGAATCACCAAAACTACTTCTTGTGGAATATATGAAGCCAAATAACAAACCATCTTCCACATACCCTTCAAATGCCCAAATACTTGCTTTGAAGGGTTGCTGCAAGAAATTCATGACCTTATACCTGCAGCACTGAATTGAATGAAAACTGTAACCTGTATTTATGATATATTTGTATTTATTTTTTTAAATTTTAAATTTCTCTTTACATCCATATTTCACCATGTTTGTATAATTCCTGTTTGTCTATATGTTATATACCTGTTATTCATGAAGCACTGTGTAATATTCACACAAAAATAATAAAATAATAATGCTACTATGTGTGATTGTTGTTGATATTCTGTAAGCCACCAGCAGAGGGCATTACACACAGTAAGTGTGGCCACTTTTCAGGCATACTTTGAAGTCACATAAGTATGTCACATGTCATTATGTTGCCATGTCAGCTTCTAACATACATGTGCTTAAAGTTGTTTCACTGACCGAAAAGATCCCCTTTCTTAAGAACTTAAAAGTAGATGCAATTTTCCGGCAATCTTAAAACTTTATAAAGCTGTAGTAAAGAAAACTAACCCAGAAAATGGTGAGCAGGTAATATAATGAAGCAGAATCAGTTTGAACTGGGAGAGAGATAATTTCATCAGGAGTTTTAAACCAAGCAAAAACACATGTTTGAAAAAGTAAAGTAAATGCATTTAATACAAAGCAACCCTGTTACAGCAATTTTAACACGCTGAAGAATATTCTTCATATTTCTATGTTTACTTTCAAACAAAATGGAAACAACTTTAAAACATCTTTGTTACTTTTAGATAGTATTATGAAAAGGAAAGATTGCTGCTCATCATACAGCGGAGATGTTGAGTCGCAGACAGACACAACAAAAAGATTACTAAACATGTAAGCTTTCAGCAAGAAAGCCTTCTTCTGAAATAGACAGAAAACACACACACACACACACACACACACACACATACAGAGAGAGAGAGAGAGAGAGAGAGATAAAAACAGCTCACACAAACATGTTATTTCTAGCTGGGGCAAGAATTCTAGCTGATTCAAGTGGTAGATGCTACAAAAAAAAGCACCGTGCTGCATGAAAAGGCTAAAAAAAGAAAATTCTGTTTCCTTGTTTCCATTGTGAAATCAATAAACATAACTCTACCCTCTCTGCTTATGTAACATATATGATGAAAGATACACATTTCGTGGATACGAGAGATAAAACTGGAGAATTTTGTCAGCAACAGTTGTTCTCACACAGCATCAAGGAGCTGATTAGAAAGTAGAGGTAAATTATTTGTTTATCATATTTACCACACAGCACAAACCATTTCACAACTAGTATAGTAGGAATGTGGAAGTAGAAAAATGTGAAGTATCTTATGATACTGAGGACACTTCTCAAGCCTAATATCACATTACTATAGAATACTAGAGGCTTACAGAGGACTCTGGAATCAACATGGCACAAAGATAGATGCTTTGGTGAAGCACTGGAGCAAGTTACAAATGAATGAACTAACTGACAGGGAAGGAAAAAAATAAATAAATAAAAATAAATAAATAAATAAATATATATCGCAACACCAATGAGGAGTTGTGTGACACAAATGATAATTGGTAGGCATGTTTCTACATCTGAAAGATGACAGCTACATAATTTTGCACCATTTATGTAAGAGTGGTGCTAATAGCGGCACTATGAGGATGTGTATCAGGTTGGCTTTAAATACATGCCGTAATGGTTTTGAATGTTAGTTGCCTTTGAGATTGGAAGTGCCGAGTTGATGTTAGTCAAGAATGCCTTTAAGGTGACAAAAACTCCATCATCAACATCTCACCGAGTTTGAACGAGGTCATGTAATAGGGCTATGAGAACCTGGATGTTCCTTCTGCAGTATTGCAGAAAGACATTGTGGGAATGTACCCACTGTACATGAATGCTGGTAGTGCTGGTCACGAGAATGTACGGTCACGAGAAGATCAGACACCAGATGGTCATGTGGTATTACTGAGAGGGAAGACAACTGTGTGTGATGTATGGCTCTGGCACATCATACTGCATCTGTAGCAGGCAGCAGTTGGCACCACAATGACACAACAAGCTGTTGGAAATCATTACTTCCAGGAGGGTGGAGGTCTGTTGTGTTTTCTGTTGAAAGCTGGTTCTGCCTCGGAGCCAGTGATGGCTGTGTGTCAGTTAGGATGAGGCCACTGAGGGCTTGCAACCAACCTGTCTGTGTGCTAGAAACACTGGACCTATATGTGGAGTTATGGATTGGCGTGTGATTTTGTATAACACCAGAAGCACTCTCGTGGTTATCCCATGCACCCTGACTGCAAATTATTACATCAGCCTGGTGATTTGGAATGTTGTGCTGCCATTTGGAACTGCATTCCGGGGGGAGGTTTTCAACAAGATAACTCTCACCCACATACCACTGTTGTAACCCAATATTCTCTAAGTGTGTCAACATATTGCCACACCTGCTCAATCACCGGATCTGTCTTCAATCAAGCACATATAGGCCATCCTTGGATGACAACTCCAGATCATCCAAAGACAGCATTAACCATCCCTGTATTGAATGACCAAGTGCAACAGACATAGAACTCCATCACACAACCTGACATCCCACCTGCACAACACAATGCATGTACATTTGAATGCTTGCATTCAACATTCTGGTTGTTCTACCAGTTATTAATGTACCAGCATTTACATTTGCAATGGCTTATCTTGTACTTACATTAACCTGTGATCTTGCAATTTAATTACTTACAAATTACCTAGACAAATGTATTCACAAAATTTTGTTACTCTACATCATTTACCTTTTAGTGTGTTATGTTTTGTGTGTGTGTGTGTGTGTGATGTATTTGCACTGGTTATTATTATCTGAGGCTGGTGCATGATTGGTACTTAATTTTTTTTCCTCCTGTTGATAAACAGCTCTTCTTGCTCCTTCTCTCTTCCTCTTTCTCTTTCAGCATAAACAATGCTTTAATTTTGATTTGCAAACTCTTTCTTGTTTATTTCCTTCAGGTTTAGGATGAAATACTAATAGCTCACTTTTATTAGTACTCTGGGTGTTTTATATTGACTGTTGATGCACTGCTATTGCTGTTGACTCTCTTCTGATTGAGGATTTCTACAGATTGAGAATGTCTACAAAAAACTTTCATAGGTTGTTTAAGGATACCTTCTGAGTATTTTGGTACCAGGGACTCATTACAAAGTTATTGCATTTTGTTTGTTTTCTTGCCCCGGTTACCTTTGTATCTATATTGACCTGAAAATAGAACACAACAGCACATTTGTTGATGGTATGTGCTGTGTGTGCTTTGTTTGGATACAAACTTGTTCCATTCACTCACAGTACTTGCTGCTGATAATAGTAATGCCCACTTTACACTTTGCCCTCAAGCTTGCATTCAGTATTGCTCACTTCTGTCTTGGGTTTGCTTCTTTGATAGTATGAAGTGTTGCATTGACAGTGATACAAAGCAGTATAGAGAGGTTTACTGATGAAGATCTGGCCTATATACTCCTCATGTAAGAGTTCACTGAATGCCATGGGAAGATGGCACAATGATGCTGTGCCGAGCTGTTCACACGGTGATGACAACCACACCACAGAATTTTTGCACCTGTCTGAGGGTTGTTGCATTACTCCATGTTTTTCATTGTACATTTGGTGAC
Source organism: Schistocerca cancellata (assembly GCF_023864275.1). Classification (NCBI taxonomy): domain Eukaryota; kingdom Metazoa; phylum Arthropoda; class Insecta; order Orthoptera; family Acrididae; genus Schistocerca; species Schistocerca cancellata. The sequence continues at coordinate 211,260,183 of NC_064631.1, forward strand.
TGGTTGTTAAGATTCTTTTTCACTGATGTGAATGTATTTTCACAGGAATGAGGGTGATTATGGTAACAAACTGAATAAATCAAAATGACATTATCACTGTGTAATAAGCCACCAGAAACAGTGGGTCCCTGACATCAAAATATCCAGAAAGTATTCCTGAAAAAAAAAAAACCTCTGAAAATATGTTGGTGGAGTTCTGATTCACCCTATATAATTACAATAAAAGAATAGTTCCTTGTCTGGGAGACCTTGCATCTAATCTGTAGAATATGAATGCATACTAACAATGTGCTTAAAACTGACAGACTCAAAATTACAAATGATGAAAAATAAATACCTTGGTGTGATATATGATGGGATGTAAATGCTGACTGGGATGACTCCACCGACGATTCAGATCTTCATCTGTTATGCCACACCGATGGCTGGAACAGAATACAAAAGGATAGATAATGAAATGATGATATGAAAACATAACATATACAAATTTAATTAAAGAACCATGTTACTTAGTCACTGGTTGAAACAGTCATTGTCAGTTTTGCGTAAGTTTAGAACCTATCTCATTAGTGTTAAGCAGACACTCTTAAGTGCTTCTACTGCCTCTATCATAAAATTTGCATAGGGGACAAACATATATGTGTTAACACAATAAGAAGTGTATACACTTAACAGAGGTACACAGGCAATCATTTTAACTTCTTCCATTTCAATGTGGAATAGGAAAGCGAACAACCAGGAGTTGTACAAATTACCATCTACCACTCACTTAACACTGGCTTGCAAAATATGAACACTGATGTATACGCACATTTTCCTCTTTGATTTATTCAGTTTAAAGTTGTCTGGTACCTTTGCCAACACAGAACCACCAGATGCACACAAGGAAAAACCACCACGATTATTCAGTTTCCATCTACAATTGTGAAATGTTTAAGCAGTCTTATTTACAATATTAAATTTTTCACAAGATCATTCACTATCTGAAATCATTGAGTTGAGGAGTACCATATTACCCCAGTAGTGTGTTGTGTAACACTATGTCTACCTAGCCGACATATGATGGCAGTTGTCGAAACCATTTATTAAACAGTTAAGAACTGAAAACTGTTTGGAGGATTTTTGCCATTTGCTTTTACTTGTGATGTGATATGGGTGGATGGCAAATGTTAAGATGGGATGGTGATTGGATCACCTGTTGGGCTTTGCATTTGTTTCATGATTCAGTGTCATTTGGAGTAGTTAGGTGTGCTAGTGGATAACTGTGCCATGACAGTGCTAGTGGCATCACAGTGAACAACAGAAGTTCATAAAAATACGCTATCTGTCATTCATGTAATGTCAGTGTCTGATGTCTGGATACCAAACTGAATGGACAAACAGTGTTTCCTACAATCACCTGTTCTAATGTTGTATGCTGGGATACAGTGTAATTATTCATTAGAAGAAGTAGTATAGAGTACTCCTTCCTATACATTTGAAATTGCTTGAAGATTCTAAGTTTCCAGCTGAGGCACAACTGCAGAGAGGATGAAATCAATCGAACTGCACCTGCACAATCTAAGAAGAATACTCAATTACAGGTGCAACAATTCAGAGTTTCAAGATAACAACAAATCTGAATCTGAATGAACATCTATATTTCAAAGGGGAACATTACATCCGACAGCCACTGCAATAGGACCTACAATATTTCTGTGATGGAAGTCTATCAGGAAACTGGATTAAGGATGAAGTGTCATGAAATTTAGCTTTGGAGTTTGGTATCTCTCAAAGTAGTGTTTCACTTTCATGGAGAATTTTCTGAACCACAGGCACTGCTTCTGAAGGAGAGGTTGTGGTCAGCCATGGCCAACTACAGCAGCAGGTGTCTTTATGTTCAACAACAGGCAAGAAGAGGCCCATGTCAACAGCTAGTGCAATTGCAACCACATTTAAGAGGACTGCAAAAGATGCAGTCTCACCTTCCAGAGTGGCACAAGGACTGCATGAGGCTAGTCTCTACCTGACAACCAGTATGTTGTGTTCCACTGACACCCGCACATCGGCAGCATAGTGCTTACAATAGTCCCAAGAATATAGAGACTGGGCCAGTGAGGAGTGGGGTAGTGTGCTCTTCTCAGATGAGAGAAGATTCAGTTTGAGCAGTGATTCTGGATGTACCTCCATGTGGGAAAAGGCGGGAACATGTAATGTACCATGGAACATTGTCAAGCATGATAGTTTTGATGTTCCAAGCATTGTGGTGTGGGGAAGCAAAATGTTGCACAGGTGAACTGACTTCCAAATCTTTGAATACAGTACACTTATTGGTCAGTGTTAAAAGAGTGGCACTTTACTCCTTCCTCAAGTGTGTATTTTCAGGGGTACAAGATTTCATTTTTATGGATGGCAATGCATGATAGATAGGAAAGTGCAGCTGAAGGAGCTCTTGGAATGAGACGATATTCAGCAAATGGGATGGTCTGCTATTTATCTGACTTAAGTTTAATTGAGTAAGTGTGGGACATGCTTCAGAGATGAATTGCAGCTTGTCCACTGTGGTATCACGTATCGATACCATCACATGGCATACCTAGGTTGGTAATGGAATAGCAAGTTTTCATCTGATGCCAATAGCAGTCATGTGGGGTCTGGCAGTCTCAGCGGTGCACATCCATTGAGGCACACCTCCAGTAGCTCTGTTCATCAAGCAACATCTGCCACTACAACGTAAGATGGCTGGTACCAGCTGTTTAGCCCACTTGCGCCCAGAGCCACTACACTATGACTCATTTGTTTGTGCTTCATCCTTGTCGACTCTGAGATAGTTGGACTGTGTTTCTTGCTGCATTATTTGTAATGAGTCTTTGTTCACTTGGAGAAATAAAAGTTAAGTAAATCTTCTGTTCGTTGTGTTGACTTGTTCATTAATCTTTTCTGCTCCTGTTTAGCTCTCTTACGATGATAGCTGCTGCACCACTATGTAGCTCACTCTCCTTACGATTCTGTACAAAGTCATACACAACATCTAATGATGAGAAGGGGTAGTTTGAAGGGATTGTGACAGACAACAGACCTCAAACTGTTGCCACCAAATTTGAAAAGTTTTGCACTGGCTCCAGCATCACCCACATCATGAGAGCACCGTTCCATCTGCAATCCAGTGGCGAAGCTGAATGGTTTGTCCAAACATTTAAGCAACAGATGGACAAACTTCAAGTCTCCCACACAAGGGATCATGCTCTGTTGCTCTTCTTGTCTTCCTGTTGCTCCCACCTACATGACAGACCATTGCCAGCGCAGTTGCTACAAGGACGGCCCCACCACACCTTGCTTATGCTGCTGCACCTGCCCCGGCAGGTGATGCCAACTTCGTCTGGACAGGCAAAGTATCTAACTAGCAATTCAGTCTTTTACTGATTTTATGATGGACAGAGGCACTGGGAGGAAGGCACGATTGTATGATGTATTGGACCTTCTATGTTTCTCCTGCAGGAGCAAGAGGATTGCTGCAACACCATCAGAATCTAATTCATCCTTGTGATCTGCATGATCCTGCCACAGGCTTGGTTCTTTCAGATTTGGTGCCTGACTGGATGCTGCAGCCCTCGCTGCACCCGGCTCTTATGGGCCCTGGGCCATTGGCCTCTTCCTGGCAGCTGTCCCACATGCCACCTCAGGTCCCTTTGCAGTCACTGAGATGTCTCTGTCTTTGTTTTGCTGCTCCACCTCAGGATGTGGGTATGTGGCCTGTTTTTCAGCTGGTGTTCCTGGGCGGGCTCGGGGTGTATACCAGGGAGTGGGTGGGAGCTCAGCATTAGCCTCAATTTCGGCTCCTGTTTCCTCATTGCCACCTGCATCCAGCCTCCCCCCCCCTTCCCCCCCCCCCCCCCATTGTTTACTCATCTACACTACACAACAGTGGTGGGGCAGTTTGGGTGGAAGGAGTGTGCTGTCGTGTACCAATACTACCCCAAAGTGTATCAAGGTTGGTAACGGAATGCAAGTTCCCATCTGTTGCTGATAGTGGTCATCCAGGATCTGGTGGACCCAATAGTATGTGTTCACTGAGTCACACCTCCAGTAGAGCCTCTGTCCTTCGAGTGCCCTCTCCACCATAATATAAGGCACCTGGGGGCAGCCGCTCAGCTCACTTATGCCTGGGGCCACTATGCTACGACTCCTTCATTCATGCTTCATCCTTGTTGACTCTGATACAGCTGGACCCTGTTTCTTGCTGTGTTATTTGTAACAAGTCTTCATTCACTTGGATAAGTACAAGTTACATAAGTCTTCAGTTTATTGTGTTAACTTGCTCGCTAAACATTTCTGCTCCTGTCTAGCTTTCCTACAATGACAGTCAGCGCCGGATATAAGATATTTCCGAACCAGGGCAAAACGAGGATAGTGGCCCACCCTCTCCATCCCTATCCCTTCTAGCGTTTGAGATAGGGCGTCAAAAATTTAAAAAAAATTATTTTCCAAAAATATGTTCATTTTATAGCGCATATCTTTATGAAGAGTTCGTATTGTATGTATTATAAACATATATGTTTGAGGAAATGTAAGACATGTTATTTGGTGTTAAGTGTGCCAAAGTGTAGTGCCATGACTCTTCACCCAGCATTCTTCTGTCGCATATCACTATATATCGCTATGTGGAATCAAATGTTTATATTTCGTAATGGAAGCTATCAAACCTACATTGAGGACAGCAGAAATCAAAATATCCTGTGGTGCATCTCCTGCCCCCAATCGGCCGGTTTGACATTCCACCCTCCTTAAAAAAGAACTCACAGTTAATACTGAGTGGGATTATTTGTGATCGGGAGAATAACAACTCTTCAGAAAATTTGCACTCTTTATTGCCTATTAGCTAATAATTTTCTCTTTTGTGTGACATAAAATTAAATATAGGAACACAAAAGCAGTAAAGACAAGAGACAAGCAAGATAGTACACATTTCTTCAATACTTAGGTTCCAGCATTTTTTTTGTCCTCTTATCTTTCTACAGCTTTACACGTCATCAAAATTCGTCAAAGTGGTTTTGCTACATGAAAAATCAAAACGTCGTTGCCTAATACTGAAAGAGCTGTTAATACGAATAGTATACGGGACTGGCGTGGTTTCTCGATATGATTACGACTATTTTGTCACTGTCTGCTAGATAAAATGAAATACGCCTTTCTAATGTTGCAGCAATTGTAACAAACGCCAAATAAGTGAGGCTGTTTTGGCACAAATGGTCATTTTTATCTACCTCATTTACATAAATAACACGGTAGAATATGATTCATGACATACCAGTATCAACTGCCAATTAGGCCTACTACAAGCAAAAAGATTTATGTTAGGAAATTGCTCCACATTCCATTCATACGCTCCAGTTTCTCAAGCATGAGATCGAAAAGTGGTGTACGAAATTTTTATGTAAATTTGGAATCGTCATATTCTTTGATATAATTTGTGTGATGTCCCCATTTCTTCCCCTTCCTCTTAACAAACAATCTTGTCATCACTAATTCTGTAACTGTTCCTACCTCTGTTAAAACTTATTCTTCCGTTTACTTCACTAACCCTCCTAGAATCACCGGTTTAGTTGTTCCTCGTTTATTCTTCGGTAAGGCGTTATTATGTGTTCGTATAACGCGTTTTCCGCGTTATTCCGAGAAGGTAACTTAAAGCTGCTGCTAACGAGGGACTGTAGGATTGGCCCTTAGAACTGTAGCGATCTGACGAAGATTTTCGGTCAAGAACTCATTTTCTAGGATACAGGGAGAAGATAATACGCAATCGTTCTTACCTGTTGTTCCTGTTAGTCGTTTATTTCCACTCTGGTAATGTGAATCTATGGATTTCGCTACTAATTATAACAACGCTAATCATTCACACACCCCAACAACCACATTAAATCAACAGCGATTGGCGTTCACCCGTTCGGGTTTATTCGGCTCAGCTCTTATAGCCCCCATTTTTTCTGCGGGCAAGTTTTTTATTTCTAGGTGCGGAGTGGATTCTCTTGGCAGAGACATCACGTGCAGTAGGCCTTATGATCTGTTCAGAAATCAACTTAGAATGTGTTCAAAAATGTTCAAAACCCACAGAGACGCGTTTCAAAATAATATGAATAATCGACAGACCTTCATGCGCTGGGTGCTTTGTGAGACAAGGTTTATTTCTTTAAGAATATGAATTTGGCGCTCCATGAAATTGCTGACCGGGGCGGATACCCCGGCTATATCCCCCCCCTTAGTTGAGGGCCTGATGACAGTTGTCCCACCGTTCTGTAGGCCACTTCTCCATACAATGTGTACGATGCATCCACATAAAGCAGTTGTCAACCGTGATGGTGCAGGAATGAAACATTCGACCACAAGAACTCCTTATGGACCTTGTGGCGAGCATGTGAGCATGTTGCGGAGCATGCATTATTGTCCGTGGTGATCACACATCCTTTTTTTTATGTGCCGGGGACCATCACAAATAACGGTGATTTCAGTGTAGCTATTGTCTTAGAACACAAGGTCAGTTCTGTCCGTCCCATTATGAAATATACCAGTTATCTGAGGTCTCACGGATAAGAAAATGCTCTGCATCCCCAACTTCCGTGTCTGCAACCACGTCTGCATCTTCACATATTAAAATTTTGTAAACCACTTTACCCTGGAGTTCCACTGATAGGCTTGTGCCATGTCTGGATAGTACGTATCTCACAACTTTCTGTCATAATCACTGAAAGAAATTTTCTGTATTTTTCTGCAGAATGGCAAAGTCAAAGCAAGTTGTGTTACAAATCATCACATTTGCACTCTGTTAAAAACTCCTCGTGGTCTCGCGGTAGCGTTCTAGCTTCTGCCTCGAGATGACTGGGTGTTAGTGTGTCGTCTTCATCATCATCATTCATCCCCATTACCACCTCCACTAGGACCTTGCCTAGTAAGGCGGCGCGGTTCTCCCGCGTCGCTCCCCTACGCTCTGTAAAGAAGTATGGGACTCATCATCATCAAACTCACCATAATGTTAAATCATTTTAGCGTGCTACCCTTCTCAATGTAATAAGTGTCGCGCAGCATTAATAAGATCACTGATATATATGTCGTATGTGATAAAGATGAGTCGGAGCACAAAGTGAAGATTCTAATTTATGGAGAACGGGCTTCGGTTTGCTATTTAGCGGCTTCCAATAACTACGTAAGTGTCCTCTACTAATGTAAACACTGATGACTCTGACGTAAGCCAGCTGCAGGTACAATCGAAGCAGAATTTATGTGCAATTGTTCGGAAAATCGTTAAGCAGGATTAGAGCTTACTGTCCCGTCGGCAACGAGGTCATTAGGAACCGAGCACGGGCTCCGATTAGGAAAGGACGGGAAAAGTAATAGGCCGTGCTCTTTCAAAAGAACCACTCCAGCATTTGCATTTAGGAAATCATGGAAAATCTAAATCTGGATGGTCGGAAATGGATTTGAACTGTTGCACTTCCAAATGCGAGTCCAGTGCGCTAACCACGTCACCTTACTCGCTTGGATACTCGGTAAAATGGCCATGTTGCCACCTTAAGCCGTCGCAGATGTCGACAACGTATCTACCATTCACAGTGCACTGTGTATTCAAGTCGATATAGAGGCATTCGGTCCCTAATGGATAATAGTAAACACGTTATTGTAGATCGCTTGTCTCTTGTAATGCTAAAAAGACGAAAATCGTAATATTTACAATGTTCATACTCTTAACCCCTAACTATAAACTAATTGTTATTGCCGATATCCGCAGATACATCCGCCAATACCCACATAGACACCGGATTTTATACGCCCAGTCAATATTTCTGCACCTAACGGCAGCCAAATATAAACACAGAAACGAAGAGTGGCGCTGTAGTCTGTTTCCCAAAAAATAAACTGAAAGGAGTTGCGATCCTTGATGGTCCTCAAGTATTTTTGGGCTGTAATTTTAACTTTAGTACTGTAAACAATGATATTGCGTCATGGTAACGGTTGGTTTACTGTCGCCGTTGTAAGAACTGGTAGTAGTGCTCCTGCTGCTGCTGGGTTGGAGAGTTTTAATCCACGTAATGTGGTTGCTTATGGCACCTGTCATATTGGTGAGGTAGCAAATAAAGATTTTTGGAAGTCTTACTATTATTCTGATGAGGCCTTCTGCTAAGAGCTCTAACAGTCTGTTACTATATACAGTATTGCAATGCCTGTGTTGTTCAGAATTACGACGCAATGTTCCTTCGGACACGCATCCACGCCGGAACGAACAGACACTGCAGAGACTACAACAGTTATGAAATGCATTAAATGAACTCGCAAATGAGAATGAGGGCAACCATCAGCCGTATAATGGAATGACGACAGTGAAAATTTGTGTTGGACAAGGACTCAAATCTCGCCTTTCCGCTTACCGCGAGCAGTTGTCTTACCGTTAGACTATCCGAGCACAATCACTGCCAGACCCAAACTTCAATATTTTGTCAACTATGTGTCTGCAACCTGCACTCGTACATTCATTATGTATGGAAGTACAGGGAAGACTTTTGATTGAAAGTCTCTTGCCTGGTGTCGGCGAATAAATATAAACAGCTGTGCCTTTGTTGTTCAGAATTCCGATGCAATGTTCCTTCGGACATGCCGGTCCGGCACAAATTTTCACTGTCGTCATTCCATTACACAGCTGATGGTTGTACGTACTCCCAACTGCGAATACATTTCAAAACGGCTGTAGTCGCCGCAGTGCCTCTTCCTTCTGACTTGTGGTGCAATTCTGAACAACACTGGCACTAGAATACTGTATCATTTCCGCGGACACCAGCCAAGCGACTTTTAGTTAAAATATCTCCCCTGTACGGAAATATACATAATGAATGTACGAGTGCAGGTTGTAAACACATGGCTGACGACATGTGGAAGTTTTGGATAGCCTAACGGTAAGGTGACCGCTCGCGATAACCGGGAAATCCGGGCTCGAGTCCGGTCCGGCACAAATTTTCATAGCCGTCATTCCATTATAAAGCTGATACTTGTCCATCTACATCTACATCCATACTCCGCAAGCCACCTGACGGTGTGTGGCGGAGGGTACTTTGAGTACCTCTATCGGTTCTCCTTTCTATTCCAGTCTCTTATTGTTCGTGGAAAGAAAGTTGTCGGTATGCCTCTGTGTGGGCTCTAATCTCTCTGATTTTATCCTCATGGTCTCTTCGCGAGTTATACGTAGGATGGAGCAATATACTGCTTGACTCCTCGGTGAAGTTATGTTCTCGAAAATTCAACAAAAGCCCGTGCCGAGCTACTGAGCGTCTCTCATGCAGAGTCTTCCACTGGAGTTTATCTATCATCTCCATAACGCTTTCGTGATTACTAAATGACCCTATAACGAAGCGCGCTGCTCTCCGTTGGATCTTCTCTCTCTCTTCTATCAACCCTATCTGGTGAGCAGTATTCACGCAGTGGGCGAACAAGTGTACTGTAACCTACTTCCTTTGTTTTCGGATTGCATTTCCTTAGGATTCTTCCAATGAATCTCAGTCTAGCATCTGCTTTACCGACGATCAACTTTATATGATCATTCCATTTTAAATCACTCCTAATGCCTTCTCCCAGATAATTTATGGAATTAACTGCTTCCAGTTGCTGACCTGCTATATTGCAGCTAAATGATAAAGAATCTTTCTTTCTATGTATTCGCAGCACATTACACTTGTCTACATTGAGATTCAATTGCCATTCCCTGCACCATGCGTCAATTCGCTGCAGATCCTCCTGCATTTCAGTACAATTTTCCATTGTTACAACCTCTCGATATACCACAGCATCATCCGCAAAAAGCCTCAGTGAACTTCCGATGTCCTCCACAAGGTCATTTATGTATATTGTGAACAGCAACGGTCCTACGACACTCCTCTGCGGCACACCTGAAATCACTCTTATTTCGGAAGACTTCTCTCCATTGAGAATGGCATGCTGCATTCTGTTATCTAGGAGCTCTTCAATCCAATCACACAATTGGTCTGATAGTCAATATGCTCTTAATTTGTTCATTAAACGACTGTGGGGAACTGTATCGAAAGCCTTGCGGAAGTCAGGAAACATGGCATCTACCTGGGTACCCTTGTCTATGGCCCTCTGAGTCTCGTGGGCGAATAGCGCGAGCTGGGTTTCACACGATCGTCTTTTTCGAAACCCATGCTGATTCCTACAGAGTAGATTTCTAGTCTCCAGAAAAGTCATTATACTCGAACATAATATCCAAAATTCTACAACTGATCGACGTTAGAGATATAGGTCTATAGTTCTGCACATCTGTTCGACGTCCCTTATTGAAAACGGGGATGACCTGTGCCTGTTTCCAATCTTTTGGAACGCTACGCTCTTCTAGAGACCTGCAACTGCGAAAACATTTCATGTCTGCTACTTTAGCTCTCCGAGAGGCCTCATCGTCAGCAACATCAACAAATGAGGAGCAGGAGCGGTGGCTGGGAGGCGGCCTTTACTCTGGGCGGTGTCTCAATGTAATGTAAGTCATATCTCTCGATGTTTCCTGTGTTGTTAGGACCCATCAGTGGACCACAGGAGCGCCCCTTCTTCCAGGCACCTGCGACCTTCCGGAGGCTCCTGGCGTTAGTCAGCGCGGCGCTTTCCGGCGAGGGTCCGGAAGCGGCCGCGTCTGCCGCCGGAGACAATGCCCCTCCCCTCCCCTCCCCTCCCCTCATCACACCACACCTTCCTCACAGCCGCCGGAAGTCGCAGCCGTGCATCGCTTGCCCTGCCCCTAACGCCGACGCTGCCGCCAGCTGTCCCCTCAATACCAATGAGGCCGGACTCCGCCACCGTTGGCCGCCGTAGCGGTGTCATCAGCCTCTGCTGGGTCAGCTCCGCAAAAAGGAACCTGCACGCAACAACGGCGAAACTGCCCAGTGCCTGGAACCGGTCCCCGCTAATATTGGCTCTGACCAACCGGCGCCATCTTCCACAAAGTCCTCCCACTCGGCCGTACATGGAGCCATTTCCGCCATCCGCTACTCTACACAACGTGTGACTGTCCGGCGTTCTCGTACAAGGAACTTCCCATAGCACCAACCTAAAAACTATCCAGCGGGTGTGAGCATGTTGAATATTCTAACATGATTGCCATAAGGACATATTATATACAAACCATATTCTAAATATCTAATTATCACATACGCAATACTCAGATCGTTATGGATTCATAGCAGATCAATAAGCTTCACGGAGAAAAGTATCTTAACACAGTATTAAGGATCCGAACATATTAGATTGGTATCTCAGGCCATTCATTGCCTCTGAACAGCACTCTTAGCCCTCGACGAGACCCATATAGGGAAGGGGATATTCATGAATGTGCAAGCGTGAAGCTAGTAGTCATAAATGTTGATTATAAAGCATACAAGTGCGGCATGTACTTACAGAGGCTTTACAATTACTTATTTAATAACCACCTCTGATAACGAGCCTCTAGTGACTCGAAAGCTGGCTGATGAGGAAGCAAAGATACGGTTATCCAGTTCCCTCTTTTCCATTTTTTCCTAATAGGAAAAAATATATTCTTCCGAAAAACTCCAACACCTAGATGTTAATACTACGTACCGTAATTTGTCTGTGCAGTTGCTAGCAGCGGAGATAACGGTGCAGGAATTCATGAACTCCGCAGACGATTAAAACTTATAGCCCGGCCTTTACAAACCAATTAGAAAGAAAAAATAAAGTGCAGTACATGTGCTTCAGTGACAGTTTATACCTCCTTTCAGAATCTCCATCTCATCCCTCTCCGCCTTTCCCCCCAACTCTGCGCCACCGTAACATAAGATAGCTTGCGGAGTATTGAAGTAGATGTAGACACTCCTAAATCCTTGTCCAAAAATACAGTTCCGCTCTGCAAAGCTGAGAATCTTTTTTTTTTTTGTTCTCGTAACAATACGAAAGAGTTTAAAATACATGCATAAATACAACAATATCTGATTTTTATCCATAAGGATGCAATACTTTTGTTGTCATAGGGAACCAGAATACGTCGCCATTTGACCAGTTGGTACCACCAACTGCTTTCCATACGCACAAAAACATCGCCTACATACCAAAGGAACGTAGGAGTGGGGCTTATGAATAGTCGAAATTGTCCGTTTAATGCCAAAGAAAGTTACTGCCAGTTACTGTAAAGTGGCAGTTTTACCTACTACGAAACAAAAAATGAAGGGATTGTATGCTATGACTTTTTTTAAAGTAAGATGCAGTTTTCAAAGGATACACGTTACGAGGAAGAAGCAGGTGACGGTCATTACACGGCTATGTTCTTTACCTAATTCTCAAAGCAGGTCGGGCTTTAAACAAGACACACAAAAAGATGATTTTACAAGTGGATAGCACAACTTTATGCCTACCATTTATAGTGAAGAGAATCATAGAAACAAGTACTGAGATTGTTATGTTATTGCGCCTGGATTTATAGTGTCTGGGAAAGCTTTTGTCACTGCTTCGACAAAAATCTCTGCTAGTAAGCCGTGAGAAACAGTGAATCGAACCTAAATATCATAATATGACAAGGAAAATCATGAGCAGCGCTAAGCATCAGGTATGTTACTCATGAGATTCGAAAATTTGTAACTGGAATAGGAGTTCAATAAAGTGACTTCGTTCTACCAAACTGTTCTTCTACTGTCGTCGGTATCTTTAAATCACTGAATTGTGATGAAAAAGTCCATATCAGAAAATTTTATCTAACTATGGGTGGTAACGTTTGAAGAACGTCATTGCGCTTCAAAAACTGGCTAAAGCTGAATTAAAGGTAATTTATTGACAAACAAGACGGTTGGTGTCGGTCAGATGCCTATGTTCAGCGAAAAACAAATATTTTACACTTAGTGTGTTCAAAAAATTAACGGGAATTTTGTCCGAAAATTTACATGTGCTTTGATTAGTATCGGCAGTTATTAATTTTGTATTTAAATTGATCAAATAATTTGCATTCAATTTTGCCATAAAGAGCAAAGTTTTAGATTATCACGCTACATATTGCTTTTAGCCAATATGAAATGAGTAAAACAAGGGTTCATGAGGGATATACGCGTTTCGCAGGTCGTGAAGACGTAGATGATGATGCCCAGTACATCACCAACTTACGAAATTGTGGAAAACAGTGAAAGGAATGATTATGGACTATCATCGAATCATATTCGGAGAAGTCGCTGATGACACGGCATTCCAGTTGCCTCATGCCATGAAATTTTTCGGATGTTCCACAATTGCTGAATTTCGAACAAAAACGGTGGCGAATTCTAGTTGCTCAGGAATCGATTGTTTAATTCAACAACGATGCAGCGATGTTGAAATGTCTGGTAACAGTTGAAACATAGGTTTACGTATCTGAATTCGAAACTAAGGGACAAACATCAAAGTGAAAGCATTCTGGATCACCATGACAGAAAAAACATCCAAAAATGCGGTCAAATATGATAGTTACGCTCAACGTGTCCTTCGATATTAACGTCAAAGTGCACCATGAGTTCTTGCCACAAGGTCGAACAAACTATGAGGAGTACTCTCTACAAGTTTAACGCAGTTTTCGTTAAGTATTCCGAAAAAAGTCCGGATTGGGGCGAAACATGTCCTGACATTTGGATCACGATAATGCACCTGCTCACATTCGTTACCCGTTCGTGAACTTTTGACCAAAAGCAATTCTGTAGTAATTCCACAGCCTCCATATGCGCCATGCATGGCCCCATGTGACCTTTTTCTGTCCCCAAAAACCATAAACCATGAAGATCCTTCGTTCTGCAAGCATAGGTAAGGTTAACAACACATCGCTGGGAGAGATATATACTATTCCGAAGATCGAGTTGAAGTGTTTCGGGGATTGGAAAAAGCGCTGACACAAATGTATAACATATTTCCCTCATCCGATGGGACCGATGACCTCGCTATTTGCTCCTCATCCTCAAATTAACCAATCAACTACCCTTGTGTCCGCAATACTACCGCCATCTGCATATGTGCATAATGCTATTCCATGACTTTTCTCACTTTAGTACACAGTGTATTAAGTGTCAAGGTTCGCATAGTAGCAAAAAAGTGTGAATGTGCATCGAACCAGTATCCATGTTAAGCTGTGACACCGTTCACACTGGTATAAATACAGGGCTATTACAAATGATTGAAGCGATTTCATAAATTCACTGTACCTCCATTCATTGACATATGGTCACGACACACTACAGATACGTAGAAAAACTCATAAAGTTTTGTTCGGCTGAAGCCGCACTTCAGGTTTCTGCCGCCAGAGCGCTCGAGAGCACAGTGAGACAAAATGGCGACAGGAGTCGAGAAAGCGTATGTCATGCTTGAAATGCAGTCACATCAGTCAGTCATAACAGTGCAACGACACTTCAGGACGAAGTTCAACAAAGATCCACCAACTGCTAACTCCATTCGGCGATGGAATGCGCAGTTTAAGGCTTCTGGATGCCTCTGTAAGGGGAAATCAACGGGTCGGCCTGCAGTGAGCGAAGAAACGGTTGAACGCGTGCGGGCAAGTTTCACGCGTAGCCCGCGGAAGTCGACGAATAAAGCAAGCAGGGAGCTAAACGTACCACAGCCGACGGTTTGGAAAATCTTACGGAAAAGGCTAAAGCAGAAGCCTTACCGTTTACAATTGCTACAAGCCCTAACACCCGATGACAAAGTCAAACGCTTTGAATTTTCGCCGCGGTTGCAACAGCTCATGGAAGAGGATGCGTTCAGTGCGAAACTTGTTTTCAGTGATGAAGTGATGGGGTTATGTGAAAGATTCAGTGCTTAAACCTCCTCTACCAAGAAACGTGCCAGAACTGCGAGCCTCGCATCAACGATGCTTTCGAACTCATTGATGGGGACATGCTGTGCCGAGTGTGGGAGGAACTTGATTATCGGCTTGATGTCTGCCGAATCACTAAAGGGGCACATATCGAACATTTGTGAATGCCTAAAAAAAACTTTTTGAGTTTTTGTATGTGTGTGCAAAGCATTGTGAAAATATCTCAAATAATAAAGTTATTGTAGAGCTGTGAAATCGCTTCAATCATTTGTAATAACCCTGTATAGTTGACTATGCGAATTCACTGTACTTACCACCCCCCCTCCCCACCCCCCACTCCACCGCCAGTGAACCATGGACCAAGGTTGGGGAGGCTTGAGTGCTTCAGCAATACAGATATCCGCAACGGAGGGCTATCTGTTGAGAGGCCAGACAAATGTGTGGTTCCTGAAGAGGGGCAGCAACCTTTTAGTAGTTGCAGGGGGCAACAGTCTGGATGATGGACTGATCTGGCCTTGTAACATCAACCAAAATGGCCTTGCTGTGCTGCTACTGCGAACGGCTGAAAGCAAGGGGGAAACTACAGCCATAATTTTTCCCGATGACATGCAGCTTTACTGTATGGGTAAATAATGATGGCGTCCTCTTGGGTAAAATATTCCGGAGGTAAAATAATCCCTCATTCGGATCTACGGGCGGGGACTTCTCAGGAGACACAGCACTGGCGTTCTACCGATTGGATCGTGAAATGTCAGGTCCCTCAATCGGGCAGGTAGGTTAGAAAATTCGAAAAAGGGAAATGGATAGCTCAACGTTAGGTACAGTGGGCAGGAGGAACAAGACTTTTGGTCAGGTGAATACAGGGTTATAAATACAAAATCAAATAGGGGTATTGCAGGAGCAGGTTTAATAATGAATAAAAAAATAGGAGTGCGAGTAAGCTACTACAAACAGCATAGTGAATGCATTATTGTAGCAAAGATAGACAAGAAGCCCACGCCTACCACAGTAGTACATGTTTATATGCCAATTATCTCCGCAGATGACGAAGACATTGATGAAATGTATGGTGAGATAAAAGAAAGTATTCAGATAGTAAAGGGAGACGAAAATTTAATAGTCATGGGGGGCTGGAATTCGACAGTAGTAAAAGGAAGAGAAGGAAAAGTGGAAAAGTAGTAGGTGAATATGGAATGGGGTAAGGAATGAAAAAGGAAGCCGCCTGGCAGAATTTTGCACATACCATAACTTAATCATAGCTAACACTTGGTTCAAGAATCATGAAAGGAGGCTGTTGTATACATGGAAGAAGCCTGGAGATACTGACAGGTTTCAGATAGATTATATAATGGTAAGACAGAGATTTAGGAACCAGGTATTAAATTGTAAGACATTTCCTGGGGCAGATGTAGATTCTGACCACAATCTATTGGTTATGAACTGCAGATTGAAACTGAAGAAACTGGAAAAAGGTGGGAATTTAAGTAGATGGGACCTGGATAAACTGAAAGAACCAGAGGTTGTAGAGAGTTTCAGAGAGAGCATTAAAGAACGATTGACAAGAACGTTGGAAAGAAATACAGTAGAAGAAGAATGGGTACCTTTGAGAGATCAAATAGTGAAGGCTGCAGAGGATCAAGCAGGTAAAAAGACGAGGGCTAGTAGAAATCCTTGGGTAATAGAAGAAATATTGAATTTAATTGATGAAAGGAGAAAATATAAAAATGCAGTAAATGAAGCAGGCAAAAAGGAATACGAACGTCTCAAAAATGTGATCGACATGAAGTGCAAAATGGCTAAGCAGGGATGGCTAGAGGACAAATGTAAGGATGTAGATGCTTATCTCACTAGGGGTAAGATAGATACTGCCTACAGGAAAATAAAAGAGGCCTTTGGAGATAAGAGAACCACTTGAATGAATATCAAGAGCTTTGATGGAAACCCAGTTCTAAGCAAAGAAGGAAAAGCAGAAAGGTGGAAGGAGTATATAGAGGGTCTATACAAGGGCAATGTACTTGAGGACAATATTATGGAAATGGAAGAGGATGTAGATGAAGATGAAATGGGAGATATAATCTGCGTGAAGAGTTTGACAGAACACTGAAAGATCTAAGTCGAAACAAGGCCCCGGGAGTAGACAACACTCCATTAGAACTACTGACAGCCTTGGCAGAGCCAGCCCTCACAGAACTCTACCATCTGGTGAGCAAGATGTATGAGACAGGCAAAATAACCTCAGACTTCAAGAAGAATATAATAATTCCAATCCCAAAGAAAGCAGGTGTTGACAGGTGTGAAAATTACCGAAGTATCAGTTTAATAGGTCACGGCTGCAAAATACTGACACGAATTCTTTACAGACGAATTGAAAAACTAGTAGAAGCCGACGTCGGGGAGAATCAGTTTGGATTCTGTAGAAATGTTGGAACACACGAGGCAATACTGACCCTACGACTAATCTTAGAAGATAGATGAATGAAAGACAAACCTACTTTTGTAGCATTTGTAGACTTGAATGGGCAGTGTCTTGAAAGGAGGATATAAGATGATCATCAACAAAAGCAAATCGAGGATAATGGAATGTAGTCGAATTAAATCGGGCGATGCTGAGGGAATTAGATTAGGAAATGAGACTGGCAATGGCAAGGAAAGCGTTCCTGAAGAAGAGAAATTTGTTAACATCGAGTATAGATTTGAGTATCAGGAAGTCGTTTCTGGAAGTATTTGTATGAGGTGTAGCCATGTATGGGAGTGAAACATGGACGATAAATAGTTTGGACAATAAGAGAATAGAAGCTTTCGAAATGTGGTGCTACAGAACAATGCTGAAGATTAGATGGGTAGATCATATAACTAATGAGGAGGCACTGAATAGAACTGGGAAGAAGAGGAATTTGTGGGACATTTTGACTAGAAGAAGGGATCGGTTGGTGGGACACGTTCTGGGGCGTCAAGGGATGACCAATTTAGTATTGGAGGGAAGCATGGAGGGTAAAAATCGTAGAGGGAGACCAAGAGATGAATACACTTAGCAGATTCACAAGGATGTAGGTTGCAGTAGGCACTTGGAGATGATGAAGCTTGCACAGGATAGAGTAGCATGGAGAGCTGCATCAAACCAGTCTCTGAACTGAAGACAACAACAAAAAGAATGAAATCTTAATTGAATACTGAATAAAACTTGACAACTGTAAACTTTGAAGAAGCCAACTGTATGAAAAATACTGAATGGCGAATAAAATATTCTCGTCTATTCTTGTGCACCTCTTTATTTGACCATTATTCTGTAGTACCACATTTCAAAAGCTTCTATTTCCTTCTTGTGTATACTGTTTAGGCGTCCACGTTTCACTTGCATAAAAGTCAACAGTCCAGGAACGACTTTCTAATACAAATTTATACTAACAAATTTCTCCCTTCGGGAAATGCATTTGTTGCTGTTGTCAGTTTGTGTATTATATCCTCTCTAGTTCGGTTATCGCCATTTTTTTTATCTATACTAATACCACGACTCTTCTATTCCTCATAGAGTATCATTTGCCTAAATGCCTCGACGCCGCCTGATTTGATGTAACAGCATTACTGGCTTACCCGCGAGAGGCGTTCAGTAAGTAACGTAACACTTTTTTGTTCTGAAAGCAGGTTGGTTTTATTCAGGATTCCAATACACCTTGTCATTCCTCACTCTTCTGGCTACAAAACCATATTTTTCAACATAAATCTACGTTCAATGCGACGGCGTTAATGGGAAGGCCTGTGGTGCCCGCATGGTGGCGCTCTGCTGGTCGACGTCGGAGCCTACGTCTCGCTGCTTCAATAACGGCCCCGCCATCCATACAGATCGCTTGCCGTGGAGTGCATCCTTCATTGGGGGAAGCAGATGGAAGTCAGAGGGTACGGGATCCTGGCTATACGGGTTTCTTGCTTTACAGCCATCACATTCAGCTGCGAGAAGCTCTTCTTAGGGCAGCTGAGAAGACAGCAGTGGGAAGATGAAGCAACGTGGTGTGAAGTACCGGTGACAGTTTGTTCGGTACGGGTATCGTGAGAAAGACCGCCTAAACTGTGGTCCTTTTCCGCGATTGGCTGCTGCGTTCGGGAGTTGCGCACCAATATGATAAACTTCAGGTATTAATATTAGAGAAACAAAACAGTGAATTAACTTGCGTTTCATACAAAAGCATCTCTCAATAGCAGGCTATCTTTCCACTATTTCAAATGTGTTAATAACCAGCAGAATAGTAAACTGTTGCTAAATGAAAAGGCAGACGAAGCACTTCGGAAATCTTCGGATCACGCCTAAGCTGGATGGCGGGCGAAGTGGTTCGGTTGTAAGATCAGATCTCGTTCGGCAGTTTCAGAAGACAGACATGTTGTCGGCCTTGGTCGGTATCCGTTAAGGACGTAATCAGCAAGCTCTGGTTATTTGGATGTGTAACTAAGAACAATTCGACAGTAATTATGCAAGCACGCAGTTCATTGTTTTGCTTCCATGAAGTGTGAATATTGGAAATTATTTGTGATTCATAAAGTGGAATATAATTCTGCAGTTTCTCGTATTCTCCTAATAAAAAGCGAGAGGCATCCCGTACAAAATAATTCAAGATTTAATTATTTACACAATATCAGTTCCTCGCTAAGAGTTTATTACAGCCTCAAGATATTGGATTCACAACCTACGTGCTGTTTTCTGCGCAGGGGACAACAACTATAGAAGATTGTAGGTTGTTGAACATTAATTAGAACTTATGCATTACACTCAGGGCAGTGGAAGCAAATAGGCACCTCGCGTGTACTGCAGTCTTAGTACAAATGAGATTAGTGACACGTCATCTGTGGCAACACGGAGGTTGTATGAAGGAGAGAAACTTTCGAGGGATGTGGTTTATCACACGCACGTATATATATCATCCTCTCTTTTTATCAACTTTCCGTAGGGTAGATACCGTTTTGTTTCCGGTTCGAAGTGATGAAGACATGTTTCGTCCCCTGTGACGATGTTAGACAACAAATTGTCACGGTCAGTCTCGTAACGCGCAAGAAATTCCGCACAGACCGTTTCTCATTGCTCTTTATGGTCTTCTGTTAGGCGGCGAGGAACCCAGGAGGCACAAATCTTTGAAAACTCCAACTTGTGGCCGGCCGCGGTGGTCTAGCGGTTCTGGCGCTGCAGTCCGGAACCGCGGGACTGCTACGGTCGCAGGTTCGAATCCTGCCTCGGGCATGGGTGTGTGTGATGTCCTTAGGTTAGTTAGGTTTAAGTAGTTCTAAGTTCTAGGGGACTTATGACCTAAGATGTTGAGTCCCATAGTGCTCAGAGCCATTTGAACCATTCCAACTTGTGAACGAGTGTGTTAGCACTACAAACAAAGATGTCCAGTTGAGCAGCGAGGTGTATGACTGTGATCCGCCCATCACCTCGAATGAGAATGTCTGCACGTTCCAACATTGCAGGAATCACAGATGTGTGCGACCGGCCGGCACGCTTGAGATCGGGCAGGCTTGCGCGACCTTGTTGCGATGACGACTCACCGCATTTTGTTTACTGCCAGGTCTCCGTAGACGTTCAACAAGCGCCTATGAATATCTGTGATGCTCCGGTTTTCCGCCGAAAGAAACTCAGTCACGGCTCTCTGGTTGGAACGTACCTTACGTGCATTCCGACGTGATTCTGAAGGCTGCGTATAGCGCCACCACCTATCGGCACTTCATGAAACAAACGGTCTGAAAGCGGGAATATTCCACGACGTCCCAGAAGTAATTCCGCAGTTTTGCAACCGAACGTGTCCCCTCGTACATTCCAGAAACTTCTTACTGAAAGTCGTGTGATAAGATACGCCTCAGTGGAAGATGACAGACGACTGGGGACTGAGTTTACGTACGTTGATGCTTAAAGCTGAAGATCTTTATTTGTGGGGAAGGATGCAACAAGCCTTCATCCAGCTAGGGATGAAATACTGCCCAATAAAGAGTGGCCCTTTACCACGCTGATAACAGCATCTCTTTCCCTTGCCATTCTCAAGGCAATTTATGGCACGCAGTGCAAGCTCCCCTGGAGAACAACGCAGAAGTAGGAGGTGGTTGTTTTCTGGAGATCCGTCATAATAATGCAGAGGGGGTGGGGGGTTGATGATAAGTTGCGCCGGCCCATTAGTTATTCGGCAGGCCGGGACTGGCCAGTCACGCGGCCTCCTCGTTAGCTGCGCGCTGGCCGCTGAGCGGAAACGCCGCGGGCCGCTGCGGCGGCCGCCGTGTGATGCAGTGCGCGCGCTCTGCCGTTCCCACGAGCCCGCGCCGCCGATCGCTCACCGGCGCTACCTGCGGCCGGCTACCTCTGCTGCCGGACTGCGGATACACTTGTCTCGGCTGCGCGGTAGACACCGTCGCTGTAAATGCCTATCTGCATATCTTCTTATTTCTTCTGCCGTACATCGAATCGACTTCAGTGCCGCAGACCATCCGAATAAGACAGTTACCTGTTGCTCACAGTATGACTAATAACGCCTTTAGTCAAAAAAATTCTTTGTGCTTTGTATAAGCACACGTTGCGTTTCGGACCCTGTGGGTCCATCATCAGGTGGAATACTTTATTCACTTCTAGTCTTGAGTGAAATGATGCGAAATGCGAGCTCCTGTTGTGAGGAGAATGCTAAATTTCGAAATTCGCTGATTAGACAACAAAAATATGATGAGATACACTTAAAATCTTATTAAAAATCCATGAAGATAATTTTTTACGTTTTTAATCACAGAAGAAATAAATTTAGGGTTATTAGAATAAATGTTATTAGAATAAATCTTATTAGAAACAAAACACGAAAATAAAAACAAACAGGCAAGCGACCCAAGTAGTAATTTTCACTCCCTGCGTAAGTAATGCCATTAAAAAAAACCTTATTTATTCACGCCACAAATCCAAAATCTTTTGTCCACAAAGAAGAAACAGCAGCAGAGATTACTACTATAATTAATAGACATTATTATTATGCCCCGGTATGTACTCCTACATCACATATTATACTACAGTGACGAAGCCTATTCCGTTGTAAAATGATCAATGATGAATAAAAAATTTTTATTCTTGATACGCTAACTACACAGCGACCTTTCATCTTTCATCTATATAACACCCCACATACAGAATATGTTATACATTTACGTTAAAAAATTTATACGCTGTTGAGGATTCTAAACGAGATATTTTGAGATAAGGAACCAATGGTCTGAAACGAATATTTCACGGGTTACGAGATCTTGAATAAGCAATTCGTGTGAAGTACATGTTCGTAAACTTTGTCTTTAATATGAATTATCTTCTTGCTGCATAGACTTTGGTGGCGCTACTTCGGATTTTTTTAAGACAAACAATTGTCCGTGATGTGTCCACAGTGGAGTTTACCGTTGCTTACACTTCACGACAGGTTGTCGAAGATGAAGCATTATTCGTTAAAGGAACTTGCAGACACGCATTTGATGAATGACGCAGCAGGACGCAGTTTCCGGACAATGGAACGCATGACCTAACTAGAGGAAATTTATTACCATGGATAAAAAAAAAATTGGCGAGAAATCGGGATGTTAAAGCAACAGGGAGCTGGCCAAATTTTGATCTTGGCCTGAGAATGCGTTCTTTGAAGCATACAGTGTGGAGAATACTGACGGAACAGGATTTTGACCTCAACCATATTTCATATAATACTTCAGTATGAAATTCCTATAGTTTGTGGAGTAGACAGATGAGACACTTTTTTCGAGTGTCAGAATCACAATGCTTGTAACGATGAAAATCTATGCGCCACGCTTCCCAGATCACTACAAACAGCAGCTTGTGAATCAATATAACCTTATTCGTTGCCACTTTATCTGAATTGTGCGCGTTACCTGGCGTTCACTCGAGACGCGCTGTGAAAGGTGGCACATGTGAAGCAGGATTTTTTTTTTTCGTCATGTTCCGTAGGGCCAAACTGAGGAGCAATTCTCCAAGGTCATGAAAAGTATCAGTACATGAAATTGCAACATAAAAGTAATAACAGATAAAAATAAAATGTTTATGAACCCGAAGAAAGTCAGTCCATAAGTTTTGGTGACAAATAGCCATTGTTTCGGAAAGATGCTACTGCTGGCATCGCTAGTCTCTTTTATGACATGATCTAGAAGTAAACGCAATCAACAATACAACAAGGATCAGCTTCATTTTTCAAGGAACTCCTCGACAGAATAGGAGTGACCTATAATGAAACTATTCAGTTTCGATTTGAAAGCGCGTGGATTACTGCTAAGATTTTTGAACTCGAGTGGTAGCTTGTTGAAAATGAATGCAGCAGTATACTGCACACCTTTCTGCACAAGAGTTAAGGACGTCCGATCCAAATGCAGGCCTAATTTCTGCCAAGTATTAACTGAGTGAAAGTTGCTTATTCTTGGGAATAAATTAATATTTTTAACAAGAAATGACAGTAAGGAATATATTTATTGAGAGGCCAATGTCAAAATACCCAGACTCATGAACAGGGGTCGACAAGAGGTTCGTGAACTTACACCACGCCCGTTTCCGAGCCAAAAATATCCTTTTAGAATGGGGAGAGTTACCCCAAAATATAATACCATACGACCTAAGCGAATGAAAATAAGCAAAGTAGATTAATTTTCATGTCGAACGATCACTCACTTCAGATACCGTTAGAATAGTAAAAATGGTAGCATTAAGTCTTTGAACAAGATCCTGAACATGGGATTTCCACGACAGTTTACTATCGGAACACCTAGAAATTTAAACTGTTCAGTTTCACTAATCATATGCCCATTCTGTGAAATTAAAACGTAAGATTTTGTTGAATTGTGTGTTCGAAACTGTAAAAACTGAGACTGTGATTTAACATTGGTTTATTTTATACAAGCCTTGAACTTATGGCATGAACTGCACATCCTTTACTGCCAAGCTAGTGTCAACAGAAATATTCTAGAGATACTCATAATACTAGAGGGCATATCATTTATATAAATAAGGAACAGGAGTGGCCCAAACACTGATCCCTGGAGCACCTCCAACTTGACTGTACCCCACTCAGACCTCACATCACAGCCATTCTGAACACTGTGAATAATGACCTTTTGCTGTCTGTTGCTGAAGTAAGATGTGAACCAATTGTGAGCTACTTTTTCCGTGATGGTCCATCTTGAAAAACAGCCAGCTGATCTGTATCCCGGTAAAGGAAGCCTCTGCCACGGAATTGTCAAATTATTTAAATAGTGCTCCGATATACCTATAATTTCAGAATCATCATCTATAATTCAGTTCACTAACTTCATCTCTAATAGCTCTTATATTTTGATTAATGTTGCAGACAAAATGGAGGCAAAAGATATCAATCGGTGAACATGTTGGCTTATTATAAACAGGAAAAGGGAATGTGAGCATATTGGTCATACTTTTTTTCAGAAAGAAGGTAAACGGTGCTCGTTTCAGAGTCTTCTATAAAGTACTGATCAAGACTTGTATAATTCTATGCTGCTCAGGATTTAAGAGTCACATATGAAATAAAACCCATCAGCGTAATCAGAGTAATAATGGATGTAAAAATTAACAAATAAGTAGTAGTGTATTGTCAAAAATACTTATCATTAGTTACCACACTCATCCGGAAAAGGCATTTTTAGGAGTATCTCTCCTACTTTCTTGCACTGAGTGTGAAGCTGACGATGTGACAATATTACTATACAGGACGGCATCCCAAGTTGTAACATTAATTAATTTAAGATGTTCTGAACATCCAGGACGTATAATGTATTCACGACATTACATGATAGTTTTCTGACACGTAAAAGAGTGTATAGTCTTTGTATATAGCCCCGAAAGTTCGTCTCATGTCCACAGACGTTTTGATTCTTGTGCGTTTCTTATCCTTGATGATATCCTCGAATGTCGTCTGCCGTGCCAAGAATATCTCGATTCTTGGTCTTTTTTTATACAAAGTATTGCATGGTTATTCTCGTCTCGTCTACGGCGATGTGTGGTGGAAGATAATGGCCGTCCAATCTCGATACTCTACTCGTATCCCATTGGACCTGAGAGACAACGTATGCAAGTTAATAACAGCCTTGGTGCTACGGATAATGGGTGCTTGCTCCTGTCCCGTAAATTGTGATTAACCACAAAGAAAGAGAACTGCAGCCGTGGGAGACGGGTTGCTGCAGGCAAATCGAGATATACCAACACTTGAATTCAGTACGCTGGCCATAGCAACATATCACCGTTTGGCGATTTATTTCACAAGGGTTTGACGTTTCCGCTTCCTTTGCAGTCGATATGTACATGGAACTGTATATTTACAACCACCGTACCATATTATTATTATTATTATTATTATTATTATTATTATTATTCACGAGTTGTTCACACTCTTAACACACAATTTAACAAGCTTCTTCTTGTGGTGGCGATTTTCGCAGCTAACTACTATAATTTACGATATTTTTAATTGCTATGAATTTTTGGCTTCTTAACGCTTCCCTGACTGTCCTTGTTGTGCCAGTTACAATGTTCATATTTTAATCTTATCAATATATTACATTTTAATCCATTTGTTGTTGTTGTTGTTGTTGTTGTTGTTGCTGCTGCTGCTGCTGCTGTTTTGTACAGACCAACTAGGAACCACGTCATTCGAGTATTGTATTTGGAGCGTGTTTTGATGTTCGCTCAATAGCTGAGAATCCGATGGCTGTGTTGTTACTTACTCTTCTTTGTCCAGAGGGCACCTGCCTTCTTTCTTGGTAGTTGTCCTGGAGCATCACTTGCTTAAGCATTTTCCTTAGAGATGTCCTGTCTTAAGTGTCTTTCTGTATTTCCCAAATCCTGCTGGCCTTTTATCATTTCCAGGAACCATGGTGGCTTGGTCTTCCTCTTTTGTCAAAATGTGAGAACCCGACAGATCAGCCTGCTAGGATGCATCCTGTAGACATGTCCATAAAAGACCAAGCTAGACGTCTCTTCCTAGTCACGTATGCAATTTTTTCACTGTATTTGTAGAGTTCCTGGTCGTTTTGTCATTCATATTTGTTACCTTCCTTGACTGGTCCCAGTATTTTCCTCATTATGGTTCTCTCTTAGATTTCAAGTTTCTCTGTGAGGTCCTTCCTGTTGAGTACTAGCCACTCTGAGATGAGAATCTGACAGTGCTTCATTTTTGTGATACGAGTGAGACAATTTTTGTTACAGAATCTCTTGGTCACCTGGTGTGGCACTTCCACATTGTTTACTAGAGTTGGTGACGCTGTTCTTTAGGAAAGATTGGGTTCCAGGGATTCTTTCAGGTGCTAGTTTTCTTATTTACTCCCTGCTCCAGTTGCAGTGTGCCAGAAGAAAAATTGATGGTTAAGATGTATTTTGTTTTTCAAGAGACACATTTCGCCTTACCTTTGCGACAAATTTCGCCTTACCTTTGCTGCTTGTTGTCTGAAAACTTTGAGCTGATTCACTTATGTTTCTATTGAATTAGAAGTGCCAGGTGGTCAGCAAATGTCAGGCAATCAACAAGCAGCCCATTGAGCTTGTGCCCCCATAGAGGAACTATTTGGAAGTTCCCGTCTAGCTAACTCCTTTCGCCATTCTCTTTTTACCTTTTTCAGTACACTATTAAAGAGGAGAGAGGAGAGACCATCTTCCTGCCTTACTCCTGTCTTGATTTAAAAACTCTTGAAAATACTGCTTTGAACATTACTCGGGATCTGGTGTTGTTTACAGTTTGCAGGGTAAGATTATGAATTTCCAGTCCTACTTCCTGCGGGATCTTCATCAGAGAAGGTCCGTCATCTGAGTCATACGCCTTCTAAAAGACGACGACGTATTCCTCATCAGCCATTTTCTCATCTTTTAGCACTGACTTCAAGTTGATTACCTGTTCAGTACAAAGAGCGTCCTTTCCTGAATCCTCCCTTGTATTCTCTTAGTTGTGTGTCTAGTTGTAATTCTGTTCGGTTTAATACGGCCTTGGAGAGAATTTGATACGTGGCAGGTATCAGCGAGATCCCTCGATAATTACTGATGTAAGTCAAGTCGCCTTTCCTGTTCTTGGGATGAAGCAAAGTAAAAGTCCAATCACTAGGTAATGTTTTAGTCTTGCTTATAGTTCTGTCTCCAGCCTGCTTCCACAGATCAGTTACTATTGTAACATGTTCTATCACTTTTCCTTTGGTCGATGGTCGAGAGCTTGGTTCTTTCTTTGATAAGCAAAGAATGTATCAGCTGGCTCAAGAGGTAGTCACAAAGTAACTGTTCCTCTGAAGTGAAGGCTTGGTGGGTTACATCGACTGCAGTTCTGTTTTAACCGCTGTAGAAATTTCTAACACTGTTATTTTTGAAATCGTCAACCAGCTGTCTTAAGTGGTCCTTTGCGAACTGTTATTTTACTTGTCCGATGGGTTTGGTAGCTAATTTCTATTACGCAATGAACTACTACTTATAGCCATGTGTATCTGGCTAGTTTCACTTTAGCCATGATGTCTGTTTCCGCATCACCCCTTTTTCACAGGTTGTTGTCCGCCATGCACGTTTCCTATGTATTAGCAATGGAGCTGTCATTGTAGCAACTTTCACTAGGTTGTCCCTCAGTTGCTATATTCTAGTGCTTCCAATTTCTCTGTGAACTGCTTGGAAGTCAAAAGTTTCTGAAAATCAAGCTTAGTAAGCTTGAGTGAGTTGGTTCTCTTAATGTTCCTAGATAAAAATCTCAGATTTAGTTTGGAGAAGTAGTGGCCTGAATCTGTTTTTCTCCTCTTAATACTCTTGCATTCTGGATATCTCTATGGGATTTCCTTAAGATGGCTACGCGTTATATCTGGAATTCTCCCATGCGGTAGTTGGGAGATGTCTAGGTCTTTTGCTTCCTAGGTATTAGCTTTAAGGCCTTACAGAGTACCACTACGCTCTACATTCCTGTTGGCCCATATGTAGGCTGGGTGTTCTTCCGCAATATCTAATTTACGCTCCTTCCCTAACTGGGCATTAAAATCACCAACTAGCCTGTATTTCGCTCTGGGAGATTGCTAATTATGCCCTCTAGTTTTTTCACAAAATTTGTCAGTGCTTTCAAGGTTACGTTTATTTCTAATTCGTGTATAATTTTGTGTAAATTTTTCTTTATATTTTAATCTTATTCATTCTCGAGCAGAAAACTATAATTTCCGGATGCTAGCGGTAGAATTTAATGGGAGCGGCAAATACGTACTGCTTCTGATGCTATGCAGATTTTCCTAAGATCTTCATACAGTGTGTGGAGTGATTCCTACGCTCGAAAGGATTATTGCTATTGTACGAACACTGCTACAATTTCATGTTTCTGTAATCATCCTATCAGCACGCTTATTTCGTACCTGTGCGTTACGTGTAAGTTGTTCTTGCTGTTAGGATTTGAGATATCAATAACGTATGAACTGCGGGTAGTACTATTTCTGGTAAGTTTGCTGATAAAAGATCTGTTACTATTGTCCGGACGAGTCTATTAGTCAATGGTTCTTTTCTAGTACACCTTGAGGTTCGTATATTTAATATGGCTGTTCATCACTAAGAAAATCAGTGATGTTTCAGTGCAAGATCCTTGTCGGATATTTTTGCAACTGAGTCATTCATCATCTTATATTTTTTCTGTCCTACATTTTAAACGGTGTGTTATATGCTATAACGTCTATAGAACAAGCTGTGAACAGCAATCTCTTCCAGAAGTGTCTTTTACGACGTGCATTTGATACTTTCATATCACAAGCATTTGATCTCGTGAAATATTCAGTCTTTGGGAACATCTACCCAAATTTCGAAACGATAGTACGACGTTTCTGTGAGCAGTTTCCCTTGATTGACTTCATCAGGATGATGTTCCTACGAGGCTTCAGCAAATCCTTTTTCATTAATTTTCTATTATTACAGATGTTGCCTGTTTGAACAAAGTCCATTTGCAATTATGTTGAACTGTCTTCCTGACAAGTTGTTTGATGCAATGTTGGCAAACGAAACGTCCGAATGAACGGTGCTCAACTGAAGTTTTATCAGCACCTTTCAGCGATCTCTTACTTCTTTAAATGCAAACCAGAATAATGGTTGTTTTCCTTTTTTGGTTCAGACGCGCTGGACCACTTTGTCTTCAGCTCAAAATAGTCAGAAACGAATGTGGCAATGATTTTTCTATTAGGTTGTGCAAAAACATGTAACAGTTAATTCCTGAGGAATATGAAAGACATAAAAAGAAAAGAAAAAAAAACACATAAGGTGTTGGCTAAATTACCATTGTCAGTTCACAGTACTTTTAAATTTGCACCACATTGCTTCGTAGTCACAATTTAAATGGGGTACACTAAAAGTAGTACGTTGTAGGGAGCGCAAACTGATGGATTCTCTCGCCATCAACGGTATCGTACCTTAGAGAACATGCTCTATTTTCAAATCTTGTTAAGATAGCTCTTTTCCATCCGAGAAGTTGGGAGTACATTCTCTATATACACACAGTTTGCCGGCCGAAGTGACCGTGCGGTTCTAGACGCTGCAGTCTGGAACCGTGAGACCGCTACGGTCGCAGGTTCGAATCCTGCCTCGGGCATGAACATGTGTGATGTCCTTAGGTTAGTTAGGTTTAACTAGTTCTAAGTTCTAGGGGACTAGAAGTTGAGTCCCATAGTGCTCAGAGCCATTTGAACCATTTTACACACAGTTTACCATTTCACTATGATTCTCTACAGAACAGATCACTTTTTTTTTTAGTGTGAAACAGTTGAAGGCACAGCGTTGTCAGTCTCCGTAGCGTGCTTTTAACCATTGGCCTTACTGTCTTCTAGCCAGTCCCCATGCAAATATAGCGTTTCTGCCTCCTGCGTTTACAAGTGCTCAGTTTGATTTTCTTTTGTAAGAAACAGTAAGGTCTGGAGGTCAATCAACACATTATTAGTATTCTTTGCCTTTTTTAATATTTCAAGATACATACAAAATGGGAACTGCGTTATCGGTACTAGCTGGAGACACTGCATAACCTCAGTGACCAAACTCTAATGTAAACGATACATCGACGTAAGACAAACGTAACAAAACTGTCGGAGATTAATCTCGACTAGTTGTACTGTTCTTCGTTTCAACGGCGTCCCTGAGGAAACAACAGAACTACAGAGCGAATAATGCCAATACAATATCAATAAAATGGAATAACAGTAAACGTCATTTCTACGAAATCTTTTAGCTCAACCGAGACATGAGAAGTGTGACACAAAACAACATGTATTGCTTGAGATATCCGTGGATCACATGAAGAAGTGCCTAACCGACCTTCATAAACTATGAGGTTCTTCACTTCACTAGGTTGGAATTTCTCGCCAGAGGAAAGCGAGAGCCTCATTCTTCTTTGCTTATCGCCCCTACACACACAGCCATTCACGTCCATTAGCGCGCGCATGTCAAACGCTGCGAATGAAAGAAACGAAAGAGATTATTCTTTGACATCGCTTGCGTTTTAAGACGATTTAAAGTTTTATTTTTGGACATTCCTGCTGAAATGACAGACGTAACCGCCGTGAGAACCGCTAAACCGACTTCGTGAAACGTTGTGCAAAATATGACACAGATTGTCAAACCACATGGCAAGCGAAAAAAATTAGTCGAATGTTATGTGAATGATAGATGTATCTTATATGTGCAGTGGAAATTCTTTAAAATACGGATAGTTCACATCAGAAGTGACAGATTGCTTCAGGGGAATGACAGTTAAGCTTATATTCTCCGAAACATCATCTGCTGAGGAAGAAGACTGTGTATTTGTAAGATGTTGATCTGTAGCAAACGTACTCATACAAAAAGTTAGTCATTACGTACTATACGTTAAAATGGGCCTTACTCTCGCCCGACAGGAACAGTTCACTAGGCGTTGTTGCATCTTCTCTTACAGTATAACACTACTTCCGTTTGCATTTTGAATAACGTTATCTCCAACATTTGTTTTCACGATTTGTGTAAAGGCTCTGAGCACTATGGGACTCAACATCTGAGGTCATCAGTCCCGTAGAACTTAGAACTACTTAAACCTAACCTACCTAAGGACATCACACACATCCATGCCCGAGGCAGGATTCGAACCTGCGACCGTAGCGGTCGCGCGTTTTTTGTGTAATACTTGCTCACTAATTTAAAGGCTTACTTTCTAGATTATTTTGTTTTCACCCAACGTACATTATACAGTGAAGATTTCAGCCCTGCATCACTTATTATCGTAGTTGTCGAACGCTAGTAACGTGTAATTCCAACTGCAATATTTGGACACTCATTTAGTTTCCCCACTGAATTTAGGCAACCTAACGGACTTGCACTGCGTGGCCACCGAACAAGGCAGCGTTGTGCTAAGACACTGCACTCGTATTCAGAAGGACGGGAGCTCAAATCTCCGTCCGACCATCGTGGTTCAGGTTTTCTGGGGTTTCTCTGCATCGTTTAAGGTAACTGCCGGGATGGTTCACTTAAAGAGGGAACTGCCGGTTCCCCCCCCCCCCCCCCCCCCCCTCTCCCCCCATCTTTCTCCTATTGCAGCTTGGGCACAGTGTCTAATGATCACGTTGTCGACGGGACATTAGACCCCTATCTTCCTCCGTAATTATTTTATCGTCAAAAACGTTCGGACACCCCACTAAACATGCAGACTATGCTTTAAAGCTGATGTGGGTCCAATCTGTAAACATAAGATGTGTTACTTATCAAAACGGATACCGGAGAGAATTAGAGAGTTCGGACGAGGCAAGAATACTGTAAGGGCACACAACGTTGCCTACGCACGAGTTCGCCTAAGAAAGTGTCTTAGGGTTCAAGACATCTAAAATGTACCGCACGAACCAGTCTATATATGTTACTGCAGAAAACTTCCACTGCAGCTTCGGTACGGAGGTCAGCGACAGAATGATACTTCTACTGGCGGTTGGACTTTTTTAATGATAGGGTAGTAGCTGAGAAGCCACTGACCGAAAGAAAGCGCAACGTCTTTTACAGCGGGGCAAGCAATGTCGTCATTACCCTGTCGTGTACTGAAAGGAGATACCATGAAGTGATGAGTCACAGCACTTAATGTGGTTCTTAGACGCGCTTGTGCTGACTAGACGGATGCTTGGAAAAAGAAATCACCTTATTGTGTTGAGAAGGCAGTGTAAAATCGGTAGTTGGTGGGATGCTTTCGGGCTGTTTCTCCTGGTTTGGGTTAGAACCTTTAATTTTGGTCATAATAACTGGACGGAAGTGCTTATGAAAACATTTTTGGCGAAAACTTGCGACCCACGTGGTAGCACCGCCTTTATTCAAACATATTCCATGTCAACACAGTAATTACATATTCTGCCCCGTTTTTGCACCGTGGTTCGAAGTAACCATTTGGACCATCCTAACGTTAGTCATGGACTATGGAATAAGACGTTAACACCTAATTACAAGATTTCATCTGCATGTCACTGATAAACTTCAGAATTTCATGCATCACCGTGGATTGCATGCTCAACTTATTTGTGCATGCATGGTCACGATGCCGAACAGAAGGCGACCAACTCGAAGCGTGCGAGATTCTAGAAACCCGAAACTGCTGCATTACCCTTCTTATGAGCCTTGAACGCAGAGCAGTGAGCTCGATAGATTTGCAGATGCAGGAATTGCGTAGCCATTGAGGGAGAGAGAACTGCACGTACATTGAAATTTTAGTCAATGTTATGAGTGTTCATACAGAAAGCGTTTAAGTAGCTAGCACCTATAGTAATCCCATTGTGACAAATCGAGTCCTGCAGAGCAGCTGCACAGTAGACACAATGAAACACTTTTACACTTACAATTTTATTCATCTAGGCACACGAAAATCTCCACAGTGCTTTGCGACTTGTTACGAAATAGTGCTTTATTTTGTCGTATGTTCTTTTGTATTTATTATATTCTAGTCGCCATCTTTCTTCCCTTCAGTGTCTACAAAGTGTGATGATGTACATGATATAATTCGACAGGAAGAGAACACTACAGAGAAAAAAAAAAGCCTGTGACAACTGTACGTATTTTTATTTTACTTCCACGTCTATCGTTTATCCTTTCAGTCAAAGACTTCCGCAAAACTATAAATAATATACTGAAACTGTTTTTTTTTCTTTGCTAGACAGTGCTACAGGTTACTCGAAAATCGTATCATAACACATACATGTCCTATCAATCCACATATATCTACCTGAAAATGCAGGTTTAAACCATCCAAACGCGTTGTGGAAATAACTAACGTGATTGGGAACAGTAATTTTTTTTTTTTGTTTCATTGCAAACAGACTACAGGACTCATAGCACAGGAGCTCCCTCTTGCACCCCCACCTGTTACCTCTGCTGTCACCAGTTATCAATTCTCAACGTCAAGTTTATTGTCGACAGAAATCTCTATGAAGAAGGTCGTTAAATAATACTTAACTATAGGATTACGTGAGCAATAGAAGTGTCCAATGAATGTGAAAGAAAAATTTTGTTAACCGTTCAGAGTAAAAACCCTAAGAAGTTTTGGTCTTATATAAAGTCAGTAGCGGGCCAAAATCATTTACTGAGTCGCTCAGTGGTCATACTAGCATCGAAGTGATAGATGCCAGCGAGAAGGCCGAAATACTGAATTTAGTCTTTCGAAATTGTTTCAGCATAGAAGATCGTAATACGATTGCTCTTTGCACATATCGGACGACGCCCAAATGGCAGCTATTGAGACAAGTGACTGCGGAACAGAAAAGCCGGAGGAGACAGCTGAGAGATTCTACAGGGGTGACACAAAAAGAACTTTTTCTCTTTCTATCAGTAGTGTATCGTTGGGTGCTGGAGCAACGAAGGGTACCGTACCTAGCGACAGGTAAACTCATCAGGTCATTCCCGTTTTTATTAACGGCCTTAGGACAGAAGCACGTCATTATAAGCATATATGGTTGTCCTCAGTCTTTTGTACGACGGATGAATGGATTTACAATTGATGGGCGTTGAGCAGCGTGGTCGTAAGCGCCCTTCCTCAAGACCGTGGTACTGGTGTACGAGAAGTTACTCTTGTTAAAATGAAAAGCAAAGTTCACAGGACTACAGCTATGGTAATAAAAGCTTCACACAGAATTTCCAGTAGACGAGCATCTACACTGAGGTGATACAATAGCAATATACGGATGGCGGTTGTATCGCGTACACAAGGTATATAGGGACAGTGCACTGGTGGTGCTGTCATTAGT
This sequence comes from Schistocerca cancellata, assembly GCF_023864275.1. Taxonomy (NCBI): domain Eukaryota; kingdom Metazoa; phylum Arthropoda; class Insecta; order Orthoptera; family Acrididae; genus Schistocerca; species Schistocerca cancellata. Next base: position 211,294,207 of record NC_064631.1, read on the forward strand.
ACTCAGGTGATTCATATGAAAAAGTTTCCGTCGAGGTTATGCCCGCATGATTGGAATTAACAGACTTTGAACGCGGAATGATGGTTGGAGCTAGACGCATGGGAAATATCATTTCGGAAATCGTTAGGGACTTCAATATCCCATGATCCACTGCGTCAAGGGTGTGCTGAGAACACGAAATTTCAGGCATTACCTGTACCACGGACAATGCAGTGTCCTAGCCTTTACTTAACGACCGAGAGCAGAGGCGTTTGCGAAGAGTTGTCAGTGCTAACAGAAAAGCAGCAGTGCATGAAATAATCGCAGAAACCAGTGTGGTACGTTAGACTAACGTATCCGTTAGGACAGTGCGGCGAAATTTCGCATTAATGGGCTATGGCAACGGGCGACCGACGCGAATCTCTTTGTTAGCAGTACGACATCGCCTGCAGTGCCACTCCTGGGCTCGTGACCATATCGTTTGGATCTTAGACGACCGTAAAATCGTGGCCTGGTCAAATGAGTCCAGATTTTAGTTGGTGAGAGCTGATGGTAGGGTTGGAGTATGGCTCAGGCCCACGAAGCCATGGACCAAGTTGTCAACAAAGCACTGTACAAACTGGTAGTGGCTCCATATTGGTGTGGACTGTGTTTACATGGAATGGACTGGGTCCTCTGGTCCACCTGAATCGATCATTAGCTGGAAATGGTTATGTTCGCCTGTTTGGAGGCCATTTGTAGCCATTCATGAGCTTCAAGTTCTCAAACAACGATGGAATTTGTATGGATGACAAATGCGATATATCAACAGGCCACAATAGTTCGCGATTGGTTTGAAGAACATTCTGGATAATTCGAGCGAATAATTTAGCCATCCAGATTGCCCGAGATGAAGCTCATCGAACATTTACAGGGTGCACAAAATCATGCATCGGCAACATTATCGAAATTATGGGCGGCTATAGAGGCAGCATGGCTCAGTATTACTGCAGCGGACTTCCAACCCACGTCGAGTTGTTGCACTACACTGGGCAGAAAGATGTCCAGCACAATATTAAGAGGTATCCAACGAGTTTTTTCACCTCAATGTCTTCATATCGTTGTCATACGTTAATAGTATTAATAAAAGAATGGCCGGCATTCAGATGGCTTGCTGATCGCGGAAGTAACAGGATGAGACATTCGCATTATGGAATATGTTTATTGCTGACGAATATAATGTTTTTAGGGAACAAAAATCACCTCTACAAAAATCACAATTAATGCAGCTACCAGGGATCTTGCGAAACTAAACTCGCTTTGTTCGTCCCACGCGATCCGGAGCGCTATATACATTGGCATTGAGGTTGATGCTTTGTTCCTTGGCTTCTGACACGCCTTTCATAAAGTTCTTTAATGTTGGTTAAGAACAAAATGCGAGTTTACCGAGTAGCGGACCAGATTTGTTACTGGATTAAAGACTTCCTTGCAGGCAGAACCCAACAAGTTGCTCTTAACGGAACAAAATCGATGCATGTAAAGGTAATTTTAGGATTAAAAAAATGGTTCAAATGGCTCTGAGCACTATGGGACTCAACATCTTAAGTCATAAGTCCCCTAGAACTTAGAACTACTTAAACCCAACTAACCTAAGGACATCACACACACCCATGCCCGAGGCAGGATTCGAACCTGCGACCGTAGCAGTCCCGTGGTTCCGGACTGTAGCGCCAGAACCGCTAGACCACCGCGGCCGGCAATTTTAGGAGTATCGCAATGGAAATGTGACAGGGCCGTTAACGCTTATGACAACGGAAGCTCCATGGAGCTGTCTGTAGACGATACGGTTGTTTATAAGACGGTATAAACGTCAGACTATTGTAGCGAATTGCAAGAAAACCTGGAGAGCATCGATGGCTGATGCAGGGAATGGCAACTGACCCTGAACGTAAATAAGTCTAAGATATCGCATAAGAACAGGCGAAGGAATTCACCAATGTACGATTACACTACTGCAATTCTTCTTCTATTGTATTCCTTTCCTCTGTTCTTGTCAATCGTTCCCTAATGCTCCCTCTGAAACACTCTACAAACTCTGGTTCTTTCGGTTTATCCAGATACCATCATCTTAAATTCCTGCCTTCTTGCAATTACATGGTTGATAAATCAGGAGATTCGTGATACTGTTTAGATAATGCTGCTGTATGCAGGAAAATTTCTCCAGAAATCTGTAGCGAAATGCAGCAACACCTGTAGAAGGAAGACGCTTCGTGCATGGACTAGTAGATGACGCCTCATCGTAACTAAATGGAACGTACTTCGCATAAAACCAGGAGGAAAGACGTGTTACTGGTGGATTAAGTTGTTGGCGATAAATCACTAGAATCTGAGAAAACGGTAAAATATCTGGGAGTATTTGGTCGGAACAGCCTGAAGTGCATACACCAGATTTCAGGAAAAGCATATTCCTGGCCAAGATTCGTTGGAACAATCCTAAATATAATTCACCCATGAAGAAGGTAGCTTATGAACCCGTCGCTTTACCGATTACTGATCACTTCCCCTCGGCCTGCGATCGTTCCTGTTGGAGAGGCTATAACAGATGATACTCATCACAAAGAGGTTTACTGATAAAATTCCGAGCGGTGGCGTTAAAAGAGATGGGTAGGATATTACTTCTTCTCACGGAATTACAGTGATGGAAAAATTGAGGTGGAAAAAAATTATATAGCTCATGCGAAGGTCATTCTTCCTGTAAAGAATAGCATAAGGGAGACGGGGTGGTACGAGAAAGATCTTCTGCCACACACCGCAACGTGGCTCCAGGAGTACAGATGAACATTTAGTATAACATCAGCACAGGAGACCAATGCCATTCGTTTATAGGATGCTGCACCTCCAACAGTTTCACCTGCACCACCTGAAATTTCACGAGAAGCTCTATAATCACAATTTTGACTTGCAGGTAGCGCTTTGGCGATGTATTTTCCGCAATATGGAAATTCGCTGCCCATTTGTACATAATATATTTTCCAACGAACCACCGTCCCAAAGCGACTGAGTCAAAGATTGCCCCGACAATAGATAAATTCCCATTGAGTATATTACGATGTCCCAGAGACAGTGGATTTTAAATGTAGCATGAAATCTTGTGTGATCACCCAACTCGCCTCCATTTCGATGGCGTCATTTAACTACAACTCGCTACTCTCTCTATCTTTAAGATGCACTCACACCATTGCTGAAACATGTGGCACAACTGTCCCACGGAGGACATGGTTTCAACATGACGAGGTCGTCTTCTGGAGCTATGTCTGTCCTACGAATTTTGGCAAATGGATAAGAAAAAGAGATTCTATCGCCTGGTATTCGATCTTAAGTTAATAGACCATACCTGCTGATTATTTAAAACGAATGGTGTATACACTGAAGCAAGGAAAACACGATTCCGCATGACAGTTCATCACTGAGTCATGCCAGTTCGCTACACGGAAGACGCTGCAGCGTGCCAGACTGTACCACCATTCAGAGGGGGGTTCAGTAAACGACGTAGCGAATGGAGCGTCGTGCAGCAAATTTCTTAGAAACTTCTCGCACCCCATGGCGCAAATGCTCTTTCCACGGCTAAATAAACAAAGAAGATTTTATAAACGTACTTATGACTTTGTCGCATTAACGACAATATGGAAATACAACAAAACAGCATGACTTGACCACTGATTTACTTACAACACGACTCCCGTTGTCATAGATTGACTGTTTGATAGTAGCCCAGGGGCCGAATCTGGTCGCGAAAATAAATTTGTTTTATGAAAATGGAACTGCCACGCAGTCAGACGGATAATAACAGTTGCGGACGCTCTGTGCCCGAGATGATGAGCATGTTGGACAAAATTAAAAAAGAAGGGGAGGGGGGGATGATCCTGCGACTAAAATATCCCTATAAACGCTAGATCGTTACCCCCCAAAGTACCTTCCATTGCGGCACCGCAAAATAAGCTGCTGTGAACCTTGTACCCAGCGGACAGTTGTGCCTGCGTTTTACCTTCCCCGAGGCTTCATTTATACTTTTAGCTTTAATATACCTTTGATTCTAATCGGTAATCTTTTAAAAGTTCGTTCTGTTCTCAATATTCGATTAAGAGTGGAGTTAATGATTCTCTTTGTCCTCTAGCGGGTTGTAATTGCTTGGTATCTGAGGATGGAACTATGTTTACAGTGTTTCTATGAGCTCTGGGTTGCGTGTAACTATATTTATTCTTGAAGCGAGAGATAATTATGTTACTCCCAAGGAACGCTTTGAGTGCTTGATCGAAAATACCAATGATGTTTACGGCATTCGACGCCCACATTGTCTAACATGCAACCACAGAACTGGCTGCTAATGGCTGCAGAACTGGAGGTATCTAATGGTCAGCACATTAGGCTACGGAGTGTAGTTGAACTGCTAAGACGAGTAACCTACAACAGTGCTACCATGTTGGTGGTGCTGATACAAAGCAGAGCAATGGCAACGATAAACAAAGCAAACATTGCATTATATCTGCAACAACAGTTGTCGAAGTTGACATTTCGTCAGAAAGGAACCCGAGAAATTTCGCAGAGTGAGAAAGAAGTGGCAGATGAAATATTAGCGTTTCTGCTAAATGCATCAGTGAAATGTGTGCTGTCGTATACGCTCAACTCTGTGGACAAGGTATATGAGAAGTACAATGACGACGATTCGTGCTTAACAAGTGAAAGTGATACTGAAACAGCCGTCGAACCATGGAGGAAGCCACAAATCCCGTCTCCAGTGAAACGTAGTGAAGGACAATCGTTACGCAACGAGCAGGTACTAAACATAATTACGAACATAGAAGATCATTTGCAGCATCGTAAAAAAAAACCACTTATGAACAGATTTCGAGTAAGCTCGCGGCAGTAAGACCGTGTAGCGCATTAAAAAAAATTACATATATTTAAGGAAGGACAAGGCGCACTTGTTACAAAAAATGGTGTTTGCGCGTTTCACGCATGCTCGATACAATTTATATGAAGTGCATGATAGTCCTACTAAGTTATACACATCACATTGCGCGCGACAGAGATTACAATGATTTCAAGGGAAGCAGTGGATGGTTGCATAGCTTCAAACAGTGCTACAGAATTGGATAACGTAAGATAACGAAATTTCAACAACGCGTCAACTTGACGGTGAGCAACAAACTGCGAAATCGGTCTGAAATTTGTAGGTGAGAGAAACTTATCCCAATGTTCAGTAACAAATTTGTTTTCAAATCCGACCAATCGGAATTTGATGAACAAAATGAATTTGAAAGAAACCCTGGAAATTCGAGGTATCAAGAGAGTTGTGTCAACCTCAAGTAACATAAATGCTTTAACGCATTCGTATATAATTACGTGGACTGTTAATCAGGATGGTAAATTGGCTGAAACGTTATTTACTATGTTGCGAGGAGTTGGAGGTGCTCTGACCCCTACGATTCTTTCTCGTGTGCGTGACCTTGCAAGGGCAGCAGGGAATATTTACGTCACAACAAGCAAGGGTGGGAAAATCAGAGTAAGATAACTGCAAATATGGTGGCCAATAACTGGTCAAAATAACGTGATTTTGCTTGATTCCTAGTCGGCGCATAAGACTCATACTCCTGAAAAGTGTTTGACATTGAAATTCAAACCACCTGGAACCACTGGACTAATTCAGCCTCTGGATGTTCATTTTTTCCGTGCCTATAAAACATATTATCGCACAATCTGTAGCTACACCTTAAAGGAGAGCCAGTTTTTCGATAAGCTCCACGACAGACTGTTTCGCATTCGGCTGCATGCCATCACATTCCATCAGTTCTCATCACCTAGTTACACCACTATGATTTGATATGCATTCTTTAAGAGTGGACAGCTGAAGGTCCTTCACGGACGTCGACGTCGACATGAACGTAAACTTCACTTTCCTCCTTTCTTCCATACGATTACTACACTGGTGTCCAAAATTAAAGCAACAAACCGCTGTTTCCCTGTCTTATGACTAAATCACGGAATAATCATATAAGCTGTCAACAGATGTCCTTACAGACATGTTCGTACGGAAGGTAGCACTCCGGTCAACAGCCACGCCAACGATGGCGTCAGGGGAACCACCACCTATCAAATGGGGTAGTGTGTGCGCCGAGTAGTCCCACATCCACAATCGCTGTGTATACAGTCACAGACGGCGCGGTACTGCACAAACAAGACGCCTGCCAGACTCTCTGCGGCGGAGGGCCATAAGAAGAATGGAAGCGGGACAGTCAAATGGCTCTGAGCACTATGGGACTCAACTTCTAAGGTCATCAGTCCCCTTGAACGTAGAACTACTTAAACCTAACTAACCTAAGGACATCACACACATCCATGCCCGAGGCAGGATTCGAACCTGCGACCGTAGCGGTCGCGCGGTTCCAGACTGTAGCGCCTAGAACCGCTCGGCCACTCCGGCCGGCGCGCGGGACAGTCGGAAGCTGCTCTGGTCCGGTGGCTAAGTGTAAATCGTTCTGTTGTTTCTCAAATGTGGCGACAGTTAATAGAGACCGAAACAGTATACCGAAGACGAGGGCAGGGCCGACCATGTATCAGAAAGAGAGGAGTGTTATTTGGCTGTAAAGGGACGGCGGTACCGCCTTAGTACTGCACGGCACTGGACTTCTTGTATCGAGACAAACGGTGACACAAAGCTTCGGCATAGTGGCCTGTACTGTCGGAAACCTGCTGCATGTGTGCATCTGATGCGCCTTCACAGAAGGGAACGTCTAGAGTGGAGTCGTCAACATATCACCTAGACTTCGAACGGTGGGCCTATGTTCTTTTCACAGATGAATCCCGATTTGGCCTGGAGAGTGATTCTCCAAGCTTTCGCATCTGGAAGGAACGTGGAACATGATTTCTGGACCCAAGCATTGTGGAAAGAGACCGATATCCAGGAGGATCCCCCCTAGTGGTGAGGGCAGGGATCATGTGGATCACTTTAACACCTTTTCATGAAATTTAACGGATGAAACGGCAAGGTTTAACTGCTGTTAGATATCGTGACGAGATCTTGGAACCTCATCAGCGGTTGTCGCGAGGTGATGCGGACCCACACTTCGTATTAATGGACGATAATGCTGGACCTCATAGAGAACGCGTGGCTGATGTTTTCTTGGAAACGGAAAATGTTGCAGACATGGAGTGGCCTGCACGCTCTCCCGATTTGAATCCCATAGAGCATGTGTGGAATGCACTAGGGAGACAGGTTGCATCACGTCAGCATCCACTAACCACTTTCCAAGACTTGCGAGCAGCTCTGGAGGAAGAATGGGCGTTATTGTCTCAACTTGTGACTGATGACGTCATTCACTGGATGCCCCGTTGTTGTCGGACCTGTTTTGCTGCCAGAGATGGTCACACCCAATAGAAAGCACATTAACCAGTTCTCGGAATGTGTATGCTAATCCGTTAAGTTGGAAAAAAAACGAGACCATTTTCGTCCACCATTATGCAATAGCAGTTATTTATGTTCTGTATTCTTTACACTGTTTCCACCTTACTATCATCTGTTGATACTGTTTCGTTCAAATGGTTCAAATGGCTCTGAGCACTATGGGACTCAACTGCTGTGGTCATAAGTCCCCTAGAACTTAGAACTAGTTAAACCTAACTAACCTAAGGACATCACACACATCCATGCCCGAGGCAGGATGATACTGTTTCGTGGCAAAATAAACACAAACTAGCAGAATTTCCGTTTGTTGCTTTAATTTTGGACACGGGTGTGCATGCATATGAATGTAGCTGCCTAAGTTAGTTGTGACAACTGCCACTCTCGAGCCACTCTCAACCAAAATCGCTTTTCGTCTTACTTAATCTCAGTGTAAGCTGCATTCATGATTCTGTAGACACCTCAACTGAATTCTACTTTTTTCCAAACGGCCGCAGCATGTCAGGCGTAACTTCACGCTCCGAACCAAGCAAGTACAGCCAGTTAAGGTTGTGTAAAAACTACCTATGATGAATTTCAGAAACAAAACTCAACATACCCCACATGTGGTGAATGACGTGACCATGCAAATGGTTCATATCAATCTAGCCACTAATTCTGAAATCAGTCACTGAGGGAATTACAGACATTTTTAAGGTCAAGCGGCACTGTACCATTTTGTTGGAAGTACATTTAGTATCGTTGATCGTCATAACAACTTAGTGAATTCAAAACTTTTATAGCACAACGAGGTTCACTAATGAGTTGTCTGATCTCGTATGAGAGAAGTAAGGGCCACGAATTTCGCTCTGTATTGAGATACAGAAAATATTACCTCAAGATTGCCCCAAACAATCCGACCATTGTGAGTGGAGCGGAAAGCTGACTCATTACCTACATATAATTATGTTTCCAATAAGATGCTTATCTTCACCGTATTTAAAACGCTTTACGATCAAACTATAGTTCTTGAGCCATTATAAATCTACTTGTTTTAAAGATGCAAGACAGTCTTCCGTGGAACAGTCATGATAAGAGATGCGAACAGTCATGATAAGAGATGCGCTCTGGGACGACTTAATAGGACTGTCAACCAAAAATTTCCTCATTGGCTTAATAACCTCTGGCACTTGCAGATTCTCTGAACATTTTTGATGAAGTACATAATGACAGACTTTGATTTTCTGTACCACGAGACACAGAACGACGCAAGAAGGACCTCTGGGTCGTCATAATTGAATACCATAAAGGCAGCTTACAACCCATGTCAAATTAGCTCGCTTGGATATGTGATTGATTAGCATTTCAGCGCAACTGCATAGAGCACGATTGACGTCATCTACACTACGTGAAAAAAGATTACGTAGTGGGTCAGAAATTGCGTTTGACTGCTGGTTGTTGGTGAGAAAATCGTGTTGCTCTTCGTGTAAGAAGAAGAAATGTTCTGTCAACACGTTTAAAAAATCGACAGCGGCAGGATTATGGTCCATCAACGATGGGGTTTATCATTCCGCGATACTGCTGCTCGCGTTGCTCAGTATCCGACGACTGTCATACGAATGTGGAAAGAACGGGTTAAGGAGGACCACTTTCAATACCACGCAAGATCTCAATCGCTCCACACGACTAGCGCCTCAGAAAGCTCATACAGTGTTCGCTCACCGATGCAGGATTCTACAGCAGCGTCATATACTTCGAGCTGGGTTTGTTTGTAGCTACGAGCTCCCAGGACGGCTTCCCTTGATATGGCTCACAGGGAGGAGAGTCAACAGTGGTGCAGTTAACGACCATATTGAATGCTGAGATGGTATGTCTTTTCAGGAGGGACCTGGTTGACTTTAGGGCATTACAGTGAACGTATTCGCGTGAAGATGCTCCGAGGAGAACTAACATGCCAGATTCATTCGACATCATCATACGAGCCCAGAACCCGCGATCATCTCTGGTTTGCACAGCTGGTTATTTTGAAAGCATCTGTTACATCTGTCATGTTGAAATTGGTGGGTGTAACCACCTTCGAGGTTTCTGTGATGTTATCTTTCAAGAAGATACCGTAGGACTGCACTTGCTCGTGCTGTCCTGACCTACCTTCATACGGAGAGTGTTTGACTGCTACACTGGCCAGCATGTTCCCCACAAGTCTTACCCCCTTGAAAACGCCAGGTCGTGGTTTGTCCACAGACTGGAACGCCACCAATCGCCAGCCACTAGGACTGATTAACTCTGGCACAGAGTTGAAGCAGTATCGACGCTGCACCCGCATCTACCATCCAATATGACTTCGCCTCGATGCTCAGGCGTTGTTGCCGCTGGAGGTGGGTGCTCTGTCTTCTGAATTTCGCACTCTGTATGTCCCAAGACAGATAAATTTAATAATGTACTCCTCCTAGTATTCTTCCTCGTGCTGCAACTTTAATGGCCAGCGGTGTACAATTATGAAATAGCGCATTCCAGTCGGCGCAACAAAGATTACGGCAGGATCAAACAATAACAAAAGCGTCTCCTTGAAGGAGAAGGTGTGAAGAGAAGAGAGTGGAGTACTTTAGGCAGATTACAGCTTCAGGTAGACAGTACAGTGCAGACGGAGTTGGCAGGCAGAGTGTGGGCGAGCGCCGCCGCAGCCCTTCCCCTGTGCGCACGCGCGTGCGCGCCGTGCCGCGCGGACAAGGCCAGTGGCTGCAGGCGGACAGAAGCGGTCCCTCCACATTCCTGCGGCGCGCCAGGTCACTCACACTCGCCTGCAGTTCCTCCAGGCCATTCCGGCCGACAACAACGGCGGGGCCTGCCTGCCGCCTGCTGCAGACTCGCTCCCCTCGCGCCTCCCGCGCACGCTGGGTCGTGGGAACGCACGAACTTGACTCATCTCGACAAAGTGTCCCCTCTCCCCCGGCCCTCTGCAGACCACAAACTACGCAGCCGCCGCCGCGCCGCGTGAGACTGCTATAAATGCACCTGCCATAAATTAAATGCGTACTCGAAGCGCGATCGTGCAACACAGTACGGATGGGAGATGACGCGGAAAGGAGAATGTTCCGAGAGAGGGGAGGGGGGAGGAGGGAGGGAGGTAGGAAGAAAGGTAGTCTTGACTACAAATTATTCTCCCTTATTTAGCACCTGCATTCACTTCATAAAATCACGAAAACTGGAAAAATTTCTGGAAGGGCCCAACACATCGAAGGTGCTTGTGAGATGAAGAAAGTAGAAGTAGTAGTAGCAGTAGTAGTAGTAGTAGCAGTTGTTGTTGTTGTTGTTGGTGGTGGTGGTGGTGGTGGTGGTGGTTGTGTTGAGGTATTCAGTCCGAAGAGATGTTATTGTTGTTGTTGTTTGGTTGGTTGGTTTGTGGGATTGAAGGGACCAGACGTTGTTGTTGTTGTTGTTGTTGTTGATTATGATGATGATGTGTTCTGTCTGGAGACTGGAATAATGAAGCTCTCCAAGTTAGTATCTCCTCCACAAACCTCTTCATCTCTGCTTAACTACTGCAACCTACATCTTTCTGAATCTGCTTCCTGATCCATCTCTTGGTTTCTCTCTCTCTCTTCGACTTTTACTCCGCGCACTTCCCTCCAACACTAAATTGGTGATCCCTTGATGTCTCAGAACTGTGCCCTACCAACTGATCCCTTCGCCTTGTAAGATTGCATCACAAACGTTTCTCCCAATTCTGTTCAGTACGTTCTCATTAGTTTCATGATCTACCCACCTAATCTTCAGTATTTTTCTCTACTGCCACATTTCAGGAACTTCTATTCTCTTCTCCTCTGAACCGTTTACCATCCGTGTTTCACTTACATAAAAGGCGACGCTTCAGAAAGGACTTCCTAATATTTAAATTTATATTAAATGTTAACAAACTACTCTTTTTCAGAAAAGATTTTCTTGCTGTTGTCAGCCTGAAATTTAGATCCTCTCTACTTTCGCCATCATCAGTTATTTTTCTGGCCAAATAGCGAAATTCACAGACTTCTTTTAGGGTTTCACTTCCTTAGCTAATTCGCTCAGTATCGCCTCATTTAAAACAGTCATAGTCAACTGTTCTCTGTTCAAAATACTATCCAATTCGTTCAACTGTCCTCCCAAGTCCCTTGCTTTATGTAAAGAACACAATGTCCTCGACAAACCTAAATGTTTTTATTTCTTATTTCGAACTTTTTAAACTTCTCCTTGGTTTCCTTCACAGTTGCTCAATGTACAGATTGAATAACCTCAAGGATAGGCTTCTCAACTACAGCTTCCCTGCCACAACTTTCGACTCTCATAACTGCAGTCTGGTTTCCGTACAGGTTGTACGAGGGCTGATCAACAAAGACAGACCGATTTTTTTCGTTGTTTACATAATCTTTTTCAAAGTACTTCCCTCCTACTTTAATGCACTTTTTGTAGCGTCTCTGCCAGTCCTTGAACGTCAGCTCTTTATGAATCACCTCACTTTTTTGGAGCTGTGCTTCAGTCTTCAAATCGAATGCCTCGAAGCTTTGTCTTAATGATGAGAATAACAAAAAATTGATTGTGCAAGATGGGGCTATAAGGCGTATGCGGTACACAGGTAATGAATTTTGCCAGAAACTGTATGACTTTACTTGTGATGTGAGGTCACGCATTGTCATGGTGAAGTCGCCACCCCGTCCGAGAAAGTTCTGGTAGTTTTCTTGCAATGTGGTTCAAATGGCTCTGAGCACTATGGGACTTAACATCTGAGGTCATCAGTCCCCTAGAACCTAGAACTAATTAAACCTAACTAACCTAAGGGCATCACACACATCCATGCCCGTGGCAGGATTCGAACCAGCGACCGTAGCGGTCGCGCGGTTCCAGACTGTAGCGCCTAGAACCGTTCGGCCACCACGGCCGGCTTAGTTGGGTAGAGATCTGTGGTGCAGACCTCTCTGTTGTCATTGCCTTGTAGTGGCTTGTGAAGATGAAGGGGGAAAAAAAAACGAGATTCGAGCAATGATTAAGTAATTTGTAAAGAAAAGTATGAAGCCACAGGAAATTCACGCCGATTTTCAGAACACATTGAGGGACTCCGCATCTTCAGATTCAACTTTGTCAAGTGGGCAAAAAAGTTTGAATTTGGTCGGTACAGCTTAGATGATGAACCGCGTAGTAGTAGGCCAAGATATACCATTACCCCAGAAATTATTGCAAAAGTGCATTAAATAGTCATGAAGGATCGCCGACTGAAAGTGCGAGAAATTGGTGAAGCTGTAGCGATATGTGAACGGGCGTATCCCGTTTTAAAAGTGCAATTCAATATAAGAAAATTATCTGCTACTTGGTTGCTGCGATTCTTAACGCAGGATCAGAAACGCATCAGAATGGAAATGTCCAAACAATGTTTGACCCTTTTCCAGCGCAACCAGAAAGATTTTGTGCGCCGGTTTGTGATCACAGACGATTTTTGGGTCTTCTACTAAGAGACAAAACAACAGTAAAAGCAGTAGAAACATGTTGATTCACTACCACCAAAGAAAGCAAAGGAAATACGGTTGGCGGGAAAGGTCATGACGGGAGTTTTCCGGGGTGTGAAAGGGACTCTGCTGGTATATTATCTTCCCACTGCTCAAGCAATTAGGGGACAATAGTACGCTAGCCTCCTGGAACAACTATAGCAAAAGATACGCGGAAAAAGGCCAAGTTTGGCAAGGAATAAAGTCAGCTTTCATTATGACAATGTGCGTCCACAAACAAGTGCCATTGCCATGGCAAAAATTCATGAACCAAGATACGAATAAGAATTGTTGTCACACCTAGCTTATTCGTCTGGCTTCACCCCATCTCTCCCCCAAGCTCAAAGTTTTCTTCAATGGACAGATATACCCTTCAAACGAAGAACTGGCAGCTGATGTTGGCGAGTATTTTGCAAGCCTGGAGGAATTTAATTTTCGAAATGGGATCAAGGCACTGGAACATCGCTGGATCAAGTGCATTGATGTACAGGGAAACAACATTGAAAACTAAAACAAAGTTCACTGAAGGAAATCGTTTCTTTCCATTCTGTTTCTGGATCTTTTCAAACGACCAATGTGCCATATTCCTTTCCCATGTTTTAGTCCAACGTTACCTAATACTCCCACTTAAACCCTCATCAACCTCTGATTCCTTCAGATTATCAGAGTCCCATCCTCTTAATTTACTACGTTTCCGCAATTTCTTCAACTTTAATCTTCAATTCATGACAGCTAAATAATGGTCAGTGTCCACATCTGCCCATGGAAATCTTTAGTTTATAATCAGGTTACAAACCCTACGGATTACCATTGTACAATCAATCTGAAGCCTCCCAGTGTCCCTAGGTCTCTTCCTTCTTTCATGAGTTTAAACGTAGTGACAGCGATCATTAATTTATGCTCTGTGCAGAATTCTACCAGGTGGCATCGTCTTTCATCCTTTTCTCCTAGTCCATGTTCTCGTGCTAGGTTTTCTTCTTTTCTTTTTCTACTATCTAATTCCAGCACTCATCACAAATTTTCGTCTCCCTTAACTTTTCCTTGTTAAAATATATGAATAAAATATGAAATTCGTATATATAATGAATAAAAATCCATCATCTGCCTGCACATCGGTATATCCTATAAAGGTTTTGAGCTTAAGGTCCATCATCGGGGTTTCCACGTTTCATTTGAACCTTTCATCTACATCTACATTTATACTCCGCAAGCCACCCAACGGTGTGTGGCGGAGGGCACTTTACGTGCCACTGTCATTATCTCCCTTTCCTGTTCCAGTCGCGTATGGTTCGCGGGAAGAACGACTGTCTGAAAGCCTCTGTGCGCGCTCTAATCTCTCTAATTTTACATTCGTGATCTCCTCGGGAGGTATAAGTAGGGGGAAGCAATATATTCGATACCTCATCCAGAAACGCACCCTCTCGAAACCTGGCGAGCAAGCTACACCGCGATGCAGAGCGCCTCTCTTGCAGAGTCTGCCACTTGAGTTTGTTAAACATCTCCGTAACGCTATCACGGTTACCAAATAACCCTGTGACGAAACGCGCCGCTCTTCTTTGGATCTTCTCTATCTCCTCCGTCAACCCGATCTGGTACGGATCCCACACTGATGAGCAATACTCAAGTATAGGTCGAACGAGTGTTTTGTAAGCCACCTCCTTTGTTGATGGACTACATTTTCTAAGGACTCTCCCAATGAATCTCAACCTGGTACCCGCCTTACCAACAATTAATTTTATATGATCATTCCACTTCAAATCGTTCCGCACGCATACTCCCAGATATTTTACAGAAGTAACTGCTACCAGTGTTTGTTCCGCTATCATATAATCATACAATAAAGGATCCTTCTTTCTATGTATTCGCAATACATTACATTTGTCTATGTTAAGGGTCAGTTGCCACTCCCTGCACCAAGTGCCTATCCGCTGCAGATCTTCCTGCATTTCGCTACAATTTTCTAATGCTGCAACTTCTCTGTATACTACAGCATCATCCGCGAAAAGCCGCATGGAACTTCCGACACTATCTACTAGGTCATTTATATATATTGTGAAAAGCAATGGTCCCATAACACTCCCCTGTGGCACGCCAGAGGTTACTTTAACGTCTGTAGATGTCTCTCCATTGAGAACAACATGCTGTGTTCTGTTTGCTAAAAACTCTTCAATCCAGCCACACAGCTGGTCTGATATTCCGTAGGCTCTTACTTTGTTTATCAGACGACAGTGCGGAACTGTATCGAACGCCTTCCGGAAGTCAAGGAAAATGGCATCTACCTGGGAGCCTGTATCTAATATTTTCTGGGTTTCATGAACAAATAATGCGAGTTGGGTTTCACACGATCGCTGTTTCCGGAATCCATGTTGATTCCTACATAGTAGATTCTGAGTTTCCAAAAACGACATGATACTCGAGCAAAAGACATGTTCTAAAATTCTACAACAGATCGACGTCAGAGAGATAGGTCTATAGTTTTGCGCATCTGCTCGACGACCCTTCTTGAAGACTGGGACTACCTGTGCTCTTTTCCAATCATTTGGAACCTTCCGTTCCTCTAGAGACTTGCGGTACACGGCTGTTAGAAGGGGGGCAAGTTCTTTCGCGTACTCTGTGTAGAATCGAATTGGTATCCCGTCAGGTCCAGTGGACTTTCCTCTGTTGAGTGATTCCAGTTGCTTTTCTATTCCTTGGACACTTATTTCAATGTCAGCCATTTTTTCGTTGGTGCGAGGATTTAGAGAAGGAACTGCAGTGCGGTCTTCCTCTGTGAAACAGCTTTGGAAAAAGGTGTTTAGTATTTCAGCTTTACGCTTGTCATCCTCTGTTTCAATGCCATCATCGTCCCAGAGTGTCTGGACATGATGTTTCGAGCCACTTACTGATTTAACGTAAGACCAGAACTTCCTAGGATTTTCTGTCAAGTCGGTACCTAGTATTTTACTTTCGAATTCACTGAACGCTTCACGCATAGCCCTCCTTACGCTAACTTTGACATCGTTTAGCTTCTGTTTGTCTGAGAGGTTTTGGCTGCGTTTAAACTTGGAGTGAAGCTCTCTTTGCTTTCGCAGTAGTTTCCTAACTTTGTTGTTATACCACGGTGGGTTTTTCCCGTCCCTCACAGTTTTGCTCGGCACGTACCTGTCTAAAACGCATTTAACGGTTGCCTTGAACTTTTTCCATAAACACTCAACATTGTCAGTGTCGGAACAGAAATTTTCGTTTTGATCTGTTAGGTAGTCTGAAATCTGCCTTCTATTACTCTTGCTAAACAGATAAACCTTCCTCCCTTTTTTTATATTCCTATTAACTTCCATATTCAGGGATGCTGCAACGGCCTTATGATCACTGATTCCCTGTTCTGCACTTACAGAGTCGAAAAGTTCGGGTCTGTTTGTTATCAGTAGGTCCAAGATGTTATCTCCACGAGTCGGTTCTCTGTTTAATTGCTCGAGGTAATTTTCGGATAGTGCACTCAGTATAATGTCACTCGATGCTCTGTCCCTACCACCCGTCCTAAACATCTGAGTGTCCCAGTCTATATCTGGTAAATTGAAATCTCCACCTAAGACCATAACATGCTGAGAAAATTTATGTGAAATGTATTCCAAATTTTCTCTCAGTTGTTCTGCCACTAATGCTGCTGAGTCGGGGGGTCGGTAAAAGGAGCCAATTATTAACCTTGCTCGGTTGTTGAGTGTAACCTCCACCCATAATAATTCACAGGAACTATCCACTTCTACTTCACTACAGGATAAACTACTACTAACAGCGACGAACACTCCGCCACCGGTTGCATGCAATCTATCCTTTCTAAACACCGTCTGTGCCTTTGTAAAAATTTCGGCAGAATTTATCTCTGGCTTCAGCCAGCTTTCTGTACCTATAACGATTTCAGCTTCGGTGCTTTCTATCAGCGCTTGAAGTTCCGGTACTTTACCAACGCAGCTTCGACAGTTTACAATTACAATACCGATTGCTGCTTGGTCCCCGCATGTCCTGACTTTGCCCCGCACCCGTTGAGGCTGTTGCCCTTTCTGCACTTGCCCGAGGCCATCTAACCTAAAAAACCGCCCAGCCCACGCCACACAACCCCTGCTACCCGTGTAGCCGCTTGTTGCGTGTAGTGGACTCCTGACCTATCCAGCGGAACCCGAAACCCCACCACCCTATGGCGCAAGTCGAGGAATCTGCAGCCCACATGGTCGCAGAACCGTCTCAACCTCTGATTCAGACCCTCCACTCGGCTCTGTACCAAAGGTCCGCAGTCAGTCCTGTCGACGATGCTGCAGATGGTGAGCTCTGCTTTCATCCCGCTAGCGAGACTGGCAGTCTTCACCAAATCAGATAGCCGCCGGAAGCCAGAGAGGATTTCCTCCGATCCATAGCGACACACATCATTGGTGCCGACATGAGCGACCACCTGCAGATGGGTGCACCCTGTACCCTTCATGGCATCCGGAAGGACCCTTTCCACATCTGGAATGACTCCCCCCGGTATGCACACGGAGTGCACTTTGGTTTTCTTCCCCTCCCTTGCTGCCATATCCCTAAGGGGCCCCATTACGCGCCTGACGTTGGAGCTCCCAACTACCAGTAAGCCCACCCTCTGCGACTGCCCGGATCTTGCAGACTGAGGGGCAACCTCTGGAACAGGACAAGCAGCCATGTCAGGCTGAAGATCAGTATCAGCCTGAGACAGAGCCTGAAACCGGTTCGTCAGACAAACTGGAGAGGCCTTCCGTTCAGCCCTCCGGAATGTCTTTCGCCCCCTGCCACACCTTGAGACGACCTCCCACTCTACCACAGGTGAGGTGACGAAGCAATCGAATTTGAAGTTTTGTTTTCATACAAACGCAGAAGGCATACGAGCGCTGATAAAAAAATAACTATTTCGCAATAAAATGTCTGCCTAGTGTGATAATCTGCTCACTGGTAGTTAACATTGAAATTTCTCTTAGTTGTTTGATTTTGACTTGACCCATATTGTCGTCATCCTGTTGTATGAAAACGTAAAAACTAAAAATCCCTTGAGACAAAAGACATTCGCTTTAAGTATTTCCGCCAGGAGAAAAATTGTTATACTATGATACCATGGGTGGGATTCTTGAACTAAATTGTTATTCATAAGAATGTATCTCTCATGTCTCTGTGTGCCATACGAAACCGTAACGGACTCGTTGAAAGCATTTCTAAGATTGCAGTTAAATATTGTGCTTTCTCAGTCGAAAATACACTTTATTTTTCTACATGGTTCTTATGTGCTTCAGAGCGCACAGACATTTTTAAGGTGCACAGATACGGTCGATCAAGTCAGACTTTTGTAGTTCTGCAAAATACTCATCTACAGAATCATTAACCTAATCGCTGGACGCAAAATGTTTTCCACTCACACATGACTACAGTTTTAAATGTGGGTACAGATACAAAATCTAGTGGATACAGTCGACGTACAAGCAGTACCAAAAATCCTACAATTTCTCAATACCAAATGAACGTTGTGGGCAGGTCCGTAGCCCTCGTGAAACACACACTGCTTTATTTTGCAAACGAGAATCTTTTCGTGTTTCATTTTATCCAGTTGGTGCCAAAAGAGGTGCTTACGATTCGCCAGTTGCTGTTTTACCCCTTGCTTTTTGCAGCAAGATTTCTTTTTGCAGTAATAACTGTTTTTGCATGCCAGAAAATACTGGTTCTAAGCTATAATTTTTCTACAAGACAAGATCTACTTGGCCTTTCTTGTGCAAGGAAATCGCCTATCGCCTAACAATTTGATTGCTGCTTCGTTTATAGCGGGAAATAATAGTGTGTGTAATCCACATTCAGAAATCTGTGAAAAAATCTGTTGGATTATTTTTTTAAACTGATCGAACTTTGTTCAGGAATTGATGTCGCACTGCTTTCGGACAGTATTCGACAATACGACGTTTATACAGAAGAAACCTTTCCCATAGCTTATTCTCCTCGTAAAATGTTTCGCACGCTCTTCTGGTATGCATGCGGCCCTAGTTATTGTGAAATACTGGGATGTCCTTCACGTGGATCATTATGAAGAGAGCAGACACGTTTCAGTTCAGCCACCCATTTCTGAAATGTTGAAACTCATGAGGTATAACTGTCATAAACTTACACTAGCTTCTGATGCGCCTCTCTTGGCAAGAAAGCGTTGAAGCCAAATAATTTTATGGCAGCCCAGTATTTTAGTTCGTCATCCTGAAAGAAATGTGGCAACATCGGAGCCATGTTGCCAACATCTACTGCATCAGTCATTAGCAACATCCACATGAGGGACAACACAAACCGCCCTGCAGCAGCTCCAACCAACAACACAGCAGCAGCTACGCAGATCCCAACACCGACTGGATTCCCACGAGTCATCTTACACAACCATGGGAACCGAAGCCATCTAAAGAAAACGTTTTCGAAAAGATACAAACCAACAACATACTACTCAAAGGTATCGGGGGAACATGGCACACTGTACATATCTACTAAGGCTGAGTACACAAAACCATTACGCTTCCTCACGGAAAGCAAAGTCGAACACGTCACGTACAGAAAAAACAGGGGTACTTAATGAAGGGAATAGACTCACGAACACCTAACTAACCTTCGGCTGGGGATGCATAAGCCCGAGCCACATGACGGGATTCCGATTGGTTCAGATGGCTCTGAGCACTATGGGACTTAACATCTATGGTCATCAGTCCCCTAGAACTTAGAACTACTTAAACCTAACTAACCTAAGGACAGCACACAACACCCAGCCATCACGAGGCAGAGAAAATCCCTGACCCCGCCGGGAATCGAACCCGGGAACGGGATTCCGAACACACAGAAAACTCCATGGTAGTGCTGGCTGACACAGCCAAACCGCGCCACCTGCTGAAGTTTATAAGTTCGTCCTTCACATGAAAGTAGAAATTATACAATCCACCGCGAGTCCCACAACAATGCCACCGCTGCCAGCGGTTTGCGAATACTGTCACAAGATGTGGCGTGGCAACCCGCTGCCGCAAATGCACTTGGAGCCATCAGACCCAACACTGCACACAGAAACAGACTAACGCAAAAGCGTCAACTGCGGTGAACCCCTGTGGTGAACTACAAAGAGGCACTGAAGCGCAAAAACGCCGAAGACGACAAAGCAATCACCACCATAACAGCTCCAAACCCTACCTTCTCCCACGACCAGTGAGGAGCGGAGTCTCATTCGCTGACGTAGTCAGTAGCACTACCAGTGGCGAGAAGAGGCAGAGGACGCTTAGCGCCTTGCACACTCACAACCAACACCCACGGCAACAGACAGACAGTCCGCACTGACAACACAAGCCATCGCAACTGCAGTTCTTTACAACACAAGAACCAATGCACAACACGACTCTGTTCCCTGAAATTGCGGACTGCAAGAGGCACGGAAAGTACAACAAACACGCATATCCAAGTGCAACCACAACCTGAGAGAAGGAGAATGAATACCAACAACAAAAAATGGGGACACTCCTACACCACAACAGCCACATCAACAACAGGTCAACCAAATGCAGGCACACAGCTCGGACAGTTGAACCCTGACCCACACTACACCCCTCCCCCCCCCCCCCCTCCCCACCAGAACCACAGCACAGTTGCCACCATAACGAACCTGCACAATCAACACAGAAGACCACCCATACACCATGCCAACAAAAGAATAAGTGGCCGATAACAGATCCACTAACACACAGGCCACCAAAAACATGACGTCAGGAGGAATAATGGAAACACTATTCCCCAACCAAACGCTGACTTAGATGATCAAGGTCTTTGGCTTCGTCACCACACTTGGCACACAGCTCCTCACAGCTGACCCGGCCAGCACTGGGCTATCATAATAAGCTTCTTCAGCAAACTCCTCAAACTCTTTCATGGTTAAAAAAATGGCTCTGAGCACTATGGGACTTAACATCTGAGGTCATCAGTCCCCTATAACTTAGAACTACTTAAACCTAACTAACCTAAGCACATCACGCACGTCCATGCCCGAGGCAGGATTCGAACCTGCGACCGTAGCAGTCGCGCGATTCCGGACTGAAGCGCCTAGAACCGCTCGGTCACCACGGCCGGCTTTCATGGATCTCATACCACACATGCTCGTCACGCAAACAACATAACACTGACACAGATCTTGTTCTTGAACGCAGACGTTATCACGAACAATGCTGAACCAGTCGCGTTCACGGAGTGGAAGTGTCCGTATCGCTCTCGTTAACGAAACCAATCTCAAACCACAACTTCGCTCTTCAGGTTATTGCGTCTGTCGTACCGACCGACAGGGCGACTGGGAAGCAGGTGGAACAGCGTTCGTCACACACAAAGACAGAAAATATGTACAAACAGCTCCCTGAGCTCAAAGGTTAGAGGCCACAGCTATAAGGGTCAAGTTCGATGGATCCTACAATGTACTGACATCGCTATACAATCCACCTAACAGCATCATAGCACGCGATTTCAGCACAATACGGCCGAAAGTGTTTAAACATTGGGGCCGATGACCTCAGCAGTTTGGTCCCTTAGGAATTCACACACACACACACACACACACACACACACACAC
Organism: Schistocerca cancellata; assembly: GCF_023864275.1. Classification (NCBI taxonomy): domain Eukaryota; kingdom Metazoa; phylum Arthropoda; class Insecta; order Orthoptera; family Acrididae; genus Schistocerca; species Schistocerca cancellata. The sequence continues at coordinate 211,315,709 of NC_064631.1, forward strand.
ACACACACACACACACACACACACACACACACACACACACACACACACACGCGCGCGCGCGCGCGCTTTTAAACATTCCGGCCTTTCAGTCACTAACCCGGGAGCAGAATGCAGGCACTCTCATTGGTCATTCATTTCCCTCTACTAACAGCACAGCTCTGGGACTGCTACTTCCCGCCAGAACTTTTTACAAGGGTATTTCCTACAAGTGCACGAGAAGACGGGACAACCACTAGTCCTTCAGCGAGCCTAGTAGGCTCCGACTACAACCCACGATTAGGAAAAGACCAACCATTAAGTTCCAGGCCCATATCCGCTGGATCTTGCTGTCTTAACATCTAGATGACGAACCCACGGTGTAGGCTGATGTGATATCTTACACAAGGGTATTTTACAAATCGCCAAAAATAAAACAAGTTAGCTCTTCCCTTTCTTCTTCTTCTTCTTCTTCTTCTCCTCCTCCTCCTCCTCCTCCTCCTGTTACCTTTATCCCACTTCTACATGGCGTCGGCACGATAACTATCGCAATTGACATTATTAATGACAGAAGATTGTCAGATGCCCTTCCTGTCGACACCCCTTCACCTCCCATTCTGGATTACTTGCATCAATTGTTATTCGCGTAAAAGCGTGCGAACGTTCGAATCGGTTAACTGACATGTGCACCTAGTCGAACGTGAAAAACGGCCTAAAAGCCACACCTAGGCGCCTCGTTAATCCGCCATGCAAATTTGATCCAAGGTCCGCGCGTCCTCCAGAATACCCGAAGCAGCTTGCTAACACGCGCGGGTATCCGAGCGGGTATCAAGTTAGCACCTGACTTATGATGATTCGCAACAAGTACTGCACCAGAAATTTGTAATATCTGATTAGTATTTGTTCTGGCCGAGAACTTCTTACTTTGCCCTCTTTAGTGATTGGATTAAAGCTAACGCCGACAAAGGCTAGTGTCCTGAAAACGTATCGATGAAGCTGCTGAGTGTAACTTCCCAATCCCACAACAATGAGATTAGTCCAGAAAGGTTTGGAATTTAACGTAAACTGTTCGCGTGCGGTGTAGTACGCCTCCTCCTGCTCTCCTCCATCCTCTCCCCTATTTTTTTTTGGGGGGGGGGGGGAGGGGGGGCAGCCTTCACTCTGCTGGCTTTTGGCGATAATGAACGAGACAAATTAAACGAAGCTTTATTAACGACATCGGAAGGGAGATAATTTTTAAATTTTGGCTGATATGTTTCAGTGACGTGATATCTGTCTGAGAAGCGACCTACTGTATTTCTCGCTGCCATATACATCGAAGCGCCAAAGAAACTGGTACAGGCATGCGTTTTCAAATACAGAGATATGTAAACAGGCAGAATAAGTCGCTGCGGTCGGCAACGTCTATATAAGACAAGTGTCCGGCGCAGTTGCTAGATCGGTTACTGCTGCTGCTGCTGCTGCTGCTACAATGGCAAGTTATCAAGATTTAAGTGAGCTCGAACGTGGTGCTATAGTCGACACACGAGCGATGGGACACAGTATCTCCAAGGTAGCAATGCAGTTGGGATTTTCCAGTAAGAACATTTCACGAATGTACTGTCGTGCTCAAAAGTATCCGAACGACCTGAATTGAATTTCGTCTGATTCGCATACAACATTCATAACGCAGCTGTCTAGCAGGTCCTCTAATCGCTCCTCGGTACAGTCGTTTGACTATTGAAAATGGTTCCAACAAATCACCACTTGAAAACACTGCTCTGTATCGCAATAACTCAAGATGTAAATTAATACCACACACAACAAATATCAGGGAACACCGCATCACAGTTAAGACTGTCCTTAAGGCTTGTAATCTCACATTCATTACAATAAATGTCATACCTGAAATGTTACCACTTTCGTTATTACGTCAGATAGGTAATGCACGTAGTAAGTTCATCAAATTCATAATTTCCTCTTCAGAGTAAGATACCGTACTTTTTATTTAACACAAAATGACTTTAATAATTTAAGTTATTCACGAGCTCCTAGTTGAGAATATGTATGAACTTCAAATGACACGACGAACCGTCTCGTTCCGCTTATGGATTCAAACCCAGGTCATGCAGACTAAGCAAAGATTTCGTGACTGACGGAAACTAACAGTCATTCCTGACTAGGCATACAGAGTGTGATATACCTCGATTTTAGACAGTATCAGTTAGGAAATATCAACTTTAAATTACACAACGTAAACATTTTTAACGGACGCGAATTCCTACCCAGCATCTATTGTCCCTGTTAACGAACTACGAGAGATGTTAAATATTGCGTCCTCACAAGTAACTTACTTGAAATGCAGTGAGAAAGCTTTGTGTTGCACAGGGATTCGAACCCAGAACCCAATCGGATTGTTATCGAAGCACAATCAGCTGTGACATATCGGATTTTCTCGGCAGTAGCAAGATGTTTTAACTGAAATGACGAGACGAAACATTAATTTTTTTCCTTCCCAGGACTCCAACCCGGCACCTATCGCTGTTATATTCTAGAGAAAACGAACGTGACATGTGAGCATGTTTGAACTAGAAATAATTGACGAAGAGCTCGGTGCTGACTGGTAATCTAACCCCACACATATCGTTGTTGACTACACACACAGAGACGTCAGCTACCGAATTTTTCTCCACCAGCAGCTCGGAATAACATCCTTGAACTTACAGTGATCTCGCAAATAGTTCTGTCTCTCACTGGGAGTCAAAACCGTCAGATATCGTTAGTGTTGACAACGAATGAAAATACATTAAAAATCAAAATTATTATCCACCAGCAGATAGGTGTTCTCATGCTAGAGCTTGATAATACATAATGAAAACTTCAGTGCCGGGCCAGGATTCGAACCCATTCACGCGCAATATGTAGAGATGTTGAGGAATCTGCAGTTTTGAACAAACAAGAAATTGTAGTCGAGCTGTATTGTCACGAAGGGATCAAATTGCGCATTAAGGATGGTCTGAGTTGCATTCCCAGTTCAGAACCAAATTTATCGACATACAGAAGCTCAAATAAAAGATGGAATAAGTGTCCTGTGACCCTACAAAGCGTTTGTTTCGTTACTAGAACTAAATAATTAGTATATGGAAAGTAACTGGTGATAGAGGTTCTACATGTCGCCACTCCTGACTTTATTGTGGTTCAGCCAAATGTCTACTTGGTAGAGAAGGAATATCATTTTTAATGTAAATTTCAGACCACAGTGCCATTATACCTTCTTCACTTGGCGTAGCCAGAAGAGAATAGAATCTGTCTCTCCCTATCAAAAATGATCGGCAGAAGTTGGAATCGAACCCAGACCATGAGTATGGCAATCTATCAGCAATCCAACAGACTACCAAATCCTCTTCTCTATGGCTCCTTTTGCTACTGTAACACCGTTGCCCCACACTGGATGGGAATTCTGACACACAGGCTCCCTGTAGTGGTTTGCAGCATGTTCAGCACGTTCATTTACTTGGCTGACCGAATCGCCATGAGCTAGCTGCCTCGGCTACCCAGTCCATACATTCGACTCTATTTAGTAATCACCGAAATAAAATCACGTAACTGCCACCTACCCAGAACTGCCAACAGTGTAGTATGCAGAAATTTAAATAGAAAGTGTTCCTTTCCACTTGAGTTACTCTATTGCGCTATCTGTTTGTTGAAAACGTCATGCAATGCAAAAGAAAAGCTGTAACTATCTGTCTCACAGAAGCCTACATCCGGCCTTACGCATTATCTCACAACACTGTGGAATACGGAAGTTCTGGAAGAATTCTCATTGACTTCTGGAGCTGCTGTAGCTATGATTCAGCTAGTAGTGTAACGGTAATTGTAGTGCACGGTAGACAAAACGTCGCGAGTTTAAATACATTCCCTGCTACGTTTTTTTAAAACGCAATTCTGCTGTATACTGAAGTTATCAATCTAATGGAACTTTGAACGTAATTCCCTTACTTCTCAACCCAAAATAGTCGCATGTGGGAAAAGGGGCCAACTACTGCGACATTTTGTTCTTTTCAGGTTTAATAGACGGCCAGGCAGCAGATGCATCTCGAAACGTTTGTATTATGTATGGGGAGAGCGCATCGTGCCAAAATACGTCAGAAAAGTATTTTCTACATTAGCTGTCGTGTGGTAGTGGCATTTTATTCTTCTTTAAACCTTGTTTGACAGCTTTAACTCAGAACAAGTTTTGTACATGCACCTAATCAATAAACTGCATGTGCATTGTCAGACTGTTATAGATAACATCAGAGAATTCACATATATCGTTGATGATTAATTTCTCTCTCGTGTCTACTTTTGTTTAAACGACACTAAAAGAAACCCTACGAAAAATGTGCACTGTGTTGTAAGAAATGAAATAAAAGTACCCATGATAACCTTACGACGAAAGTCTGTTTTAATAAAGCTGAGTACCTGCACACAAGCGTGCCTCTATCGGACCGAATTTTTAAAACACTAATCACTTAGATTTCGATTGGGTCTGTGTTTAATTGGTATGCTGTGTCATATTCAAGAGGTATGTAAATGTAGCATTTCATAAATAAACTTATGTCTTCCTAGAAACCCAAAATTTGCTTGTCAGCAACGGAAAGAGGCGTTACCTGTTGTGCAGCATTGTAAGTTTATCACCATTGCACTATGAGCCGAAAGTATTTTCTTGCGTTTTCCTTATCGATATTTGATCTGACTGCTTGTAGCTGTTTCACAGAAGGGATAAAAACGTTGCACTCAGCGAGACTGGAATTACGAACCAGAACCATTGCTTTTGTTACAGCACAGCACGTTACGACATAGCTAGCGCAGAGGTATGGCCTGCCTTTCCTATTACGAGACTAATACTGCCTAGAACTCGTAAATCGCTATTTAAAGGACAAGATTAGTTGCGATTTCCACGTGCAACGACTTTCCTGGGCTGAAAACCGTTAATTTACAATCTTTTGTGTCACCTCAAGCGATAATACAAGTGAACTTTGTGGCTTAATTCCGTGCACACCAGGAAGTAACTCGTCGATCACAGAGTCGCCAAACATACCTTGCCTTGTTGCCAAATCTCAGTTACAGTACCAGAAGGAAGAAGACGAACCGATGTGTTCCTACAGAGGGCTGGGAAGTGACCATAGCAGGCACCTCAAAGATGCGGCTGGCACAGCCTGGAATACGTAATGCTTCTGATTCGCATTTCTGTAACTAGGTTTAGGGACTGGAGCGTAGTTACTAATAATACTCAAAACTGACTGTAAACTAAGCATCATAAATCAGTAACTCTCATAGTTGTTTTTATATTTCTTTCGTAAGTGTACTCAAAACTAAAGAACTCATTCATGGACGTTTTCGTGCCTGACCGATAGTCGAGCACAACAAACAAATAAAAATAAAAACATTGTGTGTGTGTGTGTGTGTGTGTGTGTGTGTGTGTGTGTGTGTGTATGTGTGTATGTGTGTATGTGTGTGTGTGTGTGTGGAGAGAGAAAGAGGGAGAGAGAGAGAGAGATAAATATAAAAAAAGACAGAGAGAGAGAGAGAGAGAGAGAGAGAGAGAGAAAATAATTGTTGTAAAGAAATTGCATCATGGTATGTAAAGAAATTTTTCATTAAAATGACATGTTCCACATCATTACAAAATGTCATATTCATGATCTATGGAACAAATATTAATCTAATCTAATCAAACCTAATCTAATCATATCGCTGACTAGCCATGAAGAGTCATGAATTACCGAAATTTTCGCCAATATCAGTAACCAAATCCTAAACTTGAAAATAAAAAACCACAGTTTTTGTAATAAACCGGGACTCCCATCAAGACCCTTTCGTCCCTGTTATTTAACCACGAAAGATGTCTGATATACCTCCATTCAGAAGACACTCACCAACAGTAAGATGTGTGCGTGTTTGAGCTGAAATAACGACACCTATTGCGAATGTTGGCAACACATGAACAGACATTAAAAATGCATGTTAATTTTCACTAGCAGGCCGATGAGCATGTGACAGGGCTTGAAATGAAATTATGAATATTTTTGTACTGGATCAGCATTCAGACCCACATAGTTACCTTTGGAGGAGACCAACATAAGATTGCAGTCTTGGAAAAGGAACGAAATGATTGAACTATACTGCTCCGAGAGATTCAGATCCTCGAGAAAGGAGATACGAATTCTAATCACAGTCCAGCACCAAATTTTTCAACGTCTGTAGTTCAATCAAGTACAAGTAAAATAAGAGCCCTGTTCCTTTAAATGGCTATTGGTTCATCAAATAAAATAAAATTTTCTAATGTAAGTAAGTTACTGGCGACAGTATTTCCGTTCACCATGACTTGTGCCTATGTCATTTCCCAACGTAAACCGTCTCTGCCCAGTAGGTAATGAAGGAACGTGATATTTAATGCGGATTTTGAATTATAACGTCTTCCGTACTAAAACATGTTCATTTCTTCGAAGTAATAGTTACGACTAAAATGTATTTCTGTTTAACCTGAATTTTGCTAAACGAATATAAATTGTCATCTAACACAGATCCTTAAAATAGTTCTATCATGGTTCAGACTCTTGTTTTTTAAGACATATGTGGTAAAATCAACAGCTGCGTATTTGAGACTATTGATTGTGGCAGATATACCCATAAACTGAACCCACCTATCTGTTATAATTGGATCGTCTGCAACAGCATTGATTTAATGATATTACTCTAAACGTTCCAGTGAAATGGTGAATATAATCTGTGTGTCACAATACTGAAAGCTCGAAATTTTGAATGGATTTGACTTCGGTGCTCGTGCGAGTTCTCTGCGTCCTGTGTGGCACTTCGTTTCCGGTTGCCTTGTGAGTCGGTTCTTACTTCTGTCAAGGCGACATGTCAGAGCTCAGTGAGTTTGATAAAGGTCTATCCTAGCACTTTCTGAAGACGGGTACTGTATCAGTGCCATTTTCCGTGTTATGGGACACAGCAAATCCACTTTTCATCTCTGGCTGAAGAGGATGGAAGATGAAGGCCACGTAAACCGTCATCGTCGCTCTGGGCGCCCACGGACTACCACAGAGGATGAAGACAAGGGTATTCTCCGCTGCAGTGATGAGGACCCTTTCAGGAGCAGCAGAGAAATTAAAAACATCCTGCAGCTAACAGTAAGCAGGTAGACTATACGTCGTCGGCTCAACGAGGAAGGAAAGTATGGACGGAAATCGGCTGTTAAGGAAATACTGAAAGAGCAACATAGGGCTGCCAGGTTAAATTTCGCACTGGCCTACAGAAGGATGCCACTTCCGTACTGGGACCGAGTTATATTTACCGACGAGAAGGTATTTTCAACTGCTCCAAATAGCTCTGTCCATGTGTATCGACCACGTGGAACCAGATACGAAAGCACAGTGAAAGGTGTGGCCGGGCGGGCGTCTGTCACAGTTTGGGGCTGGAGATCGGCAAATGGTTGCGGCTTGCTGTGGGAACTTGAGCGTCCGCTTTGTAGTGCATATTACTGCAAAATACTGAAAGAAATCATGCTTCCTTCTGTTCGTCAGCGATTTCCTGGAGGTAGAATCATATTCCAACACTGCTGTTCCCCAATCCATACAGCCAATCGTGTAAGACACTGAAAGGAGACAATGAGTTGTTGGACTGGCCTCCAAAAGCCGCTGACCTCAATCCCATAGAGCACGTGTGGGCAAAGAAGGAAAAAATCATTAGGAGCAAAAGACCTGCACCAACATTCAACGCAGCGTTGTCGGAAGCAGTTCACGCTGCGTGGGAAGAGTTTCATCAGAAAGCTTACTGCCTCTGTTCCCCGGCGATTACATGCAGTTGTAGAAGAGGACGGGAACTGGACGCGGTACTGAGGCTACAGTGTTAATAGGAAGAAGACATCGTTTAAAGCACATATTGTTTAATTTCAGCTTAACTTTCTTCAGCGATTAAGATGCTGTGAACAAAAGGAAAACTTCTGCTATTTTAATTTTGTTAGTAAAATTTTAATGTAAAATACATCGCAAATATTTGCATAACAAGACGAAAAATGTTTATTTTAATGAAGAGTCAGTTCTTTCTCATAAGACGCATAATGGCAATGAAGATTGAGGCATCAAAGAGAGACCATTTATATTGTTTAAATTTTCTACTTTTCTGTTTATGCCAACTTGAAGGCACTACATTCAATTCAGTTCTCTTTACTTTGGTGCAGCTACGCGCAAGTGCCAACGCAGGCACAAACAAGAGATTCTTAATTTTAATGCCATGTAGAAGCTATAGTGGCGGCTACATGGCGGCAAATCGGTAAATAGCAATACTAACAGCGCACAAAGGTCTCGAGTTCCATCCCTGGTCAGTTCCACGAATTTTATATCCCATTTTACAGTTATTTCCCCTCGGGCAGTTCAAAATGGCTCTGAGCACTATGGAACTTAACTTCTGAGGTCATCAGTCCACTAGAACTTAGAACTAACTAAACCTAACTAACCTAAGGACATCACACACATCCATACCCGAGGCAGGATTCGAACCTGCGATCGTAGCGGTCGCGCGGTTCCAGACTGTAGCGCCTAGAACCGCTCGGCCACCACGGCCGGCTCCCTCGGGCAGTGTTGGTTGATGTGAAAAATGCCGAGTTGCACTGTGGTCCGAAAGCCACATTAAACTGTAGGTTCCCCTATTAACTGTCTAGGCAAGTCAACTCAAAGATGGGGGGAAAGCAACGGCATACCACCTCCAACAGGACCGTGCCTATTAAAGCACTGTAGTGTTCAAACCAATCTTCTAACTGATGACTGCTTTACTTTACTATGGGTTCCAAAGTTAATGATCTTCAGGTTATTAACATTTTTGTGTTTTCATGCTGTAGTTTTGATACCAGTAAACGTAAGTAACCGGCCGTGCACTGTCACCGTTCCGAGTTGTCAAGGTGATAGACGACGATGCTGTCGACCCCAGTTACAATCTTGGTCATGGCTATGTTTCAGTCGAATACCTATATGTGCCTTTCTGTGTATTTAAAGATATACTTTTATACACTTCGTATGCATCCACATTGATATCCGATAGAGCTGTATTTAGCAACATGAATCAGATATGTTTTCCGAGCAATATATCAGGCAACACGTCAGTGCAGCGAGATTTCGTTTGTGTGTTGCACATGGTGGAAGAAATATTTGTATTTTGCTTGCTTCTGTGAAAGGTTTCACCCCACTGAATGCACGCAAGCTCACGAATAGACTATCAATAATTGGAATTACGCAATAATACACTTAAAAGGTGTATTTTTGCATTATATAACCCGATGAAAATAACTGTAAACAGATTATATGCCCTACTTGCTTATTACTAGCGCTTCTCGATGCTTTCCTCAAAAAATAAAAATAAAAATAAAAAGAGCGAGAGACAGAGAGAGAAAACCGGAAAGAATTTCAAATATGAGCGCGGTGACGCCATGTTCGTCTTGTGATGTAAAACAAGGATAGTTGATAGGTAATATCTCGTTGTACTAGCGATATGTATGGCTACAGGGTTCTTTCTTTTCCCTCTGCAAACAACTAGAACAGAATTTCGTAACGAAGTGGTAAGAACACCTACGCAGTGAGTAAATTAAACACTCAGCCTTTCTTGGTTATTTTGTTAATCGTTAACAATTATCTGTAGTTCAGTAAACATCCTTGATTACTGATTTGTTATTACTACCTTTGTTATTGTCATTCAGCACCTCACAACAGCTCTCCTATCACTCATTGCTGCCGATGCATGTAACGAATGGATCAGGATGAATGGAATGTGGCATGTTTCGCCACGGAGAATATGCACATTTATGTCGGCGTCTTGTGTTCAGGGTAATATGAAAATCTCAGTAACAGAAGACAACAATGGGATGCCGGTGATGCAGGCAATAATACCCAACTATTTCTGTCGATTTAACACCATGACGACAGACAAATTGGCGTCTCAATGTATTTTGATTATACTTCGATAGCCTTCTTGCGACCTCGTTCTAATACCTCGTGGCAGCAGGCTTTTTGAACACCGAGCAATATCACACAAAGGTAGAAGATGGAAGGATACAAAGAAACAATCAGACTCATGTGTGATGATGATGATGTTTGGTTTGTGGGGCGCTCAACTGCGTGGTTATCAGCGCCCGTACAATGACCCAAACTTTGCTCAGTCCAATTTCGCCACTTCCTGGATGATGATGAAATGATGAGGACAACACAAACACCCAGTCATCTCGAGGCAGGTGAAAATCCCTGACCCCGCCGGGAATCGAACCCGGGACCCCGTGCTCGGGAAGCGAGAACGCTACCGCGAGACCACGAGCGGCGGACAGACTCATGTGTGTGGATCCAGTTCATCATTAGAAGACTAACCAAGGGGGAAACATTATTGAAGCAATGAATACGCTGGTTGGTATACATTATTTGTATAGATCACAGATCTGCACTGTGCCCGAATCTGCACTTTAGTTTCTGTCTTAATGGGCATAATTTTTAGTTTCTTCTCTTCTGAATTTTCGAATGAACTGATTATTACGTGACACAGAATAATTAGTTAACTGTGTTTCTTATAGCTTCCATTCCCACCAACATTTTTCTAAATTCTCGTGCAATTCATGAAATTCTACTTGTGCGTTCACAAGGCTGCACATAGATGCACTCGATTTCGAGGTGCAAAGTGTTTATTATCTTACTTTTCGTGATAGGTAGGAAAAGTTGATTTCCAAAGACTTTTTATTGTACTGAAATAATCTTTTGTCACAAAGTAACAGGGTAAGTGTTTTATTCGTATTTATTTTGTGGGAAACTGTAATCGTGATGGAAGTTTATACACCTGAATGTTTGACAACTGGTAGGAGAGGATACTGCATATTAACCGAACCCCGCGCCCCCTTTCCGTATCCTCCTATGACACGAGCACGGGATTCTCCTCGCGTACCGCTACAGAGCTGTTCCTAGCACAACCGAGTATTGGCAACACCATCACAAAAATTTAGCAATGCTGTGACAATGCAATCATTTCCACGTATGATACTGAATTGACTTGCTAAATTCACTTGATATTCCCTTTACATTTGAATGACTTGTGCTATATAACCCATAAACACTGAGACAGAAAATTCAATTTTTTGGCTAAAGAAATGCTATTCTTCACGTATGTGACAACTTCTATTATCAGAGCGACCAATACCATGATGAGACTGGCGTGCTGGCAGCAGTGTGTCCGTAGCCCCGTGCCCTCGGTCATATCTCATGTTGCAACGGCTCAATGAGTCGTCAGTTCTAACCGTGGCAGGGATCAGTGTGTGTGAGCTTTTCTTTCTGATTTATTTTATGGAGCTGCGAATTTCCAGAAAAAATTCTGTAAGGAAATCTGAAGAAAACCTTTACATGTCAAGTCCTCTTGGTAACTCGACACAACAAGTTGTGTTAATAGTCATAGATCTCGGCTTTCGACTGCCAAGCTGCTTCACAATACAAGCGTCTCTGAAGAAATTCGAATCGACCGTCAATGATACAAATTTCAGTATTGTTCTTCACTTAAGAGTCACATGCCAGGGTGATAAGTATGAAGGAAATGAACCTCTTGATTACTATAGGGCCTCTATGCTAAATTTCCACAGTAGCAATTAGGAACTCTCTCCAAACATTTGCTAACAGCAGCCCTAGCAACTTACTTTTTCCCTGGGTAGCTTCAAATATGGGCAATTTTATTGCCTTAAATTCAATTGAATATTTTAAATATCACTTTTGAACAGCGTTCACTTCTCCATTAATTAATGTATGGACCTCAAAACAAGCAATTTGCCTGAGTAGCTATAGAGCAGGTTCTAAAACGTATTGACACAATGTTTCACATCCATTTACCATAGGGAATCAAAGAAAGAAACCAAACACATTACATTGCATTTACTCTCTGTGCCTTGACTAACACATATGAATCCATGACAAAAATAAATTATTTGAAGAATCTCCTGTGAGAGGAAAAAGAACAGGATGTGACGCTTTAATTATAGAACACTGGATCAGGAACAATGAAATTAATTCTTGTCACATTGATGTATTGCATACTAGTGTAGTAAAATACTCATAAAATAAAAACAGTTTTGTGCCTCCGTTGCCATTGAGTGTGAAACACAAATCATAGACAGATTTTGTGTGTCTCCACTCAACAACATCAAAGCATGTTCACCATCGAGAGTGAGGAGTGGAGCAGATGTTGTCGGCAGAAGGCGAGGTAGTGCAGTGCCTCAGCCCCCACCGGTGGGCAATAAACAGGTCCCAGAGAACTCAAGACGCATGCGGTGTTCAGAGCCAGATGGCCGGTCAAGAAATCTCTCGCTAAAATAGTGTTGAACCAAACTGTTATTACCAATGTGACAGAAAGCGAAATATAATGTAGATTCGCTTGAATTGCACTCATAGCTTCAGCACCGAGAGGAAAGGGGCGACAAAAGTTTTGTCGACGTGTGCTTTCTGTTGCCAGATATCGTATTAGCTAGTCTCGTGTTTTACCTCAAGACTATGGTCGTAGTCAAGACTGATGTACTTAGACTGCAGTCAAGACTTCCTCCGGGAAGTGCCGTGTCAAACATGTTGCCAGATCGAACATATTGCCAGACATAGAATTCTGAGAGGAGCACGACTCTATTGTCCACGTGAACGACTCGGCGGTCAATTTTTTTGTCTGAGACTGTATCTATAACACTTATTGCACGCTGAAGACCCAGAGGAATTAAAAAAACAGAATTACTTTATGAGAGCAACGTTAACTATAGGCAGCATGATGCCTGGTCGGACGAATCTCGTTTCAAATTATATCTAGCGGATGGACGTGTAGGATATGGACACAACCTCATTAATCGATAGACCCTGCATGTCAGCTGGGGACTGTTCAAACTGGTGGAGGGTTTGTAATGGTGTGGGTCATGTGTAGGTGGGGTGATATGCGACCCCTGATATATTTAGATACGACTCTGACATATGACACGTACGTAAGCACCCTGTCTGATCACCTGCATTCATTCATTCACGTCCATTGTGAATTTCGACGGACTTCGGCAATTCCAGCAGGACAATGCGACGCCCCACACATCCAGAATTGCTACAGAGTGGCTCCAGGAACACTCTCCTGAGTTTAAACACAACCGCTGGCCATCGAACTCCTCACACATGAACATTATTGAGCATATCTGGGATGCCGTGCAACGTGCTGTTCCGAAGAGATCTTCACCCCCTCGTACTCTTAAGTATTTATGGACAGCCCTGCAGGATTCATGGATTCAAGGTATCAGTTCCCTCCAGCACTACTTCAGACATTAGTCGAGTCCATGCCACGTCGTGTTGCTGCACTTCTGTATGCTTGCGGGGACCCTACACGACAGTAGGTACGTCTACCATTTTCTTTGGCTCTTCAGTGTACATGACAGAATAACATTTGATTTCTGTCCATCAACAGAGCTGGTACAAAAACCAAATGTTACGTACACGTCATTTGGCAATCAGATAATAATTAATACCAGTTCCAAGATACAGCGTACGCTCAGTAGTGTCCCCAGTTCAGAAGTATGTCTGGATTTGGCAATACCGGTTATTGCAACGCACTCAATAGTTTTCTAATACTTAAAAAAAAGAAACGATCAAGAATATCGTAGCTTCATCGAATAAACGAGGGCTGGTTTCTGGTGAGTGCGACCGCCTTCAATAACGTCTTATAAATATGCAAACAACCTGTCAGAATATCACGTCCAAGGTCTTCACAAGATAGGAAGAGGAAGACGATCATGTCTCGTGGAGAAACCAGTCCGGTAGCATGTGCAAGAAATAAAAAGAAAGTTACAAAAAGAGAATACTCTTGCTGGCATTCTTGTTTTTGTCTACAAAAACTGTGGTACGTGTGTAAATGAAACGCGTCCAACAGTCTTTTTATCAAGTTTCAAGTACATGTTTCCTTACATACACCATGTAGTTAACGTAACGTGCTTATATTCTTAGGAAACAGGGTTTGAATCTCACTATCTTCCACACGATTTACGTTTTCGAGGTTTCCCCTAAAATAGCCTTATGTGTTGGAAATAATGGTTTCTTCCAAAGCTTATAGCCGATTTCCTCACACATACTTCTCCAACTGAGTCAACAGGCTTCCAATTATCTAAATGTTAACCTCAACTATAACCTTTCTTCCTTCTTTCACCATGTACAACGTGTAGGCTTGGTAGGTCGGTATGTTCTAGCTACAAGTAATCATCACACGGCAGCAGTGCCGCTACCTGCTCTGTGGTTAACAGTTTCTTTTAAGGTGTGAAGCACCGTATTTGTACGTCAACTGTCTCTCCACGCTATTATAATTATCTATCTGTCCATGGGATAGTGTACAGAAATTCTACGCCATTTCTGAGAAATATGGCTAACAATTGCTTGCGACCCTTAAAAAACTAAGTGAAGGTGTCCTCATCTGGGAGGTTGGTCTGACGTCATGATAGTCCTACTGGAGGTGGTACGTTCTTGTCTTAATTCGACCTTTGTACCCATTTGCACGTTCAGTAAGAGTGGCCCACATGTCAACGTGAATTTCAAACCACGGTACTTAGTATTTCTCACATTAATAAATGATTGTCAGTGGCAGTACCGACAACGGATCGAATTCTGGACCTTTGTAATTGTAGGATGGCACTTGCCGTCTGTTCCATCGAACTACACTTACATTGTTTTTAATAGCAATATCTTGTAACCTAGCAGAGTTTTTTTACCCACTAGAACTTATCAGTCCGGTGTATACTTGGACAGAGTAATTACATTATCTACACGAAACCCTATACTCCAAAACTACCTCCAGTACAGTTAAGAAAAGTTAGAATCATTTTTTTTATTTGCGTATGTCTTGTTTTATAATTTTTTAGCTTTTGCTTGATGACGCATTTGCTATTAAGTTGCCCCAGCGTTACAAATTTCCACAATTTACGTGATAAAACCTTTCTCAGAAGTGGCCATACATTTCTGTGCAATTATTGTAAACACAGAATAAACACACAATTTTTTAAAATACATTGCAATTTTTTCCTGACACACGTTTTTAATTAATTATTTCCCCGGAGTATTTCAGATTTTCCATTGTTTACGAACATAGTTCTGTATTTGAAGGATAATTTAAATCATGGCAAACCTACTTCGCACAATCGTATCTTTAAAGAGAATAACTGAACGTATTATTGCCGTACAGTAGCCAGCTTCGTACTGAGGTCAACGAAATATTATTTGATTAGAGCGAACCTGAAGGAACTCTGCGAAGATTTCACTCGCTTTATGTTCATCCGAAGTGAGAATTTCAGTGTAATAGTCGGAGTGAGAAAACACAGTAACACCGTCTTTTCCACTGCACCAAATTGGTAATTACAGATATTAGCGAGTCGCTTCTGCAAGGGAGTATTGGCTACAACCATTAACAGTCCACTGCCCTGGAAATGTCACGAACTCTGCCATAAAATACAGTCACGCTAAAATGGGGCGTACCGCTATTCAAGGGTCCTACGTCAGCTCACAGTCTGGTTGGGAAGGCGTTCTAGGCCAGAAGGCGGAAGTTGCTTCGCGAACAGCTGGAGCGCTTCTCTGTTTATCGGGGAAGCTGCCACAATCCGTTAAATTAATATAGGTAGGGACGGTGGAGTCAGCAGCTGCCCTTACTTCTTCTAGAAGTAGCGGAAAGTATGTGCCAAGAGAAATCACATTTTGCTCACAAGGGAACCTCCCCATCTCACCCCCCTCAGATTTAGTTATAAGTTGGCACAGTGGATAGGCCTTGAAAAACTGAACACAGATCAATCGAGAAAACAGGAAGAAGTTGTGTGGAATTATGAAAAAACTTAGTAAAATATACAAACTGAGTAGTCCATCCGAAGGTAGGCAACATCATGGAGAATGGGAGTCAAGGAGCGCCGTGGTCCCGTGGTTAGCGAGAGCAGCTGCGGAACGAGAGGTCCTAGGTTCAAGTCTTCCCTCGAGTGAAAAGTTTAATTTTTTATTTTCAGTTTATGTGACAAACTCTTATGTTTCATCACTTTTTTGGGAGTGATTATCACATCCACAAGAAACCTAAATCGGGCAAGGTAGAAGAACCTTTTTACGCATTCGCTACGTGTACAAGTTAGGTGGGCCGACAACATATTCCTGTCATGTGACGCACATGCGGTCACCAGTGTCGTATAGAATATATCAGACGTGTTTTCCTGTGGAGGAATCGGTTGACCTTTGACCTTGCGATCAAATGTTTTCGGTTCCCATTGGAGAGGCACGTCCTTTCGTCTACCAATCGCACGGTTTTGCGGTGCGGTCGCAAAACACAGACACTAAACTTATTACAGTGAACAGAGACGTCAATGAAGAACGGACAGATCATAACTTTACGAAAATAAAGAAAGTAAAAGTTTCAGTCGAGGGGGGCCTTGAACTAAGGACCTCTCGTCCCGTAGCTGCTCACGCTAACCACGGGACCATGACGCTCCTGAGCTCACATTCTCCTTGATGTTGCCTATTTTCGCATGGACTACTCAGTTTGTATATTTTATTAATTTTTTTCATAGTTCCACACAACTTCTTCCTGTTTTCTCGATTGATCTGTGTTCAGTTTTTCAAGGCCTATCCATGCGCCAACTTATAACTAAATCTGAGGGAGGTGCGATGGGGAGGTTCCCTTATCAGACGAGGGGAAAAAAAAAACCGCTCCTACACGTTAATTTCCACGATACGTGCGAGGTAGTATTCATTAAATCAAGACCATTAAGAACATACATGAACAATATTAACAGGTAGAACTTGACACTTCCCCTATATATAGCTGTATTGCAGATAATGAAGATATTAACAGCAGTACAGTTTCATGTTTTCCTATACATCTTCCCTAGTAACTCTAGTGATAATCATGAAGAAGTTACCACAAATCTTAATAAGATACAATGTTTCAACCTTTCGCAATTCATACCAATACTTATAAAATTTTCCGTCTTCGCAGCTGAGCTATTAATATATGGGATTGCAACAAGTAGATCCCGGTACCAGCCCGGATACCGTCGTGAATTTTACCTAGGTGGGAGGATTAAAATGGTGTGCACTTAGCCTCCTGATGAGCTACTGGTATGAGAGGTAGCTATTCTTGTTTCGAAAGAAAACGCTAATCGTGCTGTGCGATAAGCACATGACAGTCCATAACGTCACAGTGGATGAAGCAGCAAACGATCGGCATCGCATCATTTACTGGTTTAATTGCTAAGTTTACCTGTCATGTCTGAACTATTTGTGTGCAAGTTTTTGTTGTAATTGTTGGCGCGCCCAAATTTCGATCGACAGCTTTTCACAGAAGAAACATCGATTCACGAGACCATCTAAAACTTAAAACTAATTAGCAGGCATAATTTGGATATCTAAAATGTGGAAAAAACCATCACACTCAGATGGGCTGTACGCAGATTCACATCCTTGTCAGGAAGATGTCCGTTGGATCGTTATTCCGTTTGGTCTCTCGACGTTTATTTGTTTTTCTCATTTGGTGATAATAAAGAATTCTTTTAGATAATATTTCCTGTGAAACTTTTGTAGCTGGTTTTACCATTTTGTTCAGTAAACAGCTGTCTTTTATTCAAAATAGTTATTGCCTTACTTACGTGCTTCACCGTTTTTATTTTTGTTCCTAATGGAATCGGTCCTAGAAATCTTATTCCGGCAGCCTAGTACTGTTTTTGTCGCTTTCTTTTTGATACCTACTACTACGCAAAAAAAAATGGCTCTGAGCACTATGCGACTTAACTTCTGAGGTCATCAGTCGCCTAGAACTTAGAACTAATTAAACCTAACTAACCTAAGGACATCACACACATCCATGCCCGAGGCAGGATTCGAACCTGCGACGTAGCGGTCACGCGGTTCCAGACTGAAGCGCCTTTAACCGCACGGCCACACCGGCCGGCTACTACTAAGCAGCTCTGTACAAAGAGTTGTGGCGGTCGCTCGCTGAAAATGTATAAAAGTGTTAACAGTATGTATATCAACAGGTGCGAATGCGTATGTAGTAGGTGAGTAACATTTCACAAGAAGCTACTGGCAGCTGAATAAAACCGTAATTTAACCGAAATTAGATTTTAACATCTGCAAGGAAAACTTGGTGGCTAAAGCAATTGTTATTTAGCACAGTACAACTGCGGCTTTCAAAATGCAGTTGCAAACTGATGACAAATAACTGAATTAAACAAATCGAAGATTTGCCAAAGCCCGCAACGAGTCGTAGCATAAATGAAGTTAAAAAAGTGACAGACTGCTGCATGACTCGTGGCAGAAATATGTACTTATTTCCATTTCTAGATGCCGTCGAGTGCGGCTACTATCGAGAGAGTTATAATTTCTAGGTCACTGAGTCCGCAGTGTTGGCGAGCCAAATAAACTCTCTTGAAGTCAATCGAAACGTATCGCAATTAGATATGGTACTTTACCGGGAGGTTACTCTTTATTGAAGTCTTATAGCGATGTCTCAGGACTGAAGATCACAACAACAACATAGCGATGTAGCAGTACAAGAAACAACAACACCGGGAGGCGAGAAAAACGAGTTTCCTCAGCTATGACGCACTGAAACTTAAATATACTTGATCTTTTCCTACAGTATTTCACTGAAGTTTACAACAAGCTACAGAGAGTCTTCAAAAAGTAAGTTCTCCATGAAGCTTCCTGCTATCGGATTAAAAATGTGTGGCAGACCGACACACGAACTCGAGACTTTTCCTTTTCGTGTGTAAGTGGTCTACCGACTGAGCTATCCAAGCACGTCTCACGACCCGTCCTCACAGCTCTACATCCGCCAGGAAGTTCTGTATCAGCGCATACTCCCGCAGAGTGAAAATTTACCCACGGCGTTCCACGCTAGCAAGGGGTCCGTACTAACTTCCCCTCACCGACCTGATTCGTACTGACATGGTGTGGACGGCACGACTAGGACTGTAGCATACGTACACAAGACGACGCAACACTCAACCATTTTCAGGAAAATCGAGTCTGAAAATTTTACGCGTGCTTAAATGGTTCAAATCGCTCTGAGCACTATGGGACTTAACTTCTGAGGTCATCAGTCCCCTAGAACTTAGAACTACTTAAACCTAACTAACCTAAGGACATCACACACATCCATGCCCGAGGCAGGATTCGAACCTGCGACCGTAGCGGTCGCGCGATACCAGACTGTAGCGCCTAGAACCGCTCGGCCACAACGGCCGGCTTTGTTGCAACAGAGACACTGAAAAAAAAAACCATGCACAAGCAAAAACTCAGCGTTCGTCACAAGAGCTGTGTATCGCAATAGTGACTGATTTCCATATTTCTATGATCAGCATCATCCTGATTTCGTGCAGTGCTCCATAGATTACACATTACACTTGTCTCAGTAATATAGACAATATAACTGTACTAATTTGATCGAAAGTTCTTGTGTATCGTTTTTTATTTCCAATCTCGTTAGGAAAACTTTTTTCTCTTTCTTTCAGGATAAATTTTATAAAAGTAATAAACGAATAACCAAATACTGAAATTCCATATACATAATGGATTTGTTATAAGAATTAGGTAGGAATGAAAAAAATTAATTCCATCAGGGACACTCGATCCACAGACATCGCGCTCTTGAATCTAGATGTTTATACTCGCACGGCTCCGGACTGCTTTAACATTTGCGACTATATAAAGAAAGTATTGCAAGTATTGCAAGCGTAAGATTTTCAAACTCTATTTTCTCGTGAACGGTAGAGAGTTGCGTCTTCTTATTTGTTTTGTAAATAAAAACCGCCTGTTCTTGCTGCACTGCATTTTTATTTCTCTCGGACGCGTTTCGCCTTTTTCACTTTAAGGCATCATCAGTGGGATAGTTCTTCCCGTTTTTGGCGAAAAAAAGTGAGAAAGTGAAAAGGGCGAAACGCGTCTGGGAGAATTAAATAAGCGGTTTTTATTTACAAAACAAATAGTTCTGTGCTTGCCGCGGATTACGACTACGCAAACAAACTCGCTGCGGCTTCTTGTTTACATATTTAAGCCCTAGTCGTGCCCTACAAATCCACTCAGTATGAGTCAAATCGGTGAGGTCCCCTTGTAGGACTACTGCGCTTTGGTTTCTCCTATGACAGTTCTGCAGCTCTACGGATAACAGGTGTATCATTACAGTGTGCAAATGAAATTGCGCTGCAATTTGGAAACTTACTCCATAGCTGAAGTGTGCGGAACAGTACGATTCTCGTGGTAGAACTACACACTGATTCACCGTGAAATTCTGGTGGCATACGGACCAAATGCAATGACACGACCAGTCGTAGTGAAGTAGTCCGTTAATTTGACAAAGCCTCCCCCCCATCCATCCCTCTCTCTCTCTCTCTCTCTCTCTCTCTCTCTCTCTCTCTCTCCCCCCCCCCCTCCTCCCTCCGTGCGTGTGTGTGTGTGTGTGTGTGTGTGTGTGTGTGTGTGTGTGTGTGTGTGTGTGTATTTTATGAGTAGTTTATTACAGATATTCTCCTTAGCAAAGAATACAATTCCTGTTCACCATCGTATTATGTTATAGTCAACGTGGCCGTAATTATAATAAGAGGAGGAGGATGTGTGTAAGCAAAAGGCGGACGTTAAATATCATTTTCTTCTGTAATTAGAATTTCATGTATCAACGGACTAACAGAGAACTAACTAGGCAATCACGTTCAGAGAACTGTCAATGAATACTGCCAACGATGTCCGAAATGGTAATGATGGGGGGAGGGGGACTGGGGAAGAGGGGGAAGAAGTTCTCTGACCGAACAGATAATGGCAGCTAATGGGTCTTGCACAAATCAGCTCCAGAAAGGAAATAATTTCGAGACACAGTACGAACAAGTATCGTGTGGTGCCGGAACGACTGTGCTGCATTTTGGAACTATCTGAGGTGCTGTATATCTACAGCATCCCTTTACTCTGTTATTCATTCACAAAGAAAAAAATAATACGAATGTAAAAACTTATACGTAGTGTTCAGAATTCATAATTCCAAGTACACGAATTGCCCCGTCTGTTAATTCACTTAACAAGATCGAAGTGTGATGTCCTCACCGCCCACTTCATTTTTGTTTGGTCGGGTTACGCAATTACCAACTTCGAAAACAAACGTCTTGAGATGCATGAGAACGAAGACTGCCTTGGGCAGAATTGAAACAAGAAACTGTAAAAGGTGAACAAAAACCGACGTGAGTCTTCCAATTGTCTTTATTTTGCAAATGATTTCGGAGCATTACAGTTTCATTTTCAGTACATCTAAAAATTAGATAACAACGTAAGCTGTTATGTGTAAACATTGGAAAGTTACAAAATGTAAAAAAAACTTGTACAATTGGTTTGAGTTTAGACAAGAAGTGTACGAACGACATATCAGAGTACTGGTCTCATTGGCAGTGATCTAACTGAGTTCATGCGCCCCAAACAAGAGTTGAAAATGAAGAACAATAAGAGAGTCGTCACTGCATCAGGAACAGTGACACGCTTGTGTGGAGGATAATGATGAGAATTTACATAAAAGCTAAGTGAAGCATGTCGATGGAAATACAATGAGTTTGCAGTTTTCGTAACCGGTCCTTCTGGATAACAATCACGATAAGGATCGTAAGTAAATGCTTACAGTTTCTGCTTAACAGTATTGGGCGTTAGCAGATACGGGATAAATGTCCAGATCCGTCGTTCGTATGCAAAAGGAGCAGGCGAAGAAGAAATCTTTGATATAAATGTGGCAATTGTACGAGCAACATTTAAAAATCTTACTAAGATATCAGTTATACCTTTCGGAATTCATTCACTCGAAATTTGTCATAATGGAGGTGCAGAAAGGACAAATATTCCCTAATATATCTCAAAACAGCGCAGTACAAAATTAGTGAGCAAAAATCTGAAGGAAATAATGGGATCTTCAAGCGTAGCTGTATTCAATGAGGAAGGAGCACTGTGTAAAGGCAAAGAAAATAAAAAAGAAAAAAATTTCAAGTGCAAGTTGCATGCCACGCTGGATCAGTGGAAGAGATTTCGTTGTTTTCGGCGGGAGAAAAAGTACCAAGCTGGCGAATTAGTTACGCGCATTATACACCTCGGCCTCGTCGTGACCGAGAGTAAAACGGGCGATGAGTTGGAATCCTGTTATGGAAATCGCCGACCACGATTTAGCGCCCCGGTAACTGCCGGAGCGCTTCCTGCAAACGTTGACCAGCAGGTTGCGTGAGTGTACGTCATCGAACGGTATTACAGGTGGACCGAGGACAGGAACTGAACGCCTGCGTAAAAAGATGACCATACAGCCGCCGAGATACCGTTACTTTTTCTCTGTAGTCGCAGAAAGCCAGCGATATGAAATGCTCCAGTGCAAAGTAACCTCTCGAGCAAGTTACGACACTCATACTGAACAAGGAGGACGCAGCAACCAGAGTCAGAGGCGACTGACGCTCTTTCCTTGTCAGCTCTAGGCTCGTACGCCCCCAGACGTTGAATAAAACTACAGTATTATATTTATTCCGCAGAGCAGCGCGTCTGTCCAAAGTCATTCGTTTCTCTTTTCTGGGAAGACTTCGGTACCCTCATTCTTCACAATTGTTTACAGTCGAGCATGTAGTGAGCCAGCAGTCTGTCCAGTAACGAAATAATGCTGAGGGCGTGGCGCCCAAACGCATTCCTATAGGTATACTAAATTTATAATCAAAGTTAGCAAATATGTTTTAACTGATTCAGTTGTTTCAGCAGTGCCATTCTTTGACAAAACAAAAAGATCAACAAGCCATAGGTGTTTCAAGACTGAAGTTTAGCCACAGAAACCCCTTCACAAGACAGACATAGTGTCACACCCACATGTGTATGTGGAAAGGAAGTTGATCCAAACCATGTTTTTTCCCAATGTGTTTTCGATAAAAATACTTTAGGTTAACCTTCGACAACCTGGGCACAAATTTCTAACAATAGTCGTTCGCTACCAACATGTAACTGTACTTATTACTGTATGCAGTACATGAAGTGAGCGAAAGGAAATACAAACGCCTAAAAATATGGGATTGTCAGAAAGTGCAAAACACTTATCAGGAAGCAAAGATAGATGCCGCATATAGGAAAATTAAAAAGATCTTTGGAGAAAAAAAAAACTATCTGTATGAATATGAATGGCTCAGATGGAAACCAGTCCTAAGCAAAGAAGGGAAAACAGAAAGGTGGATGGAATGTATAGAGAGTCGATACAAAACAGATGCATTTCAGGGCAATATTACGGAAAGGGAAGAGGACGTAGATGAAAATAAGAAGGGAGATCTACTACTGTGTGAAGAATTTGGGCCCGCATCTCGTGGTCGTGCGGTAGCGTTCTCGCTTCCCACGCCCGGGTTCCCGGGTTCGATTCCCGGCGGGGTCAGGGATTTTCTCTGCCTCGTGATGGCTGGGTGTTGTGTGCTGTCCTTAGGTTAGTTAGGTTTAAGTAGTTCTAAGTTCTAGGGGACTGATGACCATAGATGTTAAGTCCCATAGTGCTCAGAGCCATTTTTTTGAAGAATTTGACAAAGCACTGAAAGACTTAATTCAAAACAAGGCCTCGGGAGTAAACAACATTCCGTTAGAGCAACTAATAGCCTTGGAACGGTCTGCCATGACAAAACTCTTTCGTCTGATGAGCAAGATGTGTGAAACAGGCGAAATACCCTCGGACTTCAAGAAGAATATAGTAATTCCACTTCCAAAGAAAGCAGGTGGAGGTGCAGGTGAAAATTATCTAGCTATCAGTTTAATGATATTAACACAAATCCCTTACAGAAGAATGGAACTGGTAGAAGCCGACCTCGCGGAAAATCACTTTGAATTCCGGAGAAATGTAGGAACATATATTGACCCTACGACTTCTCATAGAATATAGGTTAAGGA
Source organism: Schistocerca cancellata (assembly GCF_023864275.1). NCBI lineage: Eukaryota > Metazoa > Arthropoda > Insecta > Orthoptera > Acrididae > Schistocerca > Schistocerca cancellata. Next base: position 211,339,612 of record NC_064631.1, read on the forward strand.
AAGGCAAACCTACGTTTACAGCATTTGTAGATTTAGAGACAGCTTTTGACAGTGTTGACTGGGATACTCTCTTTCAAATTCTGAAGGTGGCAGGGGTGAAATACAGGGAGCAACAGGTTATTTACAAAAATGGTTCAAATGGCTCTGAGCACTATGGGACTTAAATTCTGAGGTCATCAGTCCCCTACAGCTTAGAACTAGTTAAACCTAACTAACTGAAGGACATCACACACATCCATGCCCGAGGCAGGATTCGAACCGGCGACCGTAGCGGTCACGCGGTTCCAGACTGCAGCGCCTAGAACTGCTCAGCCACCCCGGCCGGCGGTTGTTTACAGTTTGTACAGAAGCCAGATGGCAGCTAAAAGAGTCGAGAGACGTGAAAGGGAAGCACTGTTTCAGAAGGGAGAGAGACAGGATTGTAGCCTATCCCCCATGTTATTCAATCTGTATATTGAGGAAGCAGTAAAGGAAACAAAAAATTGGAGTAGGAATTAAATTCCAGGGAGAAGAAATAAGAACTTTGAGGCTTACCGACGATATTGTAATTCTGCAAAGGACTTGGAAGAGCAGTTGAACGGAATGGACAGTGTCTTGAAAGGAGGATATAAGATGAACATCAACAAAAGCAAAACGAGGATAATGGAATGTAGGCGAATTAAATCGGGTGATGCTCTGGGAATTAGATTAGGAAATGAGACACTTAAAGCAGTAAAGGAGTTTTGCTATTTGGGAAGCAAAATAACTGATGATGGTTGTAGTAGAGAGGATATAAAATGTAGACTGGCAATGTCAATGAAAGCGTTTCTGAAGAGAAATTTGTTAACATCAAGTATAGATTAAGTGTCAGGAAGTCGTTTCTGAAAGTATTTGTATGAAGTGTAGCCATGTATGGAAGTGAAACATGGACGGTAAATAGTTTGGACAAGAAGAGAACAGAAGCTTTCGAAACGTGGTGCTACAGAAGAATGCTGAAGATTAGGTAGGTAGATCACATAACTAATGAGGAGGTACTGAATAGAATTGGGGAGAAGAGGAATTTGTGGCACAACTTGACTAGAAGAAGGGATCGGTTGGTAGGACACGTTTTGTGGCATCAAGGGATCACCAATTTAGTACTGGAGGGAAGCATGGAGAGTAAAAATCGTAGAGGGAGACCAAGAGATGAATACACTAAGGAGATTCAGAAGGATGTAGGTTGCAGTATTCACTCGGATATGAAGAGGCTTGCGCAGTATAGAGTAGCATGGAGAGCTGCATCAAACCAGTCTTCGGACTGAAGACCACCACCAAAACAACAACATTTACTACTGTTGAATTATCAACACAATCACAAACCCGTATTAAACTAGTAAAAAGAGTAACCTCTCTACGATTAATGTCGAGCCATGAGCTCGGAGCAGGCAGTAGCTCAGAGTCAGCAGCTAGCCGCTCGATGCGCGGCACTTTCCTAGTCATTTTAGGCAGGATTATACTCAGGGCTGTATTCAGGGTATACAGAGCCTGTGGTGGTTTTCCTGTCGGAGGTAATTACCAGTAAAAGCAGCATTTTACAGCACTTTTCTAAATCAAAGCCTGTAACAAAGCATTTAAGGTTTATTATTTAATTGCATAAAATTTTACTATTTAATTATTTGATGACATGACAAGATTAAAAATTTAACATAACTGTAATCATTAAGATATTCAACATGATTCATTAACATCGCCATAAACAACTACACTTTTTACAAGAGCACCAAAAATTTGAGAGGACGTCCACAGCTACTGCCATTCGATGAAGAACAATTACACTCAGGCCGTATATCCGAATAAACTGTATTAAATACTAGACCTTTTCAGATTTCTTTCTCCATACTCGTTCTATCCAAACTACTGATGCATATCTGGTGGCCTTGACGTCCACGACGCATTAAGCCATTATGTTCATTTTCTTTCTCTCAATTGCTGGTACCTCTGTAGCCTGGAAATCGCTACTAATTATGTTGAAAAACCAGTCGAAAATGGTTACCACTCAACTAAATCCGACGGGGTACTGGAGGACTGCCAGTTTCTACACAGTCTGAAACCGAGGAGCGAGTTAACTCCACTCTTTAACATAATTTACCGCGGTCATCTTGAGCAGAGAAATATTCCAAGTCATTAAACACTTATCGCCCCTGTACACACAACTACAAGCAGAACTACTCTTCAGAATTACCATCCCACATCACTCACCACCATCTGTAGCAGAATCTTAGAATATATCCTGTTAGATCTCGACAAAATATCAGCCTGATGCAAAGACTGGTACTTATTTCTCAACATACAGGAAAGTAAATTTTTGCACTTCACTAAATGTAAAAATGCAGTAACCCTTGGTTATGCTGTGAGTAACAACTGGTGTCGGTAATACCAAAGAGGAACAATGTGTAGAAGAATGATGTAGAACAGATCTGCTCGGCGGATCCTGTTAATCTGAGAGCAAGTTGGAGTTGCACGTCGTGTACTTTCTCCTGTGAGCATTGATTTACATCAACGGGGCAAGCTGAAACTTTATGCTGACCCGGAATTCGAACCCAGGCCTCCTGCTTACTAGCAACATGCGCTGACCACTGCGCCATGCGCTGACCACTGCGCCATTCGCACACAGCGATCACCACATCCACAGGGACTACCCTGCCACGATTCCCGTCACACTCAAATTCTCAACGTATACCACACACTACCAACATGATGCCCATAATCATTAGTCTAATCACTCGCAGAATTTCGCAGATTCCCGTAAGAATTCGAGTTTGGTGTGCATCTACACTGGTGAGATCATCGCCATATTTAACAGTGGCTGCAGGACCAAAAATATGTCTGTTATTTCGGACATTACTATTTCGAAAGTTGGGAAGACCAAACATATTGCAACAGATACAGGCCTGTGTAATTTTCACAATTATTTAAAACGATGCAAAAAAAAGGTAATGGTGTCTTAAAGTACGATCAAGATGTCATTCTTATTGCATTGAAAACCTACATTTCAACTAACAGTGCAGCTATCATCAGTGCGTTGTAAGTAGTCATATAGACTGAACGTAGTTATAACGACACATATTCTAATCTAACTCGGGCATGTCCAAGCATTAGACTGAAAGCATTGGACTTAATGTCTGTACATGTCCGAGTTAGATTGGAATATGTGTTGTTATAGCACTGATGATAGCTGCAATCTGAGTTGAAATCTAGGTTTGTAATACAATTAAAAAGACAGATGACATTACGACCGATGCTGAATTCTTTCTGTCCTGGCTTACATCAGTCGTGGAATCGAACATTTAGAATATGCTTATAGGCATCCAAAGTAGATGGTTAATCCCTTGTACTTCTACTTGATGACTAAAAAATGTACGTTCGATAAAAATGTGGTGTGCTGATGTGCACTCTCCACAAAAATCTGCGTGCTGGAGAGTACTCTCACCAGAGAAGTGCTAACCTGTGTGTCGGAGGACGAAGCCTCATTTCTTAAGGCATGTTCATGTTGCAGCTTTGATATATGACAAGACGTTAAAGAGAGCAGCGACTAAAGCAAACACCGGCTCATTGCTTTTACGAGGCGTTCACGTTTGATCTCTGATAGCAGCGTGGAGCTGAGTTCTGAGCAGAGTAGTTAATGCAGACAATAACAATGAGTGATTCCAAATAAGAATTTTCTATCTCTAAGTGCTGTTATTTATTGTTCACTTGAACGTGTGCACTTGGAGGTCGAATGTGCCGCCCATCGTATCAATACTGAAAGATACTTCACTATTTACAGCAGCAATATACAAAATTTTCTGAATAAATGCGAATGAAAATAGAAACCTGCGATTATATCTTGTTGAAAATTTTAGATAACTCCAGAAGCAAAGCAAGAATTGTCACAGTAGGCCCATCTTATACGAGGATCGATTACTGATAATCACGAAGGAATTATCCGAATGGGACGGAAATCGATAGGTGTGATGCACATGTACAGGCAAACAAATGATTATAATTTCAGCAAAATTGGATGATTTATTCAACAAAAGAAAGAGCCTCACAAAGACAGCAAGTCAATAACGCATTGGTCGACCTCTGACCCAGACCATCACTGCTGGTTGTAGGGCCAACGGCGAGCGACTGTCAGGTTGTTAATCTTACCGCTGTCCGGAGCGTCTCTAGACATGTTTATGGCCTGGAATCTCATTGACTATAGTAGAATTGTCACGAGTGATGAGTCCTGCTTCGAAACTACCCCCCTTCATGGCAAGCCATCCTGCGCTCACATTTAAGTAAGGTAATGCCCGCCCGCACACGGCGAGAGTTTCTACTGCTCGTCTTCGTGCTTGCCAAACCCTACCTTGGCGCGAATGGTCACCGCATCTCTCCCCAACTGAGAACGTTTGGAGCACATGGGAGGGGTCCTCCAATGAGATCGGGATTCTGGCGATCCTATGCGCCGACTGGACAGAATTCGGCCTGACGTCCCACATGAGAACATCCAACAATTCTACCAATCAGTGCAAAGCCGAATAAGTGCTTGTATAAGGACCAAAAGCGTACCAACGCGTTATTGATTTGCTGAATTTGTCAAGCTCTTTTTCTTGAATAAATCATTCAATTTTTCTGAAATTGTTATCATTTGTTTGTCTGTATAGATACATCACATCTGCCGATTTCCGTCCCATTCGTATAATTTCCTCGTCGTGGGTCGTTTTTGTTTTTATTCTTAAGAGTGTATACAGGGTGTTACAAAAAGGTACGGCCAAACTTCCTGGAAACATTCCTCACAAACAAATACAGAAAAGATGTTATGTGGACATGTGTCCGGAAACGCTTAATTTCCATGTTAGAGCTCATTTTAGTTTCGTCAGTATGTACTGTACTTCCTCGATTCACCGCCAGTTGGCCCAATTGAAGGAAGGTAATGTTGACTTCGGTGCTTGTGTTGACATGCGACTCATTGCTCTACAGTACTAGCATCAAGCACATCAGTACGTAGCATCAACAGGTTAGTGTTCATCACGAACGTGGTTTTGCAGTCAGTGCAATGTTTACAAATGCGGAGTTGGCAGATGCCCATTTGATGTATGGATTAGCACGGGGCAATAGCCGTGCCGCGGTACGTTTGTATCGAGACAGATTTCCAGAACGAAGGTGTCCCGACAGGAAGACGTTCGAAGCAATTGATCGGCGTCTTAGGGAGCACGGAACATTCCAGCCTATGACTCGCGATTGGGGAAGACCTAGAACGACGAGGACACATGCAATGGACGAGGCAATTCTTCGTGCAGTTGACGATAACCCTCGTGCCAGGGTCAGAGAAGTTGCTGCTGTACAAGGTAACGCTGACCACGTCACTGTATCGAGAGTGCTACGGGAGAACCAGTTGTTTCCGTACCATGTACAGCGTGTGCAGGCACTATCAGCAGCTGATTGGCCTCCACGGGTACACTTCTGCGAATGGTTCATCCAACAATGTGTCAATCCTCATTTCAGTGCAAATGTTCTCTTTACGGATGAGGCTTCATTCCAACGTGATCAAATTGTAAATTTTCACAATCAACATGCGTGGGCTGACGAGAATCCGCACGCAATTGTGCAATCACGTCATCAACACAGATTTTCTGTGAACGTTTGGGCAGGCATTGTTGGTGATGTCTTGATTGGGCCCCATGTTCTTCCACCTACGCTCAATGGAGCACGTTATCATGATTTCATACGAGATACTCTACCTGTGCTGCTAGAACATGTGCCTTTACAAGTACGACACAACATGCGGTTCATGCACGATGGAGCTCCTGCACATTTCAGTCGAAGTGTTCGTACGCTTCTCAACAACAGATTCGGTAACCGATGGATTGGTAGGGGCGGACCAATTCCATGGCCGCCACGCCCTCCTGACCTCAACCCTCTTGATTTTCATTTATGGGGGCATTTGAAAGCTCTTGTCTACGCAACCCCGGTACCAAATGTAGAGACTCTTCGTGCTCGTATTGTGGACGGCTGTGATACAATACGCCATTCTCCAGGGCTGCATCAGCGCATCAGGGATTCCATGCGACGGAGGGTGGATGCATGTATCCTCGCTAACGGAGGACATTTTGAACATTTCCTGTAACAAAGTGTTGGAAGTCACGCTGGTACGTTCTGTTGCTGTGTGTTTCCATTCCATGATTATTGTGATTTGAAGAGAAGTAATAAATGAGCTCTAACATGGAAATTAAGCGTTTCCGGACACATGTCCACATGACATATTTTCTTTCTTTGTGTGTGAGGAATATTTCCTGAAAGTTTGGCCGTACCTTTTTGTAACACCCTGTATAACCACCTTGTTCAAAAGTGTAACACAAACAAATGCTATGCACACTGATCTTCTCAACTTACTTGAACACTTAGTGCAATTCTTTCTATGACAAACTTCTTCACATTTCAAAAACGTTGGCCTGGCAAGTATTTCATTAATCTAATTTTTGCCAGAACAATTGCACTAATATAACTTTCAACGTCCATACTCGATCCTAAGGAAGCACCTGAAACAGGGATTATCTGCGCCCTTATAGTCGTTTAGTTACACGGAGTACGTTTATGTTGGTGCTGCGATAAAGGACAAGAGCGAAGATACTAGCGTAGCGATCAGCGGCATTCCCATAGCAATGTCATGGAGCGTCACTCAGTGCCACGCTTAGAAGCTGAGCAGCAATAAGAGCGTCTGTACTCCCTGTTCGAGATTTCTTTGCTAGTATCGAGGATAATGTGGCATGTTTTGTAGGTAAAATACTTGTCAGGTCCGCTCGGGACAAAGTTTGGAATGAAGTGACAGTTAAATAGAAAACAACATAGATGTAAATGTGTTTACTTTCACAGTAATAAGTGTGATCAACTCGTAAATGTTGCAGTTCTTATTTTCGTACTTGCTAGAAAATTCGGAGAGGAATTCCGACCTACGCAAGACACCGTTTTGAAGCTTTTTTTTGTTTAAGTGACACTGGGCTCCAACAAATATATTTTGAAGAGATCAAGAATGTCTGCTGCCATTAATTTGGTCTTCCATCGAAAGCTTGTTTAGGTGTCACCTTTACTGTTTGTGAAGTTGTTATATCACTGTTGCATAGTGTTCAATACCTTCCCTGCAATTTATTAACTCATGCAGTGAGCAAAGGCATTTAACACTATCATAGGCTACATCTACAGAATGGGGCTAATAATTTCAATTAGAATACACTATACCAAAAGCAAATTCAGAAGTTCTTAGTGATAGTGATAACCTGATGTTGTCAGCATCTAACTGATGCCTTCCTTAAGTTACGTTGATATTTATCAACTTTTTTCTAGCTTCGGCTAACCCCTGTAACACAACAGAACATTACGTTATTTAACTTTCGACCATCTTCAAATAAATCTTCAGTTACCTCTCTTGCGATTTTCATAATAGTTGCAACTCCCACACGCAAAGGAAACTCGAGTCTGATAAAATACTAGCCAGTAGATTGATGCGTAAAAACAACCTGAATTCAGTTAAAAAAATTATTTTTTGCTTTATTGTGTATTTATAGTTACCCATCGGCGTTTTCATGGCTAAAGTACTGTTAATCGAACATGTCTTAGTTGTTTAGCAACTGCAGTAAGAAATAAATGGAAAATCTTGCATCATAAATCGGCTTCCGATGCAAAGCCAAAAAGTCAGCTGAAAATCCTTCTCCACGCTGTTACGAAAGTTCCACCATGAACGACTCATATAAGCCAGGCGTTGCTTTAGTCGATGCGTGGCTCAGAGCGATGTTCCAATATAAACTACTATGTAAATAGAGACGGCACATTAGCCGAAGAACCACAGGTTTTGAGCAGATGGCAAGAATATATAAACCGTTAGCAAAAGATGGATCAAATACAAAGTGAAATCAAGGTTGGAGAGGAGGCGTAAGGAAGATGGAAAAATACTACAGCGTCTTGGAAGCAGAGGTAGAAAAGGCGCTGTAGGAGATGAAGAATCGGAAGGCGTGTGGAACTGATAACTTGCCGGCAGATTTACGACAAAGGGGAAAGGCATGATTATTTTCTTGCAATGCTAATGACTCTAGTTGAGAAAAACTGAAATACCAAAAAATGTGAAGTCTACTTCTCATGCAGCTAAAATATTGATGAGAATGGTAATGTTATATTGCGCAAGTTGAATTGGAGAGGAACATTTCGGATTTAGATGAGGAAAATAAATAAGAGATGTTATTGATCTGTTAAGAATGATAGGCAGATATATTTGTTGTTTTTATTGACTTGGAAAAAGGTTTCGAGAAAGTTCAATGGAAAATCTGATGGATGTTTGTAGAGGAAAGGAGTAGATTGCTAGGAGAGACGGCTGGTAAAGAATTTACACTTGCTACAGAAAATAAGAATAATGACTGGAAACGAAATGTCGGATGGAAGCAGCATAGGAAGGGGCAGCAGACAATGTTGTTGCCAACTTTACCTGGAAAAGATTATTGTGAAAAGCCTAGATGGAAAAAGATGGGTATGGTTCAAATGGCTCTGAGCACTATGGGACTCAACTTCTGAGGTCATCAGTCCACTAGAACGTAGAACTACTTAAACCTAACTAACCTAAGGACATCACACACATCCATGCCCGAGGCAGGATTCGAGCCTGCGACCGTGGCGGTCGCGCGGTTCCAGACTGTAGCGCCTTGAACCGCTCGGCCACCCCGGCCGGCCTAAAGAGGAGTATGTATTGGTGGGAAGAGAATAGAACGTATAAGAGTTGCTGAAGATATGGTATTGGTGACGGTAAGTGAACGAACTGTAAATAAAATGCTAAAAGATCTGAAGGAAGCTTGTGTGGAATATGGGATGAGAATCAACAGAGCGAAAGAGTATGGTGCTCCGCACAGGAAGGAGATTGGCAAACATTGAAATAGGACAAATTATTACTAGCCAAAAGGAGCATTTAAAAATCTTGGGAATAATACCACAGCAGACTTGATATCTCATGAGGTGAAAACTCTCATTGCTATAGAGAAGCACGCATTCAATAGAAAGAGAAGATTATTATGTCGTCAACAAGGTAAAGGTCTGGGGAAGGGGCTTGGCAAGTGTTTTGTCTGGAGTGTGGCATTCTATGGGGCAGAAATATGGACTCTGAGACGAGATAATGAAAAAAGGCTAGCAAGTTATACGAGAAAGGAAGCAGAACTGGACGGGACATTCGTTGAGAGGGGAGTGCTTGCTAACAGACTCTTTGAAAGGACTAGTTTGTGGGAGGAGATTGAGAGGAAGGAGAAGATAGAAGATGATAGACCACATAAGCAGGAGCGGAAATTACATGGAACTGAAGAGAGTGGCAGAAGACGGTAGAGCAAGTAAATCTGCCTTTGGGCAAAACACTAATGATGATAATGAGAGTGCTGTTTATACTTTTGGACATACCGCTTGTATCGTCTCAACTCCAACATAAACGGACCACTAAGGCAAATTTAGTTACGGCTACTCAAGAGGACTAATACCGCAGCAGGAACAGAATAGCCGAATCACGACGGCCTACGTGGAGACACCAATAAGCAGGGTGCACTTCGTAATCGCCTACCATTACGAAGAGGCAGCGGGCTTTAAAAGGGTGAGCGTCAACCGATAAATCGCAAGTTCGTAACAGAGGGGCATAAACCATCTGTGCGGCCAAGAACAAGTGTACGCAAACAACAAAGGCAGTACGGCCCTAAAACGTTGCGTCAGCCGTTGGAGGGACGAAAATAGACTTCATTATTCACTGGACTGTGGCGGTGCTCGGAGGAGCAAATAAAAGGTAGACCGGCCGTCCGGGCAGCGCCGGCGAAGCGAGGGGCGCGCAGATGGCCTGAGGCGCAGCGGCGGGCATCGACGCCGGCAAAGTGCGGGTTAGCTACGCGCCGCCGCCGCCGCAGCCGCCGCCAACTGCCCAGGTGACGTCACCCGGGATGCGACTAGGCGCTGGGCGTTCTCCACAAACGCCGCGCTGCACCAAGAGGACGGGAGAGTCTGACGTCCAGGAAATCCCGACACGTGTCGCATTCTCCACCGCAGCCGGCCACAGGGGAAGAGAAACAGGGACACGAAACAAAGAAGTCGGAAACCTGAGGTGCATGCCACCGCCCTATCTTGATAGGACGTCTCTCCTCCTGTCGCATTCCTCCGGCGGTGAATCACGAGATCCTGAACAGGCGCGTGGCAGTCTTCTTGGTCGAAATTTGAGTGTAGGCCTCGAACAACGAATATTTGTACATAAACCCCTCACAACAGTTTTCTGACGTTACTGTAACGTAATGAGATATTTATATCTTCTTTCACTACTTTTAGCGTTTGCTACGTATACCAAAGTGAAGAATAGGCTATAAGAAGTATACAAAAGAAGACAAATGGAGCTTTTGGAAATGTTGTGTTAGAGAAGACTGCTGAAGATTGGATAGCTAGATTAACTAAGGAAGACATAGTGCATCAATTTCGGAGAAAAGAGCTTTATGTCACAATCTGACCAAACTTGCGGATCCAAGGGGGTGGGGGCTGTCATGAGGAGTCTGATCCTCCTTCACCATCAAAAAATAGTAAAAGGACGTATATTTTTCCGTAAACATATTTTATTTTCAAATTTCTCAGCTAATTTCGGGGAATAAATCAGCATGAAAATTAAAGGGCTCTAAAATCGTAACATATTTTTTAGTTCTTACTGCACATGTACGGGCTTGCATCCTGACTGCCCTTTCACTGGCTGACCATACCCGCTGCCGACGACAAATCACACACGGTTAGAGAATCCACAGATGCGATGGCCATACTAAAGAAAGAAACTCGAATAAAACAATACAAAAAGATAAAGAAGGTTATACGAATGCCAGGTGTCTGTTCTTTCCGACATGTTTCAGCAGTTGTGACACATATTATGTAAACTGAAGGTGGAGAGGGGAGAAAGGAAAGAAAGGGAAAGGGAAGCTGTTTCGGGACTTTATGCAGAATCGGCGGCCTAGAGCGAAAATGTGTGCCGGACCGGGACTCCAACCTGGGATCTCGTGCGTACTAGGCAGTTACGTGAACCACTGAGCCAATCGAACACAGCGTTTATGTCCTCCATGCTCGCTACTTCGAGATTCCTACAGGGGGCCGAAAGTTATTATGCATCCATACTGAAGGCTGTGGATTTAGTTATATGAATGAATGGTGTCTGTTCTTTCATTGTCCATCGAAGCGAATGTCCAAAAGACCAGACACAATGAATTCATATGTTTAATTCACGTCGATGGGCAGTGAATCCACTACCTTCAATGCGGATGCAAATTTACGTTCGACCTCAGCGGAAATCTAAAATTAGTGAGCAGGACGGGGACGACGGATAAGTAGCGCTAGGGGAGAGAGTAGGTCGGATGCGTAGCGTCCCGAGATAATCCGTGCATTTGCGGTAAACACTGTCAGGATGGCGTAGTGGTTAAGGCAACTGCCTAGACTGCCTAGTATGCAGGAGATCCCCAGTTCGAGTCCCGGTCCGGCACACAATTTTGCTCGTCGATGCCGATTCCGCACGAAGTCCCGATGCAGCTGCCATCATCAGTTCCTTCTCTTTCTCCTCCCACCAGCTTCAACTTGCATAATACATAACAGAAGGATTGACTTCCGAACGTAGGTGGAAACCGCCGAAAGACACAGCATTCCTTTTATTTAAAGGCTTGCACAGCGATAGTCAGCAGACCTGCGTTCACAATCATAGTGCAAACTGAAATGCTGACAATGGTGAAAGCACTCTTCTATTTTATACCGAGTGAATTTTGATGCTGTCAAAGCTGTGAATTTGTTGCTATTATGGTTCTTAAGTCTACTGCATGACACACACAGTATACGAGGGGCGTTTGAAAGGTCCGTGCAAAAATAAAAGCTTGTTTGGGGTTAAATCTTTTTTATTTTTCGACATGGTCTCCTTTTACACTTATACGCATCATCCAACGCTGTTCTAATTTGTTGATCCCTTTCGAATAATAGGAATTGTCCAAGTTCACAAAATAGCTATTAGTTGCTGCAATCGCCACCTCGTTTGAATAAAATCTTTGTCCCGCCAGCCATTTCTTCAAATTGGGGGACAAATAGTAGTTTGCAGGAGCCAAGTCTGGAGAAAGGGGGAATGTGAAACGAATTGGAATCCTATTTCCATTAATTTTGCGACCACAACTGCTGAGGTGTGTGCTGGTTGGTGCATTGTCGTGAAGGAAAAGGACTTTTTTGCGGTTCAATCGCCAGCGTTTTTCTTGCAGCTCGGTATTCAAACGGTCCAATAACGATGAATAATATTCACCTGTAATAGTTTTACGTTTTTCCAGATATTCGATGAGGATTATCCCTTGTGAATCCCAAAAGACAGTCGCCATAACATTTCCAACCGAAGGAATGGTCTTCGCCTTTTATGGTGCAGATTCTCCCTTGGTAACCCATTGTTTACATTGTTGTTTGGTCTCAGGGGTATAGTAATGTATCCATGTTTCATCCACAGTGATGAAACGACGCTTAAAGTCCCCCGGATTCTTCCTGAACAGCTGCAAACCATCCTTGCAACACTTAACACGATTCCGTTTTTGGTCAAGCATGAGCAATCTCGGAACCTATCTTTCTTATGTCCAAATGTTTATGCAAAATATTATGTACCCATGCATTCGAGATGCCCACAGCACTAGCAAACTCACGCACCTTAACTCTTCTGTCATCCATCACCATATCATGGATTTTATCAATGATTTCTGGAGTTGTAACCTCCACAGGGCTTCCAGAACGTTCAGCATCAATTGTGCCCATACGGCCACTCCGAAAATTTTTAAACCACTTATAAACTGTTCTAATCGAAGGTGCAGAGTCACCGTAATGTTTATCAAGCATATCTTTGGTCTCCTGAGGCGTTTTCCCTTTAATAAAGTAATGTTTAATCACCACACAAAATTCTTTTTCGTCCACTTTTTGACAATCACTCGACTTCCTTGATTCACAGGAATGCCAATCACAAAGAAATAGACCAATACGGCTGAAACTTGGTGTGCGTTCATTCCAAAGATACTACTAACTAAACAAGACCTCGATACGTGCTCGTGGTGACATCTCTCGGACTTGGCACGGACTTTTCAAACGCCCCTCGTACTTCTCAAATTCCTGGGCAAACGGTTTCGATGAGTCCCACTTCTCTGAACTGCAGCTTCTTGTAAGTTCTTGCTACGAGAACGGACAGATGTAAACAAAGATTATTATTGTTATTATTATTATTATTATTTTAGGCATCTGAGGCGCATTAACAGTGAAGGTGACACCAAGATAAATTGAGGGGGATGCGGTAGAGGAAAGTGAGACACTGACAAACTGTTAAACCGCGCCTCTCCCCACCTCAGAGCCGAAACATCCACGCCTGAAATAGACTGATCGGACAAACCCTGAGGCATCGAGGATTAGTTAGTTCGATAATGGATGGAAATGTGAAGGGTAGAAGTGTATTTCACCTATTGAATACCATGTTCAAATGGATGTAGGATGGAGTAGTTATGCAGATATGAGAACACTCTCTCAAGACAGCCTATCGTGAAGAGCAGTATCAAACTAGTCTTCGGACTGATAACAACAACAACTAAAGCACCACTGGAAGCGTTTTGTGCACAACTACATTATTGCAGCGTCTTTTGACCTACCCTGCTTTCGGAGAAAAAAAACACACAATGTGTGCAAATTTCCATTGTCCACTTAAGTTGCCGAATTCTACTTAACAGTTTAAAATCCACCAAAGGTGTCTGCAAACTAGTGCATCTAGTGACACGACAGTGACACAATAGTGGAATTTTTCATATTTACTGATGGAGCAATAAAGAGAATAAACACACGGAAAACGATCGCTTTTCCAAATCAACGTAGAGGCTTCGATGATGCTGGGACCACAAAACCTACCCTGTCGACAAGAGGAAATATGTACTGGGATTCGACGAGTTAGTACGGTGTCTCTCCCTTAGAATGTTGTTGCTAACAGTTGACACCAGGGAAACAATAATCCAGACTCTCTTACACATAATGAACACGTGAAATAAGTGTTAAGGAAGGCAAAAGGAGGATGACGTCGAATTACTGGGAGAATTCTGAGAAAGTGCAGGGTATATGGCAAGGCACCACTTAAAAAAACAAAAATCTCGTTATACCTACTCTAGACTACTGTCCCATTGTTTGACATTATTTTTGATTCAGCCTGAAAGAAAACATGGAAAGAATCCAGAAACGCGTTGCTATCGTTACAAGTCCATACAGACTATAACGACAGAGCCACGGGCGTGCCCAGGAAAATGAAATGGGAAGCTTTGGTAAACGACAACTAAATTTTCCCGAAAGCTTGTTGAGTAGATTTAGAGGAGTTTTTTTCGGTGTGGACTATTTAACTATTATTTTGCCTCGATCGAATATCCTGCGTAGCGATATGAGATTAGAGGCGTGCGGAGGATAATACGAAGGGCGAGGTTAATATGCTCATTCAATGGCGCAGGCACTGTTTGCAGCCGCGGATCGCCTTTCAAGACAAAAATTCGCTATCTCAGACGACTGGAAATTTCGTAGAGTGAGCTGATCAGAATAATGCGGCATTTTTGTGTGAGGAAGTCGAGTCCAGGTCACACAGCTTTGATCCGTCGAATGAGATTCTGTATCATTATCGATTTCGGGTGTATCTCTTTTATTCACTCATTCTTGTTGTTGCAGTTTAATATAATTAGTGGCAATACGTTGAATGGAGATTAACGCTGTATTATGTTTCTAGGGCATGAGAGAGTCAAGTAGAAGGGTATGTATGTGCAGTTCTGTAAACCCAAGTGAATATTTACAAAATTCGTTAATAAATTCACCAACCGTAAAATCTTCCGTACTTAAATTGAATGGGTGCATAGTAAAATTATCTAGATGTACGTTAAGACTTTACAATCACGGCAAAATCGGATATCTACCAGTAATGGAAATGCCGTGTGGCTAGGGCCTCCCGTCGGGTAGACCGTTCACCTGGTGCATGTCTTTCGAGTTGACGTCATTTCGGCGACTTGCTTGTCGATGGGGATGAAATGAGGATGTTAAGGACAACACAACACACAGTCCCTGAGCAAAGAAAATCTCCGACCCAACCGGGAATCGAACCCGGGTCGTTAGGTATGACATTCCGTCGCGCTGACCACTCAGCTACCAGGGGCGGACATATCTACCAGTGAGGTCGTTTGACGGGGGAGTTTCAGCGTTGTCTAATGTGCTAATTTGCTCCCTGGAGTGAGATCTTACAGCCGTTGATACTGCAAGCCGAAGCACAAGGGTCGGATGTCACTCATGTAGAACATAGGCGGATCTGTCACTTCTTCAGTCTGGCGTGTTGTTTTTCAATCTATAACCAGTGTGTATTTTTATAGTTTCACTTTCGCCTCCCAGGTGAACCGATTAGTGCAAGTGACGTACCACTAACAACTGCATAGAGAGTTACATGCTTTTTAACAGAGAAATCTAATAAAGAGACGCATATTGGCACAATGTCCTCGCGGAGCGTACAGTCAACTTAGGCGCTGAGAGTTAGCTATGAATTAATAGTGATCACCACTTTTAATGTGACTCGTGGGGTTTAGCTTTCGGCGGGCATTGAGGTCATTAGAGAACATACTCTGATCCGAGTTCCACACCTCTTGAATGAGTATTTTAAAATTTGCTCAAGTTCCATATTCATTCATGAAGAAGATACAGTCTTATGAAATCGGATGAATCTTTTTCGAACACACTGTACTGTGCTAATTTCACGTTGGCCGAAATTACCACTTCTCTTCAATAACGGCCATACGAGAACTACCAATAGCAAGTATACTTATTATATCCACGCTGAATTACGAAATAATCATATGCTAACACTTCTGTCAGATGTCCTAATCATTAACGCAGATCAAGAGCAAATCCGATCTTACATCGCAGAGATATGCCCAAGGTTGACAAATGCAGAAAAGGTGCGACATTTGCGTCTAGCGTTTTATCAGTGCGTCACCTCACTTGATAATGAAAAAGAAATGGGTTTCCGATAGAAGAAGGAAGTGGGGAGAACTAAAAAAATGGAATAAATGACCAGATACGACTGAAGACATGCGCGGAAAAACGGGCCAACTCTCAAACGTAAAAACTTAGAGATAAGTGTTGCCATCTGTTGTTGGGTAGGGAACTATCAAAATTGACATTGGTTTCGCCCCTAAATACCATCGGAAAATTCTCCGTGATGCTTCAAGAAATCAGAAATGATTTGAAAGAGATGGTGAGTGAAGGACATGCAATTCTGAATAGGGAAACGTTTCGGAAGAAGGTTCTAGATTTTAAAAAAGTCAGGAGTTCGGGAACAAGAACACTCCGATCTAATGATAAATTTGAGGAAAAACTGGAAGTTAATTCAGAAGTAGTTATTCACGTTCACAGAAGGCAAAAACAGAGTGAAGAAGAAAGACATCTCGTCGATGACGACAGCAGAAAAGGGATTTGATTTTCGTTCATGAACACACGTTCAGTGCCAGAATCACTGTGATACTTCGCTCGATTCATGTGTCTCTTTATCTCTTGTTAAAGCTGCATTTGGAAGGCCTATTGCGATATGCAATGAGCTGATATGGTGATAGTACGAGGGCGATCCAATAAATAAGTTTCCCCGCATTACAAAAAAATTACACAATACTTATCACGTTGAAATAATTTTATTGACATTGTACGATGTTTCTGTGACTTTGCTACATAATCTCCACGTTTTTCCAAGCATTTCTGGTAACGAAACAAGTTTTACAAACCAGCGTTGTACAAGGTAGGATCCTGTGCTAGTAACCAACTGTTCAGTGTTTAAGTGACTTCATTATCAGTGTTGAAGCGCTAATCTCCAAGATGACCTTTGAGTTGGGGAACATGTGAAAAAAACGTGGGGGGCAAGATCTGGTGAATATGGAGGACTGAAGAACACTTCCCAATTGAATCTTCCTCGCTCCGCCTGGGTCATTCGAGCTGTATGAGACCGAGCATTGTCATGAAGGACGAGGATCTCTGCAAGACAAAAGTCCAGGACGTTTTCTTTTGATGGCAGCTCGCAATTTCTCAAGACGAGCACAGGGCCATACCTCATACAACTATGGTATAGAAAAACTTGTGACACGTTACCAAAAATGCTTGGGAAAACATGGCGACTGTGTAGAAAAGTAACAGGAACACTGTAAAATGCCCATAAAAGTATTTAATATATGTTGTGTGTAATGCTTTTTATAAAATAGTAAAATCTGTTTACTGGACGCCCCACGTATTTCAGTAACAGGCAGCTTCCCATCTAAAACTCTGAAAAAAAAAAAAAATGTTAGCCTCTATTCGTGTCGCTTACCGTTAGATCAAATTTACATTCGACACTCACTTTCGTAAATGCATCCTCCATCAGATACAAGGCAGCCGACATAAAATCAGATTATTCAAAGACAGAAGACACGTCTGATCGAACATATGCCGCAGACAAAACGCGCGCTTTTTATGGAACAGACTTTACCCGCTCGATTGACTTTGTCATTAGCGACTCCAGATCCAACGCTGTTGGTACGCTCAACAGACACACAGGAGGCGTGTACTTCTAATGCTCCGGTCAACATCATTTTATTCCAGTCACAAGAAACGAATGTTTATATTCTCGGCGCAAGCTCTCCTTTTCAAGGCTTTTTGTCTCGGCAAACAAAGAAAGTCCACGCCGGAAGCATTAAGTATACCTTCCGCTTCCTTCCTCCCTCTGCTACCACGTAGGCTCCTTTACATTTCAACTGTCGGTATTTCTCCGAAGATTCTGGAATACGAAGTAACTGAAATTCCAAATTTAGATGGTTGGACTACTCTATTCTAGCTTCGTCTTCAGAATGGAAAGATTTGTTTTGCTGCGTATGGACTTAATTCCCGTAAGGGAGGATGAACAAATGAGTTAGACGATACGTAAGAAAACTGTTCGGGATACAGGAAGTGCTTCAGCGAGACAGCTCCAAGTGTCTAGGTAATTGGAAATAAGCTCATGATCAATCATATTTTACTGCAACTGTCAGAGCTTGAGAGCAATGTGCAAAGCCAGCAAACTTGTAAAAGGGTAATTCGGCGGTCCATTCAACGTCAGGTAGCAGCTAAAACCAAAACCCACAGAGGCATTTCCTTAAAATGCTCCCCCCCCCCCCCCCCATACACACACACGCACAAACACTTTATATATATATTACAGGGTGAGTCACCTAACGTTACCGCTGGATGTATTTCGTAAACCACATCAAATACTGACGAACCGATTCCACAGACCGAACGTGAGGAGAGGGGCTGGTGTAATTGTTTAATACAAACCATACAAAAATGCACGGAAGTATGTTTTTTAACACAAACCTACGTTTTTTTAAATGGAACCACGTTAGTTTTGTTAGCACATCTGAACATATAAACAAATACGTAATCAGTGCCGTTTGTTGCATTGTAAAATGTTAATTACATCCGGAGATATTGTAACCTAAAGTTGACGCTTGAAACCTCCGACGTTCAGTTGCGTGTTGTAACAAACACGGGCCACGGTCGGCGAGCAGCATCTGCAGGGACATGTTTACGATGACGACCGTGTTTACGAGTGTGGCTGTAGTGCACTGTTGTGGTTTGGTCTAGCTGTCGCAGTGTCCGCATGTAGCGCTTGCTGCTACTGTTATTCTACATTCGTCTCCGCACGCAGACCAACTGTAGTACACCGAGTTACCAGACGTGTGTGATAGTGTAGTGTTGTAGGAACTGTGACCATGGTGTATTCGAACTCTGAAAAGGCGGAGATGATACTCGTCTATGGCGAGTGTCGACGAAATCCAGCTGAAGCCTGCAGGGTGTATGCAGAACGGTACCCGGACAGAGAGCATCCAACGTGCCGCACATTGCAAAACATGCAACACGTATGGTCGTAGCACGCAAACGGGTCCGTAACAGGCCCGTCACAGGAGAAGCGGGTGCAGGTGGTGTGTTAGCTGCTGTTGCCATCAACCCACACATGAGTACACGGGACATTGCGAGAGCCGGTGGACTGAGTAGTGCCATGCGCATACTGCATCGTCACCGCTTTCACCCGTTTCATGTGTCGCTACATCAGCAATTACATGGTGATGACTTTAATCATTGAGTGCAATTCTGTCAATGGGCATTAACAGAGATTGCGTTGCAGTTCCACCTGTTTACCGATGAAGCGGGTTTCACAAACCACGGGGCAGTGAATCTACGGAACATGCATTACTGGTCCGTGGACAATCCTCGCTGGCTCAGACAGGTAGAGCGACAGCGACCGTGGACTGTAAATGTATGGTGCGGAATCATTGGCGACCACCTCATTGGTCCTCACTTCATTGCAGGGGCCCAAACAGCTGCAACATACATCGCGTTTCTACAGAATGATCTGCCAACGTTGCTCGAAAATGTCCCACTGGAAACGCGTCGACGTATGTGGTATCAGCATGATGGTGCACCTGCACATTCCGCAATTAACACTAGGCTGACCCTTGACAGGATGTTCGACGGGCGTTTCATAGGACGTGGAGGACGCATAAATTGGCCAGCCCGTTCTCCTGATCTTACACCTCTGGACTTCTTTCTGTGGAGTACGTTAAAAGAGAATGTGTACCGTGATGTGCCTACAACCCCAGAGGATATGAAACAATGTATTGTGGCAGCCTGCGGCGACATTACACCAGATGTACTGCGGCGTGTACGACATTCACTACACCAGAGATTGCAATTGTGTGCAGAAAATGATGGCCACCACATTGAACATCTATTGGCGTGACATGTCGGGACACACACTATTCCACTCCGTAATTGAAAACGGAAACCACGGGTGTACGTGTATCTCACCCCTCATGGTAATGTACATGTGCGTCAGTGAAAAAGACCGATAAAAAGGTGTTAGCATGTGGAAGTAATGTGCTGTTCCAGTCTCTTCTATACCTAAGGTCCATCACCGTTCCCTTTGGATCCCTACGTAATTCGGTGCTCTCCGATACACACGATCGAACAGCGGAGGAGTGGTACTCAAGCGTCAACTTTAGGTTACAATATCTCCGGATGTAATTAACATTTTACAATGCAACAAACGGCACTGATTACGTATTTGTTTATATGTTCAGATGTGCTAACAAAACTAACGTGGTTCCATTTAAAAAAACGTAGGTTTGTGTTAAAAAACATACTTCCGTGCATTTTTGTGTGGTTTGTATTAACCAATTACACTGGCCCCTCTCCTCACGTTCGGTCTGTGGAATCGGTTCGTCAGTATTTGATGTGGTTTACGAAATATATCCAGCGGTAATGTTAGGTGACTCACCCTATCTATCTATATATATATATATATATATATATATATATATATATATATATATATCCTGCCTGAACAATTCAACAACAAAGCTAGACTAAGAAGGGATTTTTAAAGCTGCTTGACTACAAAGAGTTCTAATAAATATTTTTTAGGTGGCGCAGGAGCTAGACCCTAATGAGACAGGAATTAGGGTTAAATTCTCGTCCGATCATGCTGATTCAGGTAACTCGTTGTTTCCATCAATTATTGAGACGAACTCTGAGATAATTCCTCCAACAGGGCAACGACGGGCTCATCCCCGCATACATCTCTATATGAGCTACCGCGTTTTCACTGAGACCTTTTCGTCGACAAGACAAATTCTGATCTCTTCTCGTTCTTACCCAACTTCAACTGCTGTTAAAGCGCGCGAGCATGAGCTCTGAGTGGATTAATTCTGGAGAACGGACAAGTATTAAAGGTTATCTAGCAGTTGTTCGGTACACTGTAAAAATGTGACTGCAAGAAATACTCTGCATTAACGGCATTTATCATGTTACACAGAATATTACAGTAATCCTTCAGGCCATCGATGGAGAGCAGGCTTCCTAAAAAAATATTCCACTGATTGTTTCCGTAGATATTCTTCTGGGCTGAAGTCAGAGCATCCATAAAAAGATGTAGAAATTTTAGACCTGTTTTCATTTTTGGACCATTAAAAACAAAAATGGTAATGTATACAAAATGTACAAGTTAGCACTTTTCACCAGTCACTTAGACGGGACGTGGGCTGGATATAATATTTAGCCTTGTGGAAGGTACGATACGGCAACACGACTAAACAGTGATGAATTATTTCAGTAAAGCATCGACACATCGACGTTTCGATAAAATGACTGAGTGATAACGATGCTTACGAAAAATCTGTTGTAATATATCGATATTTTAGATACACTGGTGTTTTTGAGGTACCAAAAAGAATGTTTCTATTTGAAAAAAAAGTTGGGTTTTGAACAGGGAATAATAATAATAATAATAATAATAATAATAATAATAACCCCCGTGGAGGCCCGGGAAAAGAATAGGCCTCAGTCGTAAAAGGCGACGAAAAGAACAAACCACTAATAGGGCTAACCCCCCTTTTAGTGTGATTACTTGGTTCAGGACAGAACTAAAGAAGCCTCGGACAACCGCCGTCATGGTCGGGGACGACGCTTGAACCCTATGCCCGCCCACAATGGTAACGACACTGCTAGCCAACTGGAAAATGATTTAAATCCAAATAGAGGTGTTTTGCAGGATATGCTTCCTGCAACCACCCTAGAAGGAAAACAAAGACAGAGGATGAGATGGTCAGATGAAGTTAATCGACACCTCATGTTCTGTTATTACCAAGCAACAAACCTAGGAACCAACACAACTGGATACAGATCACAAGTATACACAACATTTATTACCAAATACCCGGAATTAAAATTTTTAACAGAACAACGACTAGCTGATCAGATCCGTGTAATAATAAAAAATAACAGGATACCCCAGTCAGAATTAGAAAACATCAAACAACAAGTACAACAAATACTGGAACAAAATAATGTGCAATCAGAAGAAGAAGAAAATACAGTAATGGACTCAAACATCCCAGAGAAAACAAACAAAGACCTACACGCATCAATTAAACAATCAGAGGAAAACGAAATCTTAAGACAGCCACCAGAACAAGCACAAATAGAACACGAAGAGACACACGTGTTAGATATAGAAGAGAAATTTCAGCTGACATATATAGAATACAAAGACACAAATACAGACATTAGACCATTCTTGCATAGACCGCCAAATAACCCACAAGTCGAAACAACAATAAAAACTATCAACACAATCATACACAAGAAAATAAATGAAAACACAACTATGGAACAGTTACAACTACTGGTTTATATAGGAGCACTCACTACACTAAATATACACACTAGGCAGAGATCAGAACAAACCAACACACAGAAGAAACCCACAAAACCAGCATGGCAACACAGGCTACAGATCAGAATAGAAAAACTGAGAAAAGACATCGGACAGCTAACACAATTTATAAGAAATGAAATATCAGACAAAAAACAAAAAAGTTAGGCAAAATTTCACAACAAAAAGCGATAGAGCAATTAGATGAAAAGAAGCAGAAATTACAAGCATTAGCCAAACGACTTAGAAGATACAAAAAAAGTGAAAATAGAAGGAAAAAAACCAGACATTCACCACAAAACAAAAGAAATTTTACCAGACAATAGATAACACACACATTAAAATAGACAATCCACCAAACATAAGAGACATGGAACACTTCTGGAGCAACATATGGTCAAACCCGGTACAGCATAACAGGCATGCATGGTGGATACAAGCAGAAACAGACACATACAAGATGATACCACAAATGCCTGAAGTAATCATTTTGCAAGATGAAGTCACCCAAGCAATTAATTATACTCACAACTGGAAAGCCCCTGGAAAAGATAAAATAGCACAATTTCTGGCTAAAGAAGTTCACCTCAACACATTCACATCTAACTAAATTATTTAACAGTTACATTACAGACCCATACACATTCCCTGATATACTTACACAAGGAATAACTTATCTGAAACCTAAAGATCAAGCAGACACAGCAAACCCAGCTAAATATCACCCCATAACATGCCTACCAACAACATACAAAATATTAACTTCAGTCATTAAACAGAAATTAATGACACATACAACACAGAACAATATTATAAATTATGAACAAAAAGGCTGCTGCAAAGAAGCACGAGGATGTAATGAGCAACTGATGATAGATGCAGAGGTGACATATCAAGCTAAAACTAAACAAAGGTCGCTACACTACGCATACATTGATTACCAAAAAGCTTTTGATAGTGTACCCCACTCATGGTTACTACAAATATTGGAAATATACAAAGTAGATGCTAAATTGATACTGTTCCTAACCATAGTAATGAAAAATTGGAAAACCACACTTAATATCCAAACAAATACAAATAATATCACATCACAGCCAATACAGATTAAGCGTGGAATATACCAAGGAGACTCATTAAGTCCTTTCTGGTTCTGCCTTGCTCTGAACCCACTATCCAACATGCTAAATAATACAAATTATGGATACAATATTACTGGAAAATACCCACACAAAATCACACATTTGCTATACATGGATGATCTAAAACTACTGGCAGCAACAAATCAACAACTCAACCAATTACTAAAGATAACAGAAGTATTCAGCAATGATATAAATATGGCTTTTGGAACAGACAAATGTAAGAAAAATAGCATAGTCAAGGGAAAACACACTAAACAAGATGATTACATATTGGATAACCACAGCGACTGCATAGAAGCAATGGAAAAAACAGATGCCTATAAATATCTAGGATACAGACAAAAAATAGGAATAGATAATACAAATATTAAAGAATAACTTAAAGAAAAATATAGACAAAGACTAACAAAAATACTGAAAAGTGAATTGACGGCAAGAAACAAGACAAAATCTATTAATACGTATGCTATACCAATATTGACCTACCCTTTGGAGTAGTGAAATGGAGTAACACAGACCTAGAAGCACTCAATACACTTAGACGATCACAATGCTACAAATATAGAATACATCACATACATTCAGCAACAGAAAGATTCACATTAAGCAGAAAGGAAGGAGGAAGGGGATTTATCGACATAAAAAAACCTACATTATGGACAGGTAGACAATTTAAGAAAATTCTTTATAGAACGAGCAAAAGCTAGCAAAATACACAAAGCAATCACTCATATAAATACATCGGCTACACCACTACAATTTCATAACCACCTCTACAACCCTTTAGATCACATAACATCAACAGAAACGAAGAAAGTAATTTGGACAAAGAAAACACTACATGGCAAGCACCCCCTATCATCTAACACAGCCACACACAGATCAAGACGCATCCAACACATGGCTAAGAAAAGGCAATATATACAGTGAGACAGAAGGATTCATGATCGCAATACAGGATCAAACAATAAACACCAGATATTACAGCAAGCATATTATAAAAGATCCCAATACCACAATAGATAAATGCAGACTTTGCAAAGAACAAATAGAAACAGTAGATCACATCACAAGCGGATGTACAATACTAGCAAATACAGAATACCCCAGAAGACATGACAATGTAGCAAAAATAATACATCAGCAACTTGCCATACAACATAAACTAATAAAACAACACATTCCCACCTACAAGTATGCACCACAAAATGTACTGGAGAATGATGAATACAAATTATACTGGAACAGAACCATTTTATCAGATAAAACACCACCACATAGCAAACCTGACATCATACTCACCAATAAAAAGAAGAAATTAACACAACTAATCGAAATGTCCATATCCAATACAACAAATATACAGAAGAAAACAAGAGCAAAAATTGAAAAATACATCCAACTGGCTGAGGAAGTCAAAGACATGTGGCATCAGGATAAAGTTGACATTATACCAATTATACTATCAACTACAGGAGTCATACCACACAATATCCACTAGTACATCAACACAATACAGCTACATCCAAACTTATATATACAACTACAGAAATCTGTAATTATTGATACATGTTCAATCACCCGAAAGTTCCTAAATGCAATGTAACATATACCGTACAGTTAAAAGGAAGTCA
The DNA here is from genome assembly GCF_023864275.1 of Schistocerca cancellata. NCBI lineage: Eukaryota > Metazoa > Arthropoda > Insecta > Orthoptera > Acrididae > Schistocerca > Schistocerca cancellata. The sequence continues at coordinate 211,364,679 of NC_064631.1, forward strand.
CGCTTGATCAAGATCCGCGTCACTTTCCATTTTTAACCAGACATAACGTCTGAGAAATAAAAGAAATAATAATAATAACTGCAGTTAATTACACTGAACCTATATTAATACGGCCAATGATCTTCTAAAAGAATAAGGAATTATAAAAGGGACGACTGCGCATAAGGTATTAGAAACGACTGCATAAGAACACGAAGTGTATCCACAGGGCATGTCGTCATCTAACTTTGTCTAACTACGACCACTTGCTTTGCAAAAAATTATCGAGGTAAACTACTACTCCGTTTGGTTCTGCGGGTGGGCATCGCTCACGGAGAGGTTATCAGGACGAAGAAGGATATAAAAGTAACGCTCTGCAAATCGGAGCATCGAATGTTGAAAGTTTGAATGTTATAGAAAAACTGTTGAAATTGAAGAGAGACAGTTTGAATGTTATAGAAAAACTGTTGAAATTGAAGAGAGACAAACAGGTTGTAATCAGGCTTGGTAAGGATTAGTGCAGTGAAATAAAAAGATGTCTGATTGCTGGTCGGGTGAATGTAGTGGGGTAACAACGTCAGGGAATGGTTTATGTAACCAGTGTCGGCTCTGTTATGAATATGAAGTAGATAACAGGATGAGTTACTATGAATTAATACGTTAAAGACTGAAGCACCCCTGGACAACTTTACATTTCCACATCTGAAGCTGATGAGGAAGCAGAGGAAATAGAACCGTTAATGTGAAGAAAGATGTAAATCTGGTAGTTACGGATGACTGGATTGGAAATGGATGGACAAGTTAACGGGAGATATTGGTTGCAGGGAGAAGGCATGAGAGAAGAGAGAAGTTTCTACGGTTCTGCTCTCAGATTTCATCTTCTACAGGTAAGGTCTATGACTGGTAGTCAAAACGTCTTCAGCCCCAGATTCGATCCCAGCCGACACTTAAATTCTGAATAAAAATCAGCAGCAATGCTGGCCACAGGCTTACGGCATAAGAAGTCACTCTTGTTCTGCCAATGGCTTTATCAAAAAGGGCGGAGGAATGGACGGAGTTCCATGGTATTCTTTGTCCTTGGGTCGAAAACTGCCCCCCCCCCCCTCATGGTATCCTTTGCCCATGGGGCGAAAATTGCCCCCGAATGGCGGAAGAATCAAAAGTTACCAATGGCATGTGGATGTAGAATACAGTGGAAACCATTATAGAGACATAATGTGTATTCACACGATGTAATTTTCAAAAAAAGTCGTCGTCATCACTCCACTGATAGTCGATCCAGATCTCCGGAAGGGGACTACCAAGGAGGTAACCAGTAGAAAAAGCTAAATAACCAACGGAAGTTTAACATTCTAACGTATCGGAAAGTGGACACTGTCAGAAGTCTGAATGCGGTAGGGAAACTACAAAATCTGAAACGAGAAATGCAAAGGCCCAGTACATATAGGGGTCTGAAGCGAAATGGAAAGAAGGTAAGGATTTCTGGTCAGGCGAATGTAAGGTAACATCAACAGCGGCAGAATTCATAATGAATAACACGGTAGGGTAGAAACTGAGTTACACTGAAAAGATCAGTGACAGCATTGTTCTTATCAGAATCAACAGCAAACAAATGTCAACAACAATGCTTCAGGTATATAAGCTGATGTCCAAGCAAAAGATGAGATACGGTATGTATATGAGGATACTGAACAGGTAATTAAGTATGTGAAGGGAAACGATAATCTAATAATCATCTGCGATTGGTAATTCGTCACGAGAAGAAACAGAAAACAGAGTTACGGAAGAATATTGGCTTCGCAATTTAAAAGAGAGAAAAGGAAGACTAATTAAGCTCTGCCATACGTTTCAGATACTAATTGCGGATACACTTTTCAGAAAACACAAAAGATGGAAGTATACTCCGAAAAGGCCTAGAGGTACAGAAGATTTCAACTGGATGGCTTCATGATCAGACAGCGATTCCAACACCAGACATTAGATTGCTAGGCGTAGCCAGGAGCAGATATATACTCGATCAGATTTCAGTAATGATTGATAGCAGAGTGAAGTTTAACAGAACTGTCCAAAAGAATGAGTGTCGAAAGAACTTTGCCACGGAAGTGCTGAGGAACGATGACACGCATTTGAAATTCTCTAAGGCTGTAGATATTGAGATAGTGAATGTCACAGTAGGCAGTTCAGTTGAAGAGGAACGGACATCTGTCAAAAGGACGATCATCTAAGTTTGACAGACAAACATAGATAAAAATAAATTAACTGCGAAGACACCTTGTGTAACAGAAGAAATACTCCAAATGGTCGACGAAAGACGGACGTATAAAAAAGTTCAGGCAAAGACAGAAATACAGCAATAAAAGTCACTTACTAGGAATGAAATAAACAAGAAGTGCAAGGAAGTCAAGGTGAAATGGCTACAGGAAAAAGGTGAAGAAATCGCAAAAGAAATGATCGTCGGAAACACAGATTCATCATGTAGGAAAGTCAAAACAACTTTTGGTGAAATTAAAAGCCTGAGTGGTAAATTAAGAGAGAAATGGGATTTCCACTGTTAAACGCACTGAGGAAGGAGCAAATAGGTGGAAAGAGTGCATTAATGGCCTCTACGATGGGGAGGAAATATCAGTCGATATGGAAGACATAGGGGATCTAGTATCGGAGTCAAAACTGGACAGATATTTGGAAGACTTGAGGTCAGATAAGGTAGAAAGGGTAGAGAGATAGATGGTGTGCACAAACTATGATACTGGAGAAACACTACCAGACGTTTGGAAAAATATCGTCCACAGAATGTCAAAGACAGCAAGGACAGGTAAGTGCGAGAAATATTACACATCAGCTTAACAGCCCCTGCATACAAGTTGAAAACAAGAATAATATGCAGAATAATGGGAAAAAATCGAGAATGAGTTATGTGACGATCAACTTGACTTTCTGAAAGGTAAAGGCACCAAAGAGGCAGTCCTGATATTGCGACCGATAATGGTAGCAAGACTTACGAAAAATCAAGACATGTTCATGTTCATAGGATTCTTCGACGTGGAAAATGCGTTCGGCAGTGTAAAGTAAGCAAGATGTTCGAAATTCTAAGAAAAATCGGAGAAAGCTGTAAGAAAAGACAGGTGGTAGGAATGGAAGACCAAGAACTAAGTGTTCAGATTAAAAAGGATGTAAGACAGGGATGCAGTCTTTCGTCCCTACTGTTCAGTTCATACATCGAAGAAGCAATGACGGGAGAGAAAATCTGTCCCTTTGAAGCAGATTAATGTACGGCCAGAAAAATAGCTCTGAGGACAGCCGATATTGTATATGTTGCTTTGGTACCATAAAGGTCTATGGACAGATGGGGGTTCAATAGGCATGGCCTACATCTAGACACAACTAAGAATGGAAGATTGGTACAGCTGATTCAGAAAAGAATAGGCACTGCATCTCAGACCAAGCATAGTCAGACACCTGTTCTCATGGGAAGGAGGTATCTTTTTGGATAAATTCGGACAACAGGTTTCTCCGCCTAAAGAGTATCTCCAGCAGGCTACAAAATTCTGAAATAATCACTGACACATATATTAGTAGCGTAAAGAGAAACAAAAAAATGGAAAAAAGGAACATGCGAAATTTCACAGTCCCTCGTTACAACATGCAATCAATAAAAAATACAGCAATTTGAAAATGAGCTCCAGACTTTGAAGTGTACACTACTTTCAGTAGCTGAGCACTGGTGTAAACAACACACAATTCCAACATCCAGTATATACGAAAAGACAGAGGCTTACTGTAAGACTGCTTTTAAGAGTGCAGGATCATATATTTGCATCAGAAAGAAATACAGTTTAAATCAAGACATGCCCTTAGTGCAATAAGTGAAGACCAACGCTCTGAAATCCCAGCTACTGAATAAACGGAGCTTCATATCAACAAGAAATGCACTATTTTGTGTGTGTACCGATCACAAAATGGCAACGTGGAAACTTTTATCAATAAATCAACAGAAGGTCTACGTAACATGACAACTGCAAAAGTCAACATAATCTGCGTGGAAACAAACAAAAATTTTACAAAAGAAATTAGCGGCACCTTCATAAATATCCTTTAGAGGTTTTGCCATGGACCTGTTGGTCAATAGTGCAACATAGCTAACTACAATGACTGCATCTGTAATTGATCATGTGGCCACAAATACGGATATGGATACGGAAAAGTGTGATATACACCGAAGGGCCAAAGACATTGGTATATCTGCTTAATATCGTGTAGGGCCTCTGCGAGCACGCAAAAGTGCTGCAACACGACGTGGCATGGACTCGACTAATGTCTAAAGTAGTGCTGGATGGAACTGATACCATGAATCCATGAATCCTGCAGGGCTGTCCATAAATCCGTAGACGTAAGAGGAGTGAAGAACTCTTCTGAACAGCACGTTGCAAGGCATTCCAGATGCGCTCAATAATGTTCATGTCTGGGGAATTTGGTGGCCAGTGAAAGTATTTAAACTCAGAAGAATGTTCCTGGAGCCACTCTGTAGCAGTTCTGAACGTGTGGGGTGTCGCACTGTCCTTCTGGAATTGCCCAAGTCCACCGGAATGCACAATGGACACTAATGAATGCAGGTGATCAGACAGGATGCTTACGTACGGTCACCGTCAGAGTCGTATCTAGACGTATCAGGGGTCCCGTATCACTCCAACTACACATGCCCCACCTCATTACAGAGCCTCCACCAGTTTGAACAGTCCCCTGCTGAAATTCAGGGTCCATGGATTCATGAGGTAGTTTCCATACTCTAAACGTCCATACCTTCGATACGATTTGAAACGAGACTCGTCCGATCAGGCAACATGTTCCCAGTCATCAACAGTCAAATGTCTGTGTTGACGGGCGCAGGCGAGGCGTAGAGCTTTGTGTCATGCAGTCATCAAGTGTACACGAGTGGACCTTCGGCTCTGAATCGATGATGCTTCGTTGAATGGTTCACACGCTGACACTTGTTGGTGGTCCAGCATTGAAATCTGCAGCATTTTGTGGAAGGGATGCACTTCTGTCACGTTGAACGATTCTCTTTAGTCCTGTTGGTCCCGTTCTTGCAGGATCTTTTTCCGACCGCAGCGATGTCGGAGATTTGATGTTTTACCGGATTCCTGATATTCAAGATACACTCGCCAAATGTTCTTCCGGGAAAATCCCCACTTCATCGTTACCTCGGAGATGCTGGGTCCCAACGCTCGTGCGCCGACTGTAACATCACGTTCAAACTCACTTAAATCTTGATAACCTGTCATTTTAGCAGCAGTAACCGATCTAACAACTGCGTTAGACACATGTTGTCTCATATACGCGTTACCGACCGCAGCGACGTATTCTCCCTGTTGAATACGCATGTCTGTACCAGTTCCTTTGGCGCTTCAACGTAATATATAATGCAGAGAATATGTCACTAAACAAGAAACAGGATATAAGCTAATAAATGAGCCACAACACCTACATGAATGAGTTTTTTTCAAATATTCAGGAGCAATTACAACGAAAACTTCCAAAAAACAAATATAAAATCTGTAAATAATCACGCACCAAGCATAATGATGTTACTACCAACCACAGAGGATGAAGTCAATAAAACTGCACAAAACCTAAAAACTAAGTCATCAGGCTTAGGCGAAGTACCAGTATGTGTACTGAAACAATGTTTGCAGAGTACACGAAATGCCTTAACATAATAAATGAGTCATTCACATTAGAGAAATTTCCTGACTAATGAAACAGGCAATAGTTGTGGCTCTGCTCAAGTAAGTAATGAAGAAGACACAGAAAACTACAGGTCCGTTTCACTGCTATCATCATTCTCAAAAATAATAGAATCAATTATGAAAGGTTCACGAATTACTTTAACAAATACAATCTTCTAAGCGAATCACTGTTTGGGTTTCTAAGTAATAGAAGTACATAATCGACCATAGTAGAATGTACAAATTGGTAAGTGTGTTTCAAGGATATTCTTAGTTCTTTCTAAAGCTTTTGATGCTACTGATCATAAGGTTTTACTTAATAAGAAAGAATCATTAGGAATAAGAGATGTAGCTAATGATTGGTTTTGATCATATCTAGCTTGTAAGTTACATAGATTGGAGCCAACACAAGCCTCAAATAATGCTAAATTTTTAATGGAACACTTATCAGCACCAAAATACATTAATACAGGAGTTCCTCAGAATAGAACATTAGGACCAATACTGTTACTGATGTACTTCAGTGACTTCTCCAACAGCTCAGTCATGGATAAATAAGACAGCTATATTACACTCACTGAGAAGGGAATTCTTTGCAGAGAAAGCAAACGAAATCCTCAATGACGTTTACGATTGGTCAACGTGCAGTAATGTGACACTAGACTTAAAGAAAACAAATAGCATCAATTTGAGTTTGAACAGGGAAAAGGACACTGTTAATGTAGACCATAGCTCTACAGATTGTGTAAGAAACATAAAATCTCTAGGAATATGGGCAGCCCACATGTTGCCAAGGTTGTCCCGATTACGCTTCGGAAGTTTCGCTATGAAGCCCTTACACATCCTCCATAAAATTTCCATCTCTCCCCATGCGATCTCCGGAGCCCTGATGAAAGACATTTTTAGCCGCTGATTTTCTTCGGACAAACAGGCGAACGCCTGGATACAATCATGGTTCCGTAGGCAACTGTAAACATTTTTCCACGAGGTCAATAACTGACTTGTTTCACAGTGAGATAGATTTATTAACCGGTATAGCTACTGCTTTTGAAGTAATAAACAGTTTACTTACATTTTTCCATCTGCCTCGTTTTCATTTCACTGCTACTTACATAATAATAACACCTCTTTCCCTTTTTGAATTCTATGGATGGATAAATGGTTGGATTTAAAATTGTTGGGAGCTAAACAACGCGGTTATCAGGGCCTTTTCACAAGATTGTGGTACTTGTGAATGAGTAGTACTCTTGTTGAAACGAAAGCTCATCATCTCACTCTTATAGAGGGATGCTGACTCACTTTTTCAGATTAGCAAATGGGAAATTGCAGTACACAAAATGGAAACCAAGCATAATTATTATTGTTTTTTTATGTCAGCTGATACTGTGTGCAATGCTACTTTGTGAAATAATGTTTGTGTATTGTGTACAGTGACTGGCGCTGAGAAGTAATGAACATTGTAACACTGGCCCTTTACGGTATTACTTCTTTGTAACAGAGTATCGTACGTAACGCATAAAACAAACGAGGTAACACTGTTTTAAATACACTGTCTTGTATTCGGAAGTGTTGAAGTTCCAATGCTCATCTGGCCATCCTGATTAGGTTTCCTGTGATTTCCCTACATCAATTCCACGCAATGCTGGAATGGCTCTTACTGCAAGGCCACGGCCAATTACCTGTCCCATCCTTGTGAAAGTAGACCTAAGATTATGTAAGTACCTGTACATATGAATTATGTTATTTTTGCTGTTTCTTAATTATAACACAATGACACGTCCAGTATCTTTGTCAAAGTTAACTTAAAAGTCAAAGTCACTAATAATCTCATCTCAAGGTCATTGATTCAGACTCGTGGTGTTAGGTTACACAATTGTGCTAGTTATAATCAAGATCAACCCTCACTCCCTCCCTGCAGGAAACCACTGGCATTTATTCAAGGTCATCCAAGAGAACTCCTGCCCTACCCACACTACCACTCCCCCATTCCCCTCATCTACACTCCACACACCCTGCCAACCCATCTCTCCGCTACCCTCTGGACAGTAAGATTCAAGACCCTGTCCCTCGTTTTTTGTAACTAGAGCACAAAACTAGAGCCCTATGCACTACAAGGGAGAGCACTGTTAGCTATGAAATTAAAGTTATTATAATTGCGTGAATTTCGTCTTTCGAAGTGCCAGCAGAAACCAACCACCACCTCCCGGGGTGACGTTTAACTGCTCTCAATTCCATTTTTTCCACATTTATATCATTTTCCATATTTGTTGTGATTTTCAACATTTCAACCAATTTTTACATATGCAGCATGTGCTCAAAAGTATCTAAATGATATGATTTTTTTTAATAATTGCTAAGCCATCCGTACATCACTAGTGTGTGTGTGTGTGTGTGTGTGTGTGTGTGTGTGTGTGTGTGTGTCTAACAGCAAAGTGTACCTGTTTAAAAATGAACACGTTCCCTTACTGGTTAAAATAATGACGTCACGATGTATTCTGCGAAATTCCGCAGTTTTACCGAATTCCAATCAAACATATATATATAAGAAATACGACACTGCTACAAATACACACCTGGATTACGACGGAATCGCCGGATAAATGGAGGTCGACTGCGGAAAGTGAGCTGCCGGCAGGATATGCAGCACTTAAAGAGTGCTGACGCATAGTGCGCTGATGCGTAGTGTCTGGCCACGTTGCCCCCCCCCCCCCCCCCCCCGGCCTCGAACACTGTGCCCACCTAACTACCTACAACGTTAGTGAAATTTGCATTATGTATGTCCCTGACATGGCCAGCCTGGTTGCTGGTAGAAAAGACACTGCTACTTTATCAAGCAGTCAGCGAGCTGGTAGAAATGACACTGCTACTATATCAAGCAGTCAGCGAGAGGCCTCCCACTAACATTAATAACACCAAGTCTGTCTTAACACGACGGTGCCTACGTGTTTGCAGGCGGAAGTCTGTAGCTGCGTTTGCAGATGACCGCCAAGCACTCACCTCACCTACTCCCTTTCTCCCTGGACGAATAAGAATCAAGCTCCACTCATCAACCAACCATCCTGCTTTTATTACTGGAGGAAAAAAATACATTAGGGGCGTCAGTCTTGCTCAACCAGAGCCCCCAAGCGGAATAAAAAGACACGTAACAGGTAATAAACGATTACAGTATTAGAGTGCAATGTCACTATAACACTCCTAATAGATACAGTAAATCTTCGAAGTATATACACGTGCCCACCACCCAAATGTGGCTGAGAATGGCTACAATGGAGCAAAAATAAACTTTTTCCACATACGAAGTTATCGACTCACAGAAGTGACGGCTATTCGATTAAATGCGACCCTAGAGACTCGCAGATTTCGCGTGCCATGTGTCGACAAGCCGAGACCAATAACAATTTACCGAATCTCTAAAGGCGCACACCGAATCTAACATTAATAGCACTCCAACAATTGCTACGTACCGACTGGCCCTATAGCTGACACTGTCCATCCCCAGCCACCTGTGCAGTATCCCACGGAATACTGCAGTGATCGCAACGGTGTTTCTTGCGTAAATGAAACGTCTAGCCCTGGCGAAGAACCATCACGGCCTCAACGTGAGGACAGTGGTTGACGGTAACTGCCGGAGAAGTCCTACGCAAAGCTGATAAATGGGTGAAACACCGACTTTTGTGTCGTTGTAGGTAAAGGTCAATAAATTCCTTTCGCCTGCTCGGAACACTCGCACCTACTTTTGCCAACAGGTAAGGATGACGGCCAGACAGCGACGCTCACACGCTGAGATAGAAAGGCTTGCTTGCCATCGGAAGCAGTGAGATGTTTCAGTAGGCAGACGACTTCAAAAATGTTCTACAATTATTTTTGTTACACAACTCTTTTAAAGAACTGGGCTTGTCCCACGGGACATAGCCGACGTTATCATATCCACTATTATTTTACATTGTTTTTTTTTTGTTTCCTGGACAAAACAAAGTGGTCATTTACGTTTGTAAGTAGTGCATGTTACGTCATGTTAAAATAAAGGCAACACTAACAGTAAGAAATGCTCTATATACCGCATTATGGAGGTGTAAATTGCATTCAATTAGGTGCTTTAATTGAAAAAAAAAGAAAAGACAATACGTTTGGCGTTAAGACTGCATACTCGTTCCCTACAGCCGTGCGTCGTCTCACAGCTCCAGCACAGTGCAGAGTTCATGCTACCTGCTCTTGGCCACGCTGCACACAATTACAGTACGACCAGAGACTCGTTTTTAAAATCACATTTTATTAAACATGTTACTAGGACTAGGTTTAGCTAGATACACTTTTTTCTCGAACTGCAATGACAAACCACATGCCGACCGCCAATTGTAGCTTTCGTTTTCGCCCACAGACAGATAAGAGTTTGAATGAGACACACTCCTGTGAAACAGTTTAGTCATACGCAGCAATTACTTCACAGACTGTGATGTGTGTTTTATAAGGAACCTAAAACGTCTTTCTGAAGCTTTTTTTTTAATAATCATATGCTGCTTAAGAATGATACATACACTACTGGCCATTAAAATTGCTACACCAAGAAGAAATGCAGATAACTGAACGGGTATTCATTGGACAAATATATTATACGAGAACTGACATGTGATTACATTTTCACGTAATTTGAGTGCATAGATCCTCAGAAATCAGTACCCAGAACAACCACCTCTGGCCATAATAACGGCCCTGATACGCCTGGGCATTGAGTCAAACAGAGTGGCGTGTACAGGTACAGCTGCCCATGCAGCTTCAACACGATACCACAGTTCATCAAGAGTAGTGACTGGCATGTTGTGACGAGCCAGTTGCTTGGTCACCATTGACCAGACGTTTTCAATTAGTCAGAGATCTGGAGAATGTGCTGGCCAGGGCAGCAGTCGAACATTTACTATATCCTCAAAGGCCCGTACAGGACCTGCAACATGCGATTGTGCATTATCCTGCTGAAACGTCGGGTTTCGCAGGGATCGAATGAAGGGTAGAGCCACGGGTCGTAACACATCTGAAATGTAACGTCCACTGTTCAAAGTGCTGTCAATGCGAACAAGAGGTGACCGAGACGTGTAACCAATACCAATGGCACCCCATACCATCACGCCGGGTGATACGTCAGTATGGCGATGATGAATACACGCTTCCAATGTGCGTTCACCGCGATTTCGCCAAATACGGATGCGACCATCATGATGCTGTAAACAGAACCTGGACTCATCCGAAAAAACGACGTTTTGCCATTCCTGCACCCAGCTTCGTCGTGGAGTACACCATCGCAGGCGCTCCTGTCTGTGATGCAGCGTCAAGGGTAACCGCAACCATCGTCTGCGAGCTGATAGTGCATGCTGCTGCAAACGTCGTCGAACTGTTCGTGCAGATGGTTGTTGTCTTGCAAACGTCCCCATCTGTTGACTCAGGGATCCAGACGTGGCTGCACTATCCGTTACAGCCATGCGGATAAGATGCCTGTCATCTCGACTGCTAGTGATACGAGGCCATTGAGATCCATCACGGTGTTCTGTATTACCCTCCTGAACCCACCGATTCCATATTCTGCTAACAGTCATTGGATCTCGACCAACGCGAGCAGCAATGTCGCGACACGATAAACCGCAATAGGCTACAATCCGACCTTTATCGAAGTTGGAAACGTGATCCTACGCATTTCTCCTCCTTACACGAGGCATCACAACAACATTACACCAAGCAACACCGGTCAACTGCTGTTTGTATATGAGAAATCGGTTGGAAACTTTCCGCATGCCAGCATGTTGTAGGTGTTGCCACTGGCGCCAACCTTGTGTAAATGCTCTGAAAAGCTAAACATTTGCATATCACAGCATCATCTTCCTGTTGGTTAAATTTCGCGTCTGTAAACATGGCTAGAGGACAAATGTAAGGATGTAGAGGCTTATCTCACTAGGGGTAAGATAGATACTGCCTACAGGAAAATTAAAGAGACCTTTGGAGATAAGAGAACCACATGTATGAACATCAAGAGCTCAGATGGAAACCCAGTTCTAAGCAAAGAAGGGAAAGCAGAAAGGTGGAAGGAGTATATAGAGGGTCTGTACAAGAGCTATGCACTTGAGGACAATATTATGGAAATGGAAGAGGATGTAGATGAAGATGAAATGGGAGATACGATACTGCGTGAAGAGTTTGACAGAGCACTGAAAGACCTGAGTCGAAACAAGGCCCCCGGAGTAGACAACATTCCATTGGAACTACTGACGGCCTTGGGAGAGCCAGTCCTGACAAAACTCTACCACCTGGTGAGCAAGATGTATGAAACAGGCGAAATACCCTCAGACTTCAAGAAGAATATCATAATTCCAATCCCAAAGAAAGCAGGTGTTGACAGATGTGAAAATTACCGAACAATCAGTTTAATAAGCCACAGCTGCAAAGTACTAACACGAATTCTTTACAGACGAATGGAAAAACTAGTAGAAGCCGACCTCGGGGAAGATCAGTTTGGATTCCGTAGAAATACCGGAACACGTGAGGCAATACTGACCTTACGACTTATCTTAGAAGAAAGATTAAGGAAAGGCAAACCTACGTTTCTAGCATTTGTAGACTTAGAGAAAGCTTTTGATAATGTTGACTGGAATACTCTCTTTCAAATTCTAAAGGTGGCAGGGGTAAAATACAGGGAGCGAAAGGCTATTTACAATTTGTACAGAAACCAGATGGCAGTTATAAGAGTTGAGGGACATGAAAGGGAAGCAGTGGTTGGGAAGGGAGTAAGACAGGGTTGTAGCCTCTCCCCGATGTTATTCAATCTCTACATTGAGCAAGCAGTAAAGGAAACAGAAGAAAAATTTGGAGTAGGTATTAAAATCCATGGAGAAGAAATAAAAACTTTGAGGTTCGCCGATGACATTGTAATTCTGTCAGAGACAGCAAAGGACTTGGAAGAGCAGTTGAACGGAATGGATGGTGTCTTGAAGGGAGGATATAAGATGAACATCAACAAAAGCAAAACGAGGATAATGGAATGTAGTCGAATTAAGTCGGGTGATGCTGAGGGTATTAGATTAGGAAATGAGACACTTACAGTAGTAAAGGAGTTTTGCTATTTGGGGAGCAAAATAACTGATGATGGACGAAGTAGAGAGGATATAAAATGTAGACTGGCAATGGCAAGGAAAGCGTTTCTGAAGAAGAGAAATTTGTTAACATCGAGTATAGATTTAAGTGTCAGGAAGTCATTTCTGAAAGTATTTGTATGGAGTGTAGCCATGTATGGAAGTGAAACATGGACGGTAAATAGTTTGGACAAGAAGAGAATAGAAGCTTTTGAAATGTGGTGCTACAGAAGAATGCTGAAGATTAGATGGGTAGATCACATAACTAATGAGGAAGTAATGAATAGGATTGGGGAGAAGAGAAGTTTGTGGCACAACTTGACCAGAAGAAGGGATCGGTTGGTAGGACATGTTCTGAGGCATCAAGGGATCACCAATTTAGCATTGGAGGGCAGCGTGGAGGGTAAAAATCATAGGGGGAGACCAAGAGATGAATACACTAAGCAGATTCAGAAGGATGTAGGTTGCAGTAGGTACTGGGAGATGAAGCTTGCACAGGATAGAGTAGCATGGAGAGCTGCATCAAACCAGTCTCAGGACTGAAGACCACAACAACAACAGCGCATCATCTTCGTGGGGTAGCAATTTTAATGGCCAGTAGTGTATATCGTCTATGCAAGGCTATTACAACGTTCCATTAATACATAGTGGGTTTTAACATCGATCAGTTCCACTTAATACGATTAGCAAGCGTACATTTGCTTATTTGAAAAATAATAATGCATGGCTGTGAAATTTTGGACATTAAAACTATAATATGGTGACAGGTATTCGATGTCTGGCAGATGATGCTCCCCGGTAGCCCTGTTGCTACAGCAGTAATAGTCCAAACCTATCACACGGCTACGCAATATGGACAGTAAAATAGCAGCTTTAAACATCTCTGACAAAGTGCGCTAATTCTTCTAAAAACAGTCAGTAACTGGCCTATAATACACCGTCCATTAGAATAGGCATTTAATGTCTGCCAACTCCCACCGTAGTCATAGGATCTATACCTATCCTCGAAATTCTTTCCAGCGCTTCCCTGCTAAAATTTTTCTTATGTACAGTATGAGCCCTGTGTAGGAGGAACATGTCAGCTTCGTTTCAAGAATGCGCTGTGTTCTAGCTATTAAAGCATTTATATGCGGAGATGTCATCCCACTCTCATATATCTAGTCTTTACATTAAAGATCCACATCTCTTCTACACCACATATCTCGATTTTTACCTCCTGTGTATAATGCATTTTTTTACTCCTCTCTAAGTATGTAGATAGTGTCGTACCTCAAATTTGACTACTTCCTCTGTGTAAATACAGATATCCTCTATTTACCACATCGTATCAGCATTTTTGCCTTATTTGACACATTTTTTTCAGTTTTCGCCATATTTTTTCGATATTTGGCATATTTTTCATATTTCCCATAGTTTCTGCCGTAATGTTGTATTACCATAATGCAGGAATGCAGGATACCAGCACTAACTCGAAGCCTGCTGTAGACAACCCTTGCTCTGTGCATTACAGCAGAAACTGTGAGCCAACCGTTGTCATCCTCTAAAGTCTACGTATTTCAGAATGGCTGAGGTTTAGAACAGTGGGGAAAAAAAAGTCTGCCGCCACTGATTGTTCCTCAGTTACACTATTTTGTGCGTTGATTTCTCGCAGGAGCCTCCCCCTTCTCTCCCTCCCACTGTTTGGAGTAGGTTGGCGGTAGAGTTTGGAAGCGGTCCGAAGATGGATCAGCTCTACTTAAGTGTACTTTACAATGCGCCCCCAGCTATAATATTCTTTTGTGGAGTAGAGGGAGCAGTGGAAAATCTGTGGGACAAGCACTAGGCATAGGAGAGTCATGACTCCACACTTAGAGGACCACACATTTTGTTCTAGATGACTTAGACTAGTAAGTAATATTAATTCTCGGAGCTCGTCTAATCTGTTAAGCCGCTTATCGTAATTTTATCCATTTTTCGGTAGTTTCTGTGGCAGTATTAATGCTGGTAAATTTACTGTTTCCAACACATATACAACTGACTCTTTTGGATGAGAGTTAACACACTTTCTTGGTGAAGTCTAAAGCTGCTGTTCTACTAGTCATGTCGATAGCTCTGTGATAGATCACGACTATCACTGCTGTATCAACAGGGGCCCGGGTAGCGTAATGGGCCTAACAGTGAGCGCCTGTCACAGTCCTATTGTTTTAATGTTTAATATTTTACAACCAGGATTTATTACTTTTTATCCTGCTATAAAACTGAACTATTTACAAATGGTAGGTTACCGATAACAGCTTTGTTTAGGCGATACATTTATATGGCATATTGTTATTAAAAACGAGCCTTAGAAACGCATTTTAGGTTCTATCTACAACACACACTTTGGCCTGCAAAGTAATTACTGCATATGTATAAACTCTGTTTGATAGGTGGGGATATAATGCAAATTATTGCCAGTCCTTCTGTAGGTTCAATTATTTAACTTGGGAATTGGTTACACAAACTCATACTGTTGGTGTAGGTGTATTGAACAATGTATTCTGAGACTTTTACTACTACAGAGGAAGCGTGGCCGTTGATGGGGTAAGCACTGAGGGTAAATCTAGTTTGTCCATATTATTTTACCAAAATGCTTGTCTTAGTTCTTCTTAAAAAACGATATCTAACTCATCCGCCGGACGGTGTGGCCGAGCGGTTCTAGGCGCTACAGTCTGGAACCGCACGACCGCTACGGTCGCAGGTTCGAATCCTGCCTCGGGCATGGATGTGCGTGATGTCCTTAGGTTAGTTAGGTTTAAGTAGTTCTAAGTTCTAGGGGACTGATGACTTCAGAAGTTAAGTTCCATAGTGCTCAGAGCCATTTGAACCAAACCCATCAAGAAATTATGATGACCCTCCATGCTAGGGTAACATTACCACGTTCCTCCATACAGCTATAGGGGTTGGGCATGGCCTCTGGCATGTTATAGACATTGGAACTGATACTTTAATAAATATGTGCCACTATATCTCCTTCCTTACTATGTGTTAAGCGTGGAGAGTAACACTACACTTTAAAACATACACACATTGCTTGTCATTGGTGGACCAACTCCTGAACCCTGCCCTTTGGGATATTCACATCACAGCACATACGAATTAGTGTAACAGGGCTATGAGTTTACAACTGGACTGCAAGTAAAATCTAGTTTAGAACGTCCGGAAAATCACTTGACCGGACATGTTGTTATTGTGGTCTTTACCAGAGATTTTTGCTATTGGTACGAATAATCGCCAACAAAAAAACTGCATTCGCTTTTGATAGACATTCCGATCATGTTGCTACGCTGAAATGCATTCCAGTGTTTGTCCTATACATATACAAATACTAAGACGAAGTGATGTGGGATCTAAAACCAGGGCATTCCAGAGAATTAAAATAAATACATACAATTTGATGGTAGGATGTGACACACATTCCAGGCACCCGGGATCAATAATGGATTATAAAATCATGCCTGTATGTCTATAAATTTAATTATTTAACGTGAAAAAAATCTATTACGCAAACCAGCCTTGGCGATAGTTGATTTGTAGGAAACCTCTTTAGGGAATTGCGTGTTATTCTGTTGGATGACTGTCTAGTCGTCCAAAGCAGATGAATGGATAAGATGTTTATTGGCGGTGATGCACCTACAACTGTTCCATCTCCCCAAAGGTTTTGTCTAGCGTTAAGAATAGAGAAAAATGTAGCGACAGTGAGTCTTGGAATGCAAAGAACAGCTTTACATCACTAGACGCATGAATGTCTTGCTGGCAAAGAAGCAGATCAAATTTCGTCTTTCTGTTAACTAAAGGAATCAGTCTGTCGAGCAGACTTTAGCCATCACCTATTAAGTCATATACATGTAGTCCCACATTTCGCCTATTGGGACGACATATTATGTAATATATATGACCTTACGTGATCTAGAGCCACTTCCAGTTGTGAATTTAAAAAAATTAGGATATGTGTTTACACTATGGATGAGAAAAATCGTGTTACGTGCTTGGTTGACTTATTTTGTTTTTGATGTATGTGGCAGGTCCTGCCCTAACGCTACTACAGATGGCATAATATTTGGAAGTGAGTCACAGTTCCGCCATGCTTTGTAATGTAAATATGCTGTCATAAAAGACTTGAAATTACCCGTCATGCTTGATCTAATGTATAATTATTATTTGTCACTTTTATAACACTTTTCGGAAAATGTTTCAACGTGTTTCCCTTTATACGTCACGTAAAAAAGTACACGTGATTACGGGCGTTGTTCGGAGCCTGAGACACTTAAAAGGTTGGATTAATAGGTGTGGCCAGAATTATCAAGAGAAATATGTCATCGTTCTTCGATGGAAGACTATTTTCCTGTGATGAAGGGTAGCCAGTTCAGTGTTCATTTATGCCTATGTCCAAACAAATGTCAGACAGATGCTCGTGCACATACGTCGCAGAATCTTACGTGATTTAAAGCAGGTCCGAACTCTAGTCGCTGTTTGTTTTTAAGTTTCTCACATGATCACAACATTTCTTCTTACATTTCTTGTCTAGGATGCATACATACTCTGCAAGCCAGCAGCAGAGGGTACCACCTCGTGCCACTCGCATATGGAGTGAGGGAACAGAACGACTATGTATGCTTCTGAGCGAGTCCTGATTTCTCACACCTTCCATGAAATGTGTGTTAGCTACGAATGCCACTGTTCAGTAGTGTTTTCACGAAGAAAAAAAAATAAAAATAAAAAATCTTTCAGTCTGAGTCCACGTAATACTCGCGTGTTGAACGAACCTATTGGAAACAAAGTTGCATTACACTATTGGTTTTGGCAAGTCTTCTAGAGTGTTAATAAGGAGTGTTTTACAGCATTTGCGCAAGCAACAAAAGTTTTACTGCTATGAAGTCGATCCAGCAACCATCAAGTAAAACGTTTAATTCAACGAGCGTTAACGAAATAAACATAAAGGAAGTAATGTATGTCCAAATTCAAGAGTTATCCTACCTGCAAGACGAGAATATTTCTATAATTTTTCCGGTTATTAGAGACATGAAGCCAACATTTCCTGCGATCACAGATACTGACGACGCGTCGGCATTATCCGACTACCGTGTCGTTTGACGTTCATAGAGCACGCTGTCTGTGTTCCGTACATTGCAATCGAAGATTCGCGGGCAGGTACGTGGAGTGGAAAAGAATAAGAATTTAACCGCTAACTTAACCAACACGGGGGAGGGGGTTCAAATGGCTCTGAGCACTATGCGACTTAACCTCTGAGGTCATCAGTCGCCTAGAACTTAGAACTACTTAAACCTAACTAACCTACTAACCTAAGGACATCACACAACACATCCATGCACGAGTGGGGATTCGAACCTGCGACCGGAGCGGTCGGAGGGGGGGGGGGGGGGGGGGAGAAGAGCAGGAATCTCTTAACATGTAGCAAGATTTTCTAGCAGTTACGGGAAACCAATAAACACACATTGGTTCTTCTGTTGCTAAACGCTTCATACTGTATATGCGTCTTTCATCTTCTCAGATAGATGGTCGAGTGCGAGATGTTGCGGGCAGTGGAGTTAGCGTTCACACAAGGCGGCTGTGGGAATCGAGAAGAAATTGTGGTTATTCTACTGTTATCAGGTCTGTGTAGCTTGTTTCTTTTCCAGCAGTCATTGCGCATATGTTGTTCGCAAGGTAATTCCTCTAATTGTAAGTACATACACGCTTTCGAAAAATCCTTATAATTATTATTGATCTACATCTACATTTACATACATGTATACTCAGCAGGCCACCGTGTGGAGTGTAGCTGAGGGTACCCTGTACCATTACTAGTCATTTCCTTTCTTGTTCCACTCGCAAATAAAGCGATGGAAAGGCGACCGTCTGCATGCCTCCGTACATACCTAATCTCTCTAATCTTCGTGGTCCTTAAACGAAATCTACAGTGACAGAAGTAGAATCGTTCTGCAATCAGCCTCAAATGCCGGTTCTATGAAATTTCTCAATAGTGCTCGTCGAAAAGAACGTCACTTTCCTTCTCCAGATTTCCATATGAGTTCCCGAAATATCTCCGTAATACTTGCGCGTTGTTCGGACCTACCGGTAATTAATCTATCGGGTCGCCTCTGAATTGCCTCGATGTCTTTCTTTAATTCTATCTGTTGCAGACCCCAAACACTCTAACAGTACTGAACAATGTGTCGCACTAGTGTCCGATATGCGGTCTCCTCTACAGATGAATCACACTCTTAAAACTAATCGCGGCGGCGGGGGTGGCCGAGCGGTTCTAGGCGCTACAGTCCGGAACCGCGAGACCGCTACGGTCGCAGTTTCGAATCCTGCCTCGGGCATGGATGTGTGTGATGTCCTTAGGTTAGTTAGGTTTAAGTAGTTCTAAGTTCTAGGAGACTGATGACCTCAAAAGTTAAGCCCCATACTGCTCAGAGCCATTTGAACCATTTTGAAAACTAATCAATAAACAGAAGTCGACCACTTGCCTTCCCTGCTACAATACTTACGTGCTCATTCTATTTCATATTGATTTGCAACGTTACGCCTAGATATTTAATCGACATGACTGTGTCAAGATGCACACTAATAATGCTGTATTCGAACATTATGGTTTTGTTTTTCCTACTCATCGGCGTTAACTTACATTTTTCTACATTTAGAACTAGCGGGCACTCATCAAACGAACACCAAATTTTGTCTAAGTCATCTTGTATCCTCCTATAGTTACTAAACAACGATACCTCTCTGTACACTATAGATCATCAGCAAACAGCTGCAGATTGCTGCTTAACCTGTCTGCCAGTGCGGACCTATCATACTTCCTTGAGGCACTCTTGACGATACCCTTATACCTGTGAACACTCGCCGTCGTGGACCACATACTGGGTTCTGTTATTTAAGAAGTCTTCAAGCCACTCACATATTTGAGAACCTATTCTGTATGCTTGTACCTTCGTTAACAGTCGGCAGTGTGACACCGTGTCAAAACGCCTTTCTAGGAATATGGAATCCGCCTGTTGCTCTTCGTCCATAGTTCACTGGCTATCCTGTGAGAAAATTGCAAGCTGAGTTCCGCACGAGCGATGATTTCTAAACCCGCGCTGGTCTGTAGCCAGAACCTTTTTCCCTTTCAAGGAAATTTATTATGTAATGTCATTTTCGTCACGTGTGTACCTGCAGGGATATCGTTCTTGTTAAATAATGGCGAAGGGCGCACACCAGATATTAATGTCTACTAATAGGGGTCCTGATACTTTAGAAGGCACAGTGTATATAGAAGAAGCAAAGAAGTGAAAGAAAACTTCGTACGATAAATAATAATTCAGGGGAACAGATTCTAGCGTTGCTGTTTGCAGACGACACACCCCCTTCTGGCCGATGTAAGGAAGACCTAGATTTGTTAAAAGGGGTGGGAAGCATACTTAGGACGGAATATAGCTTAAGGACACAATGCGAGAAGGTGACCAGATTAGCAGAAAGGAGAGTAAAAAGTTTCTTGACATCAAAATTGGGAATAACGCAGCAGTGAAACTCTCCTACGTAGGAATCCAGATTACGGAGAATGGATGACATCAGGAAGATTCGAAGTGAATTTTTACGGGCGAAAAAAGCTTTCTTCAATAAATGAGCTCTACTGGCATCAGATATCGATACTGACATACGGAAGAAATTCCTTAAGTGTACATCTGTAGCACAGCATTGTATAGAACTCAAAAGCCGGACGTTGGAAATCTGGACAAGAACGAACTAGAGGCATTTGCAATGTGATGCTACCGAAGAATGTTACAAACGTAATCACAAATGGTGACCTATGTATTTAGGCAGTATGAGATTTACCAACAGATCATCAACAAATTCTATTGGGGAAAACCACAATAGAGAAGTCGTATTTAGCCCGAGGAATTACTTTTTAAGTTCGAAGATAAGCCATAGGAAGCGGATTTATTTCATCAAGCCACATACCGTACAACTGTTTCACTAATCAAACTGGCCGTATTACAACAGAAAAGCAGCACTCCACTGTAGAGTGCAACTAAAAAATCTTCCTGCAAACAGCTCCGAGAATGTGGCATCCCCACTACATCGTTTCTCGTAAGAAAGATTCTATGAAGTTAAGAAAGTAGAAGAGAAGTACCGGAAGAGTAGTGCCCGCATAACAAGGGTCCAGATCAGAGTCGCTGTGAGAAACAATAGTCTTTCTTCCGTGTCTTGATCCTAAAATTAAAATTATTATCAGGTAGCGTCCGTGATACACTGTGCTTTGGTTGGTAGAGTATAAACATAGTAGTATCTACGCCATACTCGTATTTCTATGTTCCGGTAATAATTCAACAATTTACCTAATGAATTAGTTTGTGGGCGAAGTCACTGTCGCCTTTACAACTTTAGACAAAGAAATATGTTTGTTTCTATCCTACCGGATATCCATTATTTTTAATCCTCGACGCGAACAGAGGGTTGTTGTAAGTCTAACGTGTCTATCTGTGCCTCACAAACGAAAGGCCCGATTTTAAGACTTTTTTTTTAAAGACTGTTTATTTGGGATGGTTCTTAGTTATGTCCCATGAAAGCCTGTTCAGTCGTTTAAATTTCATCAGCTAAATTAAATAAAACTGTTTTCCGCCAGCGCGATTTCTTGATATGCGCTACGTAATACACAAGAGCTACAGCAAGTTACACGGTACGAAACTGTACAGTTCAAAAATATCTAAACAAAAGTCTGCGAGAACATATGTCTATCTTTTACGGCTGACTAACAGACTTCTTTGTCGTTTTCTTTTGAGCTCTACAATTCACTACTAAATCAAATGATTTTGCCATAATAGTTTAGGCAGCCTACTGCACGAGAGCGCAATGGCAGCCCACTTCCTTCCGACTTGATTTAGAATTATCGCCACTGCTTATTGCTTACACGTTGCATAAATTAGTTAAATATATACGAACACATAGTCAATGAATATCTGAATTTAAAAAAAAGAAACATGTAAATCACTTAAGAGAAAAAGATCTTAGGTCGCAATTTCGTGTCTCGTCCCGGAAAGTATTTGTGTGAATGTGGAAGTAGTATGTCGAGTGTACTGTGTCTACTAGTGAAATATGATGTTTAAAAAGAATGAAATAAAACCTAAGAATTTAAAAAATAACGACACAAAAAACTCTAAAAAGTAAAAAATAATATGTATTGTCCCTTTAAGTTTAAAATTATTAATATTTTGATCCAAACGTCATCGTGTGGGGTGAACCGCTTAGTAAGTAAAATAAATGCGGAATACATCTAAAAACAATACAATATGAAATTTAAATACAAGTCATCTTCCTAGGCAATGTAGGTAAATATCAAATCAAGAACATCAGATCGTTGAGGCTAGGTCTTAATTAATTTACTCTGAAAAATTCGCAATGTAGACACAACAGTCAGCGACGCCTGCCCCCACGCTCGCGTTTTGATGAAGCGTAAGTTAGCATGCTATCATCAAACCACATAGGGGGCGTAAGATAGATTAGTGAATGAAACTTAAGTTCGCAAGTAATTATGTCAAAATATAATATTAAAAAAAATGGGTAATTCTACTCCTCAACAATGTTAGGCTAATCAAAGACGTGTTGGTTTTAATATTTTATGTATTAAGTAATTATAACTTCCCTAGCTGCTCTGCGGTGTGGAAGCGGGGCGCGTAGGCCCGAAAGAGATGACGGAAACAAAAGAGGCTTCTGCCCAGCAGTAATGAAAGTACGCTGTTTCTAAAAAGAATAGCTGCTGTTAACTTTTTTTTTCATTTACTTCGCGGTCCCCCGACGCGATGATGCATGGATGGAAATATTACTACTTTTTTTTTTACTTTTTAGAGGCTTTTGTGTCGGATTTTTGTTTTTATACAGTGTGGTCCATTGATAGTGACCGGGCCAAATATCTCACGAAATAAGTGTCAAACGGAAAAACTACAAAGAACAAAACTCGTCTAGCTTGAAGTGGAGAAACCAGATGGCGCTATGATTGGCCCGCTAGATGGCGCTGCCATAGATCAAACGGATATCAACTGCGATTTTTTAAATAGGAACCCCCATTTTTTATTACATATTCGAGTAGTACGTAAAGAAATATGAATGTTTTAGTTGGACCACTTTTTTCGCTTTGTGATAGATGGCGCTGTAAAAGTCACAAACGTATAAGTACGTGGTATCACGTAACATTCCGCCAGTGCCGAGAGTATTTACTTAGTGATACACTACCCTTGTTAAAATGAACCGTTTACCAATTGCGAAAAGGTCGACATCGTGTTGATGTATGGCTGTTGTGATAAAATGCCTAATGGGCGTGTGCTATGTATACTGCTCGGTATCCTGGACAACATCATCCAAGTGTCCGGACCGTTCGCCCGATGCGTTATTTAAGGAAACGGGAAGTGTTCAGCCACATGTGAAACGTCAACCACGGCCTGCAACAAATGATGATGCCCAAGTAGGTGTTTTTTAGCTGCTGTCGCGGCTAATCCGCACATCAGTAGCACACAAATAGCGCGAGAATCGGGAATCTCAAAAACGTCGGTGTTGAGAATGCTACGTCAACATCGATTGAACCGTACCATATTTCTAGGCACCAGGAATTTCACGGCGACGACTTTGAACGTCGTGTACAGTTCTGCCACTGGGCACAAGAGAAATTACGGGACGATGACATTTTCTGCAGCGACGAAGCGTCATTCACCAACAGCGGTAACCTAAACCGGCATAATATGCACTATTGGGCAACGGAAAATCCACGATAGTTGCGACAAGTGGGAATTCAGCGACCTTGGCGGGTTAATGTAAGGGTGCGGCATTATGGGAGGAAGGATGATTGGCCCCCATTTTATTGATGGCAATCTAAATGGTGCAATGTATGCTGATTTCCTACGTAATGTTCTACCGATGTTACTACAAGACGTTTCACTGCATGACAGAATGGCGATCTACTTCCAACATGATGGATGTCCGGCACATAGCTTGCGTGCGGTTGAACCGGTATTGAATAGCATATTTCATGACAGGTGGATTGGTCGTCGAAGCACCATGCCATGGCCAGCACGTCCCCGGATTTCTTTCTGTGGGGAAAGTTGAAGGATATTTGCTATCGTGATCCACCGACAACGCCTGACAGTAAGTGCATTGTCAATGCATGTGCGAACATTACGGAAGGCGAACTACTCGCTGTTGACAAGTTTCGTTCTTTGTAGTTTTTTCGTTTGTCGCTTATTTCGTGAGATATTTGGCCCGGTCACGATCAATGGACCACCCTGTATATTTCATTTAAGTTTTATATTTCCACGAATAAGCGAGGTGCCATCAACATGGACTATGGTATACAGCGTGAGTCACTAACTATTGCCACCAAGAGTAACTCCGAAAATATGACAGGAGCTGAAAAAGTTTGTGGGACAAAAGTTGGATGGGACAACGGGGGCCATAATGTGACGTTGGTTTTCTGTTGCTACGTGGAGTCGCTTCAGAGATATCAAGGTCAACTTTTTTTTTAATGGGATGCTATAGTTTGGCACTTTTTTCTGATAGCGGCTATCGAGATGAATCCAATGATGTGTAACAGTAAGGTCTTTGAAGGTCAACGAAGGGCACACAGGTGGCATGAACGTCCATTTACAGAAGGTGTTCGAAGTGATGACCATTGGTATCAATGCAGTGCTGCAATCTTCTTCTTATGGAGTGAGTGGTATTCCTTATCACATTGGCTCTTTCCGAAGCACATGATCTGACAATTCTCTCTCGCATATCTTCAGGTGTAGTTGGAACGTCTTTATAAACAATGTCTTTTACGGATCCCCACAAGAAAAAATCCAAAGGTGTCAAGTCTGGGGACGAGACAGCCACGACACATCTCCTCCACATCCAATCCAACGATATGGGAACTGTCTCTGCAACTCATTTCTAGCCATCAGCGAAAAATGTGCCGGAGACCCATCGTGCTGATACATTCTGTTCCTTATTCCTAAAGGTATTTCTTCCAATAACAGATATAATGTTTCTTGCAGGAATGATGTGTACTTCCGAGCATTAAGATTTCCTTCGATGAAATAGGGGCCTATAATTATGTCCTCCAGAATCCCACACCATACATTCACCAACCACGGTTTTTTGTGTTGCCGCAGCCAACATGGATTTTCAGTTGCCCAATAACGCATGTTATGCCAATTAACATTTCCATTGTTCATGAATGTAGCCTCGTCAGTAAATAAGATCAAATTAATAAATGTGTCATCTCTCTGAACCTGAAGTTGAGCCCATTGGCAGAATTCAACGCGACGCAGACAATCCGTGCCAGTTAATTCTTGGTGGAGACTGATGTGGTAAGGATGACATTTATGGCGATGCAGAGCACGAACACTACTACTCTGGCTCAAGCCAGATTCCCTTGCGATTTGACGCGAACTAACACAAGGGTCTCGAACCACAGTAGCTAGAGTATCAATTTCAGTTTCCTCGTTAGTAACTTTCCTTTGCCGGATATGCTTCCGATGCGTTAAAGATCCAGTAAATGTACGACGCGTAGGGTGAGTACATTGAGGATATATTTCAGCGTACAAGTCTCTACCACTGAATTTCGTTGGCATTCTCCGTAAATGAGAAGCATATCGACTTGTTCTTCGAAGGAATACAGCATTCACATTCGCTTCATTCGACGATACTAGTTTTACCGTTCCTATTAGTGTTGTATTGCGAAACCGTCGAATGGTGTTTACATGTCAATGGCACGTTAGATGGATACGCTATATTCGGCGAATATTTACTATTTGCACTATATACGAGAGAGAACTGTCAAAACATGTGCTTCGATAAATGCCAAAGTGATAAGGAGTACCACTTAATCCATGATAAGAAGATTGCAGCACTGCAGTGATACCAATGGTCATCACTTCGAACATCTTCTGTAAATGGACGTTCATGCCACCTTTTTGACTTTCGTTGACCTTCAAAGACCTTACTGTTACACATCATTGGTTTCGTCTCGATAGCCACTATCAGAAAATAAGTACCAACTACAGCATCTCATTAAAAAAAATTAACCTTCATATCTCTGACGCGACCCGACCTAGCAACAAAAATCAACGTCATATTATGGCCCCGATGTACCATGCATCATTTGTCCCACAAACATTTCAGCTACTATCATACTTTTGGAGTTATTCTAGGTGGCAAAGGTTAGTGACTCACACTGTATAACGGGCGACTAACACACTCTTTTGTTGCTGCCTTTTTCATTACAGGTTTTTGATTTGTTAGTTTAATGTCCTTGTTTCCAAAGCAGAGACTGTTGATCGTTTTGTCCATTCAACATCGTACTGAAACTCCTATAGCGAAAGTCAGGTGGTACAGATGGACTCTTGATCAGTACCAATTTCGCTCAAGCTGTCTTGTTTTCAGTCATCTATAATCTACACACTTCATTGTATACATAGCCAGTTACCTCTAATTTGATCATTTATACTCCTGCTTTTAGCAAAAGCATACTACAGAGACGTGTGTTTGGATGAAACCCGATTATGCTGATCTATCTACTGTTTTTGTGTATTCACCAACGACGAAGTGGAGACTACATCCTCTAATTTGTGCCATGTAATAAGTGGAATTTTATGTCACGTGTGCAAAACAATAAAGAAAACGAAGGCTGAAATGCGAATATCAAGTCAACTGACAGCGCGCGAAATGGCGTAGCAGGTGAGTATTTCATTATACTTAAGTTAGAGATAGAAATTGCGAACGACATTTAACGAGTGGTTAAGACAGTAATTAACACAGTCAGTGAACGTAATTGGCTATAATGTGAAATAAACATTTCTTTTATTACTACTTGGCCGACCGACGAAGAGTCCCATTATCAGCATCTATGAAACAACGAAGAGCAGCCGTTTGCTTCCCTCTGAATGCATTCATTCCACCAACAGACAAAGGAGAAACACAAATTAGCCAACAGAAAAAAATTCTGTCATCATTCATGAAGACGGAAGGTCAGAGCCTGCTTCCATCTGAAATAAACGACTTCCACTAAAGTTCGCGATACTAATTTTTTTAACGAGTGCTCTACGTTTCCATCTGTGCAGTTCATGAGGATACACATAATTCAGGGCACAGGAACTCATGGAAATATTACAGCTATATAAATGCTGATATATGTTGAGGTGGTAATCCCTTGTCGCGGCATTTTTAGTGTCAGACTATTTCTCATATCCCATAAACATGACCCAACGTTTGTCCCTTCCTTTTAACCAGCACGAAAAGCGAAAATTACTTTTGAGAATAGGTAATTCTAAGTCAGTTTCATGCTGAGGCAATGAGCGATGGGGGCAGATGCGGGTGTGTGTGTGTGTGTGTATTTTGTACTTAGCGTAAGTTAGTTTAAGTTAGATTAAGTAGTGTTTAAGCCTAGGGAGCGATGAACTCAGGAGTTTGGTCCCATAGGAACTTACCAAAATTTCCCATTGCCCACGTTGTCGTCGTGGCCAAGATCTCAGTGCAGGTTACTCTGTGACACGCCGGGGAGAGGTTTTGAATTTAATCCAGGGAATTGAAGCAAAGTCTGGTGATCAGGAACTTCACAGCAATACATATTTACAATGAATATTTCTTTCATAATCAAGATTCGAACCGGGTACATCCCCGACTCCTTCACAGTCTTACAAGTGCGTGTTAACGATCTCTGACAAGAAGCCAGTTCTTGTGAACAACATTTTGCCATATACGCCTGACTTAACATATTGAACGCTTTCTTCTTGTGTATTACTGTGTCTGGCGAAGAACTACGGAACTTTTCACCTCATGTATCAGATAAATACACTCCTGGAAATGGAAAAAAGAACACATTGACACCGGTGTGTCAGACCCACCATACTTGCTCCGGACACTGCGAGAGGGCTGTACAAGCAATGATCACACGCACGGCACAGCGGACACACCAGGAACCGCGGTGTTGGCCGTCGAATGGCGCTAGCTGCGCAGCATTTGTGCACCGCCGCCGTCAGTGTCAGCCAGTTTGCCGTGGCATACGGAGCTCCATCGCAGTTTTTAACACTGGTAGCATGCCGCGACAGCGTGGACGTGAACAGTATGTGCAGTTGACGGACTTTGAGCGAGGGCGTATAGTGGGCATGCGGGAGGCGGGGTGGACGTACCGCCGAATTGCTCAACACGTGGGGCGTGAGGTCTCCACAGTACATCGATGTTGTCGCCAGTGGTCGGCGGAAGGTGCACGTGCCCGTCGACCTGGGACCGGACCGCACCGACGCACGGATGCACGCCAAGACCGTAGGGGACCGCACCGCCACTTCCCAGCAAATTAGGGACACTGTTGCTCCTGGGGTATCAGCGAGGACCATTCGCAACCGTCTCCATGAAGCTGGGCTACGGTCCCGCACACCGTTAGGCCGTCTTCCGCTCACGCCCCAACATCGTGCAGCCCGCCTCCAGTGGTGTCGCGACAGGCGTGAATGGAGGGACGAATGGAGACGTGTCGTCTTCAGCGATGAGAGTCGCTTCTGCCTTGGTGCCAATGATGGTCGTATGCGTGTTTGGCGCCGTGCAGGTGAGCGTCACAATCAGGACTGCATACGACCGAGGCACACAGGGCCAACACCCGGCATCATGGTGTGGGGAGCGATCTCCTACACTGGCCGTACACCAATGGTGATCGTCGAGGGGACACTGAATAGTGCACGGTACATCCAAACCGTCATCGAACCCATCGTTCTACCATTCCTAGACCGGCAAGGGAACTTGCTGTTCCAACAGGACAATGCACGTCCGCATGTATCATGTACCACCCAACGTGCTCTAGAAGGTGTAAGTCAACTACCCTGGCCAGCAAGATCTCCGGATCTGTCCCCCATTGAGCATGTTTGGGACTGGATGAAGCGTCGTCTCACGCGGTCTGCACGTCCAGCACGAACGCTGGTCCAACTGAGGCGCCAGGTGGAAATGGCATGGCAAGCCGTTCCACAGGACTACGTCCAGCATCTCTACGATCGTCTCCATGGGAGAATAGCAGCCTGCATTGCTGCGAAAGGTGGATATACACTGTACTAGTGCCGACATTGTGCATGCTCTGTTGCCTGTGTCTATGTGCCTGTGGTTCTGTCAGTGTGATCATGTGATGTATCTGACCCCAGGAATGTGTCAATAAAATTTCCCCTTCCTGGGACAATGAATTCACGGTGTTCTTATTTCAATTTCCAGAAGTGTAATTCTAAATACGTATCGATAAGGCTCCTGGCAGCTATATCATTCTCATTCGATAAATTTCGCATGTAGCCAATTTGGCGATAACACGTAGGCCACGAAACGAATTTTGTACAACGTTGCGCTATTTCCAAGACACACTTTTTTTTAAGAAAGAAAGACGCACACGAAGGAATTATCTGAATGGGACGGAAATCGGTAAGTGTTGTGTACCTAGTGGCTTTAATTAAAAGTGCAGTTACTCACAAAGGTGCAGTGTGGGCTGTAATTATCGTATGACAGCGAAACTTAGCAGTTATTCTAATGCCTCAATGTGGAATCGATTTACACCGGAAAAAATTAGTTCCAATTTTGGACACCAGGTGTAAATCTGGCACTGTGAATGTCAAAAGTATAGAAATATTTCCACTTATGATGGATTACGAACGGGACGTGGACAGAAAAGGTCAAACAAATGAGAAAGGCATAATGTTGACTTTATTATTAACCGCCGCTTACACAATTTGTTCAGAAAACGGAGACGTGATGAAATGTTATACAACGCCAGATTAGCGCCTGGTGGCCAAAATTTGAGCAAATTTCTTCCAGTGTAAATCGGTTCCGCATTAACGCCTTGGCATATTTATTTTATGCCAGCATATGGTAATTACAGCCCACACCGGACCTCCGTGACTACTTGCAGTTTAATTAGAACCATCTGATAGATGCACAGACAAACAAATGATTAAAATTTCATAAAAATCGGATGATTTATTCAAGAGCTTCACAATCTGAGCTAGTCAATAACGCTTTGGTCCACCTCTGGTCCTTATGCAAGCAGTTGAGCATTGATTGACAGAGCTGTTGTCTGTCCTCTTGAGGAATATCGTGCCAAATTCTGCCGAATTGGCGCTTTAGATCTTCAAAATCCCGAGCTCTACCACTGTTGGCTGGGGAGTCTCCGAACACGTCTTCACTAATCATCGTGGTTCCTTTCGAAGCCACACTCATCTTTCATATTTTATTAGTCTGAATAAAGTTTGGTTGCTGATGTTTATTTGGTCATTTATTGTGTTTTTCTTCTATTATTGCCTTTTGAATTTGAAAGTTCTCTGGTAACGTTAGTAGATATTCTTATTTACTGTATCTGACTATTTTCATATCTGTTTCTATTGTTCTACGGTGATGTTTTTTGTTGAAGGTGTTCTGCAAGTGTTGAATGGCTTGTGCCACATTTCCATGGTCTTATTTTCTTTTTATCTTATTTCCAAAGTTCTGCTGGTCTGCCCTAAGCATTTGGCATCACAACTGTTACTCTTCAGTCTATGAATGCCAGATTTTGGGCATATGTCAGTCTCATCTTCCTTCTTTACACATTTCTGTACTGAGGTATTGCTGAGGTACTTTATTCCTTGTTTCTTGAGGTTGCTCCCAACTGTGTGTATCAGTTTGCTTCCGTATATGAGTGTGTACCGGCTTGCCTGTTGTTTCTGTTGTGTGTCCTTGTTGCGCCCCTGTTTATAGCACTAAGTTACAGCATAAGAACTGTTCATGATCCCAGCAAACCAAAATTGTAGTAATCTGAACTGGATTGAAAATCCTTAAAGAGTAATGCAACCAGACACAGCAATTATGAAACACACTTTAAAATTGTCTTAACGCGCTTCGGCATTATCCCATCATCTGATGACCTGAGCCGGCCAGAGTGGCCGAGCGGTTCTAGGCGCTACAGCTGGAACCGCGCGACCGCTACGGTCGCAGGTTCGAATCCTGCCTCGGGCATGGATGTGTGTGATGTCCTTAGGTTAGTTAGCTTTATGTAGTTATAAGTTCTAGAGGACTGATGACCTCAGAAGTTAAGTCCCATAGTGCTCAGAGCCATTTGAACCATTTTGATGACCTGATAAGCGAACAAAATTTCTTTTTACATGTTGTGCGTGTTTCAAGAGTTTTATAATGGTCATTACAATAAAACGGCAATCAAAAGTAATAAAACGTGAACCTCCAGTACATACCACAGAGTACACACGGTAAAAGTTGTGGAAATCTTTTATAAAATCGCCGACGGATATCCGCTTTGTAAAGTAACCAATCCACGGCATTTTTGTATGAATTTAATATGTGCTTTGGACTTATCTTCAGATACATATAAGTAAATTCGACAAACATATTATCCCCTGACGTGTAGGCACTTCCATAAAGGATTTTCATAGCTTTTACCTTTACGACTATTTGTAATGAATACGGACAAAAAAATTCTGTAATGTTATTCAGTAAATTCCTTGTAAAAATTGCCAGTGATCCGGATTGTGGGCTATTTCGTAATTTCGGGTTTTACACATGTGCTACATTGTTTACTTGACCAGTAATGTCTACGTAAGCGACGCAGTAGAGGCGCTCGGCACATACATCGGTGCACTAACGCCCTCTAGCAGGCGCCATGTCTTCATCTGCAGTGCATACAGTTCAGTTTCATACTACAGTTCTAGCCTTGCGTCTGTTAGGTCGGCATTATCTTTTCTAATTGATGAAGCTTAGGCTTCAGTTGACTACACACGACTGGTACGTCAATGTCATGTTGTCCATATGTACTCTATTGTATGTATTGTAGGTTCACGTTTTATTACCCTTGACTGTTGTTTCATTGTTGCTATTTTTTCATTGATCAGGCGATGGGATAATCCCAAATCACGTCATGACAAGACACAATAAAAAAGTTCACAATAAACCTGTGAATATTTTGACTAACTTTACAGCATTTTTAAAGTCTATTTCATAAAAACAATAGTGTTACAGTGACCAGTGAAGATGCTTTGGAATAAAACGAAACGCGTTTGGAGGTAATTAGACTTTATTACCGTCACAAAATACGGTTTTTAACCTTTATAAACTTGTATAGTAAGGTGACAAAAGTCATGGGATACCTCCTAACAGGCCGGCCGGTGTGGCCGAGTGGTTCTAGGCGCTTCAGTCCGGAATCGGGCGACCGCTACGGTCGCAGGTTCGAATCCTGCCTCGGGCATGGCTGTGTGTGATGTCCTTAGGTTAGTTAGGTTTAAGTAGTTCTAAGTTCTAGGGGACTGATGACCTCAGATGTTAAGTCCCATAGTGCTCAGAGCCATTTGAACCACTTGAACCTCCTAATATGTTGTCGGACTTCTTTCACCCAGCGTGGGGCAGCAACTCGACGTAGAATGGACTCAAAAAAATTCTTTGGAAGTCCTCTGCAGAAATATTGAGCCATGCTGCCTCTATAGCCGTCCATAATTGCGGAAGTGTTGCCGGTGCAGGATTTTGTGCACGAACTGGACCCGTGATTGTTAGATGGGATTCATGTGGGGCGGTCTGGGTGACCAAATCTTTCCCTCGAATTGTCGAGAATGTTCTTCAAACCAATTGCAAACAAGTATGACCCAGAGACAAGGGGCATTTTAACTGATAATACCATTGTTGTTTGGGAACTTGAAGTCCTTGAATGGCTGCAAATACACTCTAAGTAGCTGAACATAACCATTTTCGGTCAATGATACGTTATGCTGGACCAGAGGATACAGTCCATCCCATGTAAACACATCCCACACCATTATGAAGCTACCACCAGCATGCACAGTGTCTTGTTGCCAGCTCGGATCCATGGCTTAGTGGAGTCTGCGTCACACCCGAACTCAACCATCATTTCTTAGCAACCGAAATCGGTACTCATCTGATCAGGTCACGTTTTCCAGTCGTATAGGGTCCAACCGATACGGTCACGAGCCCAGGCGACGTGCTGCAGGCGATGTCGCACCGTTATCAAATGCGTTCGCCTCAGTCGTCTACTGCCTTAACGCCATATTTCACTACGGATACGTTCGTCGTACTTCCCACATTGATTTCTGCGTTAATTTCACGCACTGATGTTTGTCTGTTAGCATTGACATCTCTACGCAAACGCCGCTGCTCTCGGTCTTTAACCCTTTCGCTACGGTGAACTGTAGAAGTCGGGAGCGAATATGCCGGTGTACTGCTGTGGCAGTTTCGCCTCGCATCATATTCCTCCGCGTCACTGCGCTCGACTCGTATGGAAGTTTGACCTATGTACCATCGACCAGCTTTGTTGAAAGTCTGTAGTTAACAACAGAGTCACTAGATGGCAGTTGCATTTAGTTTCAAAGCGTTGGTTTCGCTCGAGTTGCACTGCTCATTTCCCTCCTTGTTTCCAATCTGAAGTGACATGTTAACCTCAGTTAGTTTCTACTAGAAGTGATATGGCATGTTGTGGAGGAAGCTCTTTAACTCATACTGGGTAGTGGCTTTTTGAAGATGAAGGCGAATCATCGTCCGAGTCTGACGATGAACATGAAACACCTATAGTAGCTGCTTTTATATCAAGTACACATGCTACTACAGCTGTCCCATTGACATCCCTATACTTGGATTTGTGCACAGACACGACACACAATACCAAAAACATACATAGTATAAAGTCCAATGATTGCGATAACACTACGAGTGTGAAAGCAGGACAGAGTAGCGCCGCGGGGAGCGCGAAAAATGTGCCGTGCAGCGGGCACGGCCGGGCGGGACTGGAGCTCGTCCACAGCCCACGACGCAACAATCACGGCGCCGGCGTGAAAGTGTTAAGTAAAGGCTCAGCCACTGCGTTGTCCGTGGTTAAAGGTAATGCCTGAAATTTAGTATTCTCCGCACACTCTTGACATTGTGAATCGCAAAATATGGAATTCCGTAACGATTTCCGAAACAGAACGTCCCATGCGTCTACCTCCAACTACCATACTCCGTTCAAAGTTTGATAAGTCCCGTCGTGCGTTCCTATCCACGATGGAAAGCTTTTCATATGAATCAAACACTACAGATGACAGTTCCGCTAATGCACTGCCCTTTTATACCAGTATATAACTGCGACTGCGGAAAAAAAGAGGGCCCGAAAAATAAAGGGGACAACAGTATCACAAATTTCGTTGCTGAAAAGAAAAACCAAAGCGTGGCAGTCCACGCACAGAAAGCTGACACTAAGCGCAGTAATTTTGGAAGTATAGAATTTCGTCGTATGGAAAGAGAACTGTTCAGTTGTAAGGATCGTTTTCCGGGGAAGTGGACGACATCCGCAGTTGAACACTCAATAATTTATATTAAACGTAACTTTTATCGGCAAAGTCAAATATGAAAATAACTTCAAGGAGTATCAGATCTAACTCGTTTACAACATCAAAGGGGTTTATTTTAAAAAAAAAGTTACATCGTATTCGAAAAACGATTAGGTATAGGTATATTTGTCTCCAGAGACCTTCACAGAGATGTAGAGGTTTTTATATCAGAACTTCAGCACCATTTTCTGCCATTAACCTTCGCAAGCCACGATCTCACGAAATATAGTATGTCCGTCTAACAGGCTTATGGTAAAACTCAGTGCGTCCGCCTTTCAAACTCTACAGCCACTTTGCATACTTTGCTAAGATGTAGGATTCTTGATAGACAAACATATGGTAAAGTTATCATCTTGGGTTTGAAGCTCTCTTTTCCCGTTTTTCGTTCTTATATCGTAATGCAACCATTTGAAAATCAACTAACCCATCTCAGTATGAAATCGGTGTTATGGATGGACGCAAAAATTATCTAAATATTTCAGAGGCCGAGACATTCAGAGAAAAACCTCTAGATGATATGAAACAGTATAGTATCTCCCGGTGTGTTTATTCTAATTTCAACTTTCGCTTGTCAATCTGATGTAGTACAATGAAACTTGAAACTTCAGTTGCTGAAATCGTCGTCAGTTACTGGTCCTAAACCTTCAAATTTGAGTAAAAGCTGACGAACGTATACCGGGACCTCAGCGCTAACATTTCACTGCCTGTTGGCACGCAGTGAACTGTGAAGTGCTCGCTTCCTTTTTCTATTCTGTTGTTGCGCCTGGTGGTAAAGCGCATGCCTGGAAACCGAACATTTCACAGGATAGAATCCCATTCAGAACATGATTCGGATTCCACGTTAAACTGTAGGTCATCCTTCCCTGATTACTGGGGGAGTAGGTTAGGGGCACGCAAGTCGACGAAGTGGCGTCCAGTTTAAAGGCTTATACCATCCCTCTAGAAAGACTCCCAGCCAAACACGCCGCCATACGACTAATAATTTATTTCTGTTCTAAGATTCTTTGTCTAGCTGATGGCGACATGCTCTACGAGTGCTAGATTTTGTTATAAAAGAAACCATCATGTAAAAAATATCACAACTGCTTAAACACTAGTACGCAAGCCAATCATCAGGTTTAAGACTACTTTCATTTGCGCAGAGATTTGCTTCTCACTAGCTGTAAACCTGCCTCTTCCCCTCCCTGTCTCCCCACCCCTCTCTTCTCCTGCTGCACTCTCTCATATGTATTTATCATCTGGGTTATAGTTAGTTTA
Organism: Schistocerca cancellata; assembly: GCF_023864275.1. NCBI lineage: Eukaryota > Metazoa > Arthropoda > Insecta > Orthoptera > Acrididae > Schistocerca > Schistocerca cancellata. The sequence continues at coordinate 211,400,103 of NC_064631.1, forward strand.
CTTTCTTTTTCCCTTTCATTTAATCGTGACTATGGACCATAATGTCGTCCACCAGAATCCAAAGAGAAATACTTTTCACAAAACGAATTTTTCACTCTGCAGCAGAGTATGCGCTGATTTCAAACTTCCTGGCAGATAAAAACGTGTGCCAGACCGATACTCGAACCTGAGACGTTTGCCTTGCGCCGGCAAGTGCTGCACCGACTGACCTTTTAGTAATATTTTTATCCAATTTTAATAATCAAATGGTAAAACATTATGTAATATAACGACAAATTAAAGGGCTTCTACTTGCCTGTAAACAGTAAATTGCAAAGTAACGACACCAAACGCCTTTAAACTTTCGTTACTTGTTATCGCTTCGAACTTTTATCGGCTAGCACCCCTATCTGATGTAGCTGACTGTACTTCTCTTTGTTCTAATTTTTACTCCATTCTCCGTACCTGATATCACGCGGTATATCTCCTACTGTTTTTATAGTCCTTTTTCTTTTGCAGGACATGAATATCACGTACACACTTTGCTTCACGCTGAGTACGTATCTCGCTCTCGCTCAAGTCGTCTACCTAATTTACATTGTTGTGGTTTGTAGCGGAAGTTTTTCGTACACAGCGGAGATTGAATTCCAACCGGGCTAGCATTCGTACTGTCTTGATTCTCTTTCCTCTGGTCGTCTGTTCTGTGGTTCTAATAATTCCTGCTTCGTGACGATGGAATTTACTGTTCTGTACGCAGTCGAAGGCCTGTAGAAATTGTATGATACGTATTTCACTGCCATAGCTGTAAAGTGCTGTAACACTGGAAGACTGTCTTTTTGTAAAAGATGTCGCACTGCAGTTTCTTGCAACTTCAATAACGACTTTTCAACAGACTATTTTGTCAAAAGACACATCTTGACAAGTAATGGACACTTTAACACGAATAATTTAAAAACATTTATCAACCACTAATCCAACGGCCTAGTCGCAGTGATAAAGCCGGTCCCGTCAGATCACCCAAGTTAAGCGTTGTCGGATTGGCTAGCACTTGGATGGGTGACCCGTCCTGGTCTGCCAAGCGCTGTTATCAAGTAGGGTGCACTGAATCCTTGTGAGGCCAATTTAGGTCCTACTTGACCGAGACGTAGCGGCTCCGATCACGAAAAATGTCAACGGCCGGGAGAGCAGCGTGCTGACAACATGTCCCTCCATATTCGCATCCACTGTCGCCTATCGTCTGAGGATGACACGGCGGTCGGTCGGTCGGACGGTCCCGTTCGGCCTTCAGAGTTTTGGATGGCTGAGAATTGAAACCGTAAGAGGTGTTGCAACTGCGATGGAAATCACGACAGCCCTGTCGTTACTACAGTCGTCTCAATGATAGATTGTAGCAATAATGTGTAATTAACGCCAAGTGACAATAAGGGATTAAAAATGAAATAGGGAAATATATGTTGTTGAGCGACTGCACGACGTAAAGACATAACTAGTCACTTTTTGACATATATTAGCGCCTCCTACGAACTATTTTGCAGAAAATTTCTGGCGGTATACAGACATTTAAAATACCTGGTGGTTTGAATTAAACTGACGGCGTTCCCAGTGCTGCAGCACAGGCTATATACGTCGTAGGACGCGGAAACATCGTAGGTATATTCACTAATTTGGTGCGCTAGCGGAGTATGCTAAAAAACAGTAATAGTTCCACTTTGTGACGCCACGATGAAAATATGATGCTGTATGAAGTGAGAGTCGTGTGTGTGTGTGTGTGTGTGTGTGTGTGTGTGTGAGTGCGCGCGCGCGTGCGCGCGAGGAAAACGATCTAATACGTGATAACAGAGGTTCTCGCAAGTTTATTAGGACATGGTTACTTGTTACAACATGTCTTCAATATGGCCTACCGACTCGGCAATATGTTGAGTCCGTAACACGGCATGGTCGACAGTTGCTCGCAGCGTATCTGGTGTAATCAGAGCGATATGTCGTCGTATGATATCATTCAGATCAGGAGAAGTTCAGATACATCCTGATAGACACAGTCTGTCAGATATCCTCACAACCAGTAATTACATGGTGTTATGTCTGAAGAGCGACGTGTCATGCCGCCCCATCTTCCATAAAAATAGTGGTGTGGACACAGTTAAGTTCTTGGAAAGCTGGAATCACATGTGGCACACGGAGGATCTTACAACGTGCAGATGCAACTGTACACCTAACAGGTCCGCGAGGTGTCATCTCCTCGAAGAAAAACGGGCCGAGAGTAAAGCAGCTTGTGAAACCACACCACACAGTCACATAAGCAGAGTGCAGTCGATGTTTCTCCACAACATGAGGTGGAGTAGAACCCCATATCCAACAGTTCTGAACATTCACAGTACCGTGCAGAGTAAAATGTGCCTCGGCCGTCCAAAGAATATTCTCTGGCCACATGTAACCCCGTTTCCATGAGTGTCAATAAACGAAGGGCAAAATCACGGCGTTGAAGCCTATCTTGGGGCTTCATTTAGTGCACATTCCGAATTTGTAGGGATGTCAGTGTAAAATGTAGTTGCAGTAACTTCAGCAACCACTGCTATGGGAATGCGCCGCCTCCCTCTCCCTGCTGAACCACATTATTCATCTGTTTCTCTGATCATATTGCTCAGCCCATTTATTGACATGGGGTCTCTTCGCAGGTGTTTCTGTCGGCGATATTCCAGCAATGCAGCACTGCTACTTCTGCCATTCGGGCGATAAAACAACTGTACCGGCAGTGACAGTCATTCTTCTCAACATCCACTGGGTTTCGTACGGAATTTTTCAACCTCCTTAACCCTTTACACGAAGTCACTTCACAAAATAAATCAACACCCATCGCCAAGTGACAAACAGCATGCTGATGTCAAAGCAGCAAACATTTCACTTTCCGACTGCTTATAGCGCCATATGTTCACCTGCCGGCTGAAAGTGGAACTACATTAAGTGATCAAAAGTATCCGAATACCTGGATGAAAATGACTTATAAGTTCGTAGCGCCCTCCATCGGTAATGCTGGAATTCAATATGGTGTTGGCCCACCCTTAGCCTTGATGACAGCTTCTAATCTCACAGCCCATGCTTCACGGAGTTCTGCACTGAGGAGAGGTATCGATGTCGGTCGGTGAGGCCTAGCAAGATGTCGGCCTTCCAAAACATCTCAAAGGTGTTCTATAGGATTCAGGTTAGGACACTCTGCAGGCCAGTCTATTACAGGGATGTTGTTGTTGTGTAACAACTCTGCCACAGGCCGTGCATTATGAACAGGTGGTCGGTCGTGCTGAAAGATGCAATCGCCATCCCAGAATTGCTTTTCAACAGTGGGAAGGAAGAAGTCCCCTCCATGAAAAACGCTGCCACACCGTAACACCACCGCCACTGAAATTTACTGTTGCACAATACACGCTGGCAGATGGCGTTAACCGAGCATTCGCCATACCCACACCCTGCCATCGGATCGCCACATTGTGTACCGAGATTCGTCACTCCACACAACGTTTTACCACTGCTCAATCGTCCAACGTTTACGCTCGTTATGCCAAGCGAGGCGTCGATTGGCATTTAGCGGCATGATGTGTGGCTTATGAGCAGCCGCTCGACCATGAAATCAAAGTTTTCTCACCTCCCGCCTAACTGTCATAGTACTTGCAGTGCATCCTGACGCAGTTTGGAATTTCTGTGTGATGGTCTGGATAGATGTCTGCCTATTACCCACTAGTACCCTCTCCAACTGTCGGCGGTTTCTGTCAGTCAACAGGCGAGGTCGGCCTGTATGATTTTGTGCTGTACGTTTCTCTTCACGTTTCCACTTCACTGTCACATCGGAAGCAGTGGACCTAGGGATGTTTAGGTGTGTGGAAATATGGCGCACAGACGTATTACACAAGTGACACCCATCACCTGACCACGTTCGAAGTCCGTCTGTTGCGCGGAGCGTCCCATTCTGCTCTCTCACGATGTCTAATGACTACTTGAGGTCGCTGATACGGAGTACCTGGCAGTAGGTGGCAGCACAGAGCACCTAATGTGTAAAACATTTGTTTTTGGGGGTGTCCGGATACTTTTGATCACATAGTGTTTTATTTTTTCAGCATACTCCGCCAGAGCACCGGTTAATGAACCGTACCTATGACGTTTTAGAGTCCTGCGATGCGTACAGCCCGCACTGCACCACTTGGAACACCGTCAGTTTAATTATCACCACCTGGTACATACCACATTAGTCAAAACATACCCTACGATGGGGGGAAATTCCCCATTTAAATCAAGTGCCTCTCCATTGTTAGAGTATAAAATGCAGTTACTTTAATTATGTTACAATAATAGTATTACGTTACAAGCATCACACACAGGCGGATACTCGCGCTGGAGTAGGAGTGTGGTCAACAAGCAAAGGTCAAAGAGCAACTTCGCCTCGTAAAAATGGTTCAGATGGCTCTGAGCACTATGGGACTTAACATCTGAGGTCATCAGTCCCCTTGAACTTAGAACTACTGAAACCTAACTAACCTAAGTACATCACACACATCCATGCCCGAGGCTGGATTCGAACCTGCGACCGGACTGAAGCGCCTAGAACCGCTCGGACACCGAGGCCGGCTCAACTTCGCCTCGTCTTCGATATTGATCAGCGAAAGTCAGTGCTAATGTAGTAAGCTTCGTATGTTAAAGTTTAACTTCACCCATTTCTAGCCACGGTTTTCCACTATCGCTGTGACTCTCGGGCTAAACAATGAGGTAACAACATGTCTCGGATCCTCACAAACCTTTCCCATCATCTTCTTTACTGTTTCGTTCCCCTGTATTCACACATAGCAAGGTACCCAATGGAATGTCACTAACTGTCTCTTTGGCACAATGATACTCGATGGGGGACAGGAGAGCAGCATACTAAGTCACGGCTGAATCCCCACAAGCCAAGTCCGTCACTTATTACTAATGTTGATCCAAAGATGTGCTTCTGAGAAAAAAAGAGGTTTAATTTTTTTCTCTAGGTAAGCGACGGCTACAATTTTTTCAGGGTTTTATGAACGCAGTAAGGACAAAATGAAAAATCTCTTTGTAATCTGTAAAGCGGAACATATTTCAATCCGAGTTTGACTTTTACAATCACACTTCCTAGTTGCTCTGAATCACTTCGTGGGATCGTTTCTTTAACAAGATCACGTTTGAATTCATGCACTATCTATATTCTGTCAATCAGGAGCCTCGTATGTAATGATTCCGATGGCGACGGAACTGTACTGTCTCGCTCCGTATTCCTTTTCTTTTTCTTTAGATGTAATGAACACTTGCAAGCCTTCGTCCTGAGTACCAGCTCGCCCTGTCAAGTCATGGGGCTTCTACGGTCGAACATAGAATCTACAGCACGTTGTAATTAGCTAAATAAATGATGTCACATGCACAATTTATTGTGCTGCCACAAATCCATTTGTGCGATATTCGATGTTTCAATAGTGTCGCAAGTATAGATGACATCAAAGATGCCTGAGAAACAGATTGAATAGCACTTCGCAGATAAAGGCAAAAGCAACAACGTTTTCGAGGACCGCCGTAGTGTTGTTAAGTATAGAGCCTATGCTAGCCCAGCTTCAGTCCTGGTGGGCGGGCAACTTGCACATGTGCCCTCCGCAAAAACCTGCAGAAGAGTCACTAATCAAAGAGAAGCGAAGGAGTCTCCGAAGAAGAGTGTCCTAGTACTACAAAGGAAATGTGCCCGAGGAGATAGCTGATGGAAATGTCAAATTACCTATCCGTATTATGCATCTATTTACGAACACTGTGGTAGAATGTCAATGCGCCTGAACACTCCTTCGTAGGAAGAAGAGTTACTAGTACGCAAATGACCACTTAGTACATATAATCTGAATTTTTAATTTCATATGCAGATTGAACCACAGACCATTGGATTCGTAGTGATCACCGTCACATCTGTTTGTATAGAACAGTGGGCGTCCTTTGAGTGGCCGAGTAAACTTGTTCACCAGTGGGACAAATTTGTATGTGTGTGTCACTGCGCCTCTGCCCGTTTGTATATATTATGCATTTTCGAGAATATTTGTGTAACGTAAAGCTGTAATCAGTTTGAAGGTTGGTTTGAACACTACAAGTCTTAATGAGGTACGGTTCTTTTAGAGATGCTACGTTCTTGCCTCCCATCGATCTCTGATTTGAATTACTCAGAAATTAATTTATTATCACTGGACCTAGAGTTGAACGTGGACTCCGGATAACAGTGCGACTTGGTACTTTGCGCACACACACACACACACACACACACACACACACACACACACACACACACTATATATATATATATATATATATATATATATATATATATATATATATATATATATATATATATATATGACAGAAGCGAAGGAAGTGGTAAAGTGTCAGAAGAAAAAATGGTTCAAATGGCTCTGAGTACTATGGGACTTAACATCTGTGGTCATCAGTCCTCTAGAATGTAGAACTACATAAACCTAACTAACCTAAGGACATCACACACATCTATGCCCGAGGCAGGATTCGAACCTGCGACCGTAGCGGTCGCGCAGTTCCAGACTGAAGCGCCTACAACCGCTCGGCCACATCGGCCGGCCAAACAGAAAAAAAGAGTATAAGTCGACTATAGTATCATTATTGTACGAAAACTTTTCGAGATCTATCGGCCAGGGAATATTTATAACAGTGGTCACTGACGAAATATTCGGAAGAAACTGACGGTCAGGAGGATTGAAAAGAAATTGCTTAATACGGGGCATACCGGGAAATATGGGAGAGTTGGTCAGCCTAGTGAGTGAGTGAGTGAGTGAGTGAGTGTGTGTGTGTGTGTGGTGAGAGAAGAGCAGAGGCCAGGGGGCGGGAGGGAGGGGGAGGGAGGTGAGGAAGAGGAATCGAAGCCCTCGAGAGCTGTAGAGCTCGCGTCTGTTAATCTATTCCGGGAACTACGAGCCTCTAGAGGTGGTTTTGTTCGTTAATTTTTGAAGAGAGCCACGAGCGGGCCCGTGGGGCCCGGAGCGTGACCCCCACCCCTGGCCCTGGCGTCGGCGCGCCGCGGCGCGAGGGCTCAAAAGGCGGAGCCGAGGTGGCCGCGAGCCCAGTGGAGACTGGAAGGCGCGGGACAGACACCAGCTCCAGCCGACGCGACGCCATGCACCTCCTGCTGCTCGCCATCGTCTTCGCGGCCACTGCCTCAGGTCAGTAGCTGCCGGCCCCGCTCTCCTCTGTACGGAGTGGCTCGCTTTGCGGGCGGCGAACAGTTTGTTATTTGTACGACGGCGTGGGTAAAAATTGGGTAACTGGCTGCCACCTTTCCGACATTTCTCGATGATCTTGCGCCAGATACTTATGCAGCCAGACCAATTATCTTTTGGCCAGTTTTCTAAATTTTCCTATAATCTAATTACTGCTTGATGTCTGACGACAAGAAGTTTCCAGTTAACTGTGACGTCTCAACTGGTACTGCAAATTCCACTGTTTACTAGCGGGGGGGTAAAATGGAAACAGGCCGGATTGAAATCTGAAGCGATAGGATTAGGAAGCTCAATCTTACCGTCAAATACTTTCCATTTGCTTCAGAAGAAAAAATCGATCCACCCGTAGTAATAATTTAAACTGATTTCATGGTACAGTGGCTGGCTTCTGGAACCTGGCTGTTCTAACGACTAAAACTGGAGAGTGAATTTTTATGCCATCAAGGCCCTTCAACGGATTAATTTGTCAAACTTAATCAAAATGTCTTGTTTCTTTCGAAGCAAAGCAAGACAGAGTAGCCTCTGTCCAGGCAACTGGCGGCCGAGCAGTAGTTCGGGTTGAACGTTAACAGTGGAAGGTATTTGTATAACTCTGTTGAGGGAAACATTCCAGTATTCTCCGGAAGTTATTTATGGAAATCACAGGTCACCTATAGCAAGATCGCAGGACGGGCATTTTGATCCCTCTCGTTGCGAATAGCAGGTCAACGTCTTCAGAGTGCCACGTCATTCGCTATTTAATTTAGACACAGGATCATTCGCCGACGAATTCCTTGTACCGTGGGTAGAAATCAAAAAACTAATATATATATATATATATATATATATATATATATATATGTGTGTGTGTGTGTGTGTGTGTGTGTGTGTGTGTGTGAGAGAGAGAGAGAGAGAGAGAGAGAGAGAGAGAGAGAGAGAGAGAGAGAGAGAGAGATTGTAATATTTTACTATAAAAATGCAGCATCCAGCCACTTTTTTAATGCGTTTTATTTATGCCGATATGCATTTCGGGTTTGTACCCATCTTCATCTCGCAAATTACATGTATCTTCAGTTTCTACAGTGGTACAATCTCGACAGCAGTATGGATGCTGCAGCTGGCCTGTGCAAAAGCAACGATTTCAATCATTTACTTCAATTTCGCGAGTTTAAAGTTACGCACTATCAGTTGTTCATTTTACTTACATTCTCCTCTCCTGTAAGTAAAATGAACAACTGATAGTGCATAACTTTAAACTCGCGAAATTGAAGTAAATCATTGGAATCGTTGGTTTTGCATAGGCCAAACTGCTGTCGAGACTGTACCACTGTAGAAACTGAAGATACATGTAATTTGCCAGCTGAAGATGGGTGCAAACCCGAAATGCATATTGGCATAAATAAAACGTATTAAAAAGTGGCTGGTTGCTGCATTTTTATAGTAAAATATCATTATCCACGGCCACGGAGCTCAACAGTCCAAATAAAATGGACAAATTGTTAGAGAGAGATTAGATGAAAATGATCACTTTCGTAGTGTCAACGGTTAACCACACGGATTAACCTCTCGTTCAGATAATGATACTTGTATTATTTTTTGGATCATTTTCCGTCACAGTAGCCAGATTCACCTAGGGTTATGAGGCCAGCTGAATGGGTGGTTAACAATCAGTCATTAATGCGGACACGAGACTGTCACAATAGCTGAACTATTGTTTTCATACAGAGGATCTGCGTTCGATTCCCGGTACTGATAATGACTTCTACCTAGCGGCAGTAATGGAACGAGATGCATTAGCCTTCTGAGAACAGTTGCAGAAAAACTACCGGCTCCGGTTCGGAATGCGGCATTAACAACCAGAACAGCCTTCTTTAAGTAATATGTCCCTCTAACCGACGTACCCACACATGAACTCACAAGCAGTGAGTGGTACCCACAGACTGATTATTCATAACATACATAACATGTGTAACATAAGACTGGCGTGACGTTACTGTAAGCCACGTTAAATTTTGGAATTTTGATTAGGCCAATTCATTAAGTACAAGGTTACTAATTCAATAGCCTGCTACCGGATTGGTCGGTGGTTTGAACACTGGAGTATAATGTCTTAATATGGCAACTATACCTGCCCACGCCTTGCTTGAATAATATTCCACAACTATTATACCTGAAGAGCTATCACAGAAGCAATTCGAACTATTTATTTCATTCTAGCGATAAAAAAAGCGCAGAAATCTTCCTACAGCTATACATATACTCCATATTGCTCAACAGACAGTGCGTGACAGAGACGTGCTTAGTGTACAATATATGTGTTGATAATCTTTTCAGTTCAGTGAAGGGTTGAGCATCGGCAGATAGCTTATATCGCTCTGTGCGAGTTATTAGTCTCATTCCATCTTTATGGTTTCTATTGGTACAGTGCATAAGGGAAGATAGATGAGCTGCAGAATATTTGCAGATTTCGCCCCGATAACCAGTCGTTGAAATTTTCTAAGGGGTTTTTATAAGATGTTGGTCGTTGTTTGCGAATGCGCACCACCTAAATTTCTGTCTCTTCGTTGTACTGCGTAGTCCGTGACAATTCGCGTTGCTCTTCTTTGTCTACGGGTAAGAACTTATTATTTTCAGTTTATTCAAGGACAGAGCGTGTGATCTAGCACTATAAAGATCCCGTAAGCACGAGCAGTTTTCATGACATGCCGCAGAGGTATTTCGCAGAGCAGCTGCTGTTTACAGTGTTCTACCACGGAATCGAAGCCTGCTATTTGTTTTACCTGCAACGAACCAATGTTATCGTTGCAATAATCTTCACACACAGTCAATCTTTGGCGCCGGTATGAGATGGATAACTCCAGTTGTGAATCATTTGTCGAGCAGTAAAAATTTAAATATCAAAAGGCATAATGTTGGAAGTGACAGTTCTGTTGCATAAATCCTAAAGTCTTTGCCTATTGCTACGCATTGAACACAGTTCCATTCCTAAGTAAAGGGGTTGTGTCTATGTGTGACTGTTAAGGTAAGATGACTGGAATGTAGTATCGTCGTTAATGGTCACAATGAAAAAGAAGGAAGGGGTTGAAACCCTGCGCCGGTACAAATCCTAGGCGCTTCAGTCCTGCTACGGTCGCAGGTTCGAATCCTGCCTCGGGCATGGATGTGTGTGATGTTCTTAGGTTAGTTAGGTTTAAGTAGTTCTAAGTCTAGGGGACTGACGACCTCAGATGTTAAGTCCCATAGTAGTTAGAGCCATTTGAACCATTTTTATCATAATCCTTTCGAAACAGTGTCTATAAGTTTATAATGCGAGAAAATAGCCCAGACAGCGCGTATAGGATGCTTCGCCCCAGTGTCGCTGTTCTGCCGCAGTTCTAGGTAATTATGACCTGTAAGACCGCTTATTGGGCAGTAATGACGGAGTACCTTCCTCTTCTAAATAGAGAGCAGGCAACAGCGCTGCCATCTTCTTTCGCAGTACTCAGTATAAGTGAGCCGTCGAGCTTGGAGCTGCCTTCCGACGGACGTATTAACAGTTCCCCCATTCCGTAAGACAATTCGGAGACGTTTGAAATTTAATTAGCCCAATTTCATTACCTCGCCCCCCATTTCCGCATAATGTCAGAGGTCAAAATTTCTTCCACTAACCAAGTAACCCCCAGTCAAGAGCAAAACTAGGCATTAGCAATCTCATTAACAAATTCGACAATCGTGTTGTCAAAAGCTACAACACTTTTTCGTTTCTTGAACGGCACAATTTTGTATTTGCCTGTACTTCAAGTTTTTTTCACTGACTTGCTAGTTCGATGAAATTTGAGAGGATATTGTTACAATCCTAGTCGCCAATCGCGTCACCACTAAGCTGTTGAAATACTGATGTTCAAAGGAGGCAGTAAAGTTCACAGCCCACATGACGGCCCAACACAAAGTGCTTGTGTGCTGCTTGGGCGAAGGCAGCATCGGACCAACCAAAGCAGCGTAGCAGGCCTGCAGGGGAGGACGTGTGGCGCGAAGAACAAAAGGAAGGAAGCGGCGAGCAGGTGGTCACTGGCCGCCGCGGCCGGCGCGTGAGTCACGTACCAGACGCAAGTGCCCGTGCACAATGGCCGGGGGCCGCGTCGCAGGAAGTAACTGTACGCACTTGAGCCACTCCTTTTGCGAATCAATTAGTTCCGGCACGCTAGCGTCCTGCCACGACGCCAACCGACGTGCTCACCTCTACTTGACACGCCACATACAGAAAACTGCCACCATTCCCTACAGGCTACTCAATCACGCACCAAAGTTTTTCTGTACTAAACGACCTCATTGTAGAAGAACTTCATACTAATTTTAATGTAATCATTTATTGCATTTTTTTTTGAAGGAAGGAAAAAGATAACTTGTTTCACACAGTCAACTCACTGAACGCTTTTCGCAGTGTTTATTTTTACGTCCATTTCGGCTTCTTCAGCCCTTGTTTATCCAGAAGGAACTGGCTCAGCGTAAGTCTCTCAAAAGAAGTCACTATCCTTCGAAGGCTGTTCTTTCATTTTGAAATAAATAATTTCATTACCTAGCCCAACCAGTTTATTTCATTTCCCTTGGGTGCTATCAAGCAATATCACAGTAAAATTGTTATGGTTACACGTAAGCATCGCGGGAAAACATCCTGAGACGGTGTCCGTGGTAAGTGTTTCGCACAGCCATGCTAGGGGAGTGCAGTAGATGGTATAGCACTTAGCAGCCCCATCAGTCAAACAAATCAGTAACAGCTTGCACTGTAGGTGCTTGATCATTGTCCTGCAAAATGATGGTCAGGTCCTGCAGAATGTGTCATCACTTCTGTCTCTAGGCTGGTCGTAGGTTGTGTTCCAAAATTGATCAGCATAGAGAAAGACGTGGTGACACTTTCTGCAAGATCTGACCATCATTTTGCAGGACAATGCTCAAGTACGTACAGTGCAAGCTGTTACTGATTTGTTTTTACTGATGGGGCTGCTAAGTGCTATACCACCTACTGCACTCCCCTGATTTAAGCCCTCAAACAGAAGGAAACACTTCATGGCATTCGCTTCAGAACTGCTACAAATTCATCGGGCGCCGTTCGACCTGTCAACACTCTGGCACTGCTGAGAGTATCCTACAACTTCCACATAGCTGGCAACGGGTTATACACAATGCTGGTGACTACTCTGAAGGTCATTAAAACTTTGAAACACGTGTCTATTTTGTACGAGCTGTAAATAAATAGTTGCCACTATTTCAGTTCCAACCCTCTATAATGGAGAAACTGCAACCCCCATATGTCTTTTGTAACTGAGCCAACATACATAACACGTTAGTGTAAATATTGAAGGGAGAAAACGCATGTGGCGGTCAACGTCTTAACATCAAATAGGATGCATGGCAACGAACTTTTCACCAAAACTGTATCGTCGGAGATATACTGGTACGAGACACTGACCACTGTCCTGGTGTGTTTACACTGCAAGAGTTACGCTAACGAGTTTTAATGTGTTATGTACGCAAACACAGCGACGAAACGCTGTGTACGGGTTGCACTGTTTGCATGGTACATATCTGCGAAACTTAGGGACACCATACAAATATTGCCGCTCCTCTCGCTGCGCCATCGCAACTGATGTATTCTGTAAATAACAATTCTTGTGTAAATTGTACAATATGGTGCAATCGTGTATAACAGTCTGGAATTTTATCCATTACAGTTCACAATCACATATAATTTTCTTGGCCGTTGTACTAAACGTCACGAGACTTCTTTATGCTGAGTACTGAGCAATAACATTTATAACAGCGAAACTAGAGAGAATGAGTCCTTAAACTGATATGTACTAATTCGTAACCAAAAAAATTGTAACTGTCCACAGACACGTCGATTAAATATCTAGGCATTAAGTTACAAAGCGGTCTGAAATTGAACAAGCACATAAGGTAGTTGCAGGGAAGGTGAATGGTAGACTTCAGTTCACTGGGAGAGTTCTAGAAAAGTGTAGTTCGTCTATGAAGGAGACCGTGCATGTGCGATCCGTTCTTGAGTACTGTTCGATTGTTTAGGAAATGCTCCTTGAACTCAAATAGGTATCCCTGAAAGGAAGACGTTCTTTTCGCAACTCTAACGAAAACCTCAGTTAGTAAATTACAATTATTGTGACAGTTTGGAGAACAGGCATTTGAGAGTGAAGGCAGAACGATTCTCCTGCAATCAATATACACCTCTTGCAAAAACCGCCAAGACAGGGTATGAGAAATTAAGGCTCGTAATTAAGACTCGTAAAGAGGCATACAGATGATGGTCGTTTTTTCCTTGCGGCACTTGCGAATATAACAGGAAAGGGAATAACTAGCAGTGGTACAAGGTATCCTCCGCCAAGCACCGTATGATGGTTTACGGAGTATGTAAGTAGATATAGAGCTAAATTATTAATTTTGGCGCATTAGTTCAAAAATGGCTCTGAGCACTATGGGACTTAACATCTATGGTCATCAGTCCCCTAGAACTTAGAACTACTTAAACCTAACTAACCTAAGGACAGCACACAACACCCAGCCATCACGAGGCAGAGAAAATCCCTGACCCCGCCGGGAATCGAACCCGGGAACCCGGGCGTGGGAAGCGAGAACGCTACCGCACGACCACGAGATGCGGGCGGCGCATTAGTGCGCAGCTCTTACGTGACCTTGAATTGTGCCCTTAGGGTTCCTCGCAAGCTCAATATTTATTGAATTACACAGTCTAAGATCGCTGTTGGCGGTTTACGCAATATATTGAAGACTGTAGAGCTTAACAAATACTGATGCTTGCTCAATATATTGTGCAATATGGTGTGCTGTGTAAGGGTAGTAATGCGCAATAGCGCTCCTGCCGAGATCCAGAGAAATTGAATTTGCTCCGAATGAATTTCCACAAAGAACTAAAAATAGTTAATGGGAAAAGATCAGGAAGTGGGCTGGAAAATGTGTACGAAAGTTCTATACGATGCTTTGAGAAACGGACTTCCTGATTGACCAGGGAACGCTAGACACCACGCTGTTCACAACAGCAGAGGAAAGAGCATATCATTGTGTCACAGGTAATCAGAAATGTTCATTTTACACTGAAACGCCAAAGAGAGTGGATTAAGACGTCAAGTGTCTGGCGCAGTTACTGCTGCTGCTACAATGGCAGGTTGTCAAGATTTCAGTGAGTTTGAACCTGCTATTAAAGCCGGCGCCCGAGCGATGGGACACAGCATCTCAGAGGTAGCGATGAAGTGGAGATTTTCCCTTGCCACCATATCAGCAATCCGGTAAAACATCAAGTCTCCGACATCGCTGCGGCCGGAAAAAGATCATGCAAGAACGGGACCGACGACGACTGAAGAAAACTGTTCAACGTGACAGAAATGCAACCCTTCCGCAAATTGCTGCAGATTTCAATGCTGGGCCATCAAGTGTCAGCGTGCGAACCATCCAACGAAACATCATTGATATGGGCTTTCGGGGCCGAAGGCCCACTCGTGTACTCTTGATGACTACACGACACAAAGCTTTACGCCCCGCCTGAGCCCGTCAACACCGACATTGGACTGTTGATGACTGGTCGGACGAGTCTCGTTTCAAATCGTATCGAAGGGATGGACGTTTAGGGTATGGAAACAACCTCATGAATCCATGGACCCTGCATTTCAGCAGGGGACTGTTCAAGATGGTGGAGACACTTAATGGTGTGGGGTGTGTGCAACTGAAGTGATATGGGGCCCCTGATACATCTAGATACGACTGACAGGTGACACGCACCTAAGCGTCCTGTCTGATCACATGTATCCAGTCATGAAATTGCAATGAACTCCAGACCTTAACTGCTTACAGGCGTCGATAAATATCAACGGGGACAGCTCAAAATGTGTGTCCCGACCGGGACTCGAACCCGGAATCTCCTGCTTACATGGCAGACGCTCTACCCGTATGAGCCACTGAGGGCACAGAGGATAGTGCAACTGCAGGTCCTTATCTCTGGCACGCTCCCTGTGAGACCCACATCTTCAACTTACTGTCCACACATTACATTTGTAGTGTCCCTGTCCATGCCACATGTCCGACAGAACAGATACCATCTTTATATTTTCATATATGTGTCCATACATGTCCACTGTGCATTCCGGCGGACTTGGGCAATTCCAGCAAAACAATGCGACACCCCACATGACCAGAATTGCTACGGAGTGGTTCCAGGAACACCCTTCTGAGTTTAAACACTTCCGCTGGCCACCAAACCCCCCCAGACATGAACATTATTGAGCATATCTGGGATGCCCTGCAACGTGCTGCTGCTAAGAGATCTCCATCCCCTTGCACTCTTACGGATTTATGGACAGCCCTGCAGAATTCATGGTGTCAATTCCCTCCAGCACTACTTCAGACATTAGTCGAGTCCATGGCACGTTGTATTGCAGCATTTCTGCATGCTCGAGGCAGGCTCTTCAGTATAATTGTGATTGTTCTCGGAACTGACATATCAGATCAGGTGACTCGTGAACATAGGTTTTAATTTTCTTCCAGTAACTGACACAGCTTTGCTGCAGTGGTAACACCGGTTTCCATAATATCACGGAAGTTAAGCACTGTTGGCAAACGGGGTGCTGAGGAGCTACTTGACGGAGAAGTAGCGACTCCGGTCACGAAAACTGACACGGCCGGGAGAGCGGTGTGCTGACAACATGCTTCTCCATATCCGCATCCAGTGGCGCCTAGCGGCTGAGGATGACACGGCAATCGGTCGGAACCAGTGGGCCTTCCAAGGCCTGCTGTTCGGATGGAGGTTTCCTTTTTTTTTTGTTACAGCGCAGACATAAGATCATGTAAGCTTTCAATCAGTACATAAATGTTGTATTTTGTTCTTAACTGTGTTACAGTATAAAAATACGCAGAAAACAGTACATGTGCGAGGTAAATTACACAGTTCACTTATTTAATTCGTTATTAGTTGTTGCAGTTTACGAATCTATGCTCTCTGAATGAGCCCATGGTTCAAATTTTCAACGGAAGCTTTCGGTCTTGTTTCGACCGTTTTGCGTAATTTCTGCTTGTGTTTTTCGAAGTTCCACAGCATCGACTGTCGACGAGTTCCATATGTAGGCCGAGTTCTAACTGAAGCTTCCCGGACATAAATATTGCGCAATTGCCATTCTTGGCCTCGTACTTCTGCGCATATATTGACAGAATATTATTGTGTCAATAACACCGAGCACGTAAGGGCTGCTTACACTATAAAAAATTTCATCAAAACTGATCAACTCAGTGGCAGTAAAAGACCAGTTTGACAACAGACGTGTTCTTACGCTTCACTTCAACGCAGAAACAGCAGAGCTCCTGCACAGTCCCAAGAAAAACATATAGTAATGTTTTAGCAATGACAAACGAATGCAGACGAGTGCGGATTCAGATGTTAAGTACTTTACTGGTTTTCACCACTAATTTAATAAGTATACAAATTGGCAGCCTGAGTCTCGAATATCTTGTCAGTCCTCTACCGAATACGTCTCAAGTAGACTACTGGTTCACTACAACTGAGTTGATCGAATGAAATTTAGTTAGTTGGAGTTCAAAATCGCAAATGTGTCGCAAACTAATACTCGTGCTACGCCAGAAACGGCTTGGGGAGAAACACGACTAATTTTCAGCAAAATTACATATGGTGCCCGTTCATCATCTGTGAACGCTCTTCAGACCTCAACTGTTCTCATCTATGTCATTTAATTAACTCATTTGCTTTAATATTATTGTAGATAATTATCAGCAGGCATCAAATATCTAATGCTAAATAAAGACCTCTCTTGTACCCTTCAATACACTACGTGCAAATACAATTAGGCCGATGAGCGGTTGAAACAGAAACTACGTACGTCACGCTTACCTTGCGACTACGGGAGAACACAAGGCATACAATCTTACGTTAATTTCCATGTGTTGTTAACTGCTTCTCCGAAGATCAAATGCTTAGGCGAAGAGTCCGCTGAAGATTTGTCCACTGTATCCCCTCTTAATTTCTACTGGCTCTGTATCGTTTCCCGGTAATAGGAAAGGTCTCTTCGGTTTAACGTGTCCTTCTTATGAATACAGACTTGTACATAACATAAAAGATGTGCCACACAGTTTACTATGATAAACTCATGCCGTGTCTATGTTTTTCTCAACAACGATGAAAATAAAGCAAGGAGGAAAATGTTCCCAATTCCGACACACAATATTGCAGAAACCGCCATGAAAAACAAAGGAATCCGCCACATCAAATATCTTCTTAAGACGAACGAGATCCGCTCGTCAGAAGACAATGCAGAGACGGAGGGAAGGAGAAAAGGAAAATTTGCTGTAACGTCACGCCGATGATGATGTCATTAAAAGCAAAACACAAACTCAAATTGAGCAATAAAATCAATCATCTCCTTCTAAAAAGAGTACCATTTCGGCATTTTTCTTAAACGTTTTAGAGAAACCACGAAAAACCGAAATCTGTATGGTCGGACGAAGGTTTGAACGGCCATTTCCCTGAATGCGAGTCCAGTGTCTGAACATGGGGAGACAGATTTGGAACGTAACGACAAAACACACTCTGAGGGAGTTCACTAGAAACAGGGTATAATCCTGTCTAAAATCCCAGTGAGAAAACATCACTGATAAGAACTGTTTATATGTCAACTACGGAGAACAAGGTTACGAGAGCCTTTTTACCACATGATCTACATGCGTGTGTCCTTCACAGGGAAATAAAAACCTAAGAAACTGTGAAATGTAGCGGTTACTAGGACGTAACCTGTGATGTTATTGCGTAAAAGAAATTATTACTCTACACTGAAGCTGCCGAATAAATGCGGTCATTCTTCTACAGCGCTATGTTCTGTTCATAAGAAATAGTTTTGAAATGAAACGTCTGATCTGTAGAAGGTTAAAGTCGGGAAAAAAAAAATTGGTTCAAATGGCTCTGAGCTCTATGGGACTTAACTGCTGAGGTCATCAGTCCCCTAGAACGTAAAACTACTTAAACCTAACTAACCTAAGTACACCACACACATCCATGCCCGAGGCAGGATTCGAACCTGAGACCGTAGCGGTCGTGCGGTTCCAGACAAACGCCTAGAACCGCTCGGCCACACCGGTCGGCCGATTAAAGTTGAATCGCTTCTAAAAATATTTTTGCCTTCACTGCATTTCTCTGCCGTTTGCATTTCATCGACGGCTTGAAATGTTAATTATAAAAATATGTTTTCTGATATACCAAGCGCCAGAAATGGACTAAAATAAAATAAAATGATGTATTCTGCACTGTAGTGAGCGCGACACATGGCGTGTGAAATGATCATCGTAACGTCGCTTTATAAAAATTTCGAGTGGCTTAACAACTAAAATGTGTTGAGACAAAATTATTCAAAAGAGTAATTTCACAAAAGGTCTGTAAGACTCTATACGATTAAGTGGAATTTACATAGTTTAATAGCGTTTCCCATTGCAACTCAAATGTATCCAATGGACTGGTACGAATACCATCTGACCTGCAGCATTCATTATTAAACTCAAATCCAAATGGGTCTTCAATAACCATGAAATAAGATGAGGTTATCTTATCAAGTGTTGTGCCAATGTGTTTATGAAATAGCTACGTGGATACAATGGATACCGAATATTCAGCCTTGGGTCGTGGGTTGCGCTAATTGTGCGTGGTGTTTCTCTGCCAGTAGCTTACACAACGTCAACAAGAATGTGATGCCCTAGCACAGAAATGCTGGGCGTACAACGGCACTCCATTTACTGGTGTAATGCTTACTACAATGCCTCCTACTGCTGGTCAAGACTCCTACAGACTTCGTTGAGTAGGGGTCAGGAAGCGTCCAAAGTGCTATCTGAGTTCCAGGCATTCGGCCTAGAGCGTTCCACCTTCACATATACATCTACAGAAATACTCTGCAAATCTCAGGTAAGTGTCTGGCAGAGGATTCATCGAACCACCTTCACAATAATTCTCTATTATTCCAATCTCGAACAGCGCAGAGAAACGAACACCTATATCTTTCCTTGAGAGCTCTGATTTCCCTTATTTGATAATGATTTCTCCCATTGTAGGTCGGCGTCAACAAAATGTTTTCGCATTCGGAGGAAAAAGTTGGTGATTGAAATTTCGTGAGATGATTTCGCGCAATGAAAAACGCCTTTGTTTTAGTTATGTCCATACCAAATCCTGTATCATGTCAATGACATCCCCCCCCCCTTTTTCGCGATAATACAGAATGTGCTGCTCCTCTTTAAACTTTCTCGATGCACTTCCTTAATACTATCTGACAAGAATCCCTGCCGGCGCAGCAGTATCCAAAAGAGGACGGACAAGCGTGGACCAGGCAGTCTCTTTAGTAGATCTGTTACATTTTCTAAGTGTTCTGACAATAAAACGCAATCTTTGGTTTGCCTTCCCCACACCATTTTCTGTGTGTTCTTTTCAGTTGTTCTAAATTGTAATTCCTCGGTAATTAGCTGAATTTCCGGCCTTTAGATTTGACTGATTTATCGTGTAACAGAAATTTAACCTGATTAGCGAAGGATGGGGAAGGAAGTCGGCCGTGCCCTTTCAAAGGAACCATCCCGGCATTTGCCTAGAGCAATTTAGGGAAATCACGGAAAACCTAAATCAGGATGGCCGGACTCAGGATTGAACCGTCCTCCTCCCGAATGCGAGTGCAGTGAGAAATTTAACGGACTCCTTATGACTCATGTGAATGACCTCACACTTTCCATTATTTAGGGTCAATTGCAAATTTTCGCACCATACAGATATCTTTTCTAAATCGTTTTGCAATTTCTTTTGATCTTCTGATGACTTTACTAGACGATAAACGACAGCATCATCTGCAAACAACTTATGACTGGTGCTTATACTGCCTTCTAAATCATTTTTATAGATAAAGAACAGCAGAGGGCATAGAACACTACCTTGGGGAACGTCAGGAATCATTTCTGTTTTACCCTTTGAATTGCTAATAATTACTACTAACTGTGACCTCTCCGACAGGAAATCATGAAACCAGTCACATAACTGAGACGATATTCCAGAAGCAAGCAATTTCACTACAAGCAGCTGGTATGGTACAGTGTCAAAAGCCTTCTGAAAATTTAGAAATACGGAATTAATTTCAAACCCCTTGTCAATAGGATTCAACACTTCGTGTGTGCAAAGAGTTAGTTGTTTCACAGGAAAGATATTTTCTAAATCCGTGTTGACTTCGAGATAACTCACAATGTACGAATACAATATATGTTCCAAAATCCGGCCGCATATCGACGTTAATGATATGGGTCTGTAATTTAGTGTATTACTCTTACTACCTTTCTTGAATACTGGGTGACCTGTGCAACTTTCCAATCTTTGGGTACGGATCTTTCGTCGAACGGGCGGTTGTATACGATTGTTAAGTATGGCGCTATTGCATCAGAATACGCTGATAGGAATCTAACTGGTGTGCAGTCTGGACAGGAAGACTTTAAGTTGCTTCACTACTCCTAGGATATTTACTGCTATGTTACTCATGTTGGCAGCTGTTCTTGATTCGAATTCTGGAATAAATATTTACTACTTCATCTTTGGTGAAGCAATTTCGGAAGGCTGTGTTCTGGAATAATTTAATGGCAGCACTGCCTTCGATATGATTTCCATTACTATCGCGCGGAGAAGGCATTGATTGTGTCTTGCCGCTAGTATACTTTATATACGACCAGAATCTCTTTGGATTTTCTGCCAAGTTTCGAGACAAAGTTACGTTTATTCGCATTTAAAAATGGAAGCGATCTTGTAACTCTTCTCGCGTGATGTCCGCATGTTGGTATTACTCTTTCATCAGAACATCTGTGTGTTGTGGAGCATCACCATACATCAGATGAGAACCAGGTCCGTAAGCACCACGAAAGAGGCGCACACAGTACCGCTGGATGTGTTCAACCGTCCCAGCACCCCTAGGAAACATTTGCTCCATTCTTTATGAGGTTTCCACATGAAAACCTTGAAATCGAGACGTCGATCCCTTTCCACAATAATGACAGGATTTTAACATATACCGTGGCGCGGGAGATAAACAATGGGCAAGAATCACTCCCCAGGCAAAACCACTGTTCATGCGTTAATTTGACACTATCCTATTGTGCCTTTCTGTGAGGGGAACACATTGAGCGGATCTTTGAGCACACAATGCAATGTGTTGAAGCCCACGATGCGTAGTCTGAGACTTCTTGTGCCAGCAGCTGGCTGCCGCTAGGTCTCTAGCCAAGGAAAGCGAATCATTGTTTGGACGTCTTCAGGCACTTGAAGAGGAAAAATAACAATCGTCCCTCTGGATGGGAGCAGGTAATCGACCTTGCATGCCCTATTGTTGAACGTCTTTTCCTTCCTAGAATCTTACCCATGGTCGTGAAACTACGGATACGCGTAACACACAACTTCTGGTACACCTCTTATTGTGTATCCAGTCTCGTTAACTGTCAATGATTCTCCTTACGTAATACCATTCAAATGTGTTCACTCAAGTTTTTTAATACGCTTACTAAACGCGCACACTAAGCAATTATTCAGAACCGTTACATCCAAGAAGTCTGAACATACACACTGTTGCAAGCATACAATTTAGTCTCTACCGGAGTGCCAAGTACGTCGCAAGACGTAATGTTTTTTTGTGAAGCTCAAAATCCCTGAACTTATGGATGCGAGTATACTGTATTTTTTCCACCTACTCTTACCAGTACCTAGTCTGTTTCTTGCGGATCGGCGACATGGATCGTTGGAGTGATCGCACATTGGTTATTTTGTTATTCCTTGCGAGGAACATTCATTCAAACTTCGTCAATGTGATATTTTGGTGCACAATGAAGACACTACATCGACCTGAATTTCATTCCTGCGAATCTGGAGTTTTCTTAATTATCATGGTTCCCGATTGTAGTCCAGATTTTTTTCTCTTAGAAAACTGAAACGAGGTTCCTGATAAGCGCATTACAAATCTCTTCTATCAGTCCACTGTCATCCTCACTTTCTCTCTCTTTGCAGTTATTATTCCTCTTCCAGGATAAGCCGTAATGCAAGGTTAATTGCTTAATACTACTCTTCTCGCAATGCACACTTCATAGAAGTTAAGGACACTGATCACCGCCCAAAGCCCTCTATCTATTTTCTTTTTTAGTACAGATAATGAATGATTCTAAAATTAAGTTCAAAGTCATCCCAAACAGGAAACGCAGCATGAAACAAATTAAGGGTCGGAAGTATAGCACAGAAAAGATAATAAAATCAGATGAATTCACAAAAGCAACAGAAACCATTCAGACACAAAGCTGGGGGGATGTCAAGGAAAACCTCATTACTACAGCTGAACGGATAGCACCTAACAAAAAAAGTAAAAAACATGCCTGGTGGTCGCTGGAATGTGATGCCCTCACTGAAACAAGAAAACAGGCATCGCAAAATTGGCAATCACAGAAAACAGAAGAAAGTAGACTGAATTTCATTACAGTTAGAAAACTGGTAGATAAAAATATAAAAAGGATTAAGAAGACACATGAAAACAAAACTCTCCTCCAAATTGATGAAGAATTTGCTAAAAACAACACAAGGAGCTTTTACAGAACTTTCAAACAAAGGTTATCAAGGTACAAAGCACCCACCCTCCAATTTCGAGATGTAAATGGGACCATCGCTCACAACAACACGGAAAACTGCAAAATACTAGCAGGCTACTTTCAGAAACTCTTGAATTGTGAACCCATCCTTGAAAAATTTGAATCCATCCCAAACAACCGTGAGAAGCCGGATTCAGAACCACCGACGACTGAAGAACTACAGAAGGTCATTTCAGAACTTAAAAACAACAAGGCGTCCGGAGAAAATCAAATAGTGGCCGAACTATGGAAAAAGGCTGACAAAAATGCAGTTACATCCCTAAAGTGTGTTTTCGATCAAATCTGGAAAGAAGAAGAGATCCCCGCAGAATGGAGAACAGCTCTCATCCACCCTATCCACAAGAAAGGTTTGAAGACAGACCCCAACAATTACAGAGGAATATCACTGCTAGATATAACGTACAAGATTCTTTCTAAAGTCCTTTTGAACAGGGCAGAGCCGCAATTGGATCCGCAAATCGGGGAATACCAGGGAGGTTTCAGAAAGGGTAGATCATGTTCGGAAGAAATACTAAACCTCAAAAACATTATGGCATACCAAAAATCAAGGGCAAAGACATACGTAATCTCCTTCATTGATTTCAAAAAAGCATATGATTCGATTGATAGAGAATCTGTTATCAGTCCTGGAAGAAATGGGTTTGGATAAGAAAACAACTAATATTATAAAAGCGACCCTTACAAACACATTTTCGAAAGTTAAATTTATGGGCGAACTATCGGAACCCTTTGAAATAATAACGGGAGTGCGACAGGGCGATGGGCTCTCACCGTTGCTGTTCAATTGTGCGCTTGGGAAAGTAGTCAGAGAATGGAAGACAAATATTAAGAGTGGTATAAGACTGGGTTGCAAAAAGAAGAACCTTAAAGTAAATTGCATTGCTTTTGCAGATGATATGGCCCTGTTTGCTGAAACAATGGAAGAAGCACGGGAGCAAATCCTTGAACTAAAGAAACAAGCAGCTAAAATTGGTCTTCACATCTCCTCTGAAAAAACTAAGATATTGACAAACATCAAGCACTCATGTAAATACCTCAAAGTTCAAGAACAGAAGATAGAAATAGTAAAAGAATTCAAATACCTCGGAGAATGGATTAGTTGGAATGCTGGGGAAAGCAAAGCAATGGAATCCAGAAAAAATAAACTTGAATTGGCCTTCCAACTAACAAAAAATACATACAACAAAAAATCCCTTTCATGGGGGTCCAAAATTACACATTACAAGACAGTGATTAAGCCAGAAGCACTGTATGCAGCAAAAACACTTAACATGAATTTCAAAGGCCAAATGGAGAAACTTTAGGTAAAGGAAAGAAAAATTTTAAGAAAAATCATTGGGCCAAAATTTCAAGACGATAAGATTATATACATCAAAAATGAAACTCTCTACAAGAAAATTGAAAAACTTTCAGATTCTATGCGAAAAAGGAGAATAAATTTTTATGGTCATCTTCTCAGAATGAATTCCAACAGATTAACTAAACAAATCTTTGATTTCTTCCGTAACCGAAAAACGAAGCCCAACTGGTTTAAAGAAACTGAGAAAGACCTAGTGGAATTAAATATTTCAGAAAATTCACTTATTGATCGAACTGCTAAATTAATTACTAAAGATGAAAACATAAGGTTCCAAGACAAATCCACACAAAAGTCCAAATCCTTCATCTCGGAAGAAGAGAGGAGAAGATCAGAAAGAATGAAGAAATACTGGACCTTAAGAAAAGAACAACGCACAAAGAAATGATTGATCCAGCGTACCCCAAAGAGGGTGAAACGAAAGAAGAAGAAGAATGATTCGTAATTGAACTAAATTACTAGCCTACTGTGAATCAGTCCTAAACCAAGACGATATGAAGGCTTTAGAAACATTAATTCTTGTGTTCAACATTCCGATGACTGGTTTGATGCAGCTCTCCACGCTACTCCATCCTGAGCAAGCCTCTTCATTTTTGAATAACTAATGCATTCTTCAACCATTTGAACCTACTGAATGTGTTACTGCCTAGGTCTCCCTTTACAGTGTTTATACGGCAACACTGATCCTTTAACAAAATGACTAATCCTTGATGCTTCAGGACGTCTTCTATGAACCAATCGCTTCAGACAAGCTGTGCCTCACCCCCCCCCCCCAATTCGATTCAGTGCCAAGTCATTAGTTCCTCGATGTAGCCATCTAATCGTCATCATTCTTCTGCATCTTGTCTGAACTGCTTATAGTACACCTTTCACTTCCATAAATAGCTACACTCCATACAAACACTTTCGTTACAGACTTCCTAACACTTAAGTTGATATTAAACTTTAAAAGAAATACCTCTTATTCAGACGCTTTTCTTCTTACTGCCAGTCTGCATTTTACATCCTCTCTACATCGGAAATCATCAGTTATTTTACTGCCCAAATACAAAATCTCATCTGCTACTTTCAGTGTCTCATTTCCTAAAGTAATTCCCTCAGCATTGCCTGATTTAATTCCACTACACTTCATTACCCTTGTTTTACTTTGTTAATGTTCATCTTATAATATTTTTTTCGAGACACTATCCATCCCGTTCAACTTCCCTTCCAAGTCTTCCAATTTCTCTCACGGAATCACAAGGATCCTCAAGTAGTTACCACAGAAGAAATGTCTTTTCTCGATTACAAATAGCGCAAATTTCGCACAGTGATATCGACCAGGGCTTGTTTTTCTTCTCTCTTCTTTTGTTTTCGTAAAATCAGAGGAAACGGCTCAGCAGTCGCCTGATAGGGAACAGAATGCCTGCGCACCACCTGAGAGCATTGGACGCGGCTGTCCTTGCCCTCCAGATCGGCTCCGCAAGGTGCATTACCCGCGGTGTTCACGCTTTCTCCTTGTTCAGAGCCATCGCCTCTCGAGAGCCGTAGTGGATGGAGCGTACCGGCCACGGCCACGGCCACGGCCGCCATAAAGATACGTGGAGATTAGCCGCACCGACTGGGCGGGGCAACAACAAAACGCACGCCGAAACGACGATGAGATCGGCGCAATATCGCAGCTGAGCACAGCCTTTCGAAACAAGAAACAAAGGAAACCATCATCCAATTCCCGCAATGTCCTAAGAGTAGCAATGCCCACACAGCACTTCTTCTTCTTCTTCTTCTTCTTCTTCTTCTTCTTGTCCTCATCGTAATTTCTACTTAACGATACGCGTTCGAAGCTTGTGCTATGTGTTTGCCGATAGATCAGACAGCAATCTACTTCTCTTTTATGTGACTTAAGTATTTCATTAAGGACCTCATTCTGCACTGTGGTGACAAAAACCATGGGATAGCAATATGCATATATATAAAAGGGCGGCAGTATCGGGTACACAAGGTTTAAAAGGCCATGATTGACAGAAGTATCATTTGTACTCAGGTGATTCATGTGAAAATAAGGCAGAATGGTGGTTGGAGCGAGACGCATTTCGGAAATCGTTAGCGAATTCAATATTCCGAGACCCACAGTGTCAAGACTGTGCCGAAAACGAAATATTAGGCAATATCTCTCACTACGGACAACCCAGTGGCCGACGCCTTCACTTAACGACAGAGAGCAGTGGCGTTTGCGTAGAGTTGTTAGTCAAACAGACAACCAAAACTTAATGAAATAAGCGCAGAAATCAGTATGAGACGCACGACAAACTTATCCGTTAGGAGAGTGCGGCGAAATTTGATGTTAATGGGCTACGGCAGCAGACAACCGACGTTAAGTGCCTTTGCTAACACCACGACATCGCCTGCAGCGCCTCTCCTGGACTCGTGACCATATACCGTGAACCCTGGGTGACTAGAAAACAGCGTGGCCTGGTCAGATGAGTTCCGATTTCAATGGTAAGGGCTGATGGTGGGGTTCTAGTGTGGCGCAGATCCCGCGAAGCCTTAGACCGAAGTTGTCAACAAGACACTGAAAGTTGGTGGTGACGGCTCCATAACGGTGTGGGTTGTGTTTGAATGGAACAGACTGGGTCCTCTGGTGTAACTGAACCGATATTAACTGAAACCGTCTGCGTTTTTGAACTTCATGTTCCCAAACAACGATGCCACTGTGCCACATCAGGTCGCAACTGGTTTGAAGAATATTCGGGACAACTCGAAGGAATGATTTGGTCACCCAGATCACCCGACATGAACCCAATCGAACATTTACGGGACATAATCGAGAGGTCAGTTCGTGCACAAAATCCTTCACCGGTAACACTTCCGTAATTATGCGCGGCTATAGAGGCAACAGACTCAGTATTTCTGAATATTTCTGCAGGGGACTTCCAATGACTTTTCAATGCAACGTCGAGTTGCTGCACTACGCCGGGTAAAAGGAGGTCCGACACATAAGAAGTATCCCATGAATTTAGTCGCCTCAGTGTATTTTTGCGTTGTTGATAATCGCTACGCGCTTCGAGTACATGCCACTTAGGGCCGCATGTAAGCACACGTCCACGTTAAACTTTTTTAAGTCAACTGAAAGATCGGAATGAGACAAATGCGTATCACCTCCAATAAGTACATGCCCATTAAATCACTGTGCTGTTCAAACCAACCTTTGGGTTGAAGACAGCTTTGCCTTCATGTTTACACGACCACTTTTTCCGTAGTCACGTGACTTTGCGTCGTCCAAAATCCTTCTGAAGACGGAACTATTCGGAGGAAAAAACGAAGTGAGAGCTACTATAGTCTAAATTGTTCACTAAGGAAAAGAAAACAATTCAAGGGCGACTCTCCGCTTTTCGACGTGGAAATGGCTCCTCTGTAACAAATAAGCATATGGAACGCAGAACTGTAATAAGTCGACGTAAATATATGGCACGTAAAATACTCATACACTAACTGGTAAACGCACGACAGATAATCAGATGTTTTCATGTTTCATGAAACACTTCGCACAATAAATCCTAATGACATGGAAAGAGTCATTTTACCTTCCACAGCACATGCTGAACATTTATAACCTTTTTTCAGATGTGAATTAGTAATTGCTACCCACCACCTTTTATAGATTATGGCAATAAAAATTATTCTACGGAATACAAGGAGTTCTCAAGGAGAAACTTACACAGATTGTTTTCAAATTTTACCTGGCTGTGTGTCGGTTGGTTGGC
Source organism: Schistocerca cancellata (assembly GCF_023864275.1). Taxonomy (NCBI): domain Eukaryota; kingdom Metazoa; phylum Arthropoda; class Insecta; order Orthoptera; family Acrididae; genus Schistocerca; species Schistocerca cancellata. Next base: position 211,428,125 of record NC_064631.1, read on the forward strand.
TGGTATGGGGGAGGGGACCAATCAACGAGGTCGTCGGTTCCATCGGATTAGGGAAGGAAATCGGCCGTTTCCTTTCAAAGGAACCCTCCCTGCATTTGCCTGGGGTGATTTAGAGAAAAATTACAGAAAACATAAATCAGGATGGCCGTACGCGGGTTCGAAGCGTCGTCCTCCCAAATGCGTCACCTCGCTCGGTTCTTTGTTGTCTGTCAGACATTTTATATGGGAAAGTGACTAAAAATGTTTATTGCAGAATTGTGGACCCCTTTTTGTGCTAAAGGCAACCTTAATATGGAGTAATGAATGCCACTTTTTCTTCTAATTTTGTAATTGCGTACATCATTGCTCCTCTTGAAATGTACAGGATTATTTGCAACAAAGTTAATGACGGAGTAAGTATACTATGAAGCAGTAGTCAGAATGTACAATTCCTTAAACAGATGTCTACAAGATGATCGTGGGTGAGCACCACATATTATTCTTACAGAACTTCTTTATGCAACAAAGACTTTCTTTCTTAAAGATGAGTTACCAACAATATTATTCTGAAAGACGTTATTTAATGAAAATATGCAATGCAGCTTACTGATCTGTCTCTCCCCAAGATTTGCAATAATTCTGAGTCCATATACTGTTGAACTAAGTTGTTTTACGAGTTTCAGAATGTGCTTCTTCCAGTTTAAATTCCCATCAATATGGACAGCTAAGAATTTTGAAGATTCCACCGTATTTATTATTTCCTCATCATGTGTTACGCTTACCACTGGTGTAGTACACCTATACGTGCAGAACTGAATGTGTTGCGTCTTCAAAATAGAGAGTGAGACCATTCGCAGAAAACCTGTCAATGATACTTTTAAGAAAATTGTTTACCATTTTTAGAATGAAAGATAATTTATCGGTTATGCAGCAAAGATTATGTACAAACTGAAAAGTTTTTTTTTTTTTTTTTTTTTTTTTTTTTTTTTACAAGGCGCTTATCCAGTGAAACTGCAGTCTGTGCAGTTTGGGATCATGTTCACGAAGCTATATTTATATATATTAAGAAATTTAGCGAAAAGGCTGGTTACCCAAAGTCACATGGGGCTAAATATCTAAAACAGACCACATGAAAAATAAACTTTTTTTATGATATAGCCACAGTCGTCTGTGAGGCTGTGCGTTGTAGCAATATAACATTGAATGACGCATTCTTGGTAAACTGTGTATGTCCATACTACGAATACTTTGGGATGGGTCAGCTGCGAAAATGCGCTTACTTAAACAATATTCTATCCTCCTTTACATTTTTGTACATATAACAACACAATTGAAACCTATTCACCTCTTATTCAGAAGCAGAGCCTGCGCCAGATATCTACAACACTGCTGATAGATCCAGAGCCGCCTTTTGTACCGTTGCTGATTTCACTTCACTGGTGGTTATGTGTACTCCTTAGTGCCATATCGATCTTTCTTCAAGACTTTTTCATAGTACCTGTTAAAGCACTTTCATCAATTGTATCGAAGTAAGGACGTTTAGAAACAGGCTCTACTTAAAATCGGCGTTCAGTTTCAGACTGCAGTATAAAATGGACTGAATCTACGAAAAACACGCTCGTGACATTGATATCAGGACTTTTACTTCTTTAGACTAATGTATCCAGACTTGCCAAATGTACGTTCAGCTGTTTTCAGGGTAAAAATATTGCTCAGTGACTGTCGAAAGCTTTCATCTTCTGAAAATCCAAAATCTGCGGCAGTATCTTCATGAAGCAGGATACGTATGTTTAGGAACTGTACAATATGTACCCTCCGCCACACGCCAAACGGTGGTTTGCTGAGAATGGATGTAGCGGTTTCAGTCTGTGATGATGCATTTAAGAGAGCAACCTGAATATTAACATGGCCTTATTTGTCAATATCACTGAAGATCACATCGTAAACAAGCTATGGAAACAGTCTTTTTTTCACTCTTGCTCGTCACCGGCTGTTTTATCCATTCTAGTGGTCGTCGCTTCAGATTTCTTCATTTCTCGTATTTTGTTATTTTCGAAGTAACTCCAATGTAATGTGATACTGAATGGTGCTAATAATTTGTTCTTTTTTCTCAGTTTGTTTGGGCAGCGTAGTGTAGTATAAGACGTAGACGTGACTTTTAAGATCAAATATTGTCTCAATTTATTATCTTGTTACTTATTTAAAATAATGGTAGGAGTACCTATGGAATGGGGGAGATTAAAGTCATAGAGACTGAGCGCAAGATAAGTTGATTATTTACTAGGGTAAAAATGGGGATAATTGAACGTGACCTCTGAATTTACCAGCACTCATGATCAGGGACAAAAATCACGCAGTGTCTGTAGTCTCATTATTTCATGCGTAATACAGAACTAATCTCTCGCATTTTACAAGCTATACTATTGACATCATTTCTGAAAAAGGACCGTTGAACTTACACCAAAAATCGCTCACAACATGAACCTAGTGGTTTAAGACACTACTACATTCATTATTCATCTCCGAGCAAAATCTATAACAAAATCAGATTATTACAAAATACTATTCGTAGAAGGCAGAAATCATGTAGTCCCACGTCGCTAGTTGCTATTAATTCAACATATACGTTATTTCTCTAGCATAAAGTTATTGCCGAAGTATGATATGTGGTGTTCTGCTGACAATTGGGCTGGTTATATTTTGATATGGTTATTTACATATATTGTCTGGAAAACCACAGCATGCCAGAGAATAACACTAAATAATGCGTAATAAGCAAACAAACCGTGACGCAATGAAATGGTTAAACCGCGCTGATAAAACATACAGAAGTCCAATGCACTGAACGTGTGAGGGATTTGTATCTTCATCAGTACACTTGGAAAAAAATCTGAAGTTAGAGATGAAAAGTCAGACACGCAAAATGCAGAAATAGGTGTAGCACTATTAAAACAGCACTGTGCAAAATTTTAGCACACAAGAGGATGTGATGACTTGAGGATAAAAAAAGGACTGGACTGAAGTCTTCAACGAAATAAGACAGCGACACGTACCTACTTTCAAAGGCGAAGCTATAAAGCAGAGACATTCACGCCTATTAACTAGAATGAAAGTGAACTTCACAATGCCAGAGAAAATGCACTAGCTTATACCCGAAATAAAGCAAAAGCTCGGAAGTGTAAAGCTACTGTGTCAGCGGTTAAAGTGCTCAAGGCTGTAGCATGAGTCTTTTTCCCGTATCCCGTCACAAATTGCTTTGCAGATGGCCTGTGTTAAGATTCATTAACTTCCGGAATCCACTTCCGGGAAGGATAACGATTTTCGCGGACAACATTTCCTTAAACGAACAAAATGAGAGGTGAAAAGGAGAAAATTCCACGGGTAGTCGGAGCGTCTTCCCCATTTTCCGCTTTCTCCAAGAAACTAGAAGTAAATGGCAAGCGCTTTTGACATCTACTGTGCCGATTTACTTCAAGCTTAAATCATGATAGATTAAAGCAGTATGGGCAGATTAAAGCAGTATGAACCACTGTTTGACTGTAGTGCTCCATTTTAGCCTCGTTCAATAGTGGTAGTTCAGAGCTTGCTTGTTCGGAAACTTAAAAGGAAGAAAGACGTCGTGCGGCGTAGTTAGACAACCTGTATTCGACGAAAAATGGATAACCCTATGTAACCACCTTATAGTGTGCCATGTTTTCCCTTCATTCAATAAGCGAATAAAAAAAAAAGGAACGATGTACCCTCCGTAATGCACTGCATAATGGCTTGCGGAGTATATATGTAAACGAATAAGTGCCGGCCGGAGTGGCCGAGCGGTTCTAGGCCCTACAGTCTGGAACCGCGCGACCGCTACGGCCGCAGGTTCGAATCCTGCCTCGGGCATGGATGTGTGTGATGGCCTTAGGTTAGTTAGGTTTAAGTAGTTCTCAGTTCTAGGGGACTGATGACCTCAGAAGTTAAGTCCCATAGTACTCAGAGCCACGTGAACCATTTTTAAACGAATAAGTAGCTGCAGTTTGCACTTGTCTAATATACTATTTGAATCAACCGTCCCTAAAACTGTACAGATACACAGGAAGTATATTTGCTGAAATAATACAAAGGAAAACAATAAAGTGCACTTCGTTTCTACGACAGCGACTCGTAATTTTTTGTTTCCGCTTATGGTACAGCCTAAGTAAGTTTTAACATTCAGTGTTTATTAACGTTCTTTAAACAATGTCTAGTATTGATCCCTTTTGAGCAAAGTCTTGTTCGAAAAAAAAAAATTATCTCTATGGGCAGATCTCAATCTAGCAGCAACGTCGAGGTAGTAGATTACGGGTTTAATCGATTTCAGTCCTCGTCGTTTTGTACGGCAACAAGAGGAAAGTGAGTAACGTACGGTTCCTGATTTGCACACTACTTGCTTGGGATAAATTCCAAACCTACCCCCAGCGGAAATACATCAGTCATATGAAGACGCAGCTTTGTATTCCCTCCTAAGTTATACAAGAAGAGTACATTAGGTGCCGCTGACGCAATTACCCATTAACTTTAATTTTATCACATGCTCTTAACTTATTCTACCATAGCCAAGATCGAAGAAGGGCAATGGTAATTCACTTTCACATGGAAGATCACAAACTTTTCACTACGCTCGCTCTTGAGTACGTGGGATCTCATTTGGGAGGTGCAGGATTTAAATCCTGGTCATCCGAATTTAGAATTTCTGTAGTTTTCCCAAATATCATATCTTTTCCGAGTTGTTTGTGTATCTCCAGTGATCTCGTCGTCGATGATACATGAAGATAGAAATTCCTCATCTTTAGGTACCAAAATGTTACTGTTTGTACCATTAACATAATTATTTTCTTTGTAGTGTATGTGAGAGTAGTGTACAAATACCTGAACTTCAACATCCGTTTCGATCTTGGATTTTTCTCACACTTAACACGGATTTTGCTTATGGGAAAATTTTATGCTACTCTATCGTTGAACAGTTTACACGTTGAAGATCAAATCAACCCATACCTGGCTGAATGATTAGTTTCCGAATTTATTAAATGACCGTCGTGTTCAAATCATTCTTAATGATTACAACTTTATATCTTGATTTATTTCGACAAATTAATTCATACCTCCAAATTACGTAAAGTTTTCGTAACAATAAATACTATAATGAAACAGATTCTGTCTTATGAGAAGACAATTTTTTTTCGGGCGTATTAGATTAATGTTTAGTCGGCTTAATAAATATGATAATACTGCATCGCCAAATTACTCGTGCCAGTTGAAACCATTTAAAGTGTTTCAGAGTAAATTACAGAGTGAATACAGTCTTAGTTGCAAAGTTATTTAATGTCAATAATGTGTTTCATCCTCTTGGGGCATCAATCAAATTATTATATATATATACGAGTATATATATATATAATAAGCAAGTAGATGAAGGGGCATGGTCCTATCTAGTAAGCAATAGAAACTTACGTAAAAGTAGCTGGATAAGTAACCCATCCGTCATAAAGCCATATAAAATGGACATGAAAGTAACCGGATAAGTAACATCCGTCATAAAAACTGTTTTCATTCTCAAATAATTCGAAACCGCCACCCTGCCAGAATGAAATGGAAAAATTTTTCGATTTGAAATGAAAAGCTATTCATCAGTTCTAATGACCTGTGAGGAATACACATATAGGGAGAAAAAAGGGCGATGTTCGAGTTTCACATCCCACTTAAGTCATTAGAGACGATTAACTTGGTTAAACAAGAATGGGAAAAGAAATGGGTTGTAATACGCTCGAGAGAACTATTTCGGCACTCTACCGAAGTGAATTAGGGAAGCGACAGGAAACTTAAATCTCGATAGTCGGACCAGAATTTGAGGTAAACTTCTCCCGAATGACTTAACAGTTGCAAAACGTTAGCATGGAAGGAATAGGAAACGCCTCTCCGTGGCAAGCCGAGCGTAAGCACGCAACGAAGTCTCGAGATGCGCGGCCAGTTTGTGTGCATGAGTGTGCAAAACACATTCGCGAGGTGAGCTGACGTCAGCAGCCTTCCTCGGTGCTGAGGTAATGGCGAGCTGGCAAGCAGCGCCGGACTAGCCCCGGGGGTCATCGACTGCTGGAGCCGGAGGCTGAGTACCGGATGTGTGCATAAAACCTCTCCGAGCAGGGCAAATTTGCATAGGGGCGTTGTGCTGGTTAGTTTCGCGCACACTCGCCTCTGCGCGCTGGCGACGAGAGGTCGGGGCCCTAGAGGTTAGTGGCTCCGGACATCGTGGTTACGCTGACAGGTTGCCTGCGGCTGGCGGAAGTCGCACAGGGACGTCCACCTCGCACCTGCTAGTGCTGACAAATCTTTGTATTAGGCGAGAGTATCGCCTACGCCCATCACATTATAACCTTATGGGTAGGGTGGGGGGAGGGAGAGGGGAGGTGGGGGGGGGGGCCACCAGTGAAGGAGCAATTACGTTCATTTATGGCGAATGTAATTCAAGTACTCGTCAAGGCTTTTTAGTTTACACTAGCAATGTACTTCACAAGCTTGTTTCATAAAGGTTTACCCATTTCACAAGACTCTTCAACTTTAAGGAAGACAGAACCTTGAGGTAAATTTTAACTTACGCATAGATCTACAAAATTTAATTTGGAGGTAGTTGTAAGTTCCGAGTCATGCGGTTACCGCGAAAGTTCACACCTGATGTAGTTGGCTCGCTCTTCCATTACCTAGTAATTCCGAAGTAAGAGTGATTTCAGGTGTGCCGCAGGGGAGTGTCGTAGGACCGTTGCTATTCACAATATACATAAATGACCTTGTGGATGACATCGGAAGTTCATTGAGACTTTTTGCGGATGATGCTGTGGTATATCGAGAGGTTGTAACAATGGAAAATTGTACTGAAATGCAGCGATTTGACGCTTGGTGCAGGGAATGGCAATTGAATCTCAATGTAGACAAGTGTAATGTGCTGCGAATACATAGAAAGATAGATCCATTATCATTTAGCTACAAAATAGCAGGTCAGCAACTGGAAGCAGTTAATTCCATAAATTATCTGGGAGTACGAATGATCATATAAAGTTGATCGTCGGTAAAGCAGATGCCAGACTGAGATTCATTGGAAGAATCCTAAGGAAATGCAATCCGAAAACAAAGGAAGTAAGTTACAGTACGCTTGTTCGCCCACTGCTTGAACACTGCTCAGCAGTGTGGGATCCGTACCAGATAGGGTTGATAGAACAGATACAGAAGATCTAACGGAGAGCAGCGCGCTTCGTTACAGGATCATTTAGTAATCGCGAAAGCGTTACGGAGATGATAGATAAACTCCAGTGGAAGACTCTGCAGGAGAGACGCTCAGTAGCTCGGTACGGGCTTTCGTTGAAGTTTCAAGAACATACCTTCGCCGAAGAGTCAAACAGTGAGTCAAACAGTATATTGCTCCCTCCTACGTATATCTCGCGAAGAGACCATGAGGATAAAATCAGAGAGATTAGAGCCCACACAGAAGCATACCGACAATCCTTCTTTCCACGAACAATACGAGGCTGGAATAGAAGGGAGAACTGATAGAGGTACTCAAGGTACCCTCCGCCACACATCGTCAGGTGGCTTGCGGAGTATGGAAGTAGATGTAGACCTAATGTGCGTCGAGCAGTGATTGCAGTAACAAGCGCGAGATCCATTTCAACAGCGGCAATTCAGTTATAACAAGGCTGCGTGATTTTGGTTGAGATTACGGCACTGCATCGGCCATAAGGGGCATACTAATTTCGCATTGGGTCACTAGCCTCCAAGATCGCCCTATCTGATGCTACGTGACTTTTTGTGGGGAGTTTTTGAAGAATATTCTACTCGTGTGTGCTTCCCGTTCCAACAACTTTGTGCTAACTACGAAGCCGCACAAAAACAGCAATGAACGCAATAACCACAGACATGATTGCGAAAGCATGAGATGACCTTGACTGTTTGGTTTGTGGTGTGCTCAAATGCGCGGTTATCAGCACCCGTGCAAATTCCCAACCTTTGCTCAGTCCACTCTCGCCACTTTCATGAATGATGATGAAATGATGAGGACAACACAAACACCCAATCATCTCGAGGCAGGTGAAAATCCCTAACCCCGCCGGGGACCCTGACTGTCGTCTCGATGTTTGATGTGCGCCCTGTGGAGGACACATTGAATATTTGTGAAAGGTAAAAAGAAAACTTTCATGCTAAATGTAATTGTAAAAAGTACTCAAAGGTTGTATATACATACATGTAAAGGCATACCCGGGTAAAAATTATTGGTACTTTTGAAAATAAAAACTTTGGACTATTCTACTAAGTTAAAATTCATCCTTCGTTTCTATCGCCATTCACGTAGAAGATTCATTCTCTTCTGTTGCCAGATGAATTTCTTTCGAACACCTTGTTCTTCGTACTTGTTGCTCATTACCCTGCTCGATTTCCAGATTGAACAAACGAAATTTCTCACTTGTTGACTGAATATATTTGTTCATGCTTTAGAGTCCCATTTTTTATTTTTCTTAATTTAATCCTACGCATTAATTATCTACATTTAGTAGAATTTGATGTGAACTTTGCATTTCTTCCACTGCTCGCTATTTCAGTTCTGTTGGTGTATCTGTTTGATTTATAACTCAAGACTGTACAGATATTTGCACCCAGGCACAAACAAACGCGTATTTGTAGTAATGAAAAATGAATAATAATGATAAACCAAACGGTAAAATGCTCCTGTCGGATCATCAAAGAGATGGGTACGTTCCTTTTTAAAAGACTGAAAGGTAAGTGAGGAACTAGCTGCCTCGATCCTCATTCTGCCTTCCTTACTAAAATTTTTGGTACATGAGCATATTCACGCTTTTTTAACACAGATTCTAAATCCTGTTACCCAGTCTTTCTCTGTGATTAAGCCTTCATATTCAGCATTTCCATCTCACTGCCATTGTCTATAAATGTCTCTTTCACTGCCTCCTTTTTCTCTCAACAGCATTCCTCTCTGTCTCTTCTACTGTCAATATCTTCTTCCCTTTCTATGGCTCTTCCTTACCACTGTGTCCTTCTCAGCCATTTTCACTGTCTCTGTCCCCTACCATTACCTCTGTCCCATTTTTTTCCCCTCCCATAGCCACTCTTTTCCTATTTCTTTTTCGCTTAGAGTCTGCTGCCTCTCAACACATGTCCTTGGAGACGGTTTGCTCAGGGTTTTGACCCCTACACCGGGAAATTTTAACACGTGGGTTTTACTACCACTGTCTTTCACTGATTATCACTATCTCCCCTCTCTTTGACTCCCACTGCTATTGTCTTCATCCATCTCTGTCTCTCCCTCTTTCTCTTACATTGCACTTTCTCTCTTCCACCTAACATCGCCCCCCCTCGCTCCCCCCCCCCCCCCACTATCTCCTCTTCATTCCACCGTCGCTGTCTCTCTGCTACCACCTCAGTACAAAAATCGCGAACGTATTTGCATGCTTTTCTTAGCAAGGAAGGCGGAATAATGATTCAGGCAGGTGGTTCCTCAATTTTCTGTCAGACTCTTTTAAATAGGCACATATTCGCATTTTTTGTAATTAGACAGTTGCTACAGCACGGCCTGCTGCTCATATAAAAACTAATTCTATACTCAGTAAAGTTTTGACATTTTATTTATATACCTCAACGTATTTATATACCTTGAAACAATTAAGTAGCTATGCATAATGGAAGGTTACAGACAACAAATAAGTATACACACTCGTTCGACCTATACTTGAGTATTGCTCATCAGTGTGGGATCCGTACCAGATCGGGTTGACGGAAGAGATAGAGAAGATCCAAAGAAGAGCGGCGCGTTTCATCACAGGGTTATTTGGTAACCGTGATAGCGTTACGGAGATGTTTAACAAACTCAAGTGGCAGACTCTGCAAGAGAGGCGCTCTGCATCGCGGTGTAGCTTGCTCGCCAGGTTTCGAGAGGGTGCGTTTCTGGATGAGGTATCGAATATATTGCTTCCCCCTACTTATACCTCCCGAGGAGATCACAAATGTAAAATTAGAGAGATTAGAGCGCGCACAGAGGCTTTCAGACAGTCGTTCTTCCCGCGAACCATACGCGACTGGAACAGGAAAGGGAGATAATGACAGTGGCACGTAAAGTGCCCTCCGCCACACACCGTTGGGTGGCTTGCGGAGTATAAATGTAGATGTAGATGTAGATGTAGATACATAATAGGTTAACACAGAAAGCAGAATAGGGGTCTTTTTGTCCAAATGGGAATCGCCGTTCGCTTTGTACAAATAAAATATAAAAAAATAGAGTCCTAAGTCAAATAAAAAAATTAAAGCCGGCGCCTTAGGAATAGAAACAAAAGGTTTTAAAATGATATTCGGTGCAAAGTGACCACACCACAAAATAGATGCTTCCTCTATTTTAAGGGGAGTTGGAATGCCCTATCTCGCCAATGTTAAATTTGCTAACTTTGTGTACCTTTTTCTTTGGAACTATTATCTTCAGAACTTTGAAATTCTGGCAGAGGTTTTCAGCATATATTGTGAGCCCACTGAACTAGAACCAATGTTTTCTTTTTGTTGGTATAGTATTTATGAATTTTTTACCATTAAGCCATTTTTTATTGGAAAAAGTATAACATAAACTTCCCTAGTTCAGAGAATAAGCCAGTTCTTGTCATGATTCTAGTTCAGTGGCCTCTTTGAACTGTTTTGCAGCATTTCTGAAAATTTGAATGTTGTTGGTTGAGTGGTTTATGAGATAAAGGTACATGTAACACTAAAAATGTCAAATGCCAGAAAATGCGATTAAAGTAATTTATTATGAAAATTCACAAATACCTTTTATTCTATTATCAAAAGTGTCCAGCAGAGTAATCAGGGTCATCTTCTAGTTCTTCTTCTTCACCTAGAAGCTTTCTTCTCCTTGCTGCCCTTGCTTTTTTTGTATTAAATTCAGCTGCATACTGAGCCTTCCTTACTCGCACGCTGTCCAGAAGCTGAAGACCTCTGATGGTGTTGATACCAGGAGCAATGCCGAGCCTTGCCATGACCTTTAGCCTACCCATATGACCATCATTGAATGAAATAACAGCATCACTGACTCCCCATTTCAATGTTTTTATCCCAACAAATACATTCTTAGGTACACGAGTCCAAATGAGGTTGTTGAACGACTCGTTTTGATTCTGGGTACAACCATGAAGACATTTTCGCAGAAGATCAGGATGCCCCAAGTCTCTATATATTGGTTTAATTACTTCCATAACAGCCAATGGAATATAATTTTTATGGTGATAAGGATCCCCAGTAGCTTGAGATTTTCTATAATTGCACCATGACTGAGGACCATCTGGACAAGCAAAATGTTGAGGATTATCATCAGTTGATGATCGATGTAAATATGTGGCCCATACAGCTTGTCTCATTTCCTGCAAATTATTTGCATTATTTCTTATTGCCATACCATAGTATTGTTGTAATTCATTTATAATTTTATCTGACAGGCGACCTCTAATGGTTTTACCATCTGACAAAATTTTGTCCTTCAGATTCTGTTTCAGTTTCCTTAGACGAGTGCCCATTCGTTTCTGAACATGACCGACACATTCTAGTTTAGTTATTGTCTTATTGACATATGGCATGGATTCTGTAACACTTTTGTATGCCTTGGAGTCCCCATCTCCAAGGAATTTTGTGTAAAATACTCCCCGTTCTTTTTCTGATCTGCTAAACATTTTCACAGCAGCGGCAGCCTCCATGCCTCCACTCGTACCTTCATAATTCTTGCTACATATGTGAGCTGCTTCTATCTTACCAGATGCACAATGGTAACAATGTTTAGTGAGCACTTCATAGTCCAAAACTTTACCGCTGTCCACACTAGTAACAGTAGCAACAGCATTTTTGGATGTGTGACCCCTTTTCTGCCAGGTTCCATCAAAAGCAACAGGGATATCTGGGTTTCCTTCATTTATATATTTTGCTTCACTGGCAGCAGCTTTCATTGATAAATCTGCTACAGACTGAACAGCATCTCCTATCACTTCAGTGTAATTGTCAATTTTAGCAGGTGGAGGTGGAAGATTCATTATGGCACAAAATGTTTGAGCAGCAGTATGTCCTTTACCAATTGCTCTCATTGCATACATTAGCCTGATATTACTCTCAAACAAATTGCTACTGCATGTTTTAGAGCTCCAAAAACAGGTCTCATTTTCACAACTGGCACAAACTATAGCAATTTTGCAGGAAAGTCCTATAGATTTTGTTATGTTCATATCAAAAGAACCTCCACAAAGATTACAACACAAACATTTCTTCATAAACTCAGTAAAAACAGGAAAGTCGACTAAAACATATTGTTCATTAGAAGCTTCATCTGTAATTTCACTTGCACAGTTTGATAACTTCTTTTTTGATGCACTGGTGGGCGTGTCTCCTTCACACATCTCAGCTGTACAAACGTCAGAACTTTCACCAGCATCAACAGGTGCTGAAGCAGAATCACTTGAACAAACGTTATTTGTAAATCTATTACCGCGAAACTTTCGCTTTTTAAATAATGATGCACTCCTAGTCATCGTAGAAACTACGCACTCACCACTGAAAGTCAAAACAAGACAGATAACAAACTCCAAATGAGCGACAAACTAAACTCGAGGCTCAAAACAAACACTCACAGATCAAAAACTGAACAATAAACACAGCTAGTCGTAAAAACAATGGTACCTATGGAAGGATCAAAGATTCTACAACTGAAGAGTGAAATCCACAGCCTTCTATATGTAATGTTTTCGGAAATGCGAAGATTTAAATGTGTACAAATCACAAGATGGGTAACTTTGCTGGGCGCACATGTAATTTTGAAAAATTAAATAAAAATACTTCCAATTGGAATTTCTTAACAAATTTTGCACCATTTTAAGCAGAAAATTTCAAATTAAGTTATAAGGTTAAAAACTGAAAATGTGAATTTTTTCCATTTTCCGGCATTCCAACTCCCCTTAAAGTGAGTGCAGTACACTCATCCAACGCAAGTTCACTTTACACTGCTTTACATACAAATGCACAACATTTTTAGGCTACATCTACTGTAAATCAAAAAATGCGGTGTTTGATTTGCAAGTACAAAGAATTTCGTGTGACAAAATAATTTTTTGTACAGTGCTTACGCCACCAGATGGCAACAACGAGTAATTTCCACGTCAAGACAGCCTTATAGGCGTGAAGTGGCTATTATATAGGGAGAGTGTGTCATAAATATTTATTGGTGACAAAATTGTGACTAAAAGCATAGTTAGGTGACTGCAGAATAATCGCGATGGTTGCAGAACCATCGCCATGTATTCACTACGTCAGTTAAAAGTGCATTTACGCATCAGATTGGATATAACGTGCATATTTTAGGTGCATAAGTAAGGTAATTTTAAACGTCTGGATTTCGCTAACGGACAATGATATCGGATAAAATTTCGAAGTTCCCAGAGAATATCATTTTAAGAGCTTATAGTAAAAACATTCGACGGTTTGCAACGAATAAAAATTATAGAAGTGGTCATCCCCACTACTGGTTCCTTTCGTACCCAAAAACGATCGTTTTCGGGGTTTCTCAGTGATGCCCATCAGTAAATGGTGCTTCTAAGCCACCTACGGTCCACCTTCAACCACACCTAACGCAAAAGAACTAACTGATTTGCTCTGTTCGCCTGTGCCGGAGGAAATGTGTAGTGTTTACACTTTGATCCTATACTGTAAGATAGCAACATTATGCCCATTCTTCCGATACGTATACATACAGATGATCGCTAGGCCACGGACTGTCCAAAACACGTGACCCCTTATCTCTCTGATCAATAGAACTGAGCTTTGACCCCTGACAAATAACATTTTCGAGCACGGATTTTTCGAACATATTGGTACTGTGTCCTGTCCTCCATGGCTCGATTAGCTGAAATCATAAGAAAAGTATAAATGTATGCAAAGGATTGCAAGACAAGACTGCTCGATTTGTTAGAACCATTCCAATGAACAAGGCTAGCGTTCCTTTTGAAGACACTGATTTGGCTACAGAAAGCAAAAGCATTAATATGGTTGTACCACCCTGCGTTTCGGCAAGTAAAGTAAAAAAGCAAGACCACGCCCAATTCACGAGGCTGTTTCCTCAGACCGTGGGAATGCTACCACAGAGCACTGAACAATGCTGCATCCTTATGCCGGAGAAAGAGTCCATGCATCAAAGGGTACTAGCCTATTAGGAGACCCTTGAACAATACTTGACATCGGGTGAATGACTGGAAATAACGGTGTCATAGCCACATACTTGGCTTCATTGTTCACAACAATTGATCCTACAGTTTAATTTCTCTGGCTTTGTCTGTAACAGCTTCACCGGGACTAACCGGCCAGTTGCATCTACAGTTGCAAGTCTCTGCGATCCTTCCATGTCTTTCTTCAGTTCGATCTCGTGGAGATTCCAACACCAACCCGTATTCAATAACAGAGCACGCTCAAGTCTGTTACGTGGGTCGCTTTGAAGATGTCACCACGGTACAGACGACATAGTATCCGACAGCCTCCCGACCACAGTTCACGGTTACCTGCAGAAATCTGGCTGATACAAATGAATAAATAGATTAAATATCTTCACCGGCTGCAAAGTTTCCTTACAACGCATTTCCTTATTCCATATTTCGACCTTATAACGCATTTCGAAATGTCTCCTTTATGACATCACTAAACACCCGCATCAAACATAATAAGTAAAGCACTGACGTACACCGAGGACAGTTTGGCGTGATACTTTGTATTAATGTTAGTATGCTGACGATGTGCATACTCGCAACGTTTCATAAAGGTGGAAGTATAATAAAGTTTGATGGCAATCACTGCCTATAATTTATTTAGTAAAACATCACCCACGGTTAGGCTTTAGGCCTTTTCCGACTGGCCGACTGCTGTCTGCCAACGCTAACCATTTGATCCAAATAAAATTGTCGCCACCCATATAACTGACTCATCATCACATGCAATCATGAGTTTATAGATGCGCATAATCCAGAATGATTTATTTTCTTCATTCAGACTCACTATATTGCAAGCATCCACTTTTAACGCCATAAGCCTTGGCTTTCCATCACATAAATTTCCAAAACATTACAATGGCTACGTCCACTATTCTAACGGCCAGATTAAGGCATAAGCGGTCGCTTGGTGCACCGAACTGAGAGGTGCGCCAGTGGCGCCACAAGATTTTTATACAGGACTTATCACATATACAGGATGGCACAGATAAAAGTAACCCGTCTAAGTATAAAGGAAATGGCGCGAAACTACAGAAGCGAAGAGCTGAAATTGACTTAACAATCTATTTACAGTGAAAAAAACATGTATAGAAGATGCTGAAAGTGACCCCCTGCAATATTAATACACAGCTGTGCACGTCTGTGCATATTCAGTTACACTCGGCGTAAAGTTTCGAAATCGATGGCAGAAACTTCAAGGCCGATGTTGTCTTTCAGTTCCTGTATTGTGCGTGGAATTGTTTCATAAACCTTGCTCTTCAAGTATCCCCACAGGAAAACTTTACATGATGTTAGATCTGGTGAACGTGGTGCCCACAAATGTTTACTGACAGTTCGTTCCTCAGTGAAGACATCATGGACTCGTTCCAGAGATACCCTAAAAGTGCGGCATGTCGCCGCATCCTGCTGGGAGAAGCAGTAATGTCTTTCATAATCAGAGTTGAGCACAAAATTAATCAAAAATTTCCATTTATAGAACCGTGTTGAGGGTAGTGTCAATGCGCGTTCCTGTTACAAAGCACCAAACCCCGTTTTTTTTTTTCTTTTTTAAATCGTGAAGTAGTGGCTGCCACACTATGTTAGGGTTCTCCATTGCCCAATACGAGGGTAATCCCAAAAGTAAGGTCTCCTATTTTTTATAAGTACATAGACCTGTTTATTTCTACAATGGTTTACATCAGTTTACAGCTTGAACATTTAGCTATTTTTCGACATAATCACAATTTTTGTAGACGCTGTGGTAGTTTTTGTATGCCCATGTCATACCAGCTCACCGCCATGCTGTTCAGAAAGTTATGAACTGGCATGATAGTTGCTTGGTCTCAGGTGTAAAGTGGTATGCCCAGGTTCCGTCACCCGTGACAATTGAGTCCAGAAAGTTGTCCTGTTCGGCTGCAAGGCGGTGAAGAAATTTCGCGGGAAGCATCAACTCGTTGCCGCATGTGGTCCTCAGTCAGCATGCGTGGCATCTATCTTGCGCACACCTTCCGGTAGTTCAATGTTTCCGTTAAAATTCTGTGAGCGGTGCTTCGGGAAACCTCAGGAACCAACGTGCAGAGATCATCCAGGGTGATCGGCCGATCTTCACGCATGCTTTGCTCAAACTTCAACACTGTCTCCTCATAAATTGACGGTCTCCCGCTCCTTTGATCGTCGTGAATTTCGGTCCGACCAGCTGCAAATTCTCTACACCACTTATGAACATTTTTGAGATCCATGCACGACTCACCATACACTTCCGTCAATTGGCGATGGATTTCAATCGGCGCAGTGCCGTTTGCGTTAGAAAACGGAAGAATTGCGCGCAATTCGCACTTGGCGGTAACATCCAACGGAATCTCCATTCTCAACGGCTAAGCCTCAGCGCGGCTTGCGCATGTTAACACACAGCACTCTTCGTAACAGTGTGACCAACTGCCACACAAACAGAGTTCTGCACTTATAAAAAAGTAGGAGACCTTACTTTGGGATTACCCTCGTACTTCGTGTTCTGTGAATTCACATGACCAGAAAGATGAAACCATGCTTCATGACACATGATTTAATGGAAAGGTTCTAATACACCATGGTTGATGTTACTCGGGAGCCACGTATAGTAATCCACACATTTCTGACTGTCATCCTCCCTTAATTGCTCCACAACCGTCACACGATACGGCTTCAAGTTAAGGCTTTTCAATATCCGCTGGCAACTACTCCTACTTACATGCGCCTGTTGGGCCAATTTACGCGTGGACTTCATTGGGCTCTGAATAATTCTCCGGCGAATGCCTGCAATAACTTCTGGTTTGCGAACTGAAGGATTTTTTGTTGTTTTACATTTTGCACAGATCATTAGGTGCGCCAGTTTTTATACATACTCTGTATTGCTCTCTTTGCTGGTAGTCCTCTGTCTCGATACATGACCCCGAAAACTTCGCGAGTTCCTTAATCGATCCTGTTTTCACGTACGCTTCCGAAATTTCAATTATTTCTTCTCTAGAGAAAGTAATTTTGCTGATCGCAAAGAGAAACGTTTAACTTCAGGGATGACATATACTGAAATGCTGACAGATGAATGCTGTCAATCGATTATTGCAGAAAACTGCCCATTTTTGTAGCTGTTTATTTCAGAAGTCGAAATATTGCATTCGTATTCAAAAGGGGGGGCTACTTGTAAATGCGCCACCCATTATTAATGCCACTTGGGTTGCCAGGGTGAGAGGGGCGCCAGGGGTGCACAAGTGCATGTTTTGTGTACAGTGCGTTTGGCAATTAGTAGCGGAAACTAACACGAATGAAAGTGCGCGGGGGAAAAGGAGGGAGGGGCCAAATAAGTCGCTTGTTGGGAAAAATTTCTCGAACTGGCCCCGAGTGTTGTGTCAGGGAATCGGAACCGTTGTTCTTACAGGCTTAAAGAATTTAGTGGTAGGACTTATAGTACAATCTATGGTACAATATGAACGAGCAGTCAGATCCACGAACGGACACTCGACGCTGCCTATAACGCAGCAAACACTGACAACAGTGCGCCGATGTGAACTGTAATGTCGCCGTGGATGATGTGCCACACATATGAGCAGTTGTAGACCTGGTGAATACCTGGCAAACGGTATTTACCTGTTTTGCGTATGATATTCAGTGGAAGCTTCTGGGCCATCAGTTCAAACAGATGGCAAGATACATTCAGGTACTTCTGAAAACATCTGAGACCTGCAACTGACTGCTAATGAACACTCAAGTCGTCATTTGAAGAAAATAAAACGAACCTGTTAGAATGGCCTTTTCAAAAGACCCGCCTGAAACAGCATCGGCTATCAGTCTTTGTGGTGGGCTAGAGTATCGCCTGGGTGGTAGACAAATTCGCTTAACTATCCAGCATTCAATGCTTCAGAAAGAATAGAAAACAAATGCCGCATTCAATATGTATCTTAGTTCTTCCCCGATGATTAAAGACCGTCACTGTAGTAACAGGAGCTGGGATATGCTACTAGTTATATGTGCGGCGTTAGGAACAAACAGCAATGTCTGTCTGAGAACATTTAGCCACGGAGTATATTTTATTTGTGTGAAATTTGATTCTATAGTATCTTTATTTTTCTTTCGATAAGATGAAAACGTGCCTTAAAACTTACGGAAACAGAGTTGCCAAATGCGTTTTTCGGAGCAAACAAGTTCGAATAGTACTCTCTCTTAAGTAAGAAGTTCGAAGACCAGGGGCAATGAAAGTTCGATGGTACCGTGAAATTAATGTGGGTCACTCAACGAGTCAATTCGGCTTATCAGGAAGCCTATGCCTCATTTTGTATCACAGATTCGGAAAAAAGAAGAAATACCATCTGACATATTATGTGACGTGCCAACTTGCTCCATCTTCTTGTAACAGCTTGAGCAACAAAAAGGGAATGCAAACTGCCCTGAACGTACGCGCTTTGCTCGTCTCTGCATCATGCTTGACTACTTATCTCGCACAGCAATCAAACAAGGCGAAACCGAAAAAGTGAAGGCGATCATTGAATAAAGAGGGTTCCGAGCAGTTGGGCACGGTGCGCTGAGATTGAATCTACAATCGCGGGAGTCGGGGTAGAAGAAGAGTGCAATGTAACGATAAGGTCTTCGGCCGTGAGTCTAGTTAGAATGCTACTATCCCACACTCATCTTCAGGCTGTTGTCGAAGTCCACCGCGTGACGTTATGGTTTTCTGATGCAGACTGCCTGCAACCAGCCGAAACGGCTCATAGCCGTTATGACAAGTGACTGGGTTGCTGGGGGCACCGTAGCATGCCGAGACGGCTGACAGCGATCTATGGATCAGCGGGCGACGCTGACGTTGGGTACTCAAAGAGGATGTAGCGTATCTAATACTTATCTTCTCATCTTATAGCCCATGCCCCTTTCTTCTGTCGAGCGTGATGGCGGAGGGGTTACAACAAAACTTGTATTAGGGAGGAGCGAGATTCAAATGCTAACGGCCTCCCTGATTTTACTTTTTTTACCATTTCAATGAATCACATCTGACTACAGCCAAAATGGTGTTTTGATAAGGTCACGGCCTATTTCCTAGTACTACCTAGCCGAACTGATCTTTTAACAAGTCTCTCATGATTCCATGAGGACAGGATTTTGGATTCTAGCGATTCTTTTTTCTCTACTCCTTGTGTACTGATGTTCTCATCTCCCTCAGTTCACAGTGTCATTGGGTTGGTGTTACCAAGAAAACGTGGTTTTCCTGTCATTTAAAGCTAGCAGCTACCCTGCGTAAAAACTATTCCAAGACCTTACTATATTCCAATTCAATGAGCGAACCAAGGAACTCTGGAAAATAACTGTAGATGTATTCACGTGCTGACAGTAGAGAAGACACTATATACAGTGACTCATCTATCGGCAATGACAATTGTTTCTTTTGCAATCTCTAGTGTAGCACTTTAACAATGGTTCATAGTAACAAGTAATACCACATCCACCACTGGATTGAAGATTGCCTCCATACTTTTCCACATACATACATGTTGCTCCTACATGTTTCCAGCTTCCATTGTACCGTCATCTTGGCCCATCTACTATCAAATGTTCAAATGTGTGTGAAATCTTATGGGACTTAACTGCTAAGGTCATCAGTCACTAAGCTTACACGCTACGTAACCTAAATTATCGTAAGGACAAACACACACACACACACACACACACACACACACACACACACACACACACACACACACACCCATCTCAATTTAATTTTAATTATGGCCAAAATTATATGTTCAACTCCAGTTTGTTCCCTCGTCCATATATTTTCCTCACTTCTTATAATTAACGGCAAGAATCTTCACACTGCTCGCTTAACAACCCTGAGTTTTATAATTCTTTTGCATTAAAAAATTCATGTCTTGCTGTTTTTAGTCAAAACTGGTAATCACACTGACAGTAAACATACTCTTTCACACACAACATTGGAATCTTGGTTTTGGAAACTCTATTTAATGTGTAGAAAGCACTAAGGTCATATTTCCTCTTCTGTTTATTTCTTTTGCTGTCCCGTAACAGGTTCCTTTTTGTGATGCTAAATTAAATGTTTTTCAATTTTGTTATTCATCAGTTAAGTTTTCTCTCTTTCTTATCTAGTACTGTTTGAACTTGCTCAAGGTAGTGGATTTCATGTTAGGAATACATTAGTACCCGAAGTGATCTCTTAGGTTTTGTTGGCATGATTCGTTAATGGTGGGCTTCTGGGTGTTCTGCCTAGTTGTGCAAGTCTGGTTGCAGTCCAGGCAGAGAGTACACAATAACAAAACTTACAACATATGAAGAAGACAACTGGTTTGTCACTGAAATATTGTGCATAACATAGAGACAATAACAAAGCAGAGCACCCAGAAGCACATCATTACTACCAACAGCTCTGAAAGGACTGGAACATGTATTGGAATTCAAGAAGCTTTTTGGATTGGAAATCATTTCACAAAATGTCAGTTCCAAGCAAGAATTCACTTTGTTCTTACTGGAGATACAACAGCATTGCACTCACTGTTTATCTGTATGAAACAATTACACACCACAGCATCTTGTAAAGTTATAAACAATATCTTGTTAAATATTAATAATTAATTTCTATGATTCCAGAAGCTTTTCAACAAACTTTTGAAGTCAATATCAGTGAAATTCAGTCACTGTTCGACAGTACGTTCCAAAGTTAATGTGCTTTACAAGATGAAATGACAGTATGACATAATTAGTCTGTTGTGCTTCTATCCAGTTGATCAATATAAATGAGACATGTACACCCATTACAATGTGTTCATGATTATAGATTCTGAATCTTTGAATGGTAGATGAAGACTAATGGAACACCTGACCACAGACACTGATGTGTCCAATGCTTGCTCCATCTGAGAAATGAAGTATAAAATTTAAATCTGAATTCTTCTAAAAAAAAAATGCCCTCTTTTAGAAACACAGTGTTTGACAACTTGCCTTTGCTGCATCAATAGATAACTTTTTTCCTGTGTCTACAGATATCTGAACTTGATAACTCCATATACTGAATAATTTTAATAGTCGACTCATGCCCACAGTGCTTTTTGTTCAATGAAAAACCCACAATAATGTTTTATTTATTTTAGAGTTTTGAAAGAGTAAATGACTCAGTGGCTACCACACTGTACAAACAGTTTCAGGATTAAATTTCCAACCAGTTACAGTACCAGGAATGAAAGATCAACACAAAAACACCATGGTTCAGATACTAAGTTGCGCTGTATACACACAACAACTATTTGGGTCAACTGTAAGGTGAGGTATAGTGCCTCTTGCAGAACTTTATCCACTAAAGCACTATGTATTCAAAGTTGAACACGGGTTCATGAATCCCTTATTTTTCCATCAACACACAGTAAATGTAGTCAGATAACTTTCACTCTCTCTCTCTCTCTCTCTCTCTTTTTTGGGGGGGGGGGGGGGGGGGAGGGCGACAAGCAAGCAAAAATCTCAGACTGTTCTGCCTGGTTTTTCAGTTTCTTTTTTCTGAGACAACAGTACCTATAGGAAACATCCAAATGGCAGCTCTAGCAGAAAAGTGATCCGTTCCTTATTCAGATAATAAAACCTTGGATCATGTGGTTATAAAAGAATATTTTTGTATACTATTTCTCAGATATGGAATCTCATTCCACTTTTAGAGCAATAGAGAGAAGTGCTTTTCAATTGTTTAACAAAGTGCAGCCTTCAATACTATCCTTTTATGCGATATGGTAACCGGGATGCAATAAATGAAAGGAAATTTGATAAGGGAATTGAAGTGAGAAGCAGAGTGGGCTGATGATTAGGAATCTATGAAAGGACAAAATTTATTTACAGTTGATGAAAAGCTCAATGGATTTAAGACATACAATTTGGAAAGAATGCAGATGGGACTGTCTCCTGGTTCAAAATGGTTCAAATGGCTCTAAGCAGTATGTGACTTAACATCTGAGGTCATCAGTCCCCTAGACTTAGAACTACTTAAACCTAACTAACCTAAGGACATCATACACATCCATGCCTGAGGCAGGATTCTAACCTGCGACTGTAGCAGCAACATGGTTCCGGACTGAAGTGCCTAGAACCGCTCGGCCACAGCGGTGTCCTC
This sequence comes from Schistocerca cancellata, assembly GCF_023864275.1. NCBI lineage: Eukaryota > Metazoa > Arthropoda > Insecta > Orthoptera > Acrididae > Schistocerca > Schistocerca cancellata. Next base: position 211,450,499 of record NC_064631.1, read on the forward strand.
TGGTACAATACTTTCTACATGCTGCAAGATATGCACTGAAATGAACATTCCTTTCACTGTAAAGAACAACCAGAAACTGAACAATTTCCCCAGAGTTTTCAATGTTTTCCGTTTCTTTCCCCTCTTTCTTTTTGATAACAAATAGCTCATAATGCACCAATTCAAATGTAGAGGCCTTTAATCCAGACTAAGGTTCAATTATAATCCATTTTCATTTCATTTTGAGGAAACATGGTTGGTTGGAGATATTCTCAGGCTTCACTTAACTTTAGTGTAGAAATGTGTATTCACGGTCCAAAATCTGATGGGTCCTTTTACAGTTAATCATTCGCATGAATCCATACTCACTAGAGCTCAATTATTTGCTCTGCTTCCTGATGCCAACAGTTTGTTTAGTTCTGTCAGATTTACTATTTACGACAAATACTATACTGTAAGTTGCAGCATTTATTGTACAAACAAAATTTATGCTCTAAATTATTAATTGTATTTTCATTGTTAGAACCAAATTTCTAGCAATACAATTCAACTGAGAAATACTTTTCTCCTTTGCAGGTCAGCGAATCACAACAATACAGCTGGATGGAGTGCAATATTTCATCAGTCGTATGAATCCATACTCACCGGAGCTCAATTATTTCCTAGCATATCAGTACTGCCGATCACTTGGTTTGCAACTAGCATCATTTGAATCACGTGAAAAGGCAGATTCTTTAATGGAGTATTTAAGAAATGCTGGTAAGTGAAAGTATTAGAAGCTAATAACTTACTATCTGACAGTTACACATGGTCAAATAAATAAAACATAGTATGTATATCTGTGCTCAAGGCATCGACCTGCTACAGATGAGCGGCTGTCTTTCCTTATTTCATGTATTGCCCCATATAACATAGTTAAATAAAATATAATCTTAGATAGAATGCCAATTCTTACAACTGCTTTATAACATGTCATCAGAATTTATCTTTACTTTGGCAAGAATACCTTCCTGTAACTTAAAGTGTCTATTAATGCAAAACAGGTTATAACAAATATGACTTCTGGACTTCTGGGAATCGGCTTGGAACATCAGACATGATGTTATGGATGAGTACTGGCTTGCCCTTCAACAGTACATTCAATTACATGAGGAACCTACCATCCAATGATCTCCACTCAGCATCTGAAGACCAAGATGCTGCATCTGATGATGGTGGTGTAGTAAATGAAGGGATAGTTGAGGGAAGAAGCAAGAGCAACAGGAGACGAAGGTGATAAAAACTATCAGTAGAACTTCACAAATAACAAATAGAAATGTTTAGGTAGCTAACTTCAACAACAATATAAAGGGTGATAACTTTCTTTAAGGTTGTTATCAATTATATCCATTCTCTCAGAATTATAGCACATAAGAAAAGAAGATGCAATTTAGTTCATAGCCCCTTGTTCACAATGTTGTACTTCCATTTTTAGTAGTCATTGTAACAAGTTGGTTGGTTGGTTGGTTTGGGGGATTAAAGGGACCAGACTGCTATGGTCATCGGTCCCTTTTTCCAAAGACAAAGAACACCCACAGAGAATAAAAACGAGGAACAAAAGAGATCACAGACGATACAGGACAAGAGAAACTGAGACAAAGACAAGACAAAACGAACTAAAAGCACACAGAGTGTGACGGTGGTTGGCCGACCAGAGAAATAAAAAAGGAAAAGCCAACCACTAGAAACACATTAAAAAATCAGTTTAAAACCGGAGGCCAAAGGCCAGAATCAACACAAAACAATAAGATAAAAATAGAAACACTCAGAGTAAAGAATAAAAACCCCCTGCCCGAATAAAACGTAAAACTAAGTCAGCCATAGCCGGGTCATCTGTTAAAAGGGCAGGGAGCGAGTCAGGCAGTGCGAACGACTGCCTGAGCGCAGCTAAAAACGGACACTCCAATAAAACATGAACCACGGATAAAACGGAGCCGCAGCGACATAGAGGCGCATCCTCACGGCGCAATAAGTGGCCGTGGGTAAGCCGAGTGTGCCCAATGCGCAGCCGGCAGAGGACAACAGACTCCCGGCGAGAAACCCGCAAGGAGGAGCGCCACACACCGGTAGCCCCCTTGATGGCCCGAAGTTTGTTGCGTGAAGGCAGGGCGCGCCATTCAGTGTCCCAAAGGTCCAGAATTTTGCGGCGTAGGAACGCCCGCAAATCGGTCTCCGGGAGGCCAACGTCCAGAGGTGGTGCACTAGTCGCCTCTTTCGCCAGCCGGTCAACATTCTCGTTGCCGGGGATCCCAACATGGCCTGGGGTCCACACGAAGACCGCAGAGCGGCCGCAACGCGCAAGAGTATGCAGGGACTCATGGATAGCCATCACCAGACGGGAACGAGGAAAACACTGGTCGAGTGCTCGTAAACTGCTCAGGGAATCGCTACAGATAACGAACGACTCACCTGAGCAGGAGCGGATATACTCTAGGGCTCGAAAGATGGCAACCAGCTCAGCAGTGTAAACGCTGCAGCCAGCCGGCAAAGAACGTTGTTCGGAATGGTTCCCTAGAGTGAGCGCATACCCGACTCGACCAGCAACCATCGAGCCGTCGGTGTAAACAATGCCAGAGCCCTGATACGTGGCCAGGATGGAATAAAAGCGGCGGCGGAAGGCCTCTGGAGGGACTGAGTCCTTCGAGCCCTGTGCCAAGTCGAGCCGAAGGCAAGGGCGAGGAACGCACCACGGGGGTGTACGCAGAAGTGCCCGGAAAGGAGGTGGAACAGGGACAAGCCCAAGCCCGGAGAGAAGCTCCTTGACGCGTATGGCGATCGGACAACCCGACCGGGGCCGACGTTCCGGCAGACGGACGACTGACTGCGGGAACAGGAGACGATAGTTAGGATGCCCGGGCGAGCTTAGAACATGGGCAGCATAAGCGGCCAGCAAACGTTGGCGCCGGAACCGCAGTGGAGGGACACCTGCCTCCACGAGTAAGCTGTCCACAGGGCTGGTGCGGAAAGCACCAGTGGCAAGGCGTATCCCGCTGTGGAGGATTGGGTCCAGCACCCGCAACGCAGACGGGGATGCTGAGCCATATGCCAGGCACCCATAATCCAGACGGGACTGGATTAACGCCTGGTAGAGCCGTAACAGGGTAGAGCGGTCGGCTCCCCAGCGGGTGTGGCTCAAGCATCTCAGAGCGTTTAGATGCCGCCAACACGTCTGTTTAAGCTGCTGGATATGAGGCAGCCAAGTCAACCGGGCATCAAAAACCACCCCCAAAAACCTGTGGGTCTCCACCACAGCAAGGAGTTCGTCGGCAAGATAAAGCCGCGGCTCAGGATGGACTGTTCGGCGCCGGCAGAAATGTATAACGCGGGTCTTGGCCGCCGAAAACTGAAACCCATGCGCTACAGCCCAAGACTGCGCCTTACGGATAGCGCCCTGTAGCTGACGTTCAACAGCGGCAATGCCAGTAGAGCTGTAATAAAGGCAGAAGTCGTCAGCATACAGGGAAGCGGAGACAGAATTTCCCACGGCCGCAGCAAGCCCGTTAATGGCTATTAAAAACAGACAGACACTTAAAACAGAGCCCTGTGGCACACCGTTCTCCTGGACGTGGGAGGAACTATACGAGGCCGCGACTTGCACGCGGAAGGTACGACACGACAGAAAATTGCGGATAAAAATCGGCAGAGGACCCCGAAGACCCCATCCATGGAGCGTAGAAAGAATGTGATGACGCCACGTCGTATCGTACGCCTTCCGCATGTCGAAAAAGACAGCGACCAGGTGCTGACGGCGGGAAAAGGCAGTACGGATGGCCGACTCCAGGCTCACCAGATTGTCGGCGGCGGAGCGGCCTTTACGGAACCCACCCTGAGATGGAGCCAGAAGGCCTCGAGACTCCAGTACCCAATGCAAGCGCCGGCTCACCATCCGTTCAAGCAACTTGCAAAGAACGTTGGTGAGGCTAATGGGACGGTAGCTGTCCACCTCCAGAGGGTGCTGTCCAGGTTTCAAAACGGGGATAACAATGCCTTCCCGCCATTGCGACGGAAACTCCCCCTCGACCCAAAGACGGTTGTAAAGATCGAGAAGGCGCCGCTGGCAGTCCACTGAAAGGTGTTTCAGCATCTGACAGTGGATGCCATCTGGCCCAGGAGCGGTATCAGGGCAAGCAGCGAGGGCACTGCGAAATTCCCACTCACTAAATGGAGCATTGTAAGATTCCGGGTGGTTGGTGCGAAACGAAAGGCTCCGACGTTCCATCCGCTCTTTAATGGAGCGGAAGGCCTGGGGGTAATTCGCAGAAGCGGAACTCATAGCAAAATGCTCTGCTAAGCGATTGGCAATGACGTCGGAGTCAGTACAAACTGCTCCATTCAGTGAGAGCGCAGGGACGCTGGCAGGTGGCCGATAGCCGTAGACGCGTCGAATCTTGGCCCAGACCTGCGAAGGAGTGACATGGAGGCCAATGGTGGACACATACCGCTCCCAGCACTCCTTCTTGCCTTGGCGGATAAGGAGGCGGGCCCGCGCACGCAGCCGTTTGAAGGCGATAAGGTGGTCGAGGGAGGGGTGTCGCTTGTGACGCTGGAGCGCCCGCCGGCGATCTTTAATCGCTGCAGCGATCTCAGGCGACCACCAAGGCACAGCCTTCCGCCGAGGGGACCCACAGGAATGGGGAATGGCAGATTCGGCGGCAGTAACGATGCCGGTGGTGACCGATTGAACGACCGCATCAATGTCATCGGTAGAGAGAGGCTCAAAAGCGGCAGTGGAGGAGAACAAGTCCCAGTCAGCCTTATTCATAGCCCATCTGCTAGGGTGCCCAGAAGAGGGGCGCTGTGGTAGTGACAAAAAGATCGGAAAATGGTCACTACCACACAGGTCGTCATGCACACTCCATTGGACAGACGGTAAGAGGCTATGGCTACAGATTGAAAGGTCAATGGCGGAGTAGGTGCCATGCGCCACACTGAAGTGTGTGAAGGCACCATCATTTAACAGCGAGAGATCGAGCTGCGACAATAAATGCTCAATGATGGCGCCTCGACCTGTTGCCACTGACCCACCCCACAGAGGGTTATGAGCGTTGAAGTCGCCCAATAGCAAGAAAGGTGGCGGCAATTGGGCGACCAGTGCAGCCAGGACATGCTGCGAGACATCACCATCCGGTGGAATGTAAAGGCTGCAGACGGTAACAGCCTGTGGCGTCCACACACGTACAGCGACAGCCTCTAAAGGCGTCTGGAGAGGGACAGACTCGCTGTGCAGAGTGTGAAGGATATAAATGCAGACGCCACCAGACACCCTTTCATAAGCTGCTCGGTTCTTGTAATAACCCCGATAGCCACGGAGGGCGGGGGTTCGCATCGCCGGAAACCAAGTTTCCTGCAGAGCAATGCAGAAGAAAGGGCGAAGGCTGAGAAGTTGGCGGAGCTCAGCTAGATGGTGGAAGAAACCGCTGCAGTTCCACTGGAGGATGGTATTAGCCATGGATGGGAAAGGCGTGAAGGGACTGGGGAGGCAGATTACGCCTCCGGGGCCCCTGCTGCTACTGAGTCACCACCTGGACAACAGCTACCTACTGCATCCGAGGGACTGGCGAGATCCATGTCCTCAGCGGACGCCAGGATCTCCACCTCATCCTCGGACGCAGAGGGAGAAGGTTGCGGTGGGACAGGTGCCACCGCAATTTCAGGATGCTTGGGAGCCTTTTTCTTTGACTGCTTTGCGCGCTGAGCCTTAGGTGGTTCTGGCTGGGAGGGCCTCACTGGGTCAGTCTCTGGGACTGAAGACGACCGTGACGCCCGACGACCAGCGACCGGTGATTGTTTGACAACCTTGCGGGTGTCCACTTTGGCACTGGGCAAAGCCTGGGATGGGAGGGCCCCAAGGGACCCCTTCCGAGCGAGAGGAGCCGAAGAAGGCTCACGCTTCTCCGGCTGTGAAGGGGGAACAGATGTCCCCGGTGGTTGGGGTGGTGTTGCTCCTGAAGTAGATGGAGCAGGAGCAACAGGGAGTGAAGTGCCCCCCACAACCAAGGGGGCCGGTGAATGCTGACCGAGCTGAGATCGAACTGGTGTTGCAGCAGCGGCATAACTAGTTGGCATTGGCACAGGATGTAGCCGCTCAAATTTCCGCCTTGCCTCGGTGTAGGACAGGCGGTCCAGGGTCTTATATTCCATTATCTTTCTTTCCTTCTGAAAGATCCTACAGTCCGGCGAGCAGGGGGAATGGTGTTCTCCGCAGTTAACACAGATAGGAGGCGGGGCACATGGAGTATCAGGATGCGAAGGACGTCCACAATCCCGACATGTGATGCTGGAAGTACAGCGAGATGACATGTGCCCGAACTTCCAGCATTTAAAACACCGCATCGGAGGAGGGATATATGGCTTCACATCACAACGGTAAACCATCACCTTAACCTTTTCGGGTAAGACATCACCCTCAAAGGCCAAGATGAAGGCACCGGTGGCTACCTGATTATCCCTCGGACCCCGATGGACGCGCCGGACGAAGTGAACACCTCGTCGTTCGAGGTTGGCGCGTAATTCATCGTCGGACTGCAGAAGAAGATCCCTGTGGAATATTATACCCTGGACCATGTTCAGACTCTTATGCGGCGTGATGTTAACTGAAACATCCCCCAACTTGTCACAATTGAGCAACCTCCGTGACTGGGCAGAGGATGCCGTTTTGATGAGCACAGAACCAGAGCGCATCTTGGACAAGCCCTCCACCTCCCCGAACTTGTCCTCTAAATGCTCCACAAAAAACTGGGGCTTGGTTGACATAAACGATTCCCCATCAACTCGCGTACACACAAGGAACCGGGGTGAATAGTCTCCACTGCCTTCTTTTGCCATACGTTCCTCCCATGGAGTGGCCAGGGAGGGAAATGATCGTGGATCGTATTTCCTGCCGTTGAGGTTAGACCTCGATCGCTTAGAGACTGCTGGTGGTGGCCCACCAGCGAGAGATGATGTACCACGCTTCATTGCGGGCCATCCGCCCTGATGCCACCTACTCCGACCAAGGGCCCTCCCCACGGGCGCCACCCAGCCACAGCAAAGGCCACCTGGCAGGATGGCCATTGCCGGGAGTCCCGATGCCCCGGGGCGATGGGCATCTACTCCTTGGCATACGTGGGGAGTTAACGGCGCAGGCATCAGTAGAGCGATCCCTGTGTTGTCAGGGGGCTACAACCAAGAGGGTACATGGCGGCCCCACCACAACGGACTGGCTACCGTGCTGGATCTTAGGTGCAAAAAATGGCCAAGGTCGTCGTCGCAGTTAAAAGAAACGCTGCAGAGTGCAGTGTGGTAATCGCCCAAGAGATCGAAAACGAGCGGGACACCATTGCAACGACGAGAAAGACGGCTAAAGGTCTAATTGCACGATGGATACAGTGCACCATGTAAGGCGCCCTTCCCCAATTGGCTCGCTCTTCGGAATAATTTAGAAAGATGGAGGTCAAACCCGAGAGGGGACCATCACATAAGGCCGAAACACGTGAGACTCCTTTTAGTCGCCTCTTACGACAGGCAGGAATACCGCGGGCCTATTCTAACCCCCGAACCCGCAGGGGGGATTGTAACAAGTAATGATAGAAAGGATTATTGAAATTAATAGCAATTTTGACCACAGATAGTGTTTAAAATAATCACAGTTCAAGAAATGATGCTTACATCCCCTGTGTTGGCTGTTTCGCACCCTATAATATAAGGTGTACACGTCCATATACATAATACTGCAGCATAAATCACATATAATGCCAATAAAAAATGAAACTATGAATAGAAGAAATTCTTTATTTGGTACAGTGAAGTTTAATTATTTTCCAGTCACTGTTTACAGGAACATCGCTCAACGTTTTACCATTATTTATGTTCCCAGTGACATGATTTTTTTTTTGGTGAATTAGCACACACACATTGCTGGCCATTAAAACTGCGATGACATGAAGGGGGCATGCAACAAATGTCAAATTAGCGTGCACTAGTGCTTGAATATGCAAATAATTAGCACTTCAGCACAACGCTAAAAAGTAGGTACGAGTGACGCCATCTTCATTCTGAAGAAAAGACGGATTATGCAGTGGGTTTATCATTAAGGTATCACATATTAATGTTGTTTGTTTGTGAGAGATCATGTTATGTCTCCTGTAAAAAGGAGAAAATGTACCAGGAGTGGCAGGACCTTGGAGCACCACAGGCTGTCAGCATAACAACCATTGTTGCAGATTCCCTTGTTAGGGCAGCAGAGAGAGAGAGAGGCACACTACAGTGGTGCATTCAATGAAAAAACTGATGCCACACCTTTTCGTAAGAGTCACAGATCTGCATACAGCATCATGGCAGTCATCTAGATATTCCAAATAGAATGAACACTGAGAGATTGCATTTGTAATCGTCATACGAGACCAGCACCTAGAGAGATGGTATCGGATACCTTTGGGTTTAAACATTATCACTTTTGGTTCACATAACTGGTAATTCTGACAGCAATTGTTATGTTTGTGTTGCGCTGTATTTTTATTGGTCCCGAGTCCTTTGTACACAGCTCATGCATTAGACATTGGGCAAGTCCGTTATACGCATATGTATGAAAATGATTTCTTTGCATACTTATTTAAAATTATAAATAATTCACTACATACTTTTAAACAGTATTCAATGGATAAAAGCAGGGATGCTGTAACTGTAATTCTGAAGTGACTGTGCCCATTCTTTGAGGTATGTACAATGTTATCTTCTGACAATATACTGCATGACTGCATACAGAGAGAGTTCAAACGTTGCTCTGGCACGCATGTTAGCAAGATCTCTCGCCTGCTGCAAACACCTGGTCACAGGCTGCCAAAAGAATGGTATGCCACCACTCATCAGCCACTAAGATTGAAGCAGTATGTAATGATGTACCCTTATCTGATATATGAGTTAAGTTCAAATCAATGCCCAGCCAGGTTAGCACCACTGTTGCTACCAGAGGTGACAGCTCTGTGTAAAAAATTTACTATTGTACACTGTACACTCCCAAATCAACTACAATCACATATTCATTTTCTTATACTGAATACACATGATAAATAACATTTAATTATTTGTTATTCTTCCTGGTGTAGCAATTTTATGGGTCATGGTTGAGTTCACCAGTAGAGATATGCAAGACCTACTGCCCTTAAATATTGAATGATTTAAGGAAGCACAATGACAAGAAATTACTTATAAGAAGGTGAAGAACACACTGATCAATCTAGCAGCAATTACCCATAAAGCCAAGGGCAGTTTCTGTGGATGGTTTCAATAGTGTCATCAACTGGAAAGAAGTGCATTACATATGTGCTTCTTAGCACTGAAGGGAAATATTTGTTCCCTTTACAGTTTTACTTCATTGCTTTTTAGAAAGTTATAAAGTGCAGCTAACTTTATTATGTTTATTTACCAAGGTTTTAAATAATTTACTTACTTTCATGATATCTTAGATGCAAAAACAGTCTTAAATTGTTATCCTTTTTAACAGAGGAGGATATCACAACCCAAATACAGGCTGTGTGACACTGAGGGCACCAGAACTTTCCTGGGAGACAGATGACTGCAATGCTGTGAAGGACTTCATATGTGAACAGACACGGTGCTACTATTACAATTATGGCTCCATTCCTGTGTCCACATCCCAGGGGTAAGAAGGTGAGGAACACATGTCTATCCATATCAAAAAACCATTAGTCTAGGCAGCTGCTGCACAGTAATTCCAAGCATCATACAGTGCAAAGTGATGCGACACTATGTACAACCAATGCACCAAACAGTAAATAATAAATTAGTTTGATTTCTACCCCATGGCTTTTCTAAATCACAAATCTGCACACAGATGTTGTACATACAATGATTATCTCCTTACAAAACTTTTTTCTGTAAGGCTGTCACTCTTGGCATTAACAACTGAACAATTATTTTAGACACATGCATGACAATCTTGAATATTTGTTTAGGTATCACTATTGGGGATCTTGTCTGGTGAGATGTAGATTTATCTGATTCATTTTCGTCATAGCATTTCTCCATAGGGACAGCATTACACATGTTCTTGCATGATCTGATCCTTTAATTTTGGTATTTACTGACAAAGCATGGATCTGATGTAAATTCTACAATTTCCTATTTAACTGGTGTTTTATTTCCAACTAACAGTTTGTTTCTCAAACGTGGAATATTTTTTTCTTGGTCCTGACATTTATTATACAGAGAATTTGCAATTCTTCAGAAGTAATAATTCTCTCAGTCACCTCACCAGTTGCAAATCACTTAGGTTGGTCTACGTCATTCGTAATTTCAATTATATTTCAACTCAGTAGGAGCTGAACATCTTATTTCCATTGGCATGGTGCTGTAAAGCTCTATAAGAAATGGACAACTATGTTTTATCAGTGTTGAAGAAGTAAGTTTATGAGATGTGCCATTACCCACAAGGTCATGAAAGATGGTGCATAAGTTCAGAATGACAAATATCAAGATAATGCTGAACAGTAAACAATTTCTCTTTTTATGCATTATTGGCATATACATGAGGTGAATTATTCGACATGGTGGAGGCAAATGATTATGAATTAATTTGTTTGTAATTACATCCATTGTGTAGAAAGTAGACTTATTTTCTCTCTGTAGATGTCTTATGAAGTACAAGGATAGAGCAGCTCTTCTGCTTTTACTGTATGAAGTACTGAATAACAAACTTCTTCAGTTTTCTACTAATTATTAAAGAGGCATTGAGAATTCTATAATATATCACATCGGCAGCAGGAGATATGAGGGAATGAGTACTTTCAATGAGAAACACTAAATAGAACAGAGAAAGGATTAGCTCTGGTATATATATATAATGAACTTTTATGGCGTGTACAGTATCATACAGAGCTGTGTAACATTCAGCTGCATTCGTTCCACACATTACCAGTTTAGAAGTATATAATTTGAACAAGAATTCTGCCAACACATAGCTGATTAAAAACAGAACTGTCATGAAGTTACACATTTAGAACATGCATCTGAAATGTATTTTCTACTCTATAACGAATATTCCAAATTACCTTCTCAAATTCCAGTTGATATATGTTTACTATCTGATAATGACTGTAACATACCTTATCCCATATATAGAAAAGAAAAAAACATTTATCTATGTACAAATTGTCATTTAATACAAAGAACAAGTTAAAACTAAATGCAGAGTTATCACACACAAAAATACAGAACATTACTTTTTAAAAAAAGAAGAACATTTTAATACAGACAAATTGAGCCAAGGAAAGGTTCCTTTTTCTGATAAATTATGAAAGTTATGCAAGTGTTTCCACAGAGAAGCTATATATATATATATATATATATATATATAGTTGCACAACTAATTCACATCTCTCTCTTTCCTTGTTGTATGCTTCAAATCCTTTGGTCTCTCTCAGCATCCTGTATTGATGAAGTCTGGGGAAACAATAACTGCTAACAAACAGTATTGTTCTATTACTGTTAAATGAGCCTAATTTATTAACTAACTTGGATTAAATACCAACTGTCTTGTATCTAAGACAGTTATCAGTATCTTCTGCGCTCATATAGCTTGTAAAAACTGTGAAATATGGTGTATCTATCCCATGACAGCAAGACAAATTACAATTTCTAATACCAATTCTTGGAAACTTTTTAATCAAGGGATTTACAATAAATATCTCTCTTTTACTATGAATTAAAACTTTTTGTGCAGTAAAGATCATTTAAATGAAGATCTAACATAATGAAACTGTGGAAAGATCTAAATACTATGTTGTAATACACCATTGGTAGACAAATGGTGAAAGACTCTTCAGCCACAGTGTAAATGAATTATGGCCTGTGATTCTGCCATGCCATTAGTAAAACAGCTACACTGCAGGCCAAAATGCCCGCTAGATGTGCTGTCGGCTGACGGGAGAATGGCAAATGTTCAATTGCCACTGGCATTTGGGAACGCACATGGTTTGGTGCAGCATTACACACTTTACCCGAAACGCCGGTGATACCAGCGTACGTCAGGTGACGGTGCAGGCGAGCGGGAAGGGTTTCATTATTTATTTAATTTTTTATGTTAAACTAAATGATGGAACTTTATTTTTGTGTGCGGAGCTAAAATACAGAGCTCATGATTCTAGTAATGTGCAATAGTCTAGTCGAGGTCAGCGAGCTCCTCATTGCTAGCATTACTAAATACATATGAAAGGACCACACACTAGAGAAAGAGAGATAAAAAACATTGAATAATTAACATACTAAAGGTAACAAAAACAAGGAATAAATGATCCGCACTTTGTGCGAATAAACCCAGCGCCTCTGGCGGCACGCACAGAACTACTGACGCATTCGCGAAAATTTGACACTCGCACACACACACACACACACACACACACACACACACACACACACACACACACGGTGGTAGGTGGCTGCGGGTCACTAAAACTCACAAACTTTCAGAACTGCCAGAAAAAGGGGATCTAGACTTTTTACAGGTCTGGACAGGATAAGTTCCCAAAAAGAAGTGAATGTCTCAGTGTGTGTGTGTGTGTGTGTGTGTGTGTGTGTGTGTGTGTGTGAGAGAGAGAGAGAGAGAGAGAGAGAGAGAGAGAGAGAGAGAGAGAGAGAGAGATTGTGTGACAGTATGCTGTTGTCTTATAAGGAAACATTTTTCTATCTTTTATTGGTTGCAGTTGCATTCTAGATTACCCTTTTCTATGTAAATGGAGCATTACAATAATTAACAGTATTATTTTTTCCATGTACTAACAACATATATATTTCAAATATTAACATCTATCTATTGATATATCTTGTGCATAAACTATCAAAAACTTAAAAACTTTAAAACATAAAATGAAACAAAATTTTGGAAAAGTTTTAAAATTTATGGATAAAGCAGTAACTGGCAGTGGTGTGTAGACTAATTTTTTTGACATGGATAGATGTAAGTACTCACATGAAAAATAAAACTGGTGGAAGAAAAAATTATGTTCTTGTATAAATTAAAATTTATATCAAACAGTATGGCAATGCTGTATATATAATGCACATTAAGGTAATACATGAATTGTATCATAGTGCCCTCTCTAAGAAACACTGACTAAGTCTTCATCTTTTAGTGGATAAATCTGATTTGTGTGTGTGTGTGTGTGTGTGTGTGTGCTACATGCATTAAGAGCTTGCTGAGTCACACTGTGTTTGCAGGAGCAGCAAATACCCATCTGGCAGCAAATATCCCTCAGCAGCTGGACAACAAACATCGACAACAGCAGCACCTACTACTACATCCACTACTCCAGTAACGACAGAAAAATCTTCAGAAAGTCCAAGCACTACTCCTGCCAGAGGGAAAGATTTGGACAAGACAAACCGTCGAGTGACTCTCAGACCACCATCAGAGAAATCTGCCCCACTACCACTGTCTTCAATTTTTCCAGATCTCATGCCTTCGCCAAGAAGTTCCGAAAACAAATCCATACCTAACATTGTAACAAAGGCATTTCCAAGAAAAGATTCTGACAGCAATGTTGTTTATGTAACTGCTGTTGGAGTAAACAGTGAAGAACCTGTGCCAGTAAGCAAGTATACAGAACCTTCTAACACTGCAGCTCCAATGACCACACGGGACAATGATGAGAGCAAAGTGACTGCCCAGATGACTGGTCCAAAAACCTTTGCACGTGGCAAGGTTATCGATCCTCCAACTGCAAAGTAGCCATGAAATTACAAAAAAAGGTTATATGAAATACAGTGTTGGGCATCTTGAAAAAGAAGAACAATTGTTTGACAATACAGTCAACATCAAAGTTACAGTGATGCTTCTATCTTTTGATTTTCTTAACACACATTTGCTTAAATCGTGCATCACTAAACATAGAAAGAAACTGAAATATGTGTATAATGTGTGGATACATATGTAAGTAAGAAATATGGATGTTAATGTGAACTTATTGTGCGTGTTGTTGGACAACAGAAGCCTACTGCCAGAATACTCTTACAACATGCATGACTATTTCACAGAACTGGGATCTTTTGTCATTTATCAATTATTAGTGCCTTGTATGGAAAGCTGTAGATCTGCCATAAATAAATCTAATGTTGTAATACTTGTGTGAAAGTTCTCTGCTTAGGACTGCCTAAAGTAAATAGCCTTACCTGATACATAGAGCCTCGACAGTTTTCTGACAACAAAACCTTGTGCATTGTGAAAGTTATCTATGTGTACAACATAACGTAAGTATCATGAACTGAGATAAAACGAACTTTCTCAATGCAAACTAGCAATATATGAATTAGAACACACAAACTCCCAATGATAAATGATACATTTTTATCTCACTCTAGACATTTTAAAAGTTTCTATCTACTGACAAGTGCCCCAGTCGCACTTTTCTAATGAGAATGGTAACAGTAAGTTCAATCTTTACATGCAACTAACTGTATGTTTCTGAGGATTCACAAATAACATGCTTCACCTTTATAGTTCAACTTTTTTAAAGATTTTCTAGCAATTTAAAAAAAAAAAACACCTTGACAACCTGTGCATATAACATGACGAACAAGTCAGTCATCTATGAACTATTAAGTAAATTATGCTGAGAATAGCCTGACATAGAAAACTCTTATTTTTTTGAAGATACTAAAATTTGACCCATCCTTCATCAATTTACAGTTCTTGCTGGCTTCCCACAACTAGATTTAGGTGATTGTGTTGCCATAAACTGTTACAGATGGATGCCATTAAATACTGTATTTGACACTTGTGCTTCATGGGTGTAACTACAAAAATTGCCCCCCCCCCTTCCCCCCCCCACCTTTTTTCCATATTCACATACATTGTATTAATTTGTTTATGTGAAGCATAAGCTGAAAAAAGTATCATTCACAGGTCTTTCTGCAAATTATGAGATTCCTTTGTGTTTGTAGGCAAGTCAGTTAACTAATTAAGACATTAAGATTGAAAATCAAAGATTCTTATTGATAGAAAAACTTCATATTTAAGGTTGAAAAGCCAACAAAAAGAATTCCTTAGCATAATTAAAATAAACAAATAAAAATTCCTCTTCTTCAGAATGCTGAAACTGCGGTTTAACTTATGGCATTGTTTATGATGCTTACAACAATGGCTAGTGACTACCAGCAAGTTGAGTACGCTAAAATTGTGGTGTTATGTAGTAAGTGACTATGTGTTTTAATCAATATTCCATGTTATCTGGGGCAGCATTCTGAGAATACATACAGATTTAAATGCAAATTTTACAGGGCATCTCAGTAATCAAAGAAGGGTATTTGAAGGTTTCATTAGGAGATAAAAAACTTAAAGACATTTCAATTTGCCTAGAATAATTGCTGACAAACACATCAGGCCAAAGTATACCCACTGTTCTATATCGTTTTAGTAACTGGAATTACGGAACAGGTTGTTAATGACAGACTTCTCTATGCCTAAAAGTTCCATGTTCAAGTCATCATCTACCACACAGTTTTAACTTATTGCAAAAACTACTCCAATTTCTATGTGGATGGATTTAAAGTAATGAATGACGTTCAGAGTGGGAATTTTGAACTGGCATGTCATTTCCTTCCTAATATGAATACAGTAGTTTAACAGAGAATTGCCATGTTCAGTTTTATGCTCAGACTAATTCTTTTTCACCTACTCAAAGCATATGTTAACCCTGGGATAAAAATAATTTCATAGATCTGCTAATGCTTAAGATAAGTTTGGTTCCACCTAACTTAGTGTCAGTACTTTAATATAGAAGCAAAAACAAATAGAGATCTGTAGAGAATCAAAGTAACTAATTTCCAACTAAATGAGTAATTCAGGACTCACATATATGTTCATAAGCTTTTCATTTAAGCATCTTCAAATTTTACGAATACAGGCTAAAAAATGAATCTAATACCCAAAAATATAAAGTTTTATATGTTTATTGAAAATGTATTTCACTTATGTTGCAACTTCACTAAAATACATGAAAGCAATAAAATTAAGAATGTGAAGTGACATCAATGGATCATCCCCCTCCCCACCTCGCCCCTCCCCCTCCATCTCTCACTCCCTCACTGGAAAGTGGGTATTCAAGGATTTTCCAATTTATATTTGTATACTTACTGAGAAAACTCTTGTTCACAGCTTGGAGACGAACTTATATTCCAATCTTAGTGAAAATATGTTTTACTTTATTTAAGTTTCGCATGAGGGAAAAATTACTATTTGCTTATGTACACACGTGAATCTCTCCCTTATTATGTGCTGTGTTGAGATATATCATAGAGGAAGCAGAAATTTTGTATATTCTTCCTTGACTCCAGGTTCTCAAAATTTGCCAAAACTGTTTTTTTCTCCATCAACTACAGCTTCCCAATCATCTACATTAGAATTTTACATGATGTATATAAAATCACTGTGATGCCAACGTTTGCTGTCATGCCAACTTTGTAATAACTTCAAGTGCCATAGGAGTACTCTTTCTTATTTGGTCGTACTAGCATCTCGAAAGTGGTTTCCTTGTCCACTTTTCCAGAAGTCTAGCAAAAATTAATTTTCCACTGACCTACACAACTAATGGTTTTTTCAATTCATTGTTTTACCTCTACATATTTGAACAAAGTGAAAGACTGCAAAAGTTGACTTGTAAACTTTTATTTGGCTGCTGTATCTCACATTCCAATATTTGTGGAAATTATCTAGCACTGGTGAACATCTAAAGGGAACCATTATGTAGATAGAAATTGTAAATATTGTTCAAGTCTTTCTTTGCAATCATCCAGCATCAATACTTTCCAGCATCATTATCAGTGAACAATATGATGCTGCTACTGATTCTCCCAGATAAAATATTTATTATGTTGCAACATTAACAGTAGTGTTACACACACCCAATGTTAGTGTTTTCTGTTGAGCATTTACCACCCAGCAAAACATACTGGGTTCTATTAGTAAAAAATTATTTAAGCTAATGACATATTTGTGAAGGAAACTCCATACGATCATATTCTGGCTGCAAGTCAATAATGTGCTACAGTGTGATAGGTTACAGAACTCTAGGAGTTTGAATCTACCTGTTCACCAGCATCCACAACTTTAAAGATACTGTGTTTGAAGAAAGCAAGCTCTCCCTCCTCTCTCCTTGCCCCTTGCAAGAATGGTATTTCTTGAATTTGTGCTCATTTCTTAAAAGAAATTCCCTTTCCTCCAACATAACACTGTTTCACTTCAGAATCTGCTCTACTATTTTGCAAAAGAAACTTTTGGTATGTCTGTCTGTAACTATCTGCATCAGTTCTTGAACCCTAATTACTAACTGAAGTGTTCACACAGTGCTGCACTTACGTTTGCTGCAAAAGAGACTCTCAGTAAGTGTGCGTAAGGAAAGTGGTGATATCTGCATTGTATTTTATGTAAAATCTAAGGAGAGTTCATCTAGGCCTGGTATCTGGTTTGCACTTCTAAATCCGTTTTTGGATAGGTTCTGCCTACAGCAAATTATTTTTCTTCTTCTTTCCGACCCAGACGTATTACACTGAAGTTCAGCATAACATGATTGGGTGGAAAAGAAGGAAAATAGTGTCTCACCAAGGCAGAACCTGTCCAAAAAAATTATTTGCGAGCAAACATGGACACAAGAATGAGTTTAAATCTCAAGAATATTTATTTTTCTATAACAGGCATGCTCGTTTTAGCACTACTCTATGTGCGAAGTGATCAAACATACATAAACAGTAAGATCTGTATGTGTGAAGTGTTTCTGAAAGTGAAATTTAGTATTTTGGCTCTATCTCTTGTCTTAAATTTTCAAACACCAGCCTAACATTCAAGACAGGAAGGAAAGTTTCGATCATAGCTTTGTACAGGATTAACAGTTCTTAGGATTTCCTAACAAATCTTTCACCAAGAATTGACTTTGGAAATTGCTGTAGGATTCTTGCGTAGTATTTCTTATAAAGGGATGATTTCTGATTAAGTTTTCTCTATATACATACAAGGAAGTCCACCAAAGTGCATGGCACACAACAAGGTTTCTTCCTGTTCCAGTTGCATCTGGAGTGCTGGAAGAAAAACTGCTTAAATGCCTCTGTGCATTCTGCAATTAATGCAATTTTGTCTTCACAGTCCTCCTCAAAGACTGATTAATTTCTCTACATTACCTTTTACAGAAAGAGAAAATTAATAAATTATGAGAAAAAATTGCTGTTAACTACTTACCTGCAACAGACTAAATTTATAGTACCGCCAATACACACACAAAAAAGTAAAAGAATACTAGACTACGGGTAGGTCTCGCACTGTGGGGTCCAAGTGATGTGGCTTTCTTTTAAACTTTTCCCAGTGTATTACTTTCTCCTATTTGGAACTATTAGTTCTAAAAGCTGGGCACTGTCTCTCTTATTCTTACTATATGATCCAGTTATTTCTGTCCTTGAATAATTCTACAAATGACATGTCTGAATTTGGTGGCTAGTAGGAAAACGATTATTAAAGGTAGGGCCCCACTGCTGGTCTCTCTTGTCTGCCTCTGTTCAAAGTTAGATTCATTTTTAATATTGCTACAATTAATATTTCTGTTTGTTACTACAAACTGTCAAGCACATGAGGGGTCTAAGTGAACTGCCTGTCACACATTCCACAATGGTCTGTATTACGGTTGTCTTTAGATAGAGGTATTGGGGAATTTATGTATAATTGCAATAACTAAAACATTACCTCCAAGCTCTGATTAATACTCTTGTAATGTCGCAAAGTAGATAGACTCCTGAATAATTAATATCACTTTACAATTATGAGACCTTAACTTTCTACAGGAAATGGCAAAATAAAACTAACACTATTTGCTTTTTTGCAGTGTTGAGATAAGAGAAACTCCAGGGGTCTCAACATTAAAATGCATGTAATTATTATGAAAATGGCTCTACACATTTTGTAGTTTTCTGAAACTACTACTCTTTTTCAAATTCATATCTACATGTGGTTTGGATTTAGAAGTAAATTTATTACAACACCAATCAATAGTTTGTTTTCTGATTACTGCAAGACACCTAAATAGGATTCAACCATTTTTCTCCTGCACCATGTCACTGTGTGTGTGTGTGTGTGTGTCATTCCGGTAACAGATCAGACCTGTTGTAGCATTCAATAAGCCATTTATTACTGAATGAAATGAAGCAGAAATGTACTGCTAGCTTCCATGTAGGCTGGGCCAATGATATGAAGACAGAAAATTAATACAAACCACGAATTAAGACTTTTTTCTTTTTTTTAACTGTCGTACTTTGCACCCACTAATGGTGAGCTTGGTAGTAATAGAACATATACTTACCCATGGAAGTATAATTAAATGTTAAGAAATGCCAAGTGGAATCTGGCAATATATATATGTAAAATATTTTTCCACTCAAATAACAGAACTAAACTCTCATTTCCTGAGCTGTTCACTACTGCGTAATATGACAAATGTCAAAACTTACTCACCAGCCATTAATGACACCTTCAGTATTAAGCATTGGCACTATCTTGAAAACGTATCTATTACGCAACTTTATAGCTGCAGCTGTATCTCCCAACAAGTAACACAGTGTGCCGTGCATCACCCATGAAGAATTACTTTCACCTGGATGAACACGAGCTGTCAGGAAAATTATTTCCCGTTTCTGGAAAGTAGAATATATAAAATTTCGTATTTCGTAAGACAAACTAATGCCATAAAACTCATAAAATAAAAGCACAAATGAAAATTATAAATAAATAATTTTTTTTTTACTTCCTTACATTTTAAAAATCCGTCAAAAGCTATATACATTGAAGTGCCAAAGCAACTGGTATGGGCATGTGTATTCAAATACAGAGTTATGCAAACAGGCAGACTACGGCACTGCGGTCAGCAAAGCCTGTGTAGGGCAACAAGTGTCTTGTGCAGTTGTTAGATTGGTTACTGCTGCTACAAAGGCAGGTTATTAAGATTTAACAGAGCTTGAATGTGGTGTTATAGTGGGCACACAAGGGATGGGACACAGCATCTCTGAGGTAGCGATGAAGTGGGGATTTTCCCATACCACCATTTCAAGAGCATACCATGAATATCAGCAATTTGGTAAAACATCAAATCTCTGACATCGCTGTGGCTGGAAAAAGATCCTGCAAGAATGGGACCAATAATGAATGACTCACAAGAATCATTCAACGTGACAGAAGTGCAACCATTTCGCAAATTGCTGCAGATTTCAATGCTGGGCCATCATTAAGTGTCAGCGTGTGAACCATTCAACGAAACACCATTGATATGGGCTTTCGGAGCCAAAGGCCTATTTGTGTACCCTTGATAACTGCACAAAACAAAGCTTTACACCTCGCCTGGCCCTGTCAACACTGACATTGGACTGTTGATGATTGTAAACATGTTGCCTGCTCAGACAAGTCTCATTTCAAATCGTATCAAGCAGACGGACGTATACTGGTACAGAAACAACCTCACGAATCCATGGACCCTGCATATCAGCGGGGGACCGTTCAAGATCGTCGAGGCTCTGTAAAGGTGTGGGACATGTGCAGTTGGAGTGATGTGAGACCCCTGAATCGTCTAGATGTGACTGACAGGTGACACGTACGTAAGCATCCTGTCCTATCACCTGTATCCATTCATGTTTACTGTGCATTCTGATGGACTTTGACAATTCCAGCAGGACAATGTGACACCCCACATGTCCTGAATTGCTACTGAATGGCTCCACTAACACTCTTCCGAGTTTAAACACTTATCCTGGCCACCAAACTCTCAGACATGAACATTATTGAGCATATCTGGGATGCTTTGCAACATGCTGTTCAGAAGAGACCTCCACCTCCTTGTTCTCTTATGGATTTATGGACAGCCCTGCAGGATTCATGGTGTCAATTCTCTTCAGCACTACTTCAGACATTAGTCGAGTCCATGCCAAGTTGTGTTGCGGCACTTTCGCGTGCAAATGGGGTCCTACACGATATTAGGCAGGTGTGCCAGTTTCTTTGGCTCTTCAGTGTATATATGAAAGTGGTTAATTGAATCAAAAGGAAAATTCACTTGATAGAACTATAAAATTAAAAGTGACCGTGTGACAGGACAGTACTGCTTACTTCAAGGAGATGAAATTCAAAGTAAAGCCAATAAACACCCACAAAGGTAGACAAAATTATCATACATTTTGCAATTGTAAGTTCCTCTGTCAGGAAGGGAGGGAGGAAGGGAAGACAGTTTGAGGAAGATTAGAAACAATGAGTAGATCACTCAGAGATGATGATGATGATGATACAAATATGAAGCGGGCAGCATGAGGGAGAGTACAAGGTCGAAGATAGTACACCGATAGATACTTTGCCATCTCTGTGCTGAAGCAATGTTAGTATCGCAATAATATCAGTCTGTTCAGGTAGAAGCTGCACAGTAGACACAGAACTACAGTGAAGCCATCAACACGAGACACTGTAAAACATAACAGTATTAAAAGAAAAATTTAAAGACTATATATTTTTGATAGTAGGTCATGTGCAACAAGTAGATCAGCAAATTGAAAGGAAGAAAGACAAAAAACTAATACCCTTCCTGCATTCTCACATTGGTTTCACAGAAAAGCCTATCTTCAACAATGCTATCATGGAAAAAAGTGATTAATGTAACCGCTAAATGTGTCACACTTCTGGATCATTTACTGAAAAACTAGCTTGCACCCATCACAAATTGGTTACCTGACAAATATTGCTCAATTTTAAGTGCTTTTAACCTATCATGATCTTCCAATTTTCTTCTTCTGCACCTCATATTAGATATCACCAGACTATAGTACAGTGCCCAGCACTTAAATGACAAAAACTGACTAACCAAAGGGGAATACTACAGATTTGAAACTTTCTGGAGGATATTGTGCCAAATGCTCCTTTGAGTTCAACCTGACAAGAATACATCACACCATGTACTAATGAGTGTAGATTGAAGAGAAAGGAGGCAATCTAGCAAAACTTATCCAAGATAGAACTATTTGGATTCATAACAATTTAGGAACTTCATAGACTGGTTTGTAATGGAAAGGAATAAAAGGTTTTATCATACAGACAAACTATTAGCAACTCACCAAAAGAGGATTTTCCTCTGAATCTGCTGCAGAAAGTGTAATCAGTGGAGTTTCATTGTTGTTAAGAGACATACATAATGATTCAGCCCTGAAGTATATTTTGGAAGGATCAATTTCACAGGACCACTTCCATATGTGTGCCTGGAACAATTAAAATAATACTGTACATAAATAAAATAATACTGTACATAAATTGGATACAGCTCAATAAATATCCAAGTCAGTGAACACCAGACATTGTTGTGAAGCTTGAATTAGACTTGCTGCTACAGCTGTTCACATGAATTTTCTACGCAAGTTTTGTAGGTTTCTGTAAATGAACAATGAAATATAAAAGAATTTAACACATGGAAACTATCAAGTAAACACAGTCTTCACAAAGCAATGCGATTTTATGAAACCATTTACTGAAGTGAGAGTAACTCTCTGAATTTTCTCCTTAGACTACTTCCCAATTTTCCCTGAGTCAACACGTCCTATTTCACCATATGCTTGTTCTCCAGTGTGATACATAGGTGTGCAACCACCTTTCTCAAATAAAATAGATGGATCAACAGAAATTTAAAGGCTGGCAGCAAGAGATGGGAGAGGCGGAAAAGGTGTGAAGCTATATTAGCAACATTGTGGCCCTTTTGGAAGCCACCATTTTGGCAACCACCATCCTGGATGCAACTTGTAGTTTCAAAAGGGAAAAGGGGTCACGTCATATCAAACTGATCAAAAATTACTTGATAAAAGGAATGGCATCTTTCATTTGAGCACAGTTCCATCCATTCTCTACTTATGATTGATTCCTTATGTGTGACAAGTCCAGTGCATTGATTTACTGAGATTGTCTTGATATCAGGGCAGAGGAGCACATTTATCATTCGCAGAGTATTTCAAACAATGCCACTCAGACAGACCAGCCATTATTGATAGTCTGCTGCTTAAACTTTGAGAAATTCTGAAGGGAGAGAAGGGGAGGGGGAAAGTCTGATGAGAAATGTAGTTCATCAAGAGTTTCCTCTAATTACTCTTTCCCACTGTCAGTTTATCGTGTTCTGCCACAACTACTCACTATCTTGTTTACAATTAGTCTGTCTGATTTGAGTATGTTTAGTGTACCTTAAGTCTTTAGCAACTGTGATAAATGTGTTGCTTCCTGGTAATCTCCCTCTTTCAACTTCATTATAAATTTTCATTTTCTTGTTTTATTTCCTCTCTTATTTTCTCTTATTTGGCATTTTACCACTCCCTTTAATGGAACCACTTTTTTCTGCTTCTCAAGTGTAATAATTAAATGTCCATTCACCAGGTTTCAAGACTGCCATGTTATTTCACCAATTCATTCATACTCAAAGAAAGTGAAGAAATACGTTAATACAGAGAAACAGATATTATAAACTGCATTCTCATGACATACAAACTACTAACATACAGTTTACTCAGCTTGTATGAAATAAATCTTTAGATATTCTTCCACCCTAGCTGAAGCCAAGAACAGTGAATTACCCATACAACCTCATTGAAAATGACACGAAGAAGTATTTTGGGCAGTCAAATGAACAAATGCAGGTGTGTGTGTGTGTGTGTGTGTGTGTGTGTGTGTGTGTGTGTGTGTGTGTGTGTGTGTGTGTGTGTACACTCAAATATGTCCAACACTGAAAACAAACCATACTGTTGAACATACTTGGTAAGTACACAGCATCAGTCTCATTTATTATGTGTCAGACCTATTCATGACATGCTAATTACAATGGGTAACCATGTTCTTGCACTCTGCAGTGAGCTGATCAATTTTGATTGAATTTAGCACATTGTGAGACCCAGTTTGAGGTAAAAAATAGTTGTTCAATAATATATCATGACAAAAAGTTCCTTATTATTTGTAAACATTTTTTCCTTTTTTTATGTTAGTAACCCAACACATTTTTTAAAAATTTCTGGACTTTTACAACATTCTGATCATGTCTGCAGAGTGTCTTAAGAACTACAAACCTCAACGAAAACTTTACAAAAGGATTCGAAGACTATTAGATTAACAGAGAGAAATGTCTCTAGCAGTGAGGAAAATTGCGCTATCTTTTGCTTTGAGTAACTAAATTATGTTCCAAAATGGAAACTTCTACCTGTTACACATCTGGTCATTATTTAATTAGTCAATGGAAGATTTGCTCATTTTTCAACAAAAGTAACAAATGAAGATCCTCATTATTTGCTAGTAAGTGCACAACAGCAGCTTTAATCAGAAAATGAATTAATCTGCACGCAGAGAACAAATTATAAGCACATTCAGTTTCTTCCTTTTTCCTTTTTCTTTTGGTATGATGTACTTACCACTTTTTTGGCACACTAAAACTGTCAGCAGTTATTAAAGTTTCTGATAAACCCTTTGCAGAAGTGAGAAATGACTGAGTTAGCTTTGATATTATACCAAGTACTAAACCAGACTGAAGAATCAAAAGGTATTTATACAGGCATGTTATGCATAGCAGTGTCATTTGGATGTCACAGGCAGTAAGATATACCAGGATAGATAAAAGTTAGTATCACACCACTGTAGGCATAATGCTGAGGCAAGCTGTGCTGCAGAAAGTGTGGTGTAGCAATTAACATTGTTCGATGATGTGTGAGTTGCCAGTTCAAGCCCAACCACTGGTTCTTGTATGTTATTCAGCATTCATCATTTGTGGAAGTTTAGCAAAATTTCATATGTTTATGTTGTTTGCATATGCTGAAATATTCTACATAAACAGCAGCACTTTCAATCCAGGAGTTCAGTTCTGTTCTAACTGTTCAATGGTATTTCTAATAAAAGTTCTTTCAGAGCTAATTGCTGTACTTCACTGACAACCCTGCTTTTATCTGGACTTGATTGTGGTTACAGCATGACATTATTTGGTGGAGATGCTGGGTATTTCAAAACACCTACATGACCATGACTCCAATTAGGCTTTGTGGTAGCTGTCACCTACAAAAGGGATACAAGCAGTACATTGTTCCCAAAGTCCATGTATTCAAGAGATCAATGGATTCCAAAAGATCAGCAAGTTAGCAGTACATAAGGTACCTAAGAGCGTTTTCTGAAGGCACCAGTCAGGAAACAGTGAAATGTTTGGAAGAATTCAACCAAGTTACCAAACACCACAGGTGGGGTAACATGACGTGTTTGGCGAATGTGTACTTTTACTTGGACTGCACAGCCCAGCAGTGGTTCGAGAACAATGAGGAGCAGCTCATGGATGGTTGGATGGATTTAAAATTGCTGGGTGATGAACACTGTGGTCATTAGTGCCCTTTCACAAGGACATGGTACTAGTGAATGGGCAGTACTCTTGTTAAAATGAAAAGCAAAGCCATATAACAATTGCCACTGCAGTAGAAAATGTCGCATACAATTTCCAATATAACTAGTCATACTGTTGTCATATGTTGAAAGAGTTAATGAAGCAGTTCATGTCAGTAAGAAGGTTGGTTTATCATGGAAGTAAAAGGAGGAGCCAGCCACTAAATAACGCATTAAAACCTCTTCCGAGTTAAAAGGACTGGATTCCTAATGCCATATGAAATGTCAACACTACTTCTGCTATTGTTTCATCGTCACCTAAGATGGAGGATAAGCCTCTCGGTAGACCCAAGGCTTCCCTACTATCAGCATACAGCACATAGATTGTAGAAACCTGGTGCACTGTAGGTGTGGTTGGTTGGTTGGTTTGGAGAAGGGACCAAACTACATGGTCATCAGTCCCTCCGACCATGGGATAACTAAAACTGATAAAACCTCACACTGTGAGAGGGAACTGCAATGGCCATAAAATTACAAATTATAGACAGAGAAGGAAGGAAGAAGGTGGAAGAAGAAAGGAGGGAAAGAAAGTGACTAATGACAGGGGCATGAAGGAAGAAGCACAGGTACACAAGGTAGACACTCAAGATAAAACAGACCCCATAAAGAAAGGGGTGGGAAGGTAGAGGGCGGGGGTGAATCACCAAGCCCAGCCAAAGCCAGTCCAATAGGGGGAGCAAGACGGCCTGCCAGCCCCTCCACCCACCGATATGGTTGAAGGTCCCGCCCTCAAATAAAGCGATAAAAACCTCCATCATGAAGAAATCGTAAAACTAGATCAGCCACTGAGGCATTGTCAGCAAACGCGAGGGTAGTGAGTCAGGAAAGCTAAAAGTCTGTCGCAGGGCAGCTAAGTCAAGACAGTCCAGAAAGAGGCGAACCACAGTCAACATTGATTCACAACGACAGAGAGGGGGGTCCTCACGATGCAGGAGATAACTGTGAGTCAGCCAAGTATGGCTGATGTGGAGCCAGCAAACAACAGAGGCTTTACGAGAGGCCCATAAGGAGGATCACCACAAAGTTGTAGAATCCTTTATCACCCTGAGCTCGTTTGGCAAAGAAAGAGTGTGCCATTCTGCATTCCGAAGTCCCAAAACCTGACAATGTAATGCTGAGCGAAGGTCTATTTCCAGAATGCCAATAGCAAGAGATGGCCCGTTAGTAGTCAATCTAGCCAGTCGATCGGCAAGTTCATTGCCAGGGATCCCAACATGGCCTGGGGTCCAAATGAAAACCACTGAGCATCCACATTGATCAAGGAGAGAAAGAGATCCTGGATAGCCATGACCAACGGATGGCGAGAGAAGCCCTGGCCAACAGCTTGCAAACTGCTCAAGGAATCACTACAGACAGTGAAAGACAGTCCTGAGCAGAAGCGGACATGGTCCAATGTGCGCAAGATGGCTACCAATGCTGCATTATACACACTACAGCCATCTGGCATAGAACAAATTTCTGCGTGTCTCGCATATGTGTAAGCATAACCAGTGTGCCCAGCAACCATGGAGCTATCAGTATAAATCACTTCTGAACCCTGGAATGAAATGAGGAGACAATATAATTGGTGGTGAAGGGACTCTGGAGGGACAGATTCCTTTGAATTGAGGAAAAGATCAAGACAGAGCTGTGGCTGAGACACACACTACGGAGGGGTATGTGCATGAGCAGAGAAACGAGGCATTAAAGGGAAGTGCTGGAGCTCAGAAAAGGGTGACTGAAAGTGGGAAGCCATGGTAAGCCCACATTGTGGCTGCCGCTGCCACAGGAGGCTGATCTCCGTGTCTGGATAAAGGAGATGATAATTAAGGTGCTTTGGGGTGCAGCGAATACTGAGCACATGAGATATCAGCTGCTGTTGGCGCAAAACTCCCAGTGGTGGAATCGCTGCTTATGTGAGAAGGCTAACCATGGGGCTAGTCCGGAAGGCACCAGTCACAAGTCATACCCCACAATGATGGATGGGGTCTAGTATCTGCAGTGTCAAAGGTACCGCAAAACCATAGACAGGACTCCCGTAGTCTAAATGAGACTGGACCAGCGCTTTGTACAATCACAGAAGAATAGAGCAGTCTGCACCCCAGGTGGTATTGCACAGACATCTAAGAACACTGAGATGTAACCAGCACATTCTCTTCAGCTCACGAAGATGAGGGAGCCATCTCAATCAGGCATCGAAGACCAGACCCAAGAAGTGATGCGTGTCCACCACCTAGAGGGGTTGACGGCCATCGAGGAACAGGTCCAGATGGGGATGGACTGTACAGCGACGGCACAAATGCATGACACATGACTTGGCCACCAAAAACTGAAAGCCATGGAAGAAAGCCCAAGACTGCACCCGGTAGATTGCCCCCCGCAGATGGCGTTCTGCAGTGCCCATGACGGAGGAAGCGACCTAGATACAAAAATCGTCAGCATGCAAAGAGGGGGATACTGTAGGCCCAGCAGCGACCACCAGTCCATTAATGGCGATGAGAAAGAGAAGGATGCTCAGCACAGAACCCTGTGGAACCCCATTTTCTTGCCAATGGGAAGTGCTGTAGGAGGAACCAACTTGGACCCAGGAAAGAGCGACAAGAAAGTAAGTTACGGATGAAAACAGGCAGAGGGCCACAAAGGCCCCATTCATGAAGGGTGGTGGTGCCAGGTGGTGTCGGAGGCTTTATGCAGGTCAAAGGAGACTGCAATGAGGTGACAAAAGGTCGTGGGATTCAAGGAACCAAAACAGCCACCGACTCACCAGGCGTTCAAGGAGCTTGCAGAGGGTGTCGGTAAGGCTAATTGGATGGTAGCTATACAACTGAAGAGGTGGCTTCCCTGGCTTGAACACCAGAATAACAATTCTTTCCTGCCACTGGGTAGGAAATACATCCTCACTCCACAGACGGTTGAAAAGGGTCAGTATACGATGGTGGGCAGCCACTGATAAGTGTTGTAGCATTTGGTTATGTATCTGATCCGGTCCAGGAGCCATTTCGGGACAAAAAGCAAGGGTGCTGGTGGATTCCCACTCGCTAAATGGGGCATTCTAAGGATCCAAGCAGCGAGAAACGAAAGACAAAGGCAGTCGTTCCAAGCGTTCTTTCAAGAAGAGGAACATGGGCAGATACTGAGTTGATACAGAGGCTTGGGCAAAGTGTTGATCGAAACGCTCTGCGACAAAGTCCGGATGGGTAAGGACAACTTCATGCACAGAAATTCCTGCAATGCTGGTGGGAGGGCAATGGCCAAAAATTCGCCCGAGTTTTGTCCAGACTTGTGAAGAGGGGGTGTGCGGTCCTATGGCAGCCACATGTCACTCCCAGCAAATCTGTTTCTGAAATTTGATTAGGTAATGGGCCCGGGTGCAGAATCATTTAAAGACCAGAAGGAGAGCAGTAGAAGGGTGCCACTTGACGTGTTTAAGCACACAGCGGCAGTCTTTTATGGCTGCAGAAATTTCCGGAGTCCAACAAGTGACCATCTTCCGATGGGGAGAACCTGAGGAAGAAGGGGTGGCTGAAAGAGCTGTGGAAAGAATGGCGGCAGTCAAAGTCTGTGTAGACTCATCAATACTGCTGTGTGGTAGTACAGGGGGGATGGGAGCAGAGAAGGCACCCCAATCAGCTTTAGAGAAGGCCCACTGGGGAGGGTGACGGAGCAAGATACACTGAAGGAAGGTCAAAACAATCAGGTAATGATCGCTGTCACATAAGTCATCGTGGACACCCCACTGAATGGAGGGAAGAAGGCCGGGACTGCAGATGGAGAGGTCAATGGCAGAGAAAGTGTCATGTCCCACACTAAAGTTTGTGGGAGTGCCGGTATTTAGGAGACAGAGGTCAAGCCCTGCTAGAACAGCTTCAACTGTCCTGCCCAGGGCAGTAGTCATGTGACTACCCCAAAGAGGGTTGTGGGCATTAAAGTCCCCTAGAAGCAGGAAGGGAGAAGGGAGTTGTTGAAGAAGGGTGGTTAGGGAAAGGTACATGGGCGGCCTGTCAGGCAGGAGGTAGAGATTACAGATTGTGATTGGAGTGGCCATATGGACCTTGACAGCAATTGCTTCCAGAGTGGTATGGAGGAGAACCCATTTACTAACAATGTCCTCACGGACCAAGGTGCAAACACTACCAGAAGCCTGCAAGGGTTTTGACAGAAAGAATGGAACCCACGATGGGTGGGTGAGTAAAAATTGACAAACTGGGTCTCCTGGAGAGCAATGCAAGCAGCAGAGTAGGAGGAAAGAAGGGGCTGCAACTCCGGGAGGTGACGCAAATAGCCATTACAATTCCACTGGAGGATTCTCGAGCTGGAGTCCAAATGGGAAATGAACGGACCAGAGCCGGTCATAACGCCGAGTTGCCATCTGTCACTGATAAGGATGGGGTAATGTCCATATAGGTGGGATCAGAGTGTTGGTTCATTGGCTGGAGGAAGGGAAGGCGGCACCTAAGGGGGTACCAGAGGGGCCTTGGCCTTGTTCTTGCGTTTCTGCTTCTTCTCTTGTGAAGGAAGAGAAGGGAAGACTGCAGTGAGGTCGAGCACAAAATTACACCTGGCAATCTTGGCGCCCACCTGCCCCAGATCGCGTGGTCGATGTGTAGCTGCAGATCGCCTTCCATGGGGGTGCCCGGAAGAGGAGCCCCGGGTAGGAGCTCCAGTACCGGCAGCTGCCTAAGAAGGTGAGTGCTTCTCTGGTGGGGGAGGGGGAGCAGCACCCAAAGGGGTGGGTATGGGTACTGATGGGGAGGGGGAGGGGGAGAGTGAGGCGGAAGGTGTGGGACGAATGGTGCGGGGCTGGGAAGAGGAGGGAGTATGAACGTAACTGTAGCAAAAGTAGAAGATATAGGCACGGGATGGAGCCAGTCATACTTTCGACAAGCCTCGGTGTAGGTAAGTCGATCTAAGGTCTTGTACTCTTGAATCCGTCATTCTTTCACATACACTTGGCATCCTGGCGAGCGTGGAGGATGCTGCGCATTACATCTTCGTACACTGGCGGAGGGGGTGCCTAAGTCACTGCAGACGGGATCATTGGTGCAGCGGGAAGACATCTGTCCAAACTGTAAACGTTTAAAACATGTCATCAGTGGTGGAAAGTAAGGTTTTACATCACACCGATACACCATCACCTTTACCTTCTCTGGGAGGGTATCCCCCTCGAAGGCCAGGATAAAGGCATCTGTATCAGTGTGATTGTTTTTAGGGCCTCGCTGTGCACGGTGGATAAATCGGACTCCTAACCACTCGAGGTTTGCACGGAGCTCCTCGTCAGTTTGGAGAAGAAGATCCCAGTGGAAAATGATGTCCTGTACTGAGTTCAAAGATTGGTGGGGTGAAACAGCATTGTACAAGCATTGGACAGACACCGGGCTGTTATTTGATTGCTACGACCTACATCTGAGTTGTTGAGTCCATTCTTCCTTGCAAGTCTCACTGGTGGCAGATATTGATGCTGAAGATCAATACGCCTCTCCCTCGACATTCCTGACATATGGGAGCTGACATTTATGGCTGCTATACCTTGTTTACTTGGTCTCGTAGTCAGGCTGCCACAAACTGCTGTTCTCTTACTACCTGGCGTATGAGAGAGGCGAGGTTGTCATGGTCTTGCACAACTGCTACATGGACCACATTTGGGAGGTGGTCCCACTTCTTTCATCCAATACTTTTCGTCTGCATTTCCTCGGTGTGCTGGCACCACTTAATAAATTCCTTGGTTATTGTAACATATTTTATCAGATGAGCTAGGTACGTGTCTTCCGTAACTGCTTTCACTATGTTTCAGATTTTGTCAGCTTCTGTAATACTAAGATTTACAATGTTGCATAGGGCCAAAACATTCTGCATGTCAGACTGTTTCATTTCCCCATGGTGTTGCTCCCTGCTCTTCAGTTGTTTTTCCACTAACTGATCTTGGTGGTTATTGTCATCAAACACTTCCTGTATTTCAGCTTGGAATTTTTCCCAGCTACTGAACCTCTCTTCATTTATCTGGCCAGGGCTGGTACAGACCTCTATGAAGAAAAACCCTCAATTTTAAGGCAGTTCACAAGCCAATGAGATGCATGGCTATTGAGGCAGAAGTCATTAGTGGGAAACCACTGGGGAATCTGCCACACCTAAGTGATAAAAGGCTTACCTTGGCTGGAGGGACTATCTGGGTGGATGAATGATTCCCCAGTATTTCATGGGACCTAAATGGCTCACAGTAACAAAAAACTTAAAGCTTCCAGTGGAAGTGGTGGGCCATTGGAGTGTGTTCCTACCCGTCCATAGAGACACCTCAGGTGGAAAGCACACCTGATACACCTACTTTAACAATGAATCACAGTGACAGAACAAGCCCATGCATCACAGTGTTTTCATTGTTATCACGAGAAAAGAGGGCTCATTTGAGAAAAGTCCCCATTCTATATACAGAAGGGTGTGGAGGGAACTGCTAGAGCTCCTAAGTCTATTAAAAAGTTACAGAATAGTGCCATGCTGATTGCAACACTGACACCGAGTCAAACTCCTAAGTTACTGCAAAGAAAGAACTTGCATAATGTCCTATAGTTGTTGAAATGCCCAACACCCTCAATTACAGCAGAGGTGTCATATGAAGTACTGACCTTATGTGTCTGTACTCCAGTGAACTTCCAGTGGAATGACGAAGCTCATCCCTGTGAGGGAATGGATCACAGAATGTAGCACCAACGCTATAACAGAAACGGAGTTCAGTGAGGAAGGACTGCAGCAAGATGGTGAGATGCTCACAAAATCCCCATTCATGCAGCGATTTTGTATCCAGGTGGCATCACAGGCTTTCTCCAGATCAAAAAAGATACCAACAAATTGCTGTTTGCATAAGAATGACACTTGCATCGTACCTCTAACTGGAGTAAATTGTCAATTGTGGACTGGTATTTCCAAAACGCAGATTGGAAATTGCTGAACAATCCCTTGGCTTTGAGAGTGCACACTAGGCAACAGTTTATGATCTTTACCTTTTTTATCATTTAAGATGGCTGATGAAACGAAGAACAGAGAGATCTGTATCTATACTCTGCAAACCACCATGAGGTGCATTGCAGATGGCACATCCCAGTGTACCAGTTATTAGGGTTTCTTCCTATTCCATTCATGTATGGAGAGTGGGAAGAATAATTGTTTGAATGCCTCTGTGTGTGCAATAATGACTCTAATCTTATCCTCACAATCCCTATGTGAGCAGTATGTAGGGGTTGTAGCAAATTCCTAATGTAATCATTTAAAACCGGTTCTTGAAACTTTGTTAATTAACTTTCTTGGGATAGTTTACATCTGTCTTCAAGATTCTTCCAGTTAAAAAGATTCTTCAGTATCTCTGTGACACTTTCCCATCAATTAAACAAACCTGTGATCATTCATGTTGCCCTTTTCTGTATACGTTCAATATCCCCTCTTACTCGTATTTAGTATGGGTCGCAAACACTTCAGCAATATTCTAGAACTGGTGGCACAAGTGATTTTTCAAGCAATCTCCTTTGTAGATTGATTGCATTTCCCCAGTATTCTACTAATAACCTGAAATCTGCCACCTTCTTTACCCATGACTGAATCTATGTGATCATTTAGTTTCATACCCCTACAAAGTGTTACACCCAGATATTTGTATGAGTTGGCTGATTCCAACAGTGGCTCATTGATGTTATAGTCACAGAATACTACATTTTCTCATTCTGTGAAGTGCAAAATTTTACACTTCTGAAAATTTAAAGCAAGTTGCCAATCTGTGCGCCACTTTGAAATCTTATCAAGATCTGACTGAATATTTATGCAGGTTCTTTCAGATGGTACTTCTTTATAGACAACTGCATCACCTGGAAAAAAGCCTCATATTACTATTCATATTGTGTGCAATGTCATTAATATACAACATAAACAGCAAGGGTCCTAACACACTTCCCTCGGGCACACCTGAAGTTACTTCCACATCTGATGATGACTGTCCATCCAAAATAACATGCTCTGTCCTCCCTATCAAAAAGTCCTCAGCCCAGTCACAAATTTCACTTGATACCCCCATATGATTGTACTTTTGACAATAAGCATAGGTATGGTACCGAGTCAAATGCTTTTTAGAAATCAAGAAATACAGCATCTACACAACTCAAGGTTCTTTCCCACACAGCTAAGAGTGCAGCTGTAGATAACATGATCTTCCCTGACTTTAAAGTCACCTTCCACCATGCTTCTAAATAATAGCCTTCAGCCCATATTTGAGTGAAGAGACATAGGATGATTTCTTTCACCTCCATGCTTAGGTGTCTTAATGTGCGATACTGAATCCTATCAGGCCAGGAAGCAGTATCATGTGCAGACTGTAGTTTTCACAAGGAGAAACAGCAGTTATATGGCTTCAAGTTGATAGAAGAAAAGTTTAGTCTTCTTCTCAATACGTTGCCTATCGTGGTGGAATCTATCATTTATGTAATAGGTACAGATAAAATTGCGAAAGTGTTTTGTCAATGACTGCACTATTTCCTTAGGTGTTGTTAGGAGCACATAATTGTTTAATATGGTAGATATGGATCTGTACCTTTACTTCCGGATTTTTCTGAACTGGCTCCCATACCTTCGATGATGGTGTTGAATGTTAAAAATTCTTTCCACACAAACTGTTTGCTCTTGTTGATGCTGTGTCTAGCTTTAGACCTCTTGTTGAAATGCTGTGAGGTAGTCTCCAATTGGCCTATTCCTTCCTACTTAGCAGCACACCTGTCCATAGTTGTCACCTGACATTCTTCATCTCACCAAGGAACAGCTTTTCTTCTAGGCTGGCGAGATGATCTAGTCCTGGGTGCTGCCACAGTGTTGGAACATAGCCAGTCAGCTGTATAGTGGCCAGTTTGCCCTGCTGGCTATCCATTTAGTTGGCCTCCATTCAGGAGTTGTAGCTGCAGCTATGTGAAGCCAATGGGAAAGTGGTCACTGGAATGTTAAGTGTTGGCTTCTTCTCACATAATAGTATCTGTGAGGGCAGGAGGGATCTAAAGCATGTAATGACCCACATCCTTTCGTCTTTCTCTCTCCTTCCCTCTTTCCTGATGAAGCAACTGTGGGTTGCAAAAGCTTGAAATTTGCGTGAGTGTTTGTGTGTTTTCTGTCTCTATCAACATACCAACGCTTTCGTTTGGTAAGTTACAGCATCTTTGGTTTTAGATATATTTTTCCCACGTGGAATGTTTCCCTCTATTATATTCATATATATATAGCATTTCAAGAATACTTCCAAACATACAAAAATATATAAAAATAGAAAAGTTTTAGTAACAGCAAAAAGGTCTCAAAATAATAAAATTATAGGAAAGGCAGAAAACAAAATAAAAGCAGCCTAGAATGTTCCCAAACAGGAGACAAATAGAAAAAAGACAAAATGGGTAAACATACAATTACAGCACAATGATACCACAATACATGATCCAAAAAAATTGCAAACTTTGCAAATCAGTATTTCAGCAACATAGCTACCAAGTTACAATACAAATTTGATAAGTTACAGCCTGTACAAACATTGAACTATGCTCCAAACACAATGATGCTGCAACCCACCACTTCAGAAGGAATGGGCAATGTTGTTTGGAACCTAAAAAATAAAAGCTCAGTGGGTATAGAAAAAGTGCCCGTGTGCTTTCTGAGGGACTATATAGAGAATATCAGAGATCCTTTAGCAAGCATGATAAATTAATCATTCAACACAGGTTGCTTCTTCCCAGAGGCACTAAATCTGGCAAAGGTTCTACCCCTCCATAAGGAAGGAGAACCTGAAAATATAGAAAATAATAGGCCCACCTCTTTTCACTGTCATAATTTTCCAAAGTAATGGAAACCATAATGAAAATTAGACTCATGGAGTAACTAACAAAATACAACCTTCCATGTAAAGAAACTTTGGGTTCACGCCTGGTAAAGACACACAATCAGCTATAGCTCATTTTACAAATGTTGTTCTGCAAGCACTAGATAAAGGAGATCATATAACAGGCATCTTCCTTGACTTCAGCAAAGCCTCTGACACAGTAGAACACAATTCTGTTAAATAAACTGGAAGCTCTAGGTGTAAGAGGGTTAGCAAATAGTGGTTTCATTCATACCTGAAAAACAGAGTGCAACAGGTAGAGATCTCTCAAATAAACTCCAATTATACCACAAAATACCTTTCTAACCCAGAATACATTAATATTGGAGTCCCCAAGGAATCATGCTTGGCACAACACATTTCTTGACAAATATCAATGACTTTCCCCAGTCTTAAATACAGTGAAACAGTATTGTTTGCTGATGACAGTAACATTCTAATCAGTGACTTATCACCAAGTGAACTAAAGGACAAACTTGGAGAAACACTCACTCATGCATGTATGCACATGGGTAAACAACAAAAAATTAACTTAAAACACCAACAGTATAGTTTACACACAAGCAGAAAAACCAGAAATAACTCTTTAAGGTGAAAGATGAACTCATGGAAGGTGACACAAACAAAATTTCTAGGGAATGCGTGTAGACGCACATCTAAAATAGACTGAGCATGTTACTGCCCTCGTAAACAAATAGCTACAGCATGCTTTGCACTGAGAATAATAAATTCTGTGTGTAGTAGTTCCTGCACCAAAACAACATATTTTGCATATGTTACTTCTGTGATGAGTTATGGGATAATGTTCTGGAGAACAAATTAAGAAAACAGACAAACTATCTTTAAGCTATGAAAAAGGGCTGTACGAATTATGACAAAAAGTGGCACGAGAGCTCACTACAAAGAGTTGTTTAAGTCTATGAGAACCTTGACTGTTTCATGTGAATGCACTTTGCAAACAGTGATCCACATTAAAGAGAGAGAGAGAGATTTATCAGTATCCAACGAACAGACCTCTACACTAACATGGTACCATATCCAGCCACCAATTATGTCTCAATAGAAAAACAAAACAGAAAACCAAAAGAGTGTGCTATATAATGGAATTAAACTATATAATAAACTACCAAAGGGATCAAAGACAAAAGTGAAATACATGCCTTCAGGAATACCCTAAAAATTATTTGTTAGGAAAGTGTTTTACCATAAAGGATTACCTGTGTAAATTTTGATGATAACTGTGCTAATGATTAATCACTGCAATTAAGATGCATTTTACAACAGGTTCAATAAAACAGTGAAATACAATGTATAAATGGGTAACTCAGACAAGAAATGTATATATCTATTTGTGTGTGTGATTGTGTAAGTTTATGTATGTCTTTATCTGAATTTTATCTATTTATGTGTTGAAAACATCCGTACAATTTACATTGTCTATGGATGGATTAATAAATAATTATTTATACTCTATGGTTCGCAAATATCTTTGGAGTGTAATATCTGTATTTCTGGATGTTACTACCTATGAGAGTAATGGTCAGCTGTCTTGTTATGACTTGCAAGCCAAACACCAATTAATAGTATAAATAAATACAGAATACTTCCAGCATTTTATAATAGCCTTAAATATGGAACTGTTATTCAAGGAATTATAGACTATTAATATGAATAACAGAATATATTAGTGGAAACGAAAGTTCAGGAGATGACTGGAAGTGAACTGTAAGGTAGTACAAGAAGACAGCAGCAGAGTTTTGAAATGGTAATCTAAGTGAAATTTATCAAGATGGCTTGAAACATGATATCTCGACAGTTCATCACTGCTGTATTGAAGAATTTGCAATGGGAATGGAAATTTTGTTTTTTACTTTTTTCCAGTTTCTGTCACAACTGCATATTATATCTGTCTCCATTCAGTCCTATAGAATGCTAAACCAGTATCATGCCCAATATGAAAGGTCTGTGTGTTATGCATAGTTCAGTTTCTATATGACATGAGTGTTCCTACGTTCATTTCCTTCAAGATCTCTGCCTCGCAGCTTCTCATCGATAGTACTGCATTGATATTTCAGACCTTTGACACATACATATTGCTAAACTAAAAACTCTGTCCAAACAGAGTATCAGAAGGCCCAATGGTACTGACCGACTGTAGTGTCATCCTCAGCCTATAGGTGCCACCGGGTGCAGATATGGAGGGGCACGTGATCAGCAAACCACTCTCCCAGCCATTGTCAGTTTACGAGACCGGAAGTGCTACCTCTCAATCAAGTAATGCCTCAATTTGCCTCACAAGGGCTCAGTGCACCATGCTCGCCAACAGTGCTTGGCAAATTGGACAGTCCCTCCAACTGCTAGCCAAGCCCGACAGCGATTAACTTTGAAGATCTGACAGGAACCAATGAAGGCCTTTGGCACATACATATTGCTACAAACATTAATTTATTTGCATAATAAATTCCAATGTCTTACCCAGTATGCACCTAGTACTATAAAGTAAAATGTAGGTAACATTTTACCGCACTTAATTCTCACAACAAAATATAATTTTGTACATTGATGATATGGTCATGACCTCTCCTTTTGTCACAATTTTTCTCCAACTAATTCATTTATCCATCATGAAAAATTTATTCAGGAAAGGAAGACAATGAGTTAATTACTGATTGAAGATGAAGTTATTAAAAGTTGAGCACAGTCTCAGATTGAACAAGGGCAGACCAGAAAGTTTCCCAAAATCTTTTCAAGGAACCACCCCTGCATTTACCTTCCACAATTTAGAAAAACTATGGATAAACTAGTTCTGGGTGGCTGTACAGATATTTGCTCCTCCCAAATATGAGTCCAGTGTGCAAAAGAAGGAAAAATTCCAATACTACCCATAGGTACATTCAGAAGTGACAAGACAAATCCTAACTTTCAGAACTAGTTCCTTCCTCGGACACAAAGAGAGCGATGTAAGTGACTGAAGGTCAGAAAGGAAGGGCAGGCCACTCAGAAACCACATGTTGTGTGGATGAGGGGAAACAGAGATGATGGTGGAGGTGTCAGAGAGATGATGAGGTCCAGTGTATTGCATTCTTAACCACTGGGCAAGCTTTGGTCCACGTATTACACAAAAAAAGCTAAGTGAGATCTAAAGATAACATCCTGAATGCTCATTTGGCTTAATTAAAAACATATAAACATTCCTCAGAAATCATCACAATTTCAATTTTAGTCAATTGTATGAAACTGTGGACTCTAACTGTTCAACAGTTTTATCATATCTGTTTGTTATTTAAACATGCCACTATACTAAGCAAGCTGATTAAGCAATGCCAAGACTGCAATTCAACAGGTAGCAGGTGTCTATCGCTGAACAGCAGTTCCAGTGCAGCAACACGGGCTGCAGCTGGGGCCTGATGCCAAAATCCAGGTGCTTGCTGACACACACTGGCTTAGCATTACACTGTGCATGCTGCTCCATAACCACAAACTGGGCACTGAGGTAGTAGCTGGTATCTGAGACATTTTGGTGATGTTTGGCAGACCATGTGCGTGACCACAGCCACAAAAAGATCTGCCCTGTCATGTACAAAAGATAGCAAACCAGCCAGGTTGGAAATGGGGACAGCTTGGGCTTTGAACCAGTATCCACTGTGTGCTGGCATCTGCTGTGAGACTGCCAAAGCCTTCTGCCATTCCGATGTGAAGGCCAATCTGTGGGTTCAGCTGCAGCCTCGCTAAGCTGGGGGTTAATCTAACATCCTCTCAGCCCCAAGCCCCTGCAGTCTCACAGTGCCAGCCATTTATTTATCTTACAGCTCGAAACATGTATTTAACATGCATGGGCAATGTTATAATAATTACATTTAGATTATTGATACACAATATAAATAGATTACATGCTACTACGTAAAATATCATTTAAGTATATTTAACATAGCATCCCTGAGGTCAAATCATGTCAGCACCATACTGTATGGGCACTTCAATACAAGCCATTTTTTAAACTCGTTTTTAAAAATTCTACCAGAAAGCTGTTTCAGGTTGTTTGGCAGAGAATCATAAAATATTGCTCCCTTAATGAATGGGGTATTTGTTGTTAGATTCAATCGTCTGCTCACCGTATGAAAGTCTGATTTTTGTCTTGTATTGTAATCATGGATTTTCATATTCCTGTTTGTCACTTTTTTGTCTTTTTTCACAAATAATATTGATTGAAACATATATACTGCATAGATAGTCATAATATTAAACTTAATAAACAGGTTTTTACATGAAGTTCTGGGTCTTA
The DNA here is from genome assembly GCF_023864275.1 of Schistocerca cancellata. Taxonomy (NCBI): domain Eukaryota; kingdom Metazoa; phylum Arthropoda; class Insecta; order Orthoptera; family Acrididae; genus Schistocerca; species Schistocerca cancellata. The sequence continues at coordinate 211,490,105 of NC_064631.1, forward strand.
CTTTTGCCATAGTTCTTATTACTCTTTTCTGCAATACAAATACCCTTTTTATATATTTATCTCCAGCCTGGGAAAAATCGCTGACTGGGCTGAGTACAGACTTGCTCCACCACAGTTATGAGAGCAGAGGCACCATTGCAAGGAAGTTAGAATACAGTGCTATCAAGATAACTGTCACACCACTTGGATGAGAAGCACTGACACTGGCGTATCATTGCCAGTCTATCCTCACCACAAGGCTCATTGGCCACCGCCATCGCTGCCTACCTTCAGTCAGTGCACAATTTCTATGTCTGTCTAATAGGAAGTGAATAAATTCTAGAACGAAACATCCCCCAGGCTGTGGCTAAGACAAGTCTTCGCAATATCCTTTCTTCTAGGAGTGCTAGTTCTGCAAGGTTCGCAGGAGAGCTTCTGTGAAGTTGGGAAGGTAGGAGATGTGGTACTGGCGGAATTAAAGCTGTGAGGACGGGGCGTGAGTTGGGCTTGGGTAGCTCAGTCAGTAGAGCACTTTCCTGCGAAAGGCAAAGGTCCCAAGTTCGAGTCTCGGTCCGGCACACAGTTTTAATCTGCCAGGAAGTTTCAGTGAATAAAGTATTTGTCACTATTTGCTGCCTTCAACATCTGCACCTCTTCTCCATCTCCACCAGTGAACCACTCATTCAACCTCACCACACCTCTACACTGACACTGTGTAGTCAGCCGGCACAACGTAGCTGCACTTGTGTGTGTAATCTAGCTCATTAAAGGATTCATTTGAAAGTTAGCAAGTTTCCATTTTTTTTGTGCGCCTGTCAACAACTTAATTCTTCTACAATTAAAGGGGTCTGTTGCTATTTTTTTGTATTATGGTCTCCTGTAGATGCAAATCTGTGTATGTGTGTCTACAACAGTGAACTTATGTAAACATTTTGTGTTATATCATAGAAAAGAGCAGAGTACTAGAACACTGCTTCACATTTCATTCAGTTTCTGAACATTAATTTTGTGCAAAAAATAGTGCATTACCAACAACTGCAATTCACTTTTCTCAATTTGAGTTCAGAAACACATACATGCCTACTTTTGGCAGTTCTCAAATAAGTTAAAGGAAATGCAAACCAAATAAAGAAATATGAATTTTATTTCCGTACTAACATACACAATGCTGTGAGATTTAAATGTGATGTAATGTTGAAGTCACTGAATTATCCCATGTCATTCATATATTGCACTATTTACAATTCTACAGCACATTCATGGATGTGTTTTCTTCAGTATTTAGTCTTTTACACATTTTTATGTCTCTCCGTCCTCTTAACTACAGATGGAAGGATTTGCACAATTCAATTTATTATTTAGCTTTTCTACTATACAACTGAGAGTGACACTACTACTTTAACTGGATATGCACAGCAATTTAATAGATAACCCATTGGCCAGAAAGTATGTTTCAGGCTATGTCAACACGAAAAACTTCAGCATATTTGCAAGAACAATAAGATAACTGATACTGCAAACAGCTATTTCCAGTACTATGAAGACCAAATGATATCGATATGTAACAGATTAATGAAGCTACAAAAGTAAAGCTGTGGAATTCCTGGTAACTTATCACATTAACACTTGCATATGCATCAATTGACAGTCATGCAGGTGTATCAACATTAGAGGTTTCATTTATTTTTAGTAGAGTGTGAAGTTGCAGAACACTATATTATTTGTCACTCCTTCCATTCTAAAATCTTTAGTAAGTAGACATTCCTCAAATTCTCAAACTGAATAAAATTCACTTCACATTCTCTGTTTGCAGTGTAACAAAGAGATGGTAAGAAATAAGCAGTGATGCCTCAGAGAGAGAGAGAGAGAGAGAGAGAGAGAGAGAGAGAGAGAGAGAGAGAAGCATCACAAATGAAAGGATACGAAATATGAATTTCATCCAGAATCCTGTAGCAAGAGACATAGTACAGCACAAGAACAAAATGCTGTGATGGTTATATCAACCTTACTAACATATTCATTGTGGCTCTTATCCATTTTCAAGAGTTGATATTCTAGCAGCACAGGAATCTGTCATAAGACAAAGTCTAAGGACACTTATTTCAACAATCCTACGAAGTCTTATGCAGCGGGATGGATTTCTACGACAGTGTTCACAGTAGAAGATAAAGTTCAGAAGGAAGAAATGCCAGTGGGCATACTAACATAACTTCCCTGAAACAATGCCAATAAGAATAAAATTTAGCAACAAATGATGAAAAAGGTAAGAATTTGTATATTGCCAAAGCATTGTTGTTATGGTGTTGCAATGTTTGAATCAAATATGCTAATCCACAACAGCACTCATTTGTTGATTGGTAACTCATGTTCTACATTCCTGGAAGCTCTCCTTTCGATGGCATTTATGGAATGAATCTAGTTACACATTACTCACTGTTGGCTACTTCTGTAAAATATAAAAACTAGAATCCTCATTAACAGGCTATGAAGGTCCAACGGTACCAACTGGCCGCCGAATCATCCTCAGCCCATAGGCATCACTGGATGCGGGTATGGAGGGGAATGTGGTCAGCACACCGCTCTCTCGGCCGTATGTCAGTTTCCATGGCCAAAGCTGCTACTTCTCAGTCAAGTAGCTCCTCAGTTTGCCTCACAAGGGCTGAGTGCACCCCACTTGCCAACATGGCTTGGAACACCAGATGGTCACCCATCCCAGCCTGACAGTGCTTAACTTTGGTGATCTGATGGGAACCAGTGTTACCACTGCAGCAAGGTCATTGGCTCTGTAAAGTATGCTAATAACAAATTATGACTAGTGCTAATCTGCTCACACAGGAAATTGTGAGAATTACTTCTAGATTCTTTTATACATGTAAATTAGGAGGAAAACTACTACTGTTAAGAAAAAAGTAGGATCAGAGCTTTTTCTACTGCACTACTCAACTACTCTTTTTATGTAATACTTTAAATGAAACATTTACATAACTTTGCACCAATCACTACATACTGGCATATGCATTTAGTATAAATATTAACAATGTAGGAAAAGATAGATTGCTACTTACCGTAAAGAAGATGCGTCAAGTTGCAACTGCTGCCTGCAACTTGACATGCCTTCTTATCGGAAACCAGCAATTGTATCTTTTCCTACCAGAGTTTCTATTGTTTGTTTATTATAAATATTAGGGATACACACAACTTATTTCAGAGTCCAAATATTCTGATAAAATATCAAGAGTGGCTAATTAGGTATTCTCATACCTCTTCTTTCTTTTTCTTTTAATGTTTGAGGATTTTCACTTCCATATCTGATGCCTACTGGCTGTTATGGACATTAGCATCACAGAAAATAAAACCACATTCAGAACCCTAGATAGTAAAAGATAGTCTACACAGACATTTTTATTTATAATATTGTGATTGTGTATTGCACAGCTGGTCTAAATTTCCCTTTTGTTACTAACCAGAAATATAAGGAAATATTTGTATTAACATGCGAGTGCAAGAAATCGCAGATCTTTTGAAGAGCCTTCTGCAGGATGTCCTGTAATCATCTTGTCACAATGTACTTACTGAATGCTTCTATATAATACGTTTTTGAATTTACCTGCAGTGCTCTGGATTATGCCATAGGACAGTATTGTGTGGCAGTATGTTACCAGCGCCATATATAAGTCAAGGCAGTGAGGGACATTCCAATTGCAAATTAGGTACAACTGCCTACATCAATCAACTTACCCACATGTTGGTAGAATTGCACTTTATCATCCATTTGGATGCCGAGGAACTTCAAACATGGTGTCTCAGCCAGTGAGTGCATACTTATATCTACTTCTTGTACCTGTAAATTGTTTTCATTTGTTTCAGATAAAATAATATGATTCTTGGTACAATTAACGGTTATGTTGTATTGTGTTAACCTGTTATAAGTGTATTCCATTATTCTCTCCAATCATTCACTCTTTTAAAATGACCGGATCTATCAACATGTTACCCATCATGTCACACCAAACATTGATCAAAAAATGAACTTTGAAATTGGTTACCACTATAGTGTACAGATTTTCCTGTGGCCATAAATGATTATTGTGTTGTGTTGTTGATTCCATTCTGTCTAAGCATGGTTTCATCAGTGTAGAAAGACACCATTTGCTGGTAGTAGGACACACTGCAGCAGCTCAGTAATGTGTAGCTGTTCCAGCATAGGTTATTGAGCTACACATCAGAAAAAAGTAAACTTGGAAGAATGGCTGTTTCACACAATGTGCTGAAAACTCAGAGAAACACTCTGCGATCAGGAATTTAAAATGTCGAAAACTGCCAATGATATTCTTCAACAGCACCAAGAACACTACAATCACAAAAGCCATGAACAGCCACCATAGCTATGTATTCTTCATTAGTACAGATGTGTGCTATATTAGCCAGTGCATGTACAAACAGTTAACCAACGATTCTCTGTTTGTTTTGTATTGTTTTGTTTTAGGGTGCAAAAACAACTATGGTCATACATGCCCATGTCAGAAACACACACACGAAGACCAAAAAGGAATTAAAAACAACTACATATTAAGCCCAATCAACGGAAGGAAAGACACCTAAAATCATGCACTTGGAGAAAGGGTCATGAAATACTCCATAGAGAGAATGGAGGTCCTGAACTAAAGATTAACTGTTCTTTGTCATATTGCTATGACTGACAAAAAGTAAAATGTGGACGACAGCCCATATGTCGTTTGCTAAAACAGGCGATAACTCAGATGGCAGACATAAATGAGAACAGAAGTGGTTAAAAAAAGAGCAGTATGTCAGGAAATTGTGAACAGTCAATGGTTGAGGAAATTAGCACAATGTGATGGGGCATCACCACTTAAGAAATGGCGATGGCTAAAAACACAGTGTCCAATGCGCAACCTAGCTAAAACAATCTCCTTGCGGTGAGAGGGTCAAGAGGTGGTTGGCCAAAACCACTGTTGTTGTTGTTGTCTTCAGTCCTGAGACTGGTTTGATGCGGCTCTCCATGCTAATCTATCCTGTGCAAGCTTCTTCATCTCCCAGTACTTACTGCAACCTACATCCTTCTGAATCTGCTTAGTGTATTCATCTCTTGGTCTCCCTCTACGATTTTTACCCGCCATGCTGCCCTCCAATGCTAAATTTGATCCCTTGATGCCTCAGAACATGTCCTACCAACCGATCCCTTCTTCTGGTCAAGTTGTGCCACAAACTCCTCTTCTCCCCAATTCTATTCAATACCTCCTCATTAGTTATCTGATCTACCCACCTAATCTTCAGCATTCTTCTGTAGCACCACATTTTGAAAGCTTCTATTCTCTTCTTGTCCAAACTATTTATCGTCCATGTTTCACTTCCATACATGGCTACACTCCATAAAAATACTTTCAGAAACGGCTTACTGACACTTAAAGCTATACTCGATGTTAACAAATTTCTCTTCTTCAGAAACGCTTTCCTTGCCATTGCCAGTCTACATTTTATATCCTCTCTACTTTGACCATCATCAATTATTTTGCTCCCCAAATATCAAAACTCCTTTACTACTTTAAGTTTCTCATTTCCTAATCTAATTCCCTCAGCATCACCCGACTTAATTCGACTGCATTCCATTATCCTCGTTTTGCTTTTGTTGATGTTCATCTTATATCCTCCTTTCAAGACACCGTCCATTCCGTTCAACTGCTCTTCCAAGTCCTTTGCTGTCTCTGACAGAATTACAATGTCATCGGCAAACCTCAATGTTTTTATTTCTTCTCCATGGACTTTAATACCTACTCTGAATTTTTCTTTTGTTTCCTTCACTGCTTGCTCAATATACAGATTGAATAACATCGGGGACAGGCTACAACCCTGTCTCACTCCCTTCCCAACCGCTGCTTCCCTTTCATGCCCCTCGACTCTTATAACTGCCATCTGGTTTCTGTACAAATTGTAAATAGCCTTTCACTCCCTGTATTTTACCCCTGCCACCTTCAAAATTTGAAAGAGAGTATTCCAGTCAACATTGTCAAAAGCTTTCTCTAAGTCTACAAATGATAAAAATGTAAATTTGCCTTTCCTTAATCTATTTTCTAAGATAAGTTGTAGGGTTAGTATTGCCTTACGTGTTCCAAAATTTCTGTGAAATCCAAACTGATCTTCCCTGAGGTCAGCTTCTACAAGTTTTTCCATTCATCTGTAAAGAATACGCGTTAGTATTTTGCAGCTGTGGCTTATTAAACTGATAGTTCGGTAATTTTCACACATGTCAACACCCGCTTTCTTTGGGATTGGAATTATTATATTCTTCTTGAAGTCTGATGGAATTTCGCCTGTCTCATACATCTTGCTCACCAGATGGTAGAGTTTTGTCAGGACTGGCTCTCCCAAGGCCGTCAGTAGTTCCAATGGAATGTTGTCTACTCCCGGGGCCTTGTTTCGACTCAGGTCTTTCAGTGCTCTGTCAAACTCTTCACGCAGTATCGTATCTCCCATTTCATCTTCTTCTACATCCTCTTCCATTTCCATAATATTGTCCTCAAGTACATCGCCCTTGTATAGACCCTCTATATACTCCTTCCACCTTTCTGCTTTCCCTTCTTTGCTTAGAACTGGGTTTCCATCTGAGCTCTTGATATTCATACAAGTGGCTCTCTTTTCTCCAAAGGTCTCTTTACTTTTCCTGTAGGCAGTATCTATCTTACCTCTACTGAGATAAGCCTCTACATCCTTACATTTATCCTCTAGCCATCCCTGCTTAGCCATTTTGCACTTCCTGTCGATCTCATTTTTGAGACGTTTGTGTTCCCTTCTGCCTGCTTCATTTACTGCGTTTTTATATTTTCTCCTTTCATGAATTAAATTCAATATTTCTTCTGTTACCCAAGGATTTCTACTAGCCCTCGTCTTTTTACCTACTTGACCCTCTGCTGCCTTCACTACTTCATCCCTCAGAGCTACCCATTCTTCTTCTACTGTATTTATTTCCCCCATTCCTGTCAATTGTTCCCTTATGCTCTCCCTGAAACTCTGTACAACCTCTGGTTCTGTCAGTTTATCCAGGTCCCATCTCCTTAAATTGCCACCTTTTTGCAGTTTCTTCGGTTTTAATCTACAGTTCATAACCAATGGATTGTGGTCACAGTCCACATCTGCCCCTGGAAATGTCTTACAATTTAAAACCTAGTTCCTAAACCTCTGTCTTCCCATTATATAATCTATCTGATACCTTCTAGTATCTCCAGGATTCTTCCACGTATACAACCTTCTTTTATGATTCTTGAAGCAAGTGTTAGCTATAATTAAGTTATGCTCTGTGTAAAATTCTACCAGACGGCTTCCTCTTTCATTTCTCTCCCCCAATCCATATTCACCCACTATGTTTCCTTCTCTCCCTTTTCCTACTCTCGAATTCCAATCACCCATGACTATTAAATTTTCGTCTCCCTTGACTACCTGAATAATTTCTTTTATCTCATCATACATTTCATCAATTTCTTCATCATCTGCAGAGCTAGTTGGCATATAAACTTGTACTACTGTAGTAGGCATGGGCTTCGTGTCTATCTTGGCCACAATAATGCGTTCATGATGCTGTTGGTAGTAGCTTACCCGCAGTCCAATTTTTTTATTCATTATTAAACCGACTCCTGCATTACCCCTATTTGATTTTTTATTTATAACCCTGTATTCACTTGACCAGAAGTCTTATTCCTCCTGCCACCGAACTTCACTAATTCCCACTATATCTAACTTTAACCTATCCATTTCCCTTTTTAAATTTTCTAACCTACCTGCCTGATTAAGGGATCTGACATTCCACACTCCGATCCGTAGAAAGCCCGTTTTCTTTCTCCTGATAACGACGTCCTCCTGAGTAGTCCCCACCCGGAGATCCGAATGGGGGGACTATTTTACCTCCAGAATATTTTACCCAAGAGGACGCCATCATCATTTAACCATATAGTAAAGCTGCATGCCCTCAGGAAAAATTACGGCTGTAGTTTCCCCTTGCTTTCAGCCATTCGCAGTACCAGCACAGCAAGGCCATTTTGGTTAGTGTTGCAAGGCCAGATCAGTCAATCATCCAGACTGTTGCCCCTGCAACTACTGAAAAGGCTGCTGCCCCTCTTCAGGAACCACACGTTTGTCTGGCCTCTCAGCAGATACCCCTCTGTTGTGGTTGCACCTACGGTACGGCCATCTGTATCGCTGAGGCACGCAAGTCTCCCCACCAACGGCAAGGTCCATGGTTCATTGTGTGTGTGTGTGTGTGGGGGGGGGGGGGGGGGGGGGGGGGGGGGTGTAACCACTGGGATAGGTTTAATTCCTCGCAGCTTGTTTCCATGAAGGGAAGACCAGTGGTGATGCTGTAGTGACATCATCTGCTGACATGACAGATGGCAACACAGAGATCATCTGAGGGAATGGAGGAACTAGTGGGTCGAGGATCAAGAACTGCAGCAGCCTCGGCAGCAGTGTCAGTGGCCTCATTGCCCATGAGACCTGTGAGACCAGGGACCCACATAAACATCACAGTGGCTCCATCAATGGTGAACACGTGAAAGCTTTCCTGGAGCCGTTGCACTAAGGGATAGACAGTGTAGAGCACACAGAGGCTCTGAAGAGCACCGAGAGAGTTGGAGCAAATGACACAATTTAAAAGCCTGTGTCATTGGATGTACTGCATGGCCTGATAATGGATGAAGAGCTCCGCTGTAAATGTTGAGCAGTGTTCCAGAATCCGACACCAAAAAGCATCGGTGCCAATAATGTAGGCACACTCAACAACATGGGTAGTCTGAGAGCCATCAATGTACACGAAGGCACTATTGCAGAGTTCCGCACATAGGTAGGGAAACTTATGGTGATAGACCAAGACTGGAATAGTGTCCTTAGGAAATGAGTGAAGTACAAGATGAACATGGGCTGGCACACAAAGCCAAATTGGTGAAGGGTTTACACTCATTGGAAAGTGGCAGGGAGCGTGAAGTTCAGTCATCGAAGCAATAGCCGAAAGCAAACTGCAGAAGGTAACAGAAGAGGGATGTAACCCATACTGGCGATCAAAGGAATCACCGAAGGAGAAGGTTTAGGATGGTTGGCCAGGCATGACCGACAAATGGCATGCATATCTGCTGAGGAGAAAATCTGCAGTAGTTTGGCAGCTTTTGCATTCAGACTCTCAATCGGGCTAGGGTAAAAGGCACCAGTGGACTGTATTGAGGCGGCGTAGGATGGATGGACATGTAGATGCATAAGTGAAACACCCATAGTCTAGTTTTGAATGGACAAGGGACTAGTAGAAAAGGAGGAGGGTGGTCTGATCCTTTCCCCAGGAAGTATGAGTACACACAGGGCATTGAGGGGACCGGGTACAGTGGGTGGCCAGGTAAGACATGTGGCAGGACCAAGAAAGTTTCCTATAAAGCATGAGCCCCAGGAATTATGTGGTTTCAATGAACAGAAGAGTAGCAGGCCCAAGATGCAAAATGATGATGGAAGAAAACAATTGCGCCACGAGAAACTCATACAAATGGTTTTGTCAGTGGAAAAGCGAAAGCCATTGTCGATGTTCACCGTGGTGAAGTGCAATAGATGGCACAATAATCAACAAGAAGGGAGCCAGAGATGCCGAGTGGGACACAAGCCATAACGGGGGTAGTGGCAATAGCAAAGAGCTTGATGCTCAGGATAGAACCCTGATGCACACCATTTTCCTGGATAAAGGTGTCCGACAGGGCAGAAACCACACATACCTTAAAAACTAGGTCTCTTAAAAATTCTTGAAGGAAATGGGGCATGCAACCTCAGAAGCCCCCACGTGTAGAGAGTTCTAAGGATACCAGTCCTCCAGCAGGTGTCGTAGGCATTCTCCAAATCAAAAAATATGGCCACAATATATTATTTCTACAGAAAAGCCGTTCATGACCTGCGTTGACAAAGTACAATATGGTCAACTGCAGAACGGCACACTCGAAATCCATATTGTACAGTTGTTAGTAAACTGTGAGACCGTGCCACCATACCAGCCAGGCATGAATCATACATTCCATCTCCTTGCAAACACAGCTGGTGATAGAAATGGGGCAGTAGCTAAAAGGATTGTCCTTACTGGGCTTAGGTATGAGTATGACAGTGGCTTCATGCCAGTGTCTGGGAAATGTGCCCTCTGCTCAGAAGCAATTGCACGTATGAAAGAGAAAGTGCTTGCTCGCAAGAAAAAGGTTCTGCAGCATGTGAATGTGAACATCGTCTATAAAATAGCTCCATAATAGTAAAGGCAGCATTCTAATTCTGACAATTCTGAGAAGATCAGAGTGTCACCCCGAGTCTCATCCACTCGTTTCTGATGGAGGAAGGCAGAGCAATAGTGGGGGAACTCGAAATCTCTGCAAAATAATGGCCCAAGGTGTTGGAGATAGCAGTAGAGTACATTACATCATCATATGCTACGGCCAGGCCAGAAATTGGGGAATGGACCTTAGCCCCAGAGAGCCATCAGCCCCCATGATGGGCGACAGTGGAACTGTTAAAAGAACTAGTAAATGAAATCCAGCTTGCTTTCTCACTATCCCAAAGAACACAGTGGCACCGCACATGCAACTGTTTCTAATGACTGCAGTTTGCCATCTTAGGATGATGGTTTAAATGTGGAGAGCATGCCTCCGCATGCAAACTGCATCACAGCATGCCCCAGTCCACCAATAAACCAGGACACAGTGTGGTAAAGATGAAATATGAGGCTTGGAATGTTCTGTGATGGTAAGGATAATGTTGGTAAGGTAGTCTACCCGGTCATCACAACTGGGGAAATGTTGTTGTCAAAGGTCACTAAGTAGAAGTAAAGCCTCCAGTCAGCCTTAGACAGCTGCCATTTATGTGCGCACATAGGTGGTGTAGGAGTCAGCAAATGGGTAGCATATGGGAAATTGTCTCTTGAGTACCTGTCAGAGGGAATGGACCATGCTAGACGATGGGCAAGCTGGGCAGTGCAGAAGGAGAGGTCCAAATGGGAATAGGTGTGCATGGAGTCTGAAAGGAATGTGGGTGCTCCCCTGATAAGGCAGATGAGTTTAAGTTGATTGAGGAGGTCAGTCAAGAGGGCACCTCTGGGACAGGTTCTGGAAGAGCTCCAGAGGGCGGAGGATCCTGCTCCATGAGATATAGACGCATCAGCATTCTCCCTCTGTCACTCTGCAGAGTCCAAGGCAGAAAAATGGCTGGCGGTGTGCACTGGTGGCGTGGAGGTTGGCCGCGTGAGGATATCATGTGGCGACACCATTGAAGAGGATCTCCGAGTCAGTTAAGGAAAAGACTGTTTGCCTCTGATTTCTTGGAACCTTTGCAGGTGGTAGATGACGAGTCAGATGTTTGTTGGCTGGAGGGATGTAAGAAGTTATCGCGGGAGTATTCCTTCCGTCCAATCTGGTCAGCCGGTAGTGTAGCAGATGACTTTGCCCCCTGAGGTGAAAATTTGGTGGCTTGTAGCACAGCTGGAGGAGGAGATGGGATTCTACCGTGACAATGGGCGATCTTACAAATGCGGTTCTGAATTTGAGGACACATGTCTGCATGGCTATGTCCTCTGTGGAGCGAGATGAAGCAACAACAGTACTGTAAATTCTGGATGGTAGAACACAGAGTTTCCGACTAGCCAACAACTTATGAGCAACACGGTAATGTACTTTTTCGTTCACCCAGATTTCCTGGATGGCCCACTCAATGAGATACATGGGAAAATCTCAAGAGGAGGCTGCATGGTCGCCATTGCAATTGACACAATGGGGAGAAGGAGGCAGTCCATCACCCCCGTGAGCACCCCTACCACAGGCTACACTACTGACTAGGTGTCAACAGGACATTCGAGTAATGTTGTAACAATGACACTGGTAGCAGCACATCGGGTTCAGAATGTATGGTTGGTCTGTGATAACTTCATAGCCTGCTTTGATTGTCAACGGAAGCACTATTCTGTCAAACATAAGAAAAAGAGTGCATGTGGGCATTAAGGGTGCATCCACCTTTTCCATCACCCTATGGGCTGTAATGACACCCTGATCAGGGCCTGCCTTGGTCAGACCACCGAGCAGCATAATGTAAATGAAACCACACGAAGAATTCAGTACATGATGAGCCTCAACACCAACAGGATAATTATGGTGGTGCAAAGCTAGTGCCATTGCGCAAATGAGAGCTGGATTTCACAGCAGCAGCAATTGCATCAATATCTTTCTGAATAATAAATGGATTTACTGTTGCACAGGACTGAGCGTCTTCAGTAAGTGAAACCATGAGGGACCTTGGTGCAGCTGGGAGGGTCTTTGAATCATGAGCTTCATTCCATTTACATTTGGTACATGTTGACTGTGAAGAAGGTAACTGGCTGACTGCAAGAAAATCCCTCATTATCACCAGCATCTCAGTTCACACACTCCTTCCAACTGGGGACTACCCCTTCAGAGGGGGCACACCCACCTAACGTGAATGTTCATACCTCATGTCACACCTCCTGAACACCTGACGGAGGGACCAATTGGCAATTTGGGAAGGTAACAGCTCAGGCAGTCACCACTTCTTGGGCCTGGCCTGTACCAGGGGTACATGCAAGCCCTACCTGTCAACCTGGGGCTGGAAATTATGCATTACCCAGTCACCGGTTATTCATCAGACACGTGGGCCAGCCTTCAGGAGCGCACAGGAAGGAAGAAAAAAAAGAGGAACCTCAACGCCAAAGCAAAGGAAGGATAGAAGAAGCCGAACGAACAAAGAAAAAAAGGGAAAAAAAAAAAACAGTGGAGAGAACTGAAAATGCAGAACACATTCCCAAAAAATCCCAGACATGAGACATGTTCCCCAAGGGGAGGGGGGACTATCAAGATGACTGACATGCAGCACAGAAGGGAAAAGGTGCTGCAAAGGCTGGGCCCCATGGTAGCCAAGCACAACACACCGAAGAGAAGCAAGGAGGAGATGTGTGCAATATATGTGACATTCATGTACATGGGCAAAGCCAATGGGTATAAAGCTAGGTACTAAAATAAAATTTTTATAAAAATCATATAAAATACTTTCTGCTCTCCAGGTAAGTTCTCATATTCAAATTATTCTTGGGCCTCACTGCTGGCTGAAACCTAAGCAGAACAGTCCGAGATATTTAGCGGGTCATGGAATGTATATCAGAAAAACAGATCAGATGTCATAGGAGGAGGAATGTTCATTGCAGTTAACAAAAATATTGTCTATTGCGATTGAAGTTTAGTGTGACGGTGAAGTTATCTGGTCATGTATAACTGGTCTACGTGAAACCAAGTTAATTGTTGGACGTTTCTACCAGCCACTTGATTTCACTCTGATAGTTATAGAGTCATTCAAGGAAAATCTAGTCAGTAGTGCATAAATACCTGGATCATGCAACACTAACTGGGAACAGGTTTGACCTATAGAGTACAGACTGGGCAATCAGTGGATTCACTACAGAGGGTACAGACAGACACTCTTGTGAAGTACTTTGAACATGTCTTCCAAAATTATCTTGAGCAACTAATTTGGCAGCCGATATACAACGGAAATATTTTAGACCTCATAGCTACAAACAGGCTGGGCATTATCGACAGCATCAGTGCAGAGAGAGGAATTAGTAATCATGATATCGTAGCGATTATGGTTACAAAAGTTAGTAATGCTGTCAAGAAAGCTAGCAGAGTATTTTTGCCAGAAAGAGCAGATAAGCAATTATTGGCATCTCACTTAGACAATGAACTAATACCACATAGTTCCAGTGAGATGGATGCAGAGGAATTATGGGCAAAGTTTAAATGGATTGCCAATCATAGTCTGAAGAACTGTGTACCTAGAAAGTGGATTAATGACAAAAAAAGACACACCACTGTTTAACAACAAAATTAAGAAAATGCTGAGGAAGCAAAGGCTGTTGAACGCTCAGTTCAAAAGAGACTGCACAAATAACAATAGGCAAAGGTTGTCAGAGATTCGAGCATCTGTGAAAGGATCTTTGTGCAAAGCATGCAACTACCACTACCATCATACCTTAACAAAAAATCTGGCCAAGAATATGAGAAAATTATGGTCTTATGTAAAATCATTAAGTAGGTCTAAGGCTTCCACCCAGATACTCATTCACCATTCTGGTGTGGCAGCTGAACATAGCAAAAATTTCACACTTAAGAAATCATTCATGCAGGGGAATTGTGCAAACATACTGTCATTTGACCACTAACAGACACCATATGAATGGCACAATAATAAGCATCGCTGATGTAGAGAAACAACTGGAAAAGCTGCAAACAAATAAGTCACCAAGTACAGATGGCATCCCAACTCGGTTTTTTGATGAGTATTCTACTGCACTAGGCCCATATTTACCTTGCATTTAACATCAATATCTCGCCCAGCACAAAATCTCTGTGCAGGCACTTTCTAAGTATATGTATGAAGGGTGAAAGAGTAGACCTGCAAAATTACAGTCAAATATCCTTCATGTCGGTTTGCTGCAGAATTCTTGAACATATTCTCCCTGATATCAAGAATTTTATTTTCATTAATAAGCATGGTTTTAGAAACATCACTCATGTGAAACTCAGCTTGCTCTTTTCTCACATGACATAATGTGAATTATGGATGAAGGGCAAATAGGCAGAGCCTATGTTTCTAGATTTCTGAAAAGCATTCCACATGGGGCCACACTGCAGACTGTTAATGAAGGCATGATCACATGGAATAGTCTCCCAGATAAGTGAGTGGCTTGCAGACTTCTAAAGTAACAGAACCCAAATGTTATCTTCAATGATTAGTGTTCATCAGAGGCAAGGGTACCATCAAGAGGGCCGCAGGGAACTGCGATTGAACAGGTATTATTTTCTGTATACATATATCATCTGGCAGACAGGGTGGGCAACAATCTGTGATTGTTTGCTGTAGTGTATGGGAAGATTTTGAAGTTGAGTGAATTAGGAGGAAACAAGATGACTTAGGCAAAATTTCTAGTCGGCGTGATATATGGTAGCTAGCTATAAATGTAAAAAAATGTAAGCTAATGTGGATGAGAAGGAAAAACAAACTTATAATGTTTGGACACTACATTACTAGTGTCCTCCTTGACACAGTCACACTATTTAAATACCTGCATATAATGTTGCAAAGTTATGTGAAATGGAACGAGCATGTGATGATTGTGGCAGGGAAAACAAATGATTGAATTAGGCTCATTGGGAGAATTTTGGGAACGTGTGGTTGATCTGTAAAGGAGACTGCATACAAAACAACAGGTCAGATTAAAGGAAGACATCAAAGAAATTCAGAGGTAGGTTCCTAGATTTCTCACCAGTATGTTTGAACAACATGCAGTTATTACAAACATGGTCTGAGAATTCAAATGGTAATCCCTGGAGGGGAGGCGACATCCTTTTCAAGGGACACTACTGAGAAAATTTAGAGAACTGACATTTGGAGCTGACTGGAGAATGATTCTACCACCGGCAACATATGTTTCGCATAAGGTCCATGAAGATACAAGAAATTAAGGTTCACAAGGAAGCAAACAGACTTTTTTCCCTTCACTTTATTTGCGAGTGGAAAAGGTAGTGTAATGGTACAGGGTATCATCTGCTACACATCGTAAAGTGGTGCAGAGTATGTATGTGGATGTAGATGTAGTGGATTCTTAGGTCTTGATTAGAGCTTAATCCACTGCATAGAAAATGGTTCCTCCTCTTCATGGCTCAAGATCTCAGATATTAGCCATGCTTTCTCTCAGCTTCCACCATAATGGCACCAGATTTCTTCCAACTGTAACCTAGACTCATTATGCTGTAAGAATATTTTTAGCAAATAATTAAATTTCTCACCCACTGTGAGTCTTTGGTGAAGTATGAAGTCAGAATTTATTTTCCTGTCAAACTGTGTTTTTTTGATCTCAGCTAAACTTGATAGGGGGGGGGGGATGCCTTAATGCCACCATTTGACCCTCACGGTCAGACGAATCCTTTATTATGGAGCTCATATTTATTTTATGTTATACAGTAACAATACGGAAAGGATAGATTGCAACTCACCACACAAAGGAGGCACAATGAGCAAGAACGCCAGAAATATTTCAGAGTTTTTTGTCAGAAGCAGAAAAAACACAACAACAACAGCAGCAACAACAACAGCCCACATACACACACACACACACACACACACACAGGTCACAGAAATTTAACAGTTACAGCTACATGGATACAAGAAAGTTTCACGTTATTTCAGGTGTATTGTGTGGAACGGGGAGTGTTTGGACATAAAAGATGTGGAAAAATTGCTTGTCATTGACTTAAATGATTACTGCTTTGGACAGCTCTGAGTACTGTACTTCAGTAAGAGACTTGGAAACATACAAGATAGCAGTTCTACAAAATTGTTAACATGTACCTACCTTTGGGAAGTGAAATATTTCATGCTGCCGACAGGACCATAACGTATATATTTATTGATAACATCTTTGTGGTACAGACTCGCTGTGAAGAAGCACTACATACTATTCTTCCTGCAATAGCTTAACTCTTTTTCTTAACTCCAATTCACCTTGTTGTTTTGAAAAATCCAAAGGTACCACCTTGACATTGACCTCCTGATGACTGAAGCCCACATCCAAACTGTAGCCAATATGAAACCATTCCCTATATAATATTATCTACACTTTGACAGCTGTCACTCCTTTCACATCAAGAGCTCCCTTTTCTACAGTCTAAGAACATTTGTCACAAATATCTGCTGAGCTATCAATTGGGGAAACACGAAATTCCACAGCACTTTTAAGTGTTGAGGCAGCTACATTATGTAGGGAGAATTTATAGGCTGAGAAATGGGAAGTAGTTTATGGAGGACACACAGTAGGTGTTAAATTTAATTATTTCTTAAACATACTCTTACAACATTATGAAACCACTTTTCCTTTAAAACTGGCAAAACGAAAATTACACTGGAAGATGAGAAAAACATCTGGGATTTATGCATGCAGCAGCAGGAGGACTAGCTTCAGTCAAGACTTTAAAATGCACTATAAGCAATATTGTAAAAAATTTTCCACTATGTCATCATATAATGCAATTTTTTACAAATAAAAATAACTTACTGGCACCAGAAGTAGAAATCAATGGGGATATCCTAGATGAGGTGCATGTGTGAAGTTACTGAGTCTCCATGCGGATAATAAACTGAGGTGGCAGCAGCACATAGATAATTTTATAAAAAAAGAACCTCAGTTCTGCCTGCTGGTAATCAGAACTCACTCTCCCTGTTACTGATCTACAGAAAGGATTGCTACCGTATTTGCATATTTTCAATTATAGATCTGTCCTATGGTTTAATCTTCTGGGGCATTGAGCTTATGCCCAAAAAGTATTTATCCTACAGAATTGTGCAGTAAGAATATGTGTAAAGTTGATAACCAAATGCCTTCAGGAACTTCAAAATCGGCACACTTTGTGCCAATACATAACTCCCCCCCCCCCCCCCCCCCACCCCAATGGTATTTGTGGTTAATAACAAGACTGAGTTAAGGATGAACTGTTATTCACAGCCACAATATTAAAAGTATAAGTAACTTTCCACAGTGTAGGAAAAGACAGATTGCTACTTCCTGTAAACAAGACACATTAAGTCATAGACAGGTACAATTAAAATACACTTGCACAAAGCTTTCAGCAACAGCCTTAATCAAGAGAAACACACACAATTCATATACATAAGCAAGCACACCTCATGAACACATTACCGCCAACTCCGGCAGCTCAGGCGCAAATGCAACTATCACGTGGAATGGCAGCAGCAACCTGGAAGGGGGAGGGAGGGGTAGTAGTGTATGGGTGGGGGGGAACACACACTGGTGGAGTGTACAGGGACTAGAATGCCAATAAGCGCATCATTGGGCGGTAGTGGGGCAGGGTTGTGGAGGAGAAAGGAATGAAAAAGGAGAGGAGGGGGGAAAGAAGGGCAGGTGTGTTGGCAGAGGGAGACAAACAAAGAGGCTGAGGCCAGAATGATTATGGGAGTGGAGAATGTGTTGTAGGGATAGCTCTCACCTGCACAATTGAGAAAAGCTGGTGGTGGAGGGGAGGCTCCAGTTGGGTTGGGTAGTGAAGCAGCCATTGAAATCAAGCATTTTATGCTCAGCAGCATGTTGTGCCGCAGGGTGGTCAACTTTGCTCTTGACCACAGTTTGGCAGTGGCTGTTTATCCTGATGGACAGCTGATTGGTAGTCACACCATTATAGAAAATGGTGCAATGATTGCAGCAGAGCTGGTAAATGACATGGCTACTTTCACAGGTGTCTCGGCCCCTACGGAGTAGGATAAACCTGTGACAGGACTGGAACTGTAAGTGCTGGGTGAATGTATTGGGTAGGTCTTGCACCTGGGTATTCCGCAGGGATATGATCCTTGTGGCAATGGGTTGGGATTGGAAGTGGCATAGGGATGAACTAAGATTACGGAAGTCTGCAGGCTTTTGTGGCCATTGTCACAAAAGTTAAAATCTTCTGGGTTGTTGGGCCGCATCATATTTCCTCTAAAATAATCAACATTTTAACCCCTTTGCTGCAATCTTCTTCAGGATCTTCTGGTGTCCACTATTGCTAGACACTGTCAGAGACCACTCTTACAAAGGGGAGTTTTCCCACATTTGTGTTGGAGAAGTGGGAGTACTGGTTAAAATTCTTGTGGCTACCATGGGTGGGCCATTGCCATAGGCTAATATTCCTGCACTTATGCAGAAAAGGGGTATTATTGGCTAAACTCTTGTGGATACTATTGGTGGCCCATCATCTTTGGATATAAAGGTACTATTCCACACATAATATGGAGAAGGGTTATTGCTTGGAATTCCTCCTACTGCTATTGGTTGGATGTCATCACTAGATATATGCTAAAGGGACAAAGCTGAAGATGGGGAATGTTTCCCCCAAAATTTTTTTGTCCACTGAGGTAACTTACAGCACACCGATTATATTGCTCACATGCCACGGCCACATATTCACTTCCTTGGTTGGAGGGGGGGAGGGGAGGGGAGCCACGATATCAGAACCCTATAGTCATCCTCTCTATTGAAATTACATGCATTCTTGGAAATTTAAATCACTACTTGGACCTTTCTTCTACAAATGTTTGTTTCCTTGGTCAGCAGACATACATTATGAAAACTGATGTTCTGCTACTGCTGATTTTACACTTCATTTTAGCAGCATGTGCTATTTGTGTTCCTTAATGCATTCTTTAACAGTTCTTCCCATTTTGCCTATATACATTTTGCCACAGCCACATGCCAAGAAAGATGTCTGGATATCATCTTTCTTTAGAATTCTGCTTATACGGTCAGTGACCCCAGAAACGAATGTGAAGGCAACCTCGTCATTCTTATTAGTGTGATTAATATTCTGCCTAAAAGCCCCGTCGATTGAACAACTATCATAGCCATTTGCCTTCAGTGTCCTCTTTAAAAACTTCAACTCCAGTTCCAAGTTGTCACCATTGCTGATGCGTAAGGCACATGAAGACAGAGTGTTGAGCACTGCTTGCTTCTGGGCTGAGTGGTGGGGCAAACAGGCCTCTAACACAATGGTGAATTCTATGAACAGGCTGAGGGCCTTGCTATGGGCTCACCCATTTCGCCAGTTGCAGCTGACATTTTTATGGCACATTTTGAGTAACAGGCATTAAGTAGGGCTCCTTTGAAGCCTTCTTGTTGGCTCCATCATATGAACATAACATTTGTTATATGGCCACACAGCATAGAAGAACTTCATGCGTTCCACAATTTCTTAAATGGAATTCAATCCAAAATCAAATTTACCTTTGAGGTTGAAAGTGAGGACGGTTTCATTTTTCTACACTCCTGGAAATGGAAAAAAGAACACATTGACACCGGTGTGTCAGACCCACCATACTTGCTCCGGACACTGCGAGAGGGCTGTACAAGCAATGATCACACGCACGGCACAGCGGACACACCAGGAACCGCAGTGTTGGCTGTCGAATGGCGCTAGCTGCGCAGCATTTGTGCACCGTCGCCGTCAGTGTCAGCCAGTTTGCCGTGGCATGCGGAGCTCCATCGCAGTCTTTAACACTGGTAGCATGCTGCGACAGCGTGGACGTGAACCGTATGTGCAGTTGACGGACTTTGAGCGAGGGCGTATAGTGGGCATGCGGTTGGCCGGGTGGACGTACCGCCGAATTGCTCAACACGTGGGGCATGAGGTCTCCACAGTACATCGATGTTGTCGCCAGTGGTCGGCGGAAGGTGCACATGCCCGTCGACCTGGGACCGGACCGCAGCGACGCACGGATGCACGCCAAGACCGTAGGATCCTGGGACAATGACTTCACGGTGTTCTTATTTCAATTTCCAGGAGTGTAGATGTGTTGGAATACAGAAGATCTGATAACACTCTAGGAAACAGAGTGTATAGAAAGCCGACTAACAGAAACAGGTATTTACAGGCCTCTTCACACCCCCACCCAGCCCAGAAGTAAGCAGTGCTCAACACTGTCTTCATGTGCCTTCCCTATCAGCGATGACGACAACTTGGAATCTGAGTTGAAGTTTTTGAAGAGGACATTTAAGGCAAATGGCTATGATAGTTGTTCAATCGTCAGGGCTTTTAGGCAGAAAGTTAATCATGCTTATAAGAATGACGAGGAACCACCTTCTCACTCTGTTAGGTTACTGTTTGTTTTTGGGGTCACTGCCCGCAAAAGCAGAATTCTAAAGAAACATGGTATCCAGACATCTTTCATTAGTCAAAATAAAAGATTTTTTTCGATGAAAAATGGATGCACCTGATTGTGTGGTGGCCCGGTGTAATGTTAAGCTCTCTCTATACAGCTTAAACGTTTTCGTGGACTTACTTGTTGAAGAATGCTGGTTCTGCTTTCTTGCAGCGCCAATGTCTTCTGCTAGCACCGGACGCTTCTCCGAAGATTTCACTGCTAGGAGGGGGAAATTTTCACTCTCTCGCTCTCTCTCTTCTTATTTAAAAAATACACTACTCTTGGAATATCATTCAATGCACCGTAACATATTTATTTCCACTTTGTACAAAAAAACAACTAAACTTCATGACGTATGCCCACACATTACCGGGCACCCAGAATCAGTTTATTACACATTTTTGAACACAATTAATACATAAGCTTTTATCGTGGCTGTATATCCATGTCCAGTCCATGTACTCTCAACAGCAGTTCAACGTCTAATAAACAGTCACTATTTTGAGTCTCTCCATT
The DNA here is from genome assembly GCF_023864275.1 of Schistocerca cancellata. NCBI lineage: Eukaryota > Metazoa > Arthropoda > Insecta > Orthoptera > Acrididae > Schistocerca > Schistocerca cancellata. The sequence goes on from NC_064631.1 coordinate 211,511,360, forward strand.
TGTTTTTTAACAATACAATGCTACATTACTTTTTGCAGCCGGCCACAGAGCTTCCGGGCCGTATTTGCTTATTCTTGGCAGGTCGCGCTGAACACTTGCCAGCGCCGACGAATTTTCTCCCTTCCAGTTTCGCCTGCAGAAGCAATAAATGTGTGCAGTATCCCATGTTCATCCTTACGCCTTGCTTTAAAATAACACGTGTTCGCAATGGCTGGAACACAAGTGTCTCCAGACTTTCGTAAAATTCTGGGGGCACTACAATTGCCTCCACAATGCAGGCATCTATCAAGTGACACGTGGCTGTGGCAAAGTGTATGTAGGCAAAATGGGAAGAACTGCTAAAGAACGCATTACAAAACAAAAATGGCACATGCAACCAAAACAAAGTGTAAAATCAGCTGTAGCGGAACATCATGAGAACTGTGGCTCTGACATCAATTTTAAAAACATATGTGTGCTGGTTCAAATGGCTCTGAGCACTATGGGACTTAACATCTGTGGTCATTAGTCCCCTAGAACTCAGAACTACTTAAACCTAACTAACCTAAGGACATCACATGCATCCATGCCCGAGGCAGGATTAGAACCTGCGACCATAGCGGGCACGCGGTTCCAGACTGAAGCTCCTAGAACCTCACGGCCACACCGGCCGGCTATGTGTGCTGGCTAAGAACACAATCATTGACAGAACAAAGATCTGAGAAGCGGTTGAAATTTCCAAGAAAGCATGTAATTTCAGTAGACAGGATGGCTATAGGGTTCCCCATCATGGCTCCCCCCCAATCAAGGAAGTGAATATGCGGCAGTGGCATGCAAGTGACGAACAATGCGCTGCAAGTCATATCTAGGGACAAAAGTATTTTGGGTAAACATTCTCCCTCTTCAGCTCTGTCCATTTTGCGTATAGCCAATGATGATGGCCAACCAATAGCAGTAGGAAGAATTTCAAGCAATAACCCACTTTACAGCTTAAATGCAGAATAGTACCTTTCTATCCAATGATGATGGGCTACCAATAGTATCCACAAGAGTTTAACCAATAATGCCCGTCTACTGCATAAGTGCAGGAACATTAGCCTATGTCGATGGCCCACCAATGGTAGCCACAAGAATTTTAACGAGTACTCCCACTTCTCCAGCACAAATGCGGGAAAATTTCCCTTTATAAGAAAACACGACACTAGTCTCCGACAGTATTCTAGCAATATTGGACACCGGAAGAGCCTGAAGAGTTGGGGTTGGGTTGATTTGTGGGAGGAGACCAGACAGTGAGGCCATCGGTCTCATCAGAATAGGGAAGGAAGTCGGCCGTGCCATTTCAAAGGAACCATCCCAGCATTTACCTGGAGCAATTTAGGGAAATCATGGAAAACCTAAATCAGGATGGCCAGACGCGGGATTGAACTGTCGTCCTCCCGAATGCAGAGCCTGAAGAAGATCACAGCAGACAGGCCAAAACATCAATTATTTTAGAGGAAATATGACGCGGCCTAACAACCCAGAAGACTTTAACATTAGTGACAACAGCCACAAAATCCTGCAGACTTACATAATCTTAGTTCATCCCTATGCCACTCCCAATCCCAACCCATTGCCATAGGGATCATATGTGGAAGACCCAGGTGCAAGACCTACCCAAATCCATCCACCCAGCACTTACAGTTCCAGTCCTGTCACAGGTTTATCCTACTCCGTAGGGGCCGAGCCACCTACGTACGTATCCATGTCATTTATCAGCTCTGCTGCAATCATTACACCATTTTCTATATTGGTCTGGCTACCAGTCAACTGTCCAAGAGGATAAACGGACACCGTCAAACTGTGGTCAAGAGCAAAGTCGACCACCCTGTGGCACAACATGCTGCTGAGCATAAAATGCTTGATTTCAATGGCTGCTTCACTACCTGAGCCATCTGGATCCTCCCCTCCACCAGCAGTGTTTCTGTATTTTGCAGGTGAGAGTTATCCTTACAACACTTTCTCTGCTCCTGTAATTATTCCAGCCACAACCTATGTTAATACAATGTTCTCATACCTTCTACCCAACAGTTTCCACCCCCTCTGTCCTATTGTCTCCTCCTCATTCTCATCTCCCAGCCTCTTTGTTAGCCGCCCTATGCCAATGCACCTGCCCATCTTTTGCCATCCCCCCCCCCCCCAAATCCCCTCCCCTCCCCTCCCCCACAATCCCCTGCCCCACTACCTCTTGATGCTGTGCCTGCTGGCATTCTAGTGCCTGCACATTCTGCCAGACAGCATTCCTCTAACACCCGCACAGAGACAGACAGCTGATAGTGGTCTGCGTAAAGTTCCATTAATGAATTTAAGTTTTAAATTGGAACAGGAGTTGAGAAGTGTAAGACAAGGTGCAGTGATTTTTCAAAGTAGATGTTTTCCTCCTAATTCTCCTAATTATCAAAGTGAGTAGATTAGTGCTAGTCATAATTTGTTATTAGTATACTTTACAAAAGCAGCCAGCAGTAGTTGCTTCTGCCCATTAATATTTATGAGGGCATTTCGAAAAGTAAAGATACAATGGCTCACAGTCCTTAAATAGAACATTTATTTAGAAAATGTCAGTTACATCTTATTAACTGGATTATTTGTTATTTTTCGACATAATCATCCCCGTTATCCAAACATCTGTTAAGTCGGTGCACAAGCTTTTGTACCCCACAGTCATAGAAGGTTGCCGCCTATTGTCGGAACCACCATTTCAACTTCATCTTTGATCTCTTCATCATCGTGGAATGATTTTCCACCAAGATGTGACTTCAGGTAATGGAAGACATGGAAGTCGGTGGGCGCAAGGTCCGGGCTGTATGGCAGATGGTCCAATATGTCCCATCTGAACTGTTCGAGTAGTGCTTTGGTTACGAGCACTGTGTGAGGTCGAGCGCTGTCATGAAGCAAGCTGACTCCACTTGTCAGCATTCCCCTGGGTTTGTTTTGAATTGCCCTTCGAAGACGTTTCAATGTCTGGCAATATGCAGCAGCATTAATTGTCGTTCCAGGAGGCATAAATTCCAACAGAAGAATGCCTTGTCTGTCCCAAAAAACAGAAGCCATGATTTTGTTCGCTGAAATCGACATTTTGCATTTCTTGGCTTTTGGTGAATTCAAATGGCACCATTGCATTGACTGTTGCTTGGATTCAGGTGTATGGTGATAAACCAACGTCTCATCACCTGTCACAGTGTGATCAAGGAACTCGTCACCTACTTCAGCATAGCATGTGAGGAAGTCTAGTGCAAAGCCCATTCTTTTCTTTTTGTGTTCTTCCGTTAACAGTTTTGGAACCCAGCGTGCACACAATTTTCTGTACCCTAACTTGACCATCACAACGTCATACAGAGTTTTCACCGACACGTCCGGTATGATCTGATGCAATTCATTCAGTGTGAGACGTCTATTCGCACCAATTGCTTCCTCCATTCTCCGAAGAAGGGCATCAGGGATCACAGATGGCAGACCTGTTCTTTATTCGTCATGATGACACCATTTCGTTACATTTTGTCGATTCACAATGTTCCCATAAACAGAAACAATTTCTTTGTGAATATCCACTGGTCGCTGACCTTTTGCACGAAGAAAACGTATGACGGAGCGCACTTCGTGTTTGGCAGCATTCTGATTCGGCGCAGCCATTTTAAACATGACCTACTCCAACCAGAAGTTACGTTCAACTGCCAAACGACTGCGAGGAGAAAGCTAACGGTTCAAGGTTAACACCAGTGTTGCCAACTTGCTCGCCAAAAACCTTCTGTTCCTCTGGCGTACGGTGTATCTTTACTTTCCGAAATACCCTCGTCTATTCGTTCACTCCACATCCCTACTGGTTCACCTACATAATCTCATTTAAGTAACACCACATGTGAATGATAGAATGAGACTAACTCATACTCCTCTGGGTGCATTTGTTGCATTTTTTTTTTAATTTCTAAAATATGTTTGTTATACACAGCACATACTTAGGTTCTTCAATTTCACGCAGTTATATGAGAAGTTAATTTTCCTTATTTCCTTCATTTTTTACAACCTCTTTTAAGGGAAAAGACCAAAATTATTATGATTGTTACCACTTATGCTGTCCAAGCTGCCATTTTTTTTCCTTTTTATCTCCTCCATTAATTGCTGGAATTGTGTCTAGTTATCCAGTAGCCCTGTCTTTCACAATCATTTACCCTAGAAAAGGTAAATTGAAAATATTGGAAATGGAAGAACAGAAGAACAACAACCCAGTATATCTTGAGCATATTCTGTAGTTACCTGAAGCCAAGTTTCTTGCCAGTGGACTCAATAATCTGAGGTAGCATTATTTCAAAGACTTTCTGCAAATGTGGCACCATTTTGACATCAAGTGCAACATCAACAACTGCAGGAACAGCTAGAGACTTTCATTACAGTTTGACACAGGCCTCCCACAAAAGTTCATGCACGTGTATTGGAGTTTGATAAGAACACTTCATTCTTGGTTTGATTTATTATAATTATTGTTATAATTAAATATCACTTAATGATTTATCAATGGTTAATGCTCTTGCTGGAGCAAGTTGTCATCATCAATTATTTACAAACTAAGCATGAGACATGTTTGTATTATATCTTACATTGAAACAGCACACTGAAAATTTATCACAAAAATGCCACAATCACCATTAAATGTCAGATAATAATGCATCAATGATACGAGCCTCCAAGAAATATTATAACAACCTTGACAGGAGGTTAATATCACATGACTAAGTGCTAGCCTAATGGAGAATGTCATTGTTTATCGTGTCTAAGGATTAGGTTTGCATCCTGCTACATGCAAATATTTTTTTCTTTCATCTTAACATCATTAACACATTCCTGGCCTTTCTTACGAATCTAAGAGGCATGTTCTGCAGTATTAGATGTTATTTACATTTCTGTCTGATTAGAGAACAAAGGATGACATAAATATTTGGTGATTTCTGATTGTGTGGTATGGCAAGAACCTAGAGGACATCCAAAATTTCTGTGAGTAAAACAAGCAGCAAAGAATATAAGCAGGAAAGAATATGAATGTTATTGCTGTTCGTTTTACTCATAGACATTTAAGCAGTCCTCTCAGGTTTCTGCCTGACCACACACTTGGAAATTGCTACAAGTTCTGAAATAAACAGCAGATATTTATGACAAGGAAGAAGAAACCTGGGAGGACAGCTTAAATGTCTGCAAGTAAAACAACATTCATATTCTTTCCTTGTCACAAAGTTGACTACAATTCCTGCAATTATTGATACTGTGTGTGGCATCAAAATAATATCACATTTGCAGAAAGTCTTGTGAAATGAGAGTTACCCAATAATTTGTCATTACTGGGATCTTTTGTGCAATAAATCCACAGTTTGAAACTGAGAAATTTCTATTGCAACACTATTAGGAAAAGGATAGATTGCTACTCACTGTAAAGATGATCCGGTGAGTTGCAGACAGGCACAATGAAGCAGTCTATCCTTTTCCTAAGATTGTTAATATTTTAACCTGGTGTTCCCGTTGTTTGAAATTTCCATTTCATTTCTATGACTGTGGTGTGATACTCGAGATGGAATTTTTGAGTCTTTAGATTCTCTTTGTTACAATGAATGTGGACAAATATGCAATAATTCTATGAACACTGTTACAACACCGGATGATAAGGATAGTGTGTGCTTTCCTACAGAATAAGGTACCATTATATTTCACGCTAATATCATATCCATAGCTGAATTGTTTGTATTCCTGTTATTGGGAGTCCCTAGAATGACAATTGGTCATAATTACGTCCTGATATAATACAATGAATTTTTCCTTTGGAGATATTACATATCTCCACTTATTATATAAGTGTGCATCAGATCAGAGATGCACTTTTAAATTTGTTATTAGAGAAAAATGTGGAAACATGGCAAATGACATGATGGCATGGGACATCCGGAATGATGAAAGTCTCACGGAAAAATCTGGTTCAAATGCAGTGATTTCACTTGAAAGTGATATGTAAAAACCAAAACAACATTTGGTCAGTGATAGCAGCCATTGCATGTCAGTTGCAAAAATTATATCAAAGTAAAAATAAGAACTTTTTAAACTGTCACTTATTTCCATCAATAACCTCAATGTTAACAGATATGGCATTTACCTCCAACTGTACTTAACAGGGGGAATCATTCTGCCTTTTCCTTAACAGTAATTATTCAGCTCATATCTAAGTTATGGGACTGCTGTAATACTCATTCTATAGATCCTCATTCCACTACCTACTACAACTTTGTCTCTGGTAAGATATACTCCCTGAAAGTTACTGTCACCTGATTGGTGATGCACAGCTTATACCTGCTCACTTCTCACTGCTCTTCACTTATCTTGGTGAGACAGCTATTGTTATGAATTACCCCAGGGGATCTTTAAAATGGATGACAACTTGGAATGAATTGCTTGTTGAGAAGCCTTAGAATATTTACTTGCACCATACAAAATAGGCTAAGCAACTTAATACTTCATGTTTTTTATTTATAATCTTTATTTTCCTATTTGCCCAGAACCAAACCTTTGATTGTTTTATTAATTAAAGTGTTTGTGTCACAACAAATAAATTGTTTATGCTGAACATTGTGATGAACTGACACTTAAGTAAGGACATGGAGCAATGAGTGGAGAAGGACTTTAAAGAATGAATATTTGGTGAGAAGGTTCAATGAATTTTGGATCTTCTTTTCTTTCTTTTTTAATACAGTGCGACATTCATTCAATTATAAGCTGTCATCTCTCCTCCAAAAAATGAAGCATTAATTTTGCCCAATCTTGAACGTTAAATGTCAGCTAAATTTTTCTGTCAGCTTTGCAAGTTTCTCGAATCAAAATGCTAAGTGATCCCATTATCTGAACTCTACTAATTTCTTATCCAGCTTTGACCCCCCCCCCCTCCTCCTCTCTCCTTTCAGCTGTTTTAAGCCAATATTATGGCAGTAATTTTTTTCTAAACCTCACATAAAAATGGCGGCTACGTTCATCCACTTGTCTCTTAATAAGATTTCTAAGGTCCACTTATAAAGAGGTTCCTGGATGGCAATCCTTGGTTCTTTTTTATACAATTGTTTCTGTAATAAATAAAGATTCTAATAAAGTATAAAGGAAGGCAAGCTAAAAAATTAGACACAATGAGTCACATATGTAATTTATAGACAAATTCTGCAGAACATAAGTATCACTAACCAGTAATCGAGAATATGTGAAAGGAAAATGATATGCAATATAGCAGATATCATTTGCATATGGGAACTTGAGAGAAAAAGTTGTTGTCAGGTAAGTCCTGTATTTTCCAGCAGGATTCTGGTAGCTGTTTCTGTAGTAGCAAATGTCTGTGCCAACACGCACCCACCCAGAACGTCCAGCAACAGCTTCTTGTACAGAGTACATTATTGGCTTCATACCTGGGAAAAGACAAAATGTAATGAGATTACAATATTTAGCTTTACATCATGAAGTAAGGTGACTTCTGCATAATTTGAGGAGGTACAATGTAATACATAAACATTTCCTCCTATGGATAGCTCAGCAGCTTGTGACTGTGGCCTTTCCTTACATAACAAGTCTTTAAAGTCCCATTGCATTTGCTGTCAGATCCTAAAGTCAACACTATTCAATATTTGTGATCCAATTGTCCACCATCTTCAGCAGCACGCTGCTTCTGCCAAGCCCCGCTGAAAGCTGATGCCAAGGCTACAAATTATTGTCCTATATAGTCCTCTGTACCATGCATGCTCATGTGCTGTCCATCACAATTGCTGCTGTCCAAGACTGAACTGATGGCACTGCCCTTAGCAGAACACCACCAGCAACGATATGTTGCGCTCAAAGACTATTTTTACACGCTGGTTGCAGAACATTGCTTAAATGAAGAACATGCAATGAAATTTGACTAAACTGTGACAGTTGCCAACAATTTTGTTTTTTGGAAGTGTTTATAAAGAGGCAACTGAAATTAGGTTGACAGACAAGTTGATTAAAAGAGACAACGGTTTTTCCCCTTAGGACATGGAACCCGATACTGTCCTCCATCAAAACAGAACGTTGTTCAGTGCAGCCAGCCTGAGTATTTGAAAATAGTCTCTGAGTGTGATGTATCATTGCCACTGGTGTTATACTAAGGGCGACATCACCAGCCCTGTCTTGGGAGGGCAGCAACTGTGATACGTGCATGGTGTTCAGTAGGGAGAGGCCTATATAAGACAATGACTTGCAACCTTGGAATCAGTTTTCAGCAGGACTCAGCAGCAGCAGCAGCAGCAGCAGCAGCAGCAGTAGCAGCAGCATTCTCCTGAAGACTGCAGACAGTTGGATCACTGAAATATTGGACCACGTTGATTTTAGGATCTGGCAGCAAACCCTAGGAGATTTTCAAGCTCAGCACCTTGTTTTAGTGGGAATGTGATCTTCAATCTAGTTAATTCCAAAACCTGTGTGTTGTGAAGCAAAACATGATCAAAAGGCATTTTGAAACAGAGTCAGTTGACTGATATGTGGAATACAATTCTGCAGCACTACAGTTGGACCTGAGAATACGTGTGTGATGAGTAAAGGGCAGGAATGGAAAAAAATTATATTGCAACAAACTCACATTATGAATTTTCTCTCACTGGCCACTACAGGAGTACTGTATACTTTTTTCAACTTACATAATCAACCTTACTGAAATAACCTCCAAGCGGGAGGGGGGACTGAGCACGTCAGACATCAGTAACATGTTGGTCCACCTCTGGCCCTTATGCAAGCAGTTATTTAGCTTGGCAATGATTGACAGAGTTGTTGGATATCCTGTGGGACAACATGCCAAATTCTGTCCCACTGGTGCCTCCTAAGAGTACCAAAATCCCAAACTGGTTGGAGGGCCCTGCCCATAACGCTCCAAACATTCTCAGTTAGGGAAAATCTGTTGGCCTCGCTGATGAAGGTACAAAAACAAGCAATAGAAACTCTCGCAACATGCAGGTGGACATTATCTTGCTGAAATTTAAGCCCAGGATGCCTTATCATGAAGAACAATAAAACAGTGTGTAGAATGTATTCCATGTACTGCTATGCCGTAATGGTATAAGGAATAACGACCAAAGGGGTATTGCTATGAAATGAAATGGCATCCCTGACCATCACTTCTGGATGTCAGGCCTATATGGTGGTCGACAGTCAAGTTGGTATCTCACAGCTGACTGGGGCATCACCAGACATACTTTCAATGGTGACCAGGGCGCAGTTGGAAGCGGGAATCTTCACTGAAGATAATTCTACTCCAGTCAATGAGATTCAAGGCAAAATTTGCCCAACATGACTGCAAACGGCCTTGTTGGTGTATGGAGATCAATGGTAGTCAGTGCAAGGAGTGCTGTGATCTTAGCCCCCTTTCTGTGAGCTGCCTCTTAATGGACCTTGTTGTAGCATACCGACTGTATTAGATCAAAAAGTATGCCAGATTGGAAGTGAGTTGCAACAGAGCCAGCCACAGGCAGCCAAGTGTGTTATGCATTGTGAAGCAAAACATGATCAAAAGACATTTTGAAACAGAGTCAGCTGCACATGGTATAGCAAGAGCCAATGCTGCAATACACTAACAGAAGGGTGGAAGCTTTCCTCACCTGCCATCACAGAGATGTTTAGAGTATGTGCCTCAAGCCCTAAAAGAACACAGACTGGAGTATGTAAGTACTCAGCCAACCATGTACTAAACTATTTTCGTCTCAGTATCACAGCCTACACCATGAGCCTGTGACACCCAGAGCAACATCCCAGAATGCAGTAGGGTGTCTGCTATTCAACCACAGGATGGTGCAGTCTGCCCTGCTCATGAGAGCAGCCACTGCTGGAGCAGAGAGCTGCCCACTATCTCTAGGGAGCTCATGGCTGCCTCCACAGCATTGTCAACTGCACTGCCACTCTGTCATCATGGTCGCAGCTGGAGACGTCACTGTCAGCAGCATTATAGTGATGCCATGATCGGCCCTGTTCTTTGCACTGTCAGCAATGTCAGACGTCTGTTGTTTCGCATGAGAGGCAACTGGAGATCTCCACCAAGCTGTTCCTGTTGTACTACGACCAAGGGCGGGGTAATAAAGAAGTTAATTAAACAAATCAATTGACATCCTGATATCTCATTTCACTCTTCCCAGGTAACAATCTATGGGTCATCTACCACTGCAGACACTGAAGCACCAGTTGCATGTTGGATTGATGATATTGATGATGATTCTGGAGCTCTGAATGCCTCTCTGACAATTGCTCAGTCCTCACGTTCTGTTGTCTCTCTGTTGTGTACATAGTTCCGCGTAGTCAGCGCATACATAACTTTCCCACTAGAGCATGCCCCGCTAGCTAAGCACAACAGCGCAGGCGCAGCACTCGTCTGTCTCCGCACTACGAGATGGCACTGCCTTAGAGACGGACCAAATTCTGCTTCCACCGATCCATGTATTAATATGTAACACAGCCAATGAGATTGCTGCTAACGTAGAACTTTTTCTCCTCACGGATCACACTCGCGCAGTGATACCTGAGCGCGTGAGGTATTATAACGAGTGTACAGACCTCCGATTAGTCAGTCTGCATTAGTCTGTACCAGTCTATAGTCAAGTTTCAGTCTGCGCCTAATAAGATTATCATATTCCTGTACACAGCCATGAAGATAAATGTATAGACACTTTGTCAAGTATCAGAGATATGTGAGAATAAGATTAATGTACCAAGACCAAAGGAACTTCAGATTGTCAATTGTAAACAGCATCCAGAATCAAGTTATGTAATGTCTGTGCTTTTTATTATTTTAATAAATGTGTGCGAAAATTAATCAAGTTCTGTTTAAAGTTGGTCACCATCAATCTGCTATTCTAAGCGTGCAAGTGGCATTTCTATCGTCTGACCTAACGGCAGAAGATAAACACGCCACAATAAGACCATGAGACATATTGCTGACACTCGCCTACTTCGTTAGAGCGACAAGTCAAATAATCTGATGGTGTGTGTACCGAAGGTCTTACAGTATGCACACCACACTCCCTATGCCGACCACTTCCTTCTTGACACTAAGTTTACCCATTCCCACTAACATCATCAAATAGTTCCATCACTCCTATTCAAATGTTGAGTGAGTCACCAATTACTCCAACTGGCTTAATTGATCCCAACTACAAGTCCTCTCTCAAATGCTGACATCTGCAACTGTGTGTGAAGCATAGTTACTGCCCAACTGAGAACATGGAATGAAATGCGCAATGACTTTATGCCATGGTATCGACATGCCCCTGTTTAACATCCTTCCCAGCTGTATGGTGAAATTGTGCAGCAGAGTAACACATTCAACCTTTGGCCACCAAAGTTTGTGATTTTGTCTTTACCATTAATACCTTTATGAATATAATTTTGTGACCAATTTCTTTAGCTCGCATGTGCATCAATTTTTTTTTTTGTCTTGAAGTGTACCTTTATCTACTATTTTAGCAGCCCCATTAAATGCTGAGCTTCAAAACAGAATATAAATCATCTGTATGATGTCTGATGGGAACACAGTAAAACAGCTGGCATAAGGTCTGTGGCAACCACCAGGGTCGATAAAAAGCCAACTGCAGCTTGCCATATTCAGTAGCAGTGGCTGCCAGTGTCAGTGTTCTACAGTGATCTCAGTGTGCTTTTTATTATAAAGTCTGTAAAGGTTTGGACTGTTTTTGGTTTGATATAGAGACTGCACTTCTATCTGCTGCCACTGCACTTGTGGTTGTACTTGGACTTCTCATGATTTGCCTACCTCAACCCCTGATGAACTTAAACATTTCCAAGCGAATTACGCCACATTTGTTTCACTAACTGAATATGGAAATACATTTTAAATGTTTTTTTTTATGAAAATGATGATTAGAGATTTGTGACATGTAATAACTGTGCCAGTATCTTGTGCTGCACAATGTGATAGGACAGAGTCATGATGGGGTGAATTTTCACTCAAAAAAGAAAGACATCAACCATTCAAAAGTCACTGGCCCTTTAATGTTGCTGGATGGGCTGATGGATCAATCAGTCCAATCATGCATTCAGCTAGTGAGGTCAGTAGGCATAGAGCAAAAGGATTATCTGCCAGCACCTGGTCAAGTGGCAAAACATCTACAACAGATTTATGGGCTGCCACAGATGGCCATGGCCTCACTTGCTGCAGCAACCCAACATTTACAGCAAGCTCTCCAGTGTACTATTGACAACAACCCTGTGCTACATAGTTTTTCTTCTGGACTGTGATTAGCCTTTCTACCATCGATCTATGGCTAGATCACTTGCAGTAGTATTTTCAGTAAACGGACCAATGGCCTACAAGTGCACTGAGGGCATGGTTCATATCTGAGAGCACCCCAATCAATCCCACAAACAGAGTTCTCTTGCACTTTTTTTAAAATGCAACCTGCTCTAAGATGGAATAGGTCTTGTCAGGCCATTTTACTGAGTGTTCCAACCAAGAGAGATGTACAATTTTTTAAGCTCTGGAAACAACAGCTTGAGCAGTGTAACATCTCATACAGAAGCTGACTGATCCAGCAATCTACAATCACTTCTGGTTACCTCACTTTCCTTCCATTCAACGAAGCTCAAGAGGACCAAGAAGTTTTGCAAAAATGCTTAGCACTTCATTTCCAGACAAGTGACGTTAAGTACATTGAGCTACAGCACGCCCTTCTATTATCTACAAACCCACAGCTCTATTATCACGTGCAAAAATTGGCTTCTTTACCTGACCACTGCTGCCCCTCACCTCTATTCACTCGCTTTTAAGTGAACACTTTGTGGCAAAAATGCATATGGTAGCTGCTCATTTAGAGTTTCATCAACATCGTAAGGCAACATCTGATAGGAATCAAATATTGCAGACCAACAAGGACTGAGTAGAAGGTGTTCTTGTGGATTATTGTAAGCAGAATCATTAACATGTGTCATGGTCATTAGATTAGCACTGCATAGTGAACAGCATGTTCATGCAATATGGCAGTCAGATCCTTTTTTACTGAAAATTTTCTGTATTGCTAGGGCATTTGAGATTTTTCAAGCAGCTTAGGCTATGACTGCCACAGACTGAGATACCAGAACTGCCATCTCTACTGGCAATCTGATGATGGATTTCCAAAAATGTCGATCAGTCCAGACGGCAGTGCAGAAGCTCCCACAAGACTGGACAAAAATCAAACACAGCACCATAACAGTTTTACTATACAGCCTCAGCAAAATTTTTGTAAACTGTGAATTTGTATTGATTATTTTTCTATACATGATACGTGTGATTCCCCAATTATAATTATGCCTGTCAACACAATTTTCACTAGGATCATGGATCAGATGTATGTTAGAGCCCTCAACTGTGCCCGTACAAATGAATGACAGCACATATTCAAGATTACACCATACCGCCTTATGCTGTCTGCAACAGTTCATATGGTAATAATATTATTCCTTTTCAATATGGTGGCCTCAATCTCAATTATTAATTACCCTACATAATGCCAATTGGGATCTCTGCCTTTAAAATTATCAGATGCAGCTATGCAGTCTTCTAAAACTCACCATGAAAGTCCAATACCAGGCCAGTTAGTTCTGAAATTAACATACAAACAGGTAACCAGAACCCTAAATTGAAAATATATTTGGCCTGGATGAGTATACAAAATTTGGATTCTTTATCCAAAAATCATTTTAAGCAATTCAGAATACTGTTCCATGTGCAGAAGTTGAATCTGCATGTCTCCTATATGCTTGTTGTTTCCTCCAGGCTTAGGAATGGTTTCTAATTTTTTTGCCCACATTGCACCAAAAATTTTCAGAGTCCTTCCAATCCTTTTACCCTTGTGGGATGAAGTCCAAGTAGAACTGGATTGCTTGTAAGAGTTGTAAGTGCTGTCCCTGATTCCTTGTAACAGACTGGCATCACCTTAAGTCATTGTTCACAAGCTAAGTGGAATGTTACGTCTTTGTGAGGACTTCAAAAAGAAGGTAAACACTTGGTTGAGTATGGATTTAAACCTTGTTCTGCAGCTCAATGAATCATATTCAAAATTTGAAATGGGTCACTAACTTCTCTAAGTTTGATCTTTTGGAAGTTTATTTTCAAATTCCTGTGGACAAGATTTCCAAAGCCATTCTGGTATTAAATACTCCTTACGGTATCTACCGATGTCAGCTTTCGGTACTGCTAATGCACCAGCAATCATTAAGAAATTTTTAGAACAAACTATTGTCAGTATTTAACAATGCATCAGTTACCTAGATGATGAATTGGTATCACACAGGATGCCCTCAAGAGGAGCTGATAGTCAATCTTCAGTGAGTATTTCCTGTGCTTTTGCGAGCTGTGTTAAAGCATAGCTTGTCAAAATGCTCCTCCTTTCACCTTTCCATTAAGTATATAAGATGTATCTTTCGCTGGGACAGTCTTAAATTGATGTCAGAGTATGTGGCCATTATTTTCTATATTCCTACACTGAATAACATAAAGAACCTGCAGGTTTTTATGAGAAAAGGTTACATATTATGACTCATTTATCCATCAAATTGCAACCATTGCTCATCCGTTGAATTGACTGAAGATATGGTGTTCCTTTCCAGTGTACCAAGCATTTCTTAAGCTGAAGCAATGTCTGCAAACTGTTCCTTTTCTTTGTATCAGCACGACTTAGCTCCAGTGTAGGCCACAGATAATCACCATGTGGCACCAACACTGCTGTATCGCATGGAATGACCTTCTGCATTCACCTCAAATGGCACAAGAAAATTATTCCCAGAAAGAGAAGGAGACATTGACAACTATCTTTGGTTGTTCTGCTTTTCTCTTTAAGGCAACAAATTTCATGTGGTCACAGATCATAAGCCATTGTCCATGTTTAGCTCTAAGTCAACATTGCCTGAATGAGCATCTCAGACGTTACAATGCTGGGATCTTTTTTTTAATCAAATTTGCAATATTCCATTTATTATTGTACAATGGCTCAGTACATGAATGCAGACGCACTGTCTTAGTTCCCTACAGATTTCTAAGAGGAATTTGATAACACAAGGCTGCTTTTACACTGACTCACAACTGGAATAGTGGGTTGGGTTGTTTCTGCATGGGGCGTGGGGGGGGGGGGGGGTCATTAGTCTCATCGGATTAGGGAAGGATGGGAAAGGAAGTCAGCCAAGACCTTTTCAAAGGAACCATCCTGGCATTTTCCTGAAGATATTTAGGGAAATCATGGAAAACCTAAATCAGGATGGCCAGACACGGGATTGAACTGTTGTCCTCCTGAATGCAAGTCCACTGTGCTAACCACTGCACCTCCTTGCTCGGTAGCTGGAAGAGTGAAAGAGTTTCTCCATCGTTTCCAGGGATATTACAGGAACCATATGTAAGGATTCACTCTTGAGATAGGTTTGGCAATTCATACAAACTGGCTGGCCACAAGTTCTTCCTTCAGAAGCCTCCACAGAACTTAATTTCTTTTAATGATGCCATGCCCATTGCCTTTTCAAAGGTAGCCAATTATTCAATCAGTAGTCTGGAGATTCTGTACTCCAATATATTGTGACTCCTGCATCAATGCCATAGGAGGATTTCCAGAATGAAGAATGGAATGGTGGTGCATTTGTGGCTCAACAATAACAAGCTTGTCAGATGCAGCAACCAGTACCACTACAAGTCTACCAGCTGTGGCCTGTGGCTACCCAGCTATGGGATTGGTGTTTGTCAATACAGCAGGTCCATTCCATTTTAGATGTGCTTCTCTTTTCCCATACATCATAAAAATGCAACAGATCACAATGGAGGATACCACTAATGCCCTGGCCACCATTTTCCTGTGGGAGGAGCCCCATGTATCCTTCTCACCAATAATGAACAGCAGGTTGGATCTGCTGGTTTTCAATCATTTTGCATCTGGAATGAATTCAAGTATATTACAACAACTCTTTCATTCTGTCTCTAATGCCATGGTCAGATGATTAGGCACGTGTTTACAACATAGATGGAAAAACGGCTGATATCAGTGCCTATTGATTCTACTCTGCTTTTCTCTTTATCCATTTACTGGGTGACACCAATCCATAATCATAGGTGCCAGAACTCTTGCATAAACACCCTCATCATTACATCTACCACAGCCTCCATTGGTAGAAGAAGCAGTAGTTGCACCTATTAAGATGGACGTCACTGTCTGGGTGTCCACTTTCAGACATAGTCATGGCTTGATACATGGCTCCATCACTGCCCAGCAAGGCCGCAAGCTTGTCCTGGCAGCTACACTTCAAGGAATCCTGCACCAGAACCAGATTTGTTTGCATCACCCAGGAAAAACTACCTCTGGATCTGCCACATTGAAAGAGATTCCCATGCCCTAGATGGTGAGTGTTCATAGATAAGAATATTGTCAGGAGCACCCTAGGGATGTGTGGTAGGGCCACTGCTGTTGTTTATGTACATAAACGATTTGTCAGATACAGAGTGTGGCAATGTGTGACTGTTTGCTGATAATGCTGTAGCATATGGCAGAGTGTCATCTCTGAGTGACTGCAGGAGGATACAGCATAACTTTGACACAATTTCTGTTTTGTGTGATGAATGGCAGCTTCCTCTGTATGTGGAAAAATGAAGGTTACTGTAGATGAGAAGAAAAAAGATCCTGTCATGTTTGAATACAGTATTAGTGGTCAAATGGAACAAGCAGGTAAAGTCATTTGTTTGGAAGGCAAATCGTCGACTGCAGTTTACTGGGAGAATTCTAGAGAAGTGTAATTCACTGATAAGGGAGAAAGTGTAGAGAAAACTTGTGTGACCCAGTCTTGAGTTCCACTACAGTATTTCGCAATTCCCAACAGGTTGCATAAAAGGATGACATCCAAGCAACAGGGAGGCATGCTGCTAATTTGTTACCAGTAGATTCAGTCAACATTATGTGAGTATTACAAAAATGCTACATGAACTAATGGGAATCTCTGGAGGGAAGAAGACATTATTTTCTTAAAAAACCATTGATAAAGTTTAGAGAAATGGCTTTTGTGACAGACTGCGGAGCTATCGCACTGCCACTAACACGCATGTAACATAAGGACCGAGAAGCCACAAGTAATCAGAGCTCGTACGGAATCATATAGACAGTTGCGTTTCTCTCACTCCTATTTTTAAGTGGACAAGGGAAAGGATTGACTAGCAGTGTACAAGGTACACCGCCCCCCCCCCCCCCCCCTCCCCACACACACACACCATATGGTGGCTTGCAGAGTAGGTATATATGTAAGGAAGGATATAGATGTAAATGTGGAATTAACAAGTGACACAGCAAGCTTCCTCAACAAACTGTGAAGTTCAGAGATTTTCTTATCTACCTTTTAGGGTTCAAAACCCACTGCTCCTAATGCCTCTCACCATAAAAGTAACACAGAAGTGGGTTTGACTGGCTATAAGTATTTCAAATCAATATGTCCTGCATTTACAGGCATTTGCCAAAATTCCTGTGTTTAGTGAAGCATCCATGTACAGAATGCCACCTCCAAGGAGCTATTTGCTGAACTTTCTTCAAAGCAGAATGTACTGTGTGTAACGAAAGGCTGCTGTGGCAAGCCTTGCACACCCACACGCAGACCCATAGCGTAGTGGCACAGATAAACAGTACCCATCACTTAGTCATGGTGATGTGCTCTCCCTAAACACATTAATGTTTTCTGTTATACAATAAGGGATGCCAACTAATTTTCTTTGTGATATGGGTACATCATCAGTCTCTCTTACATTTGTACTTTAGCATTGGAGTGCCACAGTTAAAACCTGTGGCACATGGTCACAATGAAATTCTGTTCTTGGGGCAACTAACTATGCTTCTGACATAAAGCAGGTGATGTTTGTTCAAGAATCTGTTCATGTCATCCAACACTGAAATAGACAATTTTGTATAAAGCCTGCCACTCTTGTGGAAACACACCTAGAAATAGCAACAGAATTGGATGCACACATTACATATAAAGCACTTATGGCCTCTTTTCCAAACAATATCACTTATATTTTGTGCTAACCTCAAAGATGATCACCCAGAGCAGCAAAACGTTCTACAGCCAATGGGCAACACCACTCATCATAATCCAAAAACCAAGGGCCTGTATGGCAATTTCAAAGCAAAATGCAACTAAAATCACGGGCTGGGACATGAGAATTTTATCGTAAATTCATTCATAATCAAGCACTCAATGAGCCAAACTTAATGAAGATGTGCAAGAAGAACAGCATCTGGATATGGACATCTGAATTCAAATGACCATTTGAATTGATGAAGGAAATGTTAGCCAAGTCTCAAATATTGCACTATCCCTTTTGCATTGCCTCCTGATGCAAGTGACCATGGGATAGGATACCATCTGTTTCAAGGAAAACAGGAGGAAGATGGAAAGCAATACAAGATAATAGTCTTCACAGCTGCAGACTGATTAACAGCGAAAAGAATTATAGCATCTCTGAAAAAGACACTCTAGCAATTGTTTGGGATCCAAAAAAGTTTATTCATTATAATTGGGAACACAGTACCATAATCTTTACTATCCTGAGTGTAATGTTGATTCAATGTAACCTATCTTAGGACTTTTTTGTATGTTTTTGTGTATAAACTCAAAAATAAAGCAAGTGTAACATAAATGTTTATACCCTATGTTTAATGCAATTTCTGTGTAATGTGTGTGCAAAAGAGCATGCTTTGATCCAACAGGAGAAACAATATATCAATATATGTGCAAATTTTATTAAGAAGGAAGTCACAAATGAAAAAGAAGCTGCCATGTTGAAGTGTAAAGATTGATGGAAGGAGTATGTCATTTTACTAGTGGAAAAGAGTGATAGTTTTGAAGAAAGCAGGCATTTTTCTTTATGGTAGTAGTTGGAAAGTGTAATACAGAGAAGAGAAGTATAGTGCTGAGACAGTGCAAGCAGTTAGAGTGTGTGGAGAATTAAGAAGTTTCACAGCAAAATTACTGGAATGTATTACTAGCTTCTGAAAAGAGACAGCAATTTTTGACATTTTCGATGAAGGAGAGGAGACCAAGGTAGAAAATTTGAGAGAGAAGATCCAATACTCAAGTATTAGCAAGAGAAGACAATCAGCAGGTCAGGATTTATAAGAATAGGAAATAGGTCATGGGTGATTTTCATCACAAGAACACTAATGTTTGTTGTATCAGCAGACTGCTTACAAAGAAGATAAGATATAACTTCACTTACTAGTTTCTTACTAGTCTGACATTCTCCCCACCACACCTAGAACAGCTTTTCGTTGCTCCTACAATCTGTGCAATATACTGGTCAGACTCTACACTGCTCCTGCATCTACTTCCCTACCCTATGGCTCCTACCTTTTTAACTCTCCCTGCTGTAACACGTGACTGTGCACCCTCATAGCACTGCCTCCACCAGCCTGTAACTGGCAAAATATATTCTATCAGAGGGAGAGCCACCTGTGAAACAACAGGTCATGTTCCAGCTGTTGCATAAACACTGTTCGACCTTCTACACTGGTATGACTACCACCAAGTTATCACATAGGATGAATGGGCCCATGCAGAGGGTGTATACTGGCAACAAACAATATACTGCTTCAGAACTCTACAACATGACAGTCATGACTTAGGTGCCTGTTACACCACACATACCATCTGGATTCTTCCCCCCAGACACTAGTTGCTCAAAACTTGCACATGGGAACTGGTGCTACAACATGTCTTTGGCTCTCACCACCCACCTAGCCTTAATTTATGTTAATTTGCATTTCTTCTCGGAAACTATTCCTTTCTTCACACCCTTTTAGTTTTCTGTATCTTTCAGTTTCTGACCTGTACCCCCCCCCTCCCTCCCCCTTCCCCCCACCACTACCCAGCATAATGAACTTAGTTTTTCACTTTTATTACTTCATGCACCATGTCTTGTCAGTAACCTCTGTCATACATATTATCCTATCTTCCACCTTTACACTCTCACTCTCAGATCTTCAGATCTGGTTCAGTGGAGTCCCCCTCAGTCAGTTTTCTTTTCTCATCAAGTCTGCTAAATCTCCCCTTACCTGGGCTTCTGGGCGACTTTTTCATACTCTGCCCATCTCCTAATTCACCAGTCCTTTTCTTTCATCCCTCTTCCTTCCCCTTCAACCCTTCTGCCAGGAGGTTACAAAAGCTTGCACATTTCCTTAACTTGTGCATATATTTTGTCCTGGTGGTGCTTGGTGAGTAGATTTTTTATCCATCCAATTATATTTTATTTTCAATTAGATTATATTTATCAGATATGATGTTTGTAAGACATGACTGGAAAAATAAGGTCTTCTTCAAACTGCTCAGCTGTATAGCTGATGAGGTAAGAGAAGTGGAAATACTATGTGCTTCAAAAATCCAACAATGGACTAAGTAGCCCTTAATGTCCAGGGTGGAACAACAATTAGGGTCTCTGAAGTTGGAGTAAATTCCAACAAAATGACTGTAGTGGAAATGACAAATATCAGATACATCAATAATGAAAATCGTTATTCTGATTACAAGTACTGGAAGACTGAAATTAATTCTAAAATTGGTACATTAGGTTGATATGTTATGTTGCAAAGTTTGTAATAGAATATGAGTGTAAGAGAAAAATCTTAACACACACAAGATGATGGTACACAACCCCTACAACAATGACATTCAACACAGAGAAGGAACTCTGATAGTGTTTCTCGTTGCTTGCACTGTGTCACAAATGTGAATTCCTGGTATACAAAAGGCATGTTTTGGAAATTTCCTCCCTCAGCCCGTCAGACAATGGGAACAGTTTTGCCATACGTGTGAACCTAACCAGAGGATGCAAACAGCACTGAATAAAACTGTTGACAACTCTGTGATCTGCAGCCAATGAAAGACAGTTTGAAAGGGAGGACTGATGCACAGACTCACATGAGGACATTATTCTAAAAACATTGACTGTATACTTGCCTTCCAGTAGAAGTCTTGTCAGTGTGGTGGCCAAGGAATGAGGATCTCTGGAGGGAAGTGCTAAGGGATGTGTTGCTACAGACATCTTCTGTTACATCCACAGCATTAATATTTCTGTCTAGGTAAACTACCTATGCATACATTCAACATGAACATTTAGAAAATACGAAATGAATTTCACAGCAAAAGTAACTGTAGGCACCACTCAAACACAATTTGAAGCATATCCCAACCTGGTCTCAGATTTGCATTTACTGCACAGGTAATTTGTATCAATTAAGCATACAGATTAATTTGTATTTTCTTTATCAGTTAAAAGTATTTCATGTCTCTTCTTAAACTGTTATTCTTTCTGTTCAATGTACTGAGAACAGAAACAGATCTTTCATATCTTCACAGGTAATTAATTTGAAATCAGTCTGTCATTCCAATTATTTCTTTCCTAAAAACTTTAAATTAATTAAACAGAAACGAAGTCAATAAGAATTCTGTTTTGCCACAAACTTTTCAGCCAGTACTACAGTTTTGACCTGAGAATCTGGAGTAAGAGGAAGAAGACTGCAGGAAAATTGGAGTTTAACAGTCCATCAGCAGTAATGTTACTAGATATGAACACAAGCTTGAATTGGGGAAGGATGGGAAATGAAGTCAGCTAAGTCCTTTTCAGAAGTACTATCCAGAACTCATTGTGACTGATTTAGGAAAACCATGGAGATTTACATCTGGGTGCCAGGGGTAAAAGAAGCACATCACTTAGAATCTTATTGATACAGACAATTTCTCTGTAAAAGTTATGCTTACCTACAAAGAATATTTTGAAGTGATGACTCGTGATTGAAAGTGTGTCACTATGGTGGGAAATTTGTATGTGGACAGTACTCAAGGACCAATGCTTCTGAGTGTGTGTAGCACCAAGCGCAACAGTTTAAAAGCCAGTCGTGCAGCGACATTCACTCATTCATTAACCCTTCATGTTCCATAGATCCCATGAAGGAGAATCTTCAATGGTGTGGAATGAGTCAATGGATCCATTAACAATAGACAAGCAAATAATTAGAACTCTGTATGTTTACTGCAGCAACAAAAAGCTATCACTCTACTGCTTAATACTATGTGGCTACATTAGCTAAATCTAATCTAATAAATTAGAAGTAAAGACACTGCTACTATGAGAAAAGCTGCAATTCCTGCTGTTATATTGAAGAGCTACTGTTTAAGTACTACTGGTAGCTTAATATTTGTGTGTATACACAGTTATTTTCAAAGAAAATAGGTACATACACCAGTAACAACAGAGCTCTGTTACGATACTGTACTACCTGTCCTGTAGCAAACACTGCTACCTGACATGTAGCTGACAGCAATTACCAATCTATGAATCTAGCTAGCCAAACAATTTGTGTAAGGAGTGGCTAATGAGGTCTGTTATTAATTTTACTTTGCCTTGGTATATTTTGCTTTGGTAGGGCTTCTCAATTTATTGCTTTATGCTAGATCTTTGTCAGAGTGTGTAACACCACTCTGAAACGAGTCTACACGGCCAGAAGCAAGTTTTTACTATAGCAACACAAAGCAATAAGGAGTAAATGTACCGATCAGGGAGGATAAGAATTCCCAGATCCTTAAAGAGATCTCTGCAAGATACACTTGCGATCAAAAGTATCCGGAGACCCCCAAAAACATATGTTTTTCATATTAAGTGTATTGTGCTAATACCTACTGGAAGGTACTCCATATCAGTGATCTCAGTAGTCATAAGACATCATGAGAGAGCAGAATGGGGCACTCCACGGAACTCACAAATCTGAGGAACTCTCAGACTTCGAACATGGTCAGGTGATCGGGTGTCATTTCTGTCATATGCCTGTATGTGAGATTTCCACACTCCTAAGCATCCCTAGGTCCACTGTTTCCGATGTGATAGTGAAGTGGAAACGTGAAGGGACACGTGCAGCACAAAAGTGTACCGGCCGACCTGGTCTGTTGACTGACAGAGACCTCTGACAGTTGAAGAGGGTCGTAATGTGTTTTGGACAGACATCCATCCTAACCATCACACTGGAATTCCAAACTGCACCAGTCCCCATTGCAAGTACTATGACAGTTAGGTGGGAGGTGAGAAAACTTTGATTTCATGGTTGAGTGGCTGCTTTTAAGCCACACATCAAGCCGGTAAATGCCAAATGACATCTCACTTGGTATAAGGAGCGTAAACATTGGATGATTGAACAGTGGGAAAACATTGTGTGGAGTGACGAATCGTGGTACACAATGTGGCGATCTGATGGCAGGGTGTGCATGTGATGAATGCTCGGTGAATGTTATCTGCCAGTGTCTGTAATGCCAACAGCAAAATTTGGAGGCGATGATGTTATGGTGTGGTCATGTTTTTCATGGAGAGATCTTGCACCACTTGTTGTTTTGCATGGCACTATCACAGCACAGGCCTACATTGATGTTTTAAGCACATTCTTGTTTCCCATTGTTGAAGAGCAATTCAGGGATGGCGATTGCATCTTTCAACATGATCAACCAATTGTTCATAATACACACCCATGACTGAGTGTTACACATCAATAACATCCCTGTAACAGACTGGCCCACACTGAGTTCTGACCTGAATCCTATAAAACACCTTTGGGATGTTTTGGAATGCCGACTTCGTGCCAGACCTCACTGACCGACATTGATAACTTTCCTCAGAGCAGCACTCCGTGAAGAACGGGCTGCCATTCCCCAAGAAACCTTCCAGCACCTGTTTGAACATATGCCTGTGAGAGTGGAAGCTGTCAAAGGCTTAGGGTGGGCCAACACCATACTGAATTCCAGCATGACCGATGGAGGACGCCACAAACTTTTAAGTCATTTTCAGCCAGGTGTCCAGATACTTTTGATCACGTAGTGTATGTGATCATTTATTTATTCAGAAGTCTTACTACTCATTACAGTTGATACATGCACTGCTGCAGAGCATACTTCAGTAAGAAAACACAGGGACTGATGACGATGATGATGATGATGATGATGATGATGATTGGTTTGTGGGGTGCTCAACTGCACGGTTATCAGTGCCCATACAAATTCCCAACCTCTGCTCAGTCCAAATCTGCCACTTTCATGAATGATGATGAAAATGATGAGGACAACACGAACACCCAGAGAACTCAAGGCAGGTGACCCCCGGGAATCGAACCCGGAACCCCGTGCTCGGGAAGAGAGGACGCGACCGTGAGAACACGAGCTATGGACCACAGGGACTGAAAGTCTGTCAAATAAGCCAACAAACTTTTTTGTAGGTCAATGCAATTAGACATTTCTGAGAGGAAAATACACTGAGCCTCTTGATTAATTTATCTGTGCGTTGACTTGATTTTGACTTGTTACCACAATACGTCACAGTATTTTTCACATAGTGTTTCATTTATTTGTTATGGTTTTAGGGCGCAAAACTGCTACAGTCATTAGTGCCTGGTCCGTGACTTAGGAAAAGCTAAAAAACAAAACTGGAAACCAGCAGCAATGGGAGCAAAACACAAAAAGTGGGGAAACCAAAAACAGAAGGAAAGCTTACAAAACCACTATAAAAGTGGGGTTGTTTGTCCCCAAAAAGAGCTTCAAATGACTGATGTCATCTTACTGGCACTAATGAACTTGAGAACGCAATCGGCTGATTGCGTGTCATCTGCTAAAATGGAAGATATATCAGGTGACAGCTGTAGACCGGCGCGTAACGGAGTAAAATAGGGGCACTCAAGTAAAAGGTGTCTCACCGCCCACAGGTTGAGAGCAGTGGGGACAGAGTGGGGGAGGACTGCAGCTTAAAAGATGTCGATGGCTAAAAAGACAGTGCCCTATCCAGAGTCTAGTTAAAATTACCTC
Source organism: Schistocerca cancellata (assembly GCF_023864275.1). NCBI lineage: Eukaryota > Metazoa > Arthropoda > Insecta > Orthoptera > Acrididae > Schistocerca > Schistocerca cancellata. The sequence continues at coordinate 211,536,233 of NC_064631.1, forward strand.
CTCCCAACGACGAGTTCAGGAGGAAGAGGTCCAAGCACAGGGAAGAGTTTTCACGTCCCGCAATTTATTATTGGGAAGTGTCGACCAATGTGCATGCCATAAAAGAGCAACACGACGACATAAAACACTCCGTAGATCGGCGAAGGGAATCATGCGAATAGCTGGCCGAAGAAGAGAGACTGCAGCCTTGGCTGCTATATCGGCCACCTCATTTCCACAGATACCAACATGTCCTGGGATCCAGAGGAACCCCACAGAGATGCCCCTCAAGTTGAGCAAGTGGAGGCAGTCCTGAATCCGGTGGACCAGAAGGTGGACAGGGTAGAGAGCTTGGAGACTGAGGAGAGAGCTGAGAGAATCTGAACAGATAACATACTGTATCCGCTGATGGCAACGGATGTATTGGACAGCCTGGAGAACAGAGTAAAGCTCCGCAGTATAAACCAAACACTGGTCGGGGAGCCGAAATCAATTTGGGATGTCGCCAACAATATGGGCACTCCCAACACCAAACGATGTTTTTGAGCCATCATTGTAAATAAATGTGGCATCTTTCATTTGTGCGTAGAGAGCAGCAAATGCCTGACGATAAACAAGAGAAGGGGGTACCATCCTTGGGAAACTGACAAAGGTCACGGGGCAGGCAGGTCTGGGGCCGGAGCCAAGGCAGTGCTGTACCCCAAGTTGTCAAGACAGTTGTAGGAAAGTGGAAGGAAAGAGAATGGAGCAGTTGATGGAAGCAGACTCCCCGTGGTAGTAGGGAGGAAGGGCGGCCAGCATACCCTAAATCCAAGAAGGCGTTGAAAAAAATGTCACGGGCCGGATTTGCAGACATGGAAGACAGATGGTTAGCGTAACAACTCAGAAGGACAGCTCGCCGATTGGACAGCGCAGGTTCAGCAGTGTCAGCATACAGGCTTTCTACAGGGCTGGTGTAAAAACATCCAGTCACTAAACGTAATCCACGGTGGTGGATAGAGTTGAGATGCCGAAGAATAGATGGTCCAGCAGAGGAGTAAACTATGCTTCCATAGTCCAATTTCAAGCGCACTAAGATGTGATAGAGGCGGAGAAGGACCACTCGGTCCGCTCCCCAGGAGGTGCCATTCAGGACACAGAGGGTGTTGAGGGATCGCAGACAGCGAGCCGAAAGATAGGAAACGTGGGAGGACCAGCACAGCTTTCTGTCAAACATAAGACCCTAGAATTTAGCGACGTCCACAAAGGGAAGGTTGACAGGGCCTAGATGTAAGGAAGGCGGAAGAAACTCTGTACAACGCCAAAAATTAACACAAACGGTCTTACTGGGAGAAAAGCGGAAGCCAGTTTCAATGCTCCAAGAGCGGAGGTGATTGAGACATCCTTGAAGACGTCGTTCAAGAAGGCTGGTCCATTGAGAGCTGCAGTAGATTGCAAAATCGTCCACAAAGAGGAAGCCCGAGACATCAGGAAGAAGACAATCCATAGTTGGGTTTATGGCAATGGCAAACAGTACAACACTTAGCACAGAGCCCTGGGGTACCCCGTTATCTTGGGAGAAGGTACGGGAGAGAGTAGTGTTCACCCGCACTTTAAATGTGTGCTCTGCCATAAATTCACGAAGAAAAAGGGGCAGCCGACCTCGAAAGCCCCAAGAGAACAGTGTGTGGAGGATGCCAAGAGAACAGTGTGTGGAGGATGCCTGTCCTCCAACAGGTATCGTATGCTCTCTCCAGATCAAAAAATATTGCTACTGTTTGGCGTTTCCGGAGAAAACTGTTCATGATATAAGTGGAGAGAGCAACAAGATGGTCAACTGCAGAACGATGCTTTCGGAAACTGTATTGGGCAGGTGTTAAAAGACTGCAGGACTCCAGCCACCAGGCTAAACGGCAATTCACCATACGCTCCAAAACCTTACATACACTACTCGTGAGAGAAATAGGGCGATAGCTAGAGGGGAGATGTTTGTCCTTTCCAGGTTTCAGAACAGGAATGACGATAGCTTCCCGCCATCGTCTGGGAAAAGTACTGTCGGTCCAAATTCGATTATAAAAGTGAAGGAGGTAACGCTGACTATGGTATGATAAATGCAGCAACATTTGTATGTGGATACCATGCGGTCCTGGTGCGGAAGAGCGAGAAGAAGAGAGTGAATGTTGGAGTACTCGCATGGAGAAAACAGTATTGTAGCTTTCGCGATTTTGAGAGGACAAGGCAAGAGGTTGCACTTCCGCTGCACGTTTCTTTGGGGGAAACGCTGGTGGGTAATTTGAAGAGCTCGAAATCTCAGCAAAGTGTTTACCCAATGAGTTAAAAATTGTGATAGGGTCCACTAATTTATCCTGCACCACAGTGAGCCCAGAGACAGGGGAGAAACTAGGCACTCCAGATAACCGCCAAATCAGACTCCAAACTTCTGAGGAGGGAGTGAAGGTGTTAAATAAGCTAGTAAAGAAGTCCCAGCTTGCCTTCTTGCTATTGCGGATGACGCGACGGCATCGCACACGGAACTGCTTATAGCGGATACAGTTGGCCAAAGTAGGATGATGTCTGAAAACGCGAAGAGCACGTCGCCGCTCACTTATTGCGTCACGGTATGCCTCGTTCCACCAAGGAACTGGGAGGCGCTGGGGCAATTCGGAGGTGCGAGGTATTGAACGTTCTGCAGCTGTAAGAATAACTTCTGTAATATGAGTGACCTCATTGTAGACGCTGGGAAAGTGATGGCCATTGAATGTCGCTAGAGATGAAAAAAGTGTCCAATCAGCTTGGGCAAACTTCCAGCGTCTCGGGCGCATATATGGCAGTTGTGGCTGCAATCGAAGGACACATGGAAAGTGGTCACTTGTGTGTGTATCAGTAAGAGTGAACCATTCGAAGTGCCGAGCTAGCGGAACAGTACCGACCGAAAGGTCCAAATGAGAGAAATTTGCTGTGGAGGCAGACAAAAACGTAGGGTCCGCAGTGTTGAGGCAAACAAGATCCGCTTGGTGAAAGACTTCTAGCAATAGTGAGCCATGCGGACAAGGATGCAGAGATCCCCAAAGTGGGTGGCGGGCATTGAAGTCCCCAACCAGCAAATAGGGGGCGGAAGCTGACCAAGGAGATGAAGGAGATCAGCTCGTGCCATTGGTGTGGATGATGGAATGTAGACAGTACCAAGAGAGAAGGGAAAGACGGACAGCGACAGCTTGGAAGGAAGTGTTTAAGGGGAGTGGGTGATAATGGAGAGTATCATGGAGAAGAATCATGAGTCCTCCATGTGCTGGAGTGCCTTCAACAGAGAGGAGATCAAATCGGACTGACTGAAAATGGGGGAAAACAAAGCAGCAGTGGGGACACAGCTTTGTTTCCTGAAGACAAAAGATGACCGGCGAGTAGGATCGTAAGAGGATCGACAATTCATCCCGATTGGCTCGAATGCCGCGTATATTCCAATGGATAATGGACATAGGGTGGACAGAAAATGGAAGAATGTGACCAAGGTTGCCCTCAACTCAATGACTGCTCAGAGCTTGTGACCGACAGCGTGGAACGGCATTCAGCCAAAGGCAGAAGATCCTGATCCACAGGTTGTTCGGGAGCAGCTCCTGCCACCAGCGATCGGCCGGTTGATCGGCAGCCAGCAGTGCGCCTCAGCGACACAGAAGACAGCCGAGGGCGGTTACCACCAGGCGGTGCTGTAGATGAGCCATGGTGGAGAAGGAGAGGAACCGGGTTTCTTATTAGCCTTTTTGGAAACAAAACATCGAGATGAAGGAGGAACTGATGGTTGTGAAGTTGGGGTACGTAAAAAATCTTCACGGGTATGCCCTTTTTTGGAAGCCCGGGTCTCTGATTTTGGGGCTCGAGATTTAGCAGAACCCGATGAAGGGTGAGCCATAGAGTGAGCAGGTGAGAGTGGGGAGGTTGAAGGGGGCGATCTTTGCGCTGACCAATCTGACAACCGTGGCACTAAAGGTGAGATCACAAATCTGAGTGGCTGCCTGCTTTGTTGGCCGAGGAGAGGAAAGGACAGTGCTGTATTTACCTGTGTGAGGCACAGTGGGCTTTTGACTGGCGAATAACTTTCGAGCAGCAAAGGTTGACACCTTTTCCTTCACTCTGATTTCCTGAATGAGACGTTCGTCTTTAGAAATGGGGCAATCTCTAGAGGAAGCAGCGTGGTCACCCATACAGTTGATGCAATGAGGGGATGGAGGTGGACAAGCACCCTCATGGGCATCCTTGCCACACATAACACATTTGTCTGGATTGGAACAGGATTGGCTGGTATGATTGAACCACTGACACCAATAGCAACGCGTAGGGTTTGGGATGTAAGGGCGAACTGAAATTATCTCATAGCCCGCTTTTATGTTCGATGGGAGTTGAACACTGTCAAATGTCAAGAAGACAGTACGGGTTGGAACGATGTTCGTGTCAACCCTTTTCATGACGCTATTAACAGCCGTGACGCCCTAGTCAGACAGTTAGTTTTGAATTTCCTCGTTGGACAATCTGTTGAGGGGGCATGTATAAACGACCCCACATGATGAATTTAAAGTGCGGTGCGCTTCCACCCAGACAGGGAAGGTGTGTAACAGTGAAGTACGCAGCAATTTTTGTGCCTGGAGGGCACCGACTGTTTCTAACGACAAGGTGCCATTTCGTAATTGGGAACAAGACTTTACAGGACCTGCAATTGTGTCGACACCTTTCTGAATAATGAAAGAGTTGACCGTGGAGAAGTCTTGACCTTCGTCAGACCAAGAAACAACAAGGAACTGTGGCAACGATGGAAGAACTGTCCGTGGCTGAGACTAATTGAACTTACGCTTGTGAGCTGACATAGTAGATGATGAGGAAACCATTGCAGAAGTATCCCCCATGACTACTGGCATCTCCAATGGCACGCTCCTTCCTTGTGGGGGCCCTCTCTGAGGGCACTACCGCCTTAGGTGATTGTTCACACCTCAGGTCACAACTCCCGAGAAACGAACGGAGGGACCAATCGGCACTTTTGGAAGGTATCAGCTCGGGTAATCACCCGTCCATGGGCCTGGCCATTACCAGGGGGTACGTACCTGTACGTGTCCTACCGGTCTACCCGGGGCGGGGAATTACGCATTACCCCGTCACCGGCTACACATGGGAATGCGTGGGTCGGCCTTCAGACACGCACAGGGAGGAAAAAAGAGAAAGGGAAAAACAAAGAAAGGGAGAAACAAAGAAAGGGAATGGAAAGAAGAGAGGTCTCAAACGCTGCAGCAGAGTAAAGGGTAAAGAGAAGAGGTAAAGAAAAGAGAAGGACAAAGGAAGGACAAAGACTTGCCAGCAGAGAAAGTGAAGAAGAGAGACTGTTTTACATTTTAGAGCGTCCGTCTCCGGATGTAGGCACAAAACATACTCCCAGAGGGGGAGAAAGGGAAGGAAAGAGGCGAAGGTGAGGGGGGGGGGCAAAGATGGGGGATGGGGAAGGATGCGCAAAAGGAAGGTATGCAGCCCGGAAAGGAAGGAGGGCCACATTAGCTCAAGGTCCCGTGCTCGCTACGCACATATCCACAAAAGAGTTGTGGACCCCCTGGGGGAGTGTTTCATTTAATGTGTGATCATTAATGCCTACACCTGATGCAGAAAGGGCTGTGCCTTTTCAAAATGCTGTATGGATGTGTATATGCAGCAGAGTACAAACATTTACTGTTCTGCTGCAGGTAATCTTGCATATAGAATTACTTCAGTGGTGATCACTGTCTTTCAGAGCATAAAAATCTCTCTTCTCTGACTGAACATTTTATAACAAAACTCTGTAGTTCAGATTTGTGACCATATGCTCATGCAAAAGCTGTAGAATTAATCATAGTAGTGTCTTCGAATCAAACTGTGGTGCATAAATAACAATATAGCACTTTTCTTACCTATAGGTTTCTAAAAGGCTAACTCACATCTTATACATGTAGGAGTAAACCCTATGCTGTAGCTACTGTCGACATACACCTAGGACTGCTGACAACAACACTGATCATAAAGGCTGAATCCTATCCAAACTAACAGCAATGAAAGAAGGTACTACTAGTTGAATATCTGTCAATATATTTCTGATCATAAAGCATATATCAGACTATGAAATTATATTGTAATTTGATAGATATAAAATCTACTCACCAAAGGCTACAGGAGAACAAAAATATAAAAAAGATTGTATGTATGCTATCTTTCAGAGCCAGTGGCTCCTACTCCTGGCAAAAGGGTTGAAAGAAAGGGAAGAGGGGTCAAGCAAAAGGACTGAAGATGTTTAAGAGAAGGGGTAGAGTTCAGAAAAGTCACTACAACCCCAGGTCATGGGAGACTTTCCAGACAGGATGAGAAGGAACAACCGATTGAGGACTGCACTGCATGAGATTTGGAAACTCGGGAGCTTAAAAGTGGAGGCTTGGGTAATAGATGAGACAGAGATTACTGCTAAAACATTGTGCTCGAGTTAATAAGAGTGAAAAGCTAAGTGCATTATATGTAACAGACAAGGGAGGGGGATGGCGAAAAATAGATGGGTCAGAAAATAAAAGATGTATAAAACTAAAGAGTGGAGAAAATAGTAGTTACTGTGGAGAAATGCTGAGAAGGAAAAAATTAAGGTAAATTAAGGCCAGATGGGTCATGAGAACCAAAGACATATTGTAATGATAGTTCCCACCAACAGAGTTCTGAGAAACTGGTATCTGTGAGGGAAGAATCCAGATGGCATATGTGGTGACACAGGCACTGAGGTCATAAATGTCATGTTGTAGAGCATACTCTGCAACAGGATATTGTGCACTGCCAGTATAAACCTTTTGCCTATTCCCATTCATCCTAACCGATAACTTGGTGGTAGTCATGCCGATGTAAAAGGCCGAACAGAGTTTACATAACAGCTGGTATATGACGTCATTTCACAGGTGGCTTTCCGTCCAATCCATATTTTTATCCAACCAATTGCATTATATTGTCAAAAATTGATAATTTTGTTATTAGACCACAAAATTAATATGACAGTTTTGTATAAATAGAAGACTCTTCTTCAAAACTGACAAATGTACTGAATCTTTCTCTACAACATGTAATTTAGCTAACTTTACAAACAGAGATTTCAGTTTAATAAATAACTCACCATAATTGAACTGACTGTTTTGTTTCTCACAGTTTATTATATTAAATGTATAAACAACATCAGTTTCCATTCCACTTATTTCAAAATAGAACCACTGATGATGCTTATTGGAGTTAACATCAGGCATGAGAATCAAGTCATATTCACGGAGACCAACCTGCAATAAACAAGACAATGTACAAAATAGAACTTAACAGTTAATGAAACCAGGGTCATATATTGTATTATATACCTGAATAGCTTTTCTAAGGTTTCCACTTTCAAACCTTGACTCAAATATCAAGTGACGTTTCTCAGGTTCACCACTTCCCAAGTGTCTCTCATCCATATTGAAAAGGACCCTGTTAGTGAAAGTCACAATAATTAATACTTATTGAACAAAAATATTTCACCATAGTTTGTAATGACAATTCAGTGATGATGTATCATTTCAAATTTCTCTATCAGTAGTCTCACTTTTCACTTGCGTTTATCAGTCTATGAGATGGATCCACTGAAGACCAACTGTCCAAATCATAAACAACTTTGTTCATGACTTGATTTGGATGAAGACCTCTTTCCACACAGTTTAAAAGTTTGCTCCTAAAATGGAAAACAGAACTGTATGAAAAAGGTCTGGAAATATAGATCAATAATCTGCCATTATGCCAATTACATACCTACATGTTCTTCTGTCCTTTATATTCAAGGGCTCTAGCTTCCCTGAACCTTCACTACCCATCATATCAGGATATGCCACTTTAACAAATGGTAGCACACTGTTGACTCTTGACGCAATCACAGAATATGCATAATGGAAAGTAGAGTAATTAGGAATGTTTTCAAATACTGTAAGACCTTTTATCATTTCTCTGCTACTAGCCAAACTTCTGTAAAAATTTCAGTATACAAAATAAATAATGAATCACTTATGTAACAGCGTTTCATTATTACATGGGCTTGCTTACCTACAAATGCATGCTTTACCTTCCATTTGGAGTCTGAGCAACATCCTTTTTCAACATCAAATTATTTTGTGATATTAATGTAGAGCTTCTTTCACTAATATTTTCACCTCCTCCATCCATAGGAAAACTTTTCCCTTGCATACACTGATCCTTATTTTCATTTCTGGTAGAACAGTTCGAGTTGTGTGACTGGGAAGCTCCTGTATATGCAGTAGACGTAAAATTGAGAGTGTTTTCTGTCAAATTAAATTCCATGATTTTCTTCTTTAGGTCACTTTCTCCCATCAATGCATCAAAGGAACAACTTTTCTTAAGTGTTATTTCCCTGCTTCCAGAATTGCATTTCATTTTGCTGCAAACACAAGGCCCTTTCAGCTCTTGGAAAAATGATTCATACCTAAAAGAAAACCCATAATAATTGCCATATTAATGACGTAGCACATCAAAAGGGCATGTAAATAATGGTATGTATAGTTATTCACATTTACAGACTTCATTACAGATTTATTATTTCAGCTGCATTCAATGCTGATTAAAATAAATATAACACATTTCTTTATTCTATTGTGCCTTTGCTCTATCTAAAGAAAATTTACATTTTCTTATGCTCATATAAAAATACTTTAGTCATGTCATATGTTGATCAGCAACAACAGCTGGAGCTACTACGAAGGGCGTTTGAAAAGTTGGTGCAAAAATAAAAACTACTTACATTTTTGGGGTAAATCTGTTTTATTTTTTGACATAGTCTTCTTTTAGACTTATACACTTCATCCAACACTGTTCTAATTTGTTGATCCCTTCTGAATAATAGGAATTGTCCAAGTCTGCAAAATAGCTATTAGTTGCTGCAATTACCTCCTCATTTGAATAAAATGCCGCCAGCCATTGCTTCAAATTGGGAAACAAATAGTAGTCTGAGGGAGCCAAGTCTGGAGAACAGGGGGCATGTGAAACGAGTTGGAATCCTATTTCCAATAATTTTGCGACCACAACTGCTGAGGTGTGTGCTGGTGCATTGCTATAATGGCAAAGGACTTTTTGTGGTCCAATCGCCGGCGTTTTTCTTGCAGCTTGGTTTTCAAACGGTCCAATAACGATGAATAATATGCACCTGTAATAGTTTTATCCTTTTCCAGATAGTTGATGAGGATTATCCCTTGCAAATCCCAAAAGACAGTTGCCATAACCTTGCAAGCCGAAGGAATGGTCTTCGCCTTTTTTCGTGCAGATTCTCCCTTGGTAACCCATTGTTTAGATTGTTGTTTAGTCTCAGGAGTATAGTAATGTATCCATTTTTCATCCACAGTGACAAAACAATGCTTAAAGTCCTGTGGATTCTTCATGAACAGCTGCAAACCATTCTTGCAACACTCCACACGATTCCGTTTTTGGTCAAGCGTGAGCAATTTCAGAACCCATCTTGTGGATAGTTTTCTCATGTCCAAATGTTTATGCAAAAATTATTTACCCATTCATTTGAGATATCCACAGCACTAGCAATCTCACGCACCTTAACTCTTCTGTCGTCCATCACCATATCATGGATTTTATCAATGATTTCTGGAGTTGTAACCTCCACAGGGCGTCCAGAATGTTCAGCATCACTTGTGCCCATATGGCACTCCTAAAACTTTGAAACCACTTATAAACTATTCTAATCGAAGGTGCAGAGTCACCGTAATGTTTATCAAGCTCCTCTTTAGTCTCCTGAGGCATTTTGCCTTTCATAAAGTAATGTTTAATCACCACATGAGATTCTTTTTCATCCAGTTTTTGACAATCACTCGACTTCCTTGATTCACACGAATGCCAAACACAAGGAAATAGACCAATGTGGCTGAAACATGGTGTGCGTTCTTTCCAAAGATGCTACTGACTAAATATGACCTCAGTACATGCTGGTGGTGCCATCTCTTGGACTTTGCACGGACTTTTCGAACGCCCCTTGTTGTTCTTTACTTCTGGTTTAGTATTTGAGTTGTTGAATATTCATGACACATCAAAACTGTGTGCCTGGGCAGGTTTTGAAACAGGATTCATGACACATCAAAACTGTGTGCCTGGGCAGGTTTTGAAACAGGATTCTTGTCTATCTTCTACCATATGATTGACTGTCTTCCAAAGATAATATGATAGCTTAAAAAAGAGTTTGGAATGAAATAAAATATTAAAATATCTTTGGACCAAAGCTTGTCGTAATCTGTGAAGGAAAAACAGACTGCTGACCTGGAACAGTACTGTCCATGAAAACCAGGTGACTGGGTTTCAGTCTCTTAATTCAATAACCCATTCATGTTTTGGGCATAATATTTTGAAACTACTTGGTACTTTGTGAGATAACTATCACACAAATGATTTGTAAGTGATCTCCTATATAGATTGATTCCACTTCCCCAGTATTCTACCAATAAATCGAAGTCTACCACCTGCTTTACCTGTGACTGAACCTATGTGATCATTCCATTTCATATCCCTACAAAGAGTTACACATAGTTATTTGTATGATTTGGCCAATTCCAACAGTGACTCACTGATGCCATAGTCACAGGATACTACATTTTTTCATTTTGCGAAGCGCAAAATTTACATTTCTGAACATTTAGAGCAAGTTGCCAATCTCTGCATCAAGATCTGACTGAATATTTATGCTAGTTCCTTTATATAGTACTTCATTGTAGATAACTGCATCATCTGCACAAATCCAAATTTTACTATTGTCTGCAAGGTCATTAATATACAACATGAACAGAAAGGGTCCCAACACACATCCCTGGGGCTCACCCAATGTTAATACTACATCTGACAATGACACTCCATCCAAAATAACACGTATCTTCACTACTAAAAAGGCCTCAATCCAGTCACAAATTTCACTTGATACCACATATGATTGTACTTTTGACAATAAGCATGTGCACGATACTGAGTCAAATGCTTTTTGGAAATCAAGAAATACTGCATCTACTAGCTTGCATTAATCCATAGCTTTCATATGTCATATGAGTAAAGTACGAGTTAGGTTTCACATGATTTATGTTTTCAAAATCCATGCTGGTTAGCATTGATGAGGTAATTCTGCTTAAGATACCTCATTATGCTCGAGTTCACAATATGTTCTAAGATTCTACAACAAAAAGATGTCAAGGCTACTAGATGGTAATTTTGTCGATTACTTCTAATATCCTTCTTGTAGGCGGGTGTGACTTGTGCCTTTTTTTGAAGTACTGGGTGTGGTTATTTGTTCAAGGGATGCACGATAGATTACAAACAGAAGATGGGCTAACTCAGCTTCAAATTTAATATAGAATCTGACAGGGAATCCATCAGGCCTGGAGCTTTGTTCAGTTTTAATGATTTCATCTGGTTTTCAGCACCACTGGCACTACCACTTATTTCATTCATTTTTTCATTGGCACAAGAATCAAATTGGGGCAATTCTCCTGGGTTTTCCTTTGTAAAGGAACATTTGGAAATGGAATTATGCATTTCAGCTTTTGCTTTGGTACCCTCAATTACAGTTCCTGTCTCATTCACTAGGAACTGCACATTAACTTTGGTGCCACTAACAGCCTTTACAAATGAGCAGAATTTCTTTGGGTTCTGTGAAAGGTCACTTGATAACATTCTGCTATGCCAGTCACTGAAAGCATCATGCATTGCTCTCTTGACAGCCAAAAGCATTTCATTCAGCATCTCTCTATCTGTAGCCCTACACTTTTTTTTTACACCTATTTATGGTGACTGTAGACTATGGTGGCTCCCTCCCATTATGAACTGTTCTACTGGGTACATATCTATCCAGCGTATGATAAACTTTTCTTTTAAACTTGAGCCAGCATACCTCTAAATGCTCCTGAATTGTGCTGAAAGTTTCATATTCTTCAGTGAGATATGACACTACTGACTTTTTATCTAGTTTACTAAACATATATGGCAGACTTCACCTTGCTACACAAAGAATGTTGTTCACATCTATGCTTGATTCAAGAAAAGAAGGAAGCTGTAAGTTTAGTAATCTGCTGTGCCGCTGGAAGAATATACAGTGTGTAAATGAAAATAAGTTGCTGAAGCAGATTTTTGGAAAATATTTGACTTAACACACAAAAGAGCTGAAAATCGAAGGTTTTGGATTCACATGCTTTTTTTTTTCTATGCAGTTGTTCTGAAACTATTCAAATCAGTTGGATGTCACTTAAGTGACTTTGCATGTCTCTAAGCAGTATTGAGGAAAGGGGAGCCCCATTTCTGGCAAATCTCCACAACACTGAGAAGTCAGATAGTTTTACCTGCCACCCAATTCTGCTGTGACAATTCTAGAGACATTCAAAGAAAGTCTATGTCAGTAGCACAAATACTCAGATCATGCAATACTAGATAGAGGCAACTTTAACCTACTGAATATAGTCGGTGCTGTCAATGGATTCGTGTCTATGGTTCAGACAGACAGTTGTGCACAGTACTTTTGAACATGTTTTCTGAAAACTGTCTTGCACAGCTAGTTCGGAAGCCCATACGCAAAGGAAGTATCCTTGGCATCTTAGCTACATATAGGCTGGACCACATCAACAATGTCAGTACAAAAACAGGATTAATCATGATGTCATTATAGCAACTATGGTTATGAGAATTGTTGAATCATTTAAGAAGGCTATGGGACTACTACTTCTAGAAACAGCAGATAAGAAGTTATTAGTGTCTCACTTAGACAGTGAACAGACATCACTTAGTTCCAGTAAGATGGTCATAGAGGAAGTTTAAGCAGGTTGTAAATCATAGTCTGGAGAAGTACGTGCTGAGTAAGTGGATAATTGATGGAAAAGACGCACCATGGATTAATACTGAGATTCAGAAAATGCTGAGGAAGTAGGGGCTGTTGCAATCTCTGTTCACAACAGAATGCACAAATGATGACAAGCAAAGGCTAGTAGAGATTTGTGTGCCTGTGAAAAGATCTAAGCACAAAGCGTACAACTGCTACCACCATCATACCTTAGCAAAAGATCTGGAAGACAACCCAACAAAATTCTGGTCCTATGTAAAATAGTTAAGTACATATAATGCTCTCATCCACTCATTTGTAGATCAGTCTGGCATGGCAGTTGAAGACAGCAAAACAAAAGCTGAAGTTTTAAATTTCATGTTCAACACATAGTTCACACAGGGGAATCATACAAACATATGGTAATTTGTGATTCTTGAGTTTCTCCCGGCATATTTGATAATCAAAATATCCACGGGTGTGCTGCCGGTCTATAGTGTCCAACGGGCACAATATTTGGGCGATCATACATGTCGCCATCATCAGATGAACTGACGGACTGAGCTCCTGTGAACGTGCCGGCACGGAGATCCGTACGCTATGGCTGCTCAGAGGGAACTGGGTTCGGCCACGGCGGTGGCCGATTTAAATACCCTCCGCCCGCGGCGCGCTCCCTCCACCGTCCGCGCCCCGTGCCACGGTCGCGCGGTGGAACAAATTGCGACCGCGTCTGAGATGACGGTGTGATGGCTCTGTCCGCTGTGGTCATCACAACTATATGTTTGCTCGATTTACTCTTGATTAACCCAATCGCTGGTTCCCAAGCCTTGCTAAGATTATAGCCACAGTCACGGTTTATGAGGTCGTCATTGGTGCGAATTTCGATGGCCTCTCTAACAACGCTGTCCCAGTATGTCGACGTCTGTACCAGAATCCTCGCGCGGTCATACTCCATGGCGTGATTTTCCGACAAACAATGTTCAGCGACCGCCGACTTGCTCAGATACATCAGTCGAGTGTGCCTCTGGTGTTCACGGCATCGATCCTCGACGGTACGCATCGTCTGACCAATATACGACTTGCCACACTGACACGGAATCTGGTACAGGCCGGCCTTCCTCAAACCGAGGTCATCTTTGGCGCTCCCCACCAGTGCACGAGTTTTATTTGGAGGACAAAACACAGTTCCGACCTGGTGTTTCTTCAGAATGTGGGCAACTTTCCCCGAGAGTGCGCCTGTGTATGGAATAAATGCAGTGGCTACCTCCTCCCTCGTGACTTCATCCATCTCAACAGGTTGGGCTGCAGTGGTTGGGCGGAGAGCACGTTGAATCTGCCACTCTGAGTACCCATTTTTGAGATGGATGAAGTCACGAGGGAGGAGGTAGCCACTGCATTTATTCCATACACAGGCGCACTCTCGGGGAAAGTCGCCCGCATTCTGAAGAAACACCAGGTCGGAACTGTGTTTTGTCCTCCAAATAAAACTCGTGCACTGGTGGGGAGCGCCAAAGATGACCTCGGTTTGAGGAAGGCCGGCGTGTACCAGATTCCGTGTCAATGTGGCAAGTTGTATATTGGTCAGACAATGTGTACCGTCGAGGATCGATGCCGTGAACACCAGAGGCACACTCGACTGATGTATCCGAGAAAGTCGGCAGTCGCTGAACATTGTTTGTCGGAAAATCACGCCATGGAGTATGACCGCACGAGGATTCTGGTACAGACGTCGAGATACTGGGACAGCGTTGTTAGAGAGGCCATCGAAATTCGCACCACTGATGACCTCATAAACCGTGACTGTGGCTATAATCTTAGCAAGGCTTGGGAACCAGCAATTGGGTTAATCAAGAGTAAATCAAGCAAACGTATAGTTGTGACAACCACGGCGGACAGAGCCATCACCCCGACGTCATCTCAGATGCCGTCGCAATCTGTTCCACCGCGCAACCGTGGCGTGGTGCGCCGACGGCTGAGGGAGCGCGTAGGACGCAACTCCGCCCCCGGACAGAATGAAATCAGACGTATTCACCTACAAAAAGCCCCCCTCCATGTCATAATTCCCATCCTATCCCTTATCTTTAATTACTGCCTACACAATGAGACAATACCAACAAACTGGAAGACAAGCAAGACTATCATGATACCTAAACCTGACAAACCTAGGACAGACCCAAAATCATACCGACCGATATCCCTATTGGGCGTGATAGGGAAAACATATGAACGAATAATAACGGACCGCATAAGGACTTATGTCGAGACGAAAAACCTACTCCCCCTCACACAAGCAGGATTCAGACACAACCACTCAACCAATGACCCCCTCCTCAAACTGACAGACAGCATCACCAAAGGGTTCAACCAGGGACACTGTACACTCGCAGTGTTCCTGGACATAGAACGGGCCTTCGACAAACTATGGCACCAGGGCCTGCAGTTCAAACTAATCAGCATTGGCATCCCATCCAAAGTAGTCAGGATTATCCAATCATACATCACTGCGTGAAGAGTTTGACAGAGCACTGAAAGACCTGAGTCGAAACAAGGCCCCGGGAGTAGACAACATTCCATTTGAACTACTGATGGCCTCGGGAGAACCAGTCCTGACAAAACTCTACCATCTGGTGAGCACGATGTATGAGACAGGCGAAATACCCTCAGACTTCAAGAAGAATATAATAATTCCAATCCCAAAGAAAGCAGGTGTTGACAGATGTGAAAATTACCGAACTATCAGTTTAATAAGTCACAGCTGCAAAATACTAACGCGAATTCTTTACAGACGAATGGAAAAACTGGTAGAAGCCGACCTCGGGGAAGATCAGTTTGGATTCCGTAGAAATGTTGGAACACGTGAGGCAATACTGACCTTACGACTTATCTTAGAAGAAAGATTAAGAAAAGGCAAACCAACCTTTCTAGCATTTGTAGACTTAGAGAAAGCTTTTGACAATGTTGACTGGAATACTCTCTTTCAAATTCTGAAGGTGGCAGGGGTAAAATACAGGGAACAAAAGGCTATTTACAGTTTGTACAGAAACCAGATGGCAGTTATAAGAGTCGAGGGGCATGAAAGGGAAGCAGTGATTGGGAAAGGAGTAAGACAGGGTTGTAGCCTCTCCCCGATGTTATTCAATCTGTATATTGAGCAAGCAGTAAAGGAAACAAAAGAAAAATTCGGAGTAGGTATTAAAATTCATGGAGAAGAAGTAAAAACTTTGAGGTTCGCCGATGACATTGTAATTCTGTCAGAGACAGCAAAGGACTTGGAAGAGCAGTTGAACGGAATGGACAGTGTCTTGAAAGGAGGATATAAGATGAACATCAAGAAAAGCAAAACGAGGATAATGGAATGTAGTCAAATTAAGTCTGGTGATGCTGAGGGAATTAGATTAGGAAATGAGACACTTAAAGTAGTAAAGGAGTTTTGCTATTTAGGGAGTAAAATAACCGATGATGGTCGAAGTAGAGAGGATATAAAATGTAGACTGGCAATGGCAAGGAAAGCGTTTCTCAAGAAGAGGAATTTGTTAACATCGAGTATAGATTTAAGTGTCAGGAAGTCGTTTCTGAAAGTATTTGTATGGAGTGTAGCCATGTATGGAAGTGAAACATGGATGATAACTAGTTTGGACAAGAAGAGAATAGAAGCTTTCGAAATGTGGTGCTACAGAAGAATGCTGAAGATAAGGTGGGTAGATCACGTAACTAATGAGGAGGTATTGAATAGGATTGGGGTGAAGAGAAGTTTGTGGCACAACTTGACTAGAAGAAGGGATCGGTTGGTAGGACATGTTTTGAGGCATCAAGGGATCACAAATTTAGCATTGGAGGGCAGTGTGGAGGGTAAAAATCGTAGAGGGAGACCAAGAGATGAATACACTAAGCAGATTCAGAAGGATGTAGGTTGCAGTAGATACTGGGAGATGAAGAAGCTTGCACAGGATAGAGTAGCATGGAGAGCTGCATCAAACCAGTCTCAGGACTGAAGACCACAACAACAACAACAACAACAACAACAACAACAACATCACCAACCGGACCTGCAGGGTTCACGTCGCCAATCAGGTGTCAGAAGACTTTACCCCACAAGCTGGCGTTTCCCAAGGTGGCATCTTGTCCCCACTACTGTACACACTTTACACTGCTGACATACCTACCGTAACGACTCCCCACGAAGAAATGGGACTATATGCAGACGACACGGCTTACTGGTGTACGGAACTACGCACAACGACACTGCAATGAAAAACGACCACATACCTCCACCACCTAGAAACCTGGATGGCAAAATGGAGGATACGACCTAACCCAACCAAGACACAGACAGTCCTCTTCAGACACAGACACTTAACAAAAAAGAAACAACAGAACGAACATGACATCCGACTAACCCTCTGGAACAGCCCCCTACAACTAAACAACACAGCTAGATATCTCGGAGTATACCTAGACAAACTTCTCAACTGGAAAACCCACCTGACGTACCTCCTTAACAAAACCCGACTCAGACAAAACCTAATACGACAAGTGCAAGGACGCTTCCATGGCTACAACACTCAAACGGCACTACATACCTACAAAACCTTCATTCGTCCAGTTCTAGAGTATGCTGCAGCCCCCCTGGGAGGCATACATGCGCCGATTGCAAAAAGACTGTACAGCACGGAACGCAGACTAATACGAAGTATTGCAAGGCTGCCTTATCTGACACCAAGCAATGAAGTATATGAGACAACCAGAATGGAACC
Source organism: Schistocerca cancellata (assembly GCF_023864275.1). Classification (NCBI taxonomy): domain Eukaryota; kingdom Metazoa; phylum Arthropoda; class Insecta; order Orthoptera; family Acrididae; genus Schistocerca; species Schistocerca cancellata. Next base: position 211,553,807 of record NC_064631.1, read on the forward strand.
ACTACAAACCAGGTTAGCCAAAATGAGAGCCAGATACGGAAATCATATCCTAAACAAAAGACCGGACATGGAGGATCTAATCACAGTCAACCACAGAACAAAAAGGAAACCCAAATTCAAATACACAACATCCACCCACACAATCGCCCACAACACAGCTAAGACGTACCCCGATCTCGCCCCAATCCTATCACCACTAACAGCAAACACCACCATCCCCCCCACACCTAGACGAAAGGACTCAAGCATAAAACACAAACACCACTAAACACACAAGAACATGGCCCACAAAGAACCACCAAAATACACCTAACCCAACTCCCTCTACTCCCCCTCCCTCGCTCTGTACACTAAATAAGAAATATAAAACAAATGCATATGTATAGTAAAATAAGCAGTTGCCCATATTATAAGATATCTGTAATTATAAACTATTAACGACAAAGAACAAATGCATTGTAAAATAAACTAAAGAAAAACAAAACTGTAATGTAATATTAACAAAATTGTTAAAATACCACTGAAATTGCTAAAATATCATTGTAGTTGTCCAAATCTCACTGTATTTGTTAAAATCACTAAAACTGCTAAAATATCATTGAAATTGTTAAAATCTCATTGTAAATTTTAAAATATCTAAAGATCTTTGTAATTGTTGATGACCAAAAGGGAACTTGCACTATGTAGCAAGACAAATGTAAAAATTGTTTAAAAATAAAATGTCCAAACCCATGGCTGAAAAGGGCAAATAGCAAGCCCTAAAACAGCCCGCTCTGTCCCCTCTGGGGGAAGAGGAGAGAAAAAAAAAAAAAAAAAAGGAGAAGAAGAAGAGAGAGAGAGAGAGAGAGAGAGAGAGAGAGAGAGAGAGAGAGAGAGAGAGAGAAGAAGAAGAAGAGGCGACTGAACCCAGTTCCCTCTGAGCAGCCATAGCATACGGATCTCCGCGCCAGCACGTTCACAGGAGCTCAGTCCGTCAGTTCACCTGATGATGGCGACAGGTATGATCACCAAAATATTGTGCCCGTTGGACACTATAGACCGGCTGCACACCCGTGGATATTTTGAATATGGTAATTTGACCATCGAACTGACTCCCATACAGACGACGTAGTAATAGGCATCGGTTTGAACATGTTCTCAGTTTGAATACAATTAATTCTTGAGACCGAGAAGCTGATGTCCAGAAATAAGCATCATTTTAGGAAATATCGCTCGTGCAATGCTCAGGTTGACCATTTCTCAAATGATATACTGCGAACTATGGATGAGGGGCAATAGACTGATTCCATATTTCTAGATTTCCGGAAAGCATTTGACACAGTGTCACATTGCAAGCTATTAAAGGAGGTACGAGCATATGGAACTGGTTCACAGAAATGCGAGTGGCTCAACGACTTCTTAAGTTATAGAATCCAGCATGCTGTCCTCAATGCAGTGTTCAATAAGAGACAAGGATATTGTCAGGAGTGCCCCAGGGACATGTGACAAGACCACTATAATTCTCTATATACATCTATATACATAAATGATTTGGCAGACAGGGTGGGCAGCAATCTGTGGTTGTTTGCTGATGATGCTGTAGTGTATAGGAGTGTTGAAGTTGAGCGATTGTAAGAATATATAAGATGACTTGGACTAAATTTCTAGTTGGTGTGATGAAAGATATACTATGTGATCTAAAGTATCTGGACACACCCAAAAACATATGTTTTTCATATTAGGTGCATTGTGCTGCCACTTACTGCCAGGTACTCCATATCAGTGACCTCAGTAGTCATTAGACATCATGAGAGAGCAGAATGGGGTGCTCCACGGAACTCACGGACTTTGAACGTCATCAGGTGATTGGGTGTCACTTCTGTCATACGTCTGTATGTGAGATTTCCACATTCCTAAACATCCCTAGGTCCACTGTGATAGTGAAGTGGAAACGTGAAGGGACACGTACAGCACAAAAGAGTACAGACCGACCTCGTCTGATAACTGACAGAGACCATTGACAGTTGAAGAGGGTCGTAATGTGTAATAGGCACACATCTATCCAGACCACCAAACTGGAATTCCAAACTGCATCACTATCCACTGCAAGTACTATGACAGTTAGGTGAGTGGTGAGAAAACTTGGGATTTCATGGTTGAGTGGCTGCTCATAAGCCACACATCAAAATGCCAAATGACATCTTGCTTGGTGTAAGGTGCTTAAACATTGGACAATTGAACAGTGGAGAAACATTGTGTGGAGTGATGAATCACTGTACACAATGTGGTGATCTGATGGCAGGGTGTGTGTATGGAGAATGCCTAGTGAATGTCATCTGCCAATGTCTGTAGTGCCAACAGTAAAATTTGGAGGTGATGGTGTTATGGTGTGGTCATGTTTTTCATGGAGGGAGCTTGCACCCCTTGTTTTGCATGTCACTATCACAGCACAGGCCTACATTGATGTTTTAAGCACCTTCTTGCTTGCCAGTGCTGAAGAGCAATTTGGGAATGGCGATTGCATCTTTCAACATGATCAACCACTTGTTCATAATACACAGCCTGTGGTGCAGTGGTTACACAACAACATCATCCCTGTAATGGACTGGCCTGCACAGAGTCCTGACCTGAATCCTATAGAACACCTTTGGGATATTTTGGAAAGCTGACTTTGTGCCAGGCCTCACTAACCGACATCGATATCTCTCCTCAGTGCAGCACTCCGTGAAGAATGGGCTGCCATTCCCCAAGAAACCTTCTAGCATCTGACTGAACATATGCTTGAAAGAGTAAAAGCTGTCCTCAAGGCTAAGGGTGGGCCAACACCATACTAAATTCCAGCATTACCGACAGAGGGCGCCATGAACTTTTAAGTAATTTGCAGCTAGGTGTCTGGATACTTTTGATACATAATGTATAAATTAATGCAGATGAGTAGGAAAAACAAATGCATAATGTTCAGATACAGCACTAGCAGTGTCCTACATCACACAAACACATCGTTTAAATATCTGGGTATAATGTTGCAAGGAGATATACACTGCAATGAGAATATGAAGAATGTGGTAGTGAAGGCAAATGGTCGACTTCTGTTTATTGGGCTAGTGCAACCTGTTCTTGAGTACTGCTCGAGTATTTGAAATCCATACCAGCTTGGATCAAAGGAAGACATTGAAGCAATAATAAGATGGGCTCCTAAGATTTGTTACTATTGTGCATGTCATGTAAGGCGGCGGCCCAATATTCAGCCTTTCTGCGCATCCCCCTCCACTAGTCACTGGCAGCCAACAATATTCATTCTTTTTCAGAGCGGCTAGCAGAGAGTTACAGCTAGAGAGCGAGAATCTCGCTCCTACACGCTGCGCTGTTGCCGCACTTCGCGACCACCAAATTATTCATTCTACTATCAATTATTTTGTTTCTTTTTTTTCTTGCAGCAATATAGCTGTGAATGTGTATTTTGTAAATATTTAACTGCAATTTTTTAAAAAAAGGTCAGGTGACAGCAAGAAAAGTGAAGAGCTTCACAAGCAGGCGAGGCAAATTATTTATCACATTTATAACTTTTTCAAATGTGAATTTAAAAGCAGGTCTCTGCTGCTGAAAACACAAGAACAGACTCCAGAACCATGTGGTGTCAGCAAGAGAACTGTAAAGAGACTTGTAAAAGAAAGTGTCAAGGCTGTAGGAACCGTAGAAACAGTTGGTTTCCTGTCGCCTGGAAAGCACTGAAATCGCAAAGAACCTGTAACACAAATGGATAGTTTTAACAAGAATATTTTAAAGTGCTCCATGTGAATGATGAATTCCCGACATAAAAAAAATATGTTACAGTTATGTAGGCTTCAATGGTAAGCGCTTCGTCAGGTAATGAATTTTAAAAGACGTTGATTCCAGATGTGTTAAGAAGAGAGCTTTTAGTTCAAAGAAGTGACATAGGTGCAGCATGAACTATATCCCATATAAAGATTCACGATACAAGAGGAGGAGGTAGTTCAACAGCGTATTACCTTGATGAAAGATGGGACAATTAGAATCATTCCAATCTGCTGGAAAATGAGTGATGGTACTGGTGGTTTTAAAATTCTCATACGGATAGGTTTTCAGATAATTATTCTGCGTGCTGACTCTTCTTCTGGTTTTATTTCTAAGAATAAACTTGTATTTACATGCAAGAAAAACAGCAGTGATTACTATTCGGCAATGAACACTGTCAGTTTCATGACATGATTCACAATTCTTGTCTATCTTGTTTCACAATCAGTCACTGTCAGTTCTAATTTAACTGTTATATAGAAAACATTCAAGCAAGTACAAATACCAGAAAAGCGGATATTTTTCCCCAGCTAAAAAAGAAAGAAAGAAAGAAATACTAAGCACTGCATGGACCAAACTTGTGCCAATCTCCTGCAGCTCATTAATTTATACTGTACAACTCATGTGACAGAACGTACAAACTTGACTTCCTTGCACGCGAACTGGATCACACAGTTTTGCACTTACCCACATATCACTGGCATTGTAGTCTCATGGAACTCATTTGGGCATTTTAAGGCTATGTGGGAGAAAAAACAAAACATTCAAGATAACACAGTGAATTGCTTGTGCATGAGGCAGTAGACAATGAGGCAACAGACAACATCCCACCGGTAGTGTGGGCACTGTCTGTGTGGCATGCTGAAAAGCTTCAGAAAGAAGAATTTGACAGGAAAGTGATGATGGATATAAGCCTTGAACATATTATCGTAAATTTAAAATCAGATTGCTCAGAAACAGACTCAAATAGAAGTGACAATGGTATTACAATGTAGACCAGAGGTTCCCAAACTTTTGTTTGTCACGGCCCCCTTCTGCCGAAAAGAAAACTCCCTCATAGCAAATAAAACATTGTGGCTGGTCAACACCATTTTTTTGTATAGAAGTAAAACCGTATTTGATATAATCATCATTATATTTTTTTTCACAACACTCATGGCGAAGTAAAAAGAAAACAATAAGTTAACAGTATAATTTCGCACTAACACAGATTTTACTGAGGCATAACTGTGAAAGATTCAACGCGATTTCAGCAAAATCCAATACATCAGATGTGTCAACAACTGCAAGCAACCAACTGAAATAAAGGAAAGCTACTGTCATCTGTCGGCACCTCAGATGACTGCCTATGAGGAGTGGGGCGAAGAACGGGGAAGCCGAGCCGCAGCACAGGTAGTCAGTGTACTGTCTGTCTGCGACCTGGTGGCCGAGCAGGGCTCTTGTTGGGAGAAGTTTCATGGATACACCTCACACATCACTGGAACCTGTGCACAGTGCCAAGCAGTTATCCCTGTACTCGTACCAAAAGAAGCCATTGTCACAGCAAAGAACGTACACTAATTTCAAACGAAATTATGCCGTATTTCAAAAAGGCAGAAGAAAAATAACTGTTTTGTCAGATAAGTAATCCGAATTAAAGAGCTGTAGTACTGACCGTTCGAAAAAAAAAATAGCCTCACTAATGGACTTCATTCTCTAGCTAGCTGGGTTATGTTTCATTGTTAGCAGTCACGACAATGTTTCCAGAACGGCATGAAGTACTCTGCTCAGAATGAACACTTGTACTAGTTTCGCATTCACGTCTTGCACATTTTTCTGGTGACAAAGGGCATGACCGTGGCGTCCAAATTACGAACCCGCCAGTTCATTTGAAGTGTATACAGTCTATTAAAGTCACCGTAATCGCATCACATGGGGATCTGCGGGTTGATAGGGTAATAAAACGGCATTTTTGCAGTGACACAGTATAAGTGATTATTACTCTGATGAACATAGCCTACTACCGCTAAAAGTTATAACATGATTACGTTCAGTTCATGTGTACAAATGTACGGAATAGTTAATACCTGACTTTTCCGTTTTCCAGTTGTCAGAAGTAAGTTGTTTACAAATCTGATATATTAGAATTAACGCATATCGCCTTCGTAATTTTGAGAGTTTCTGTGTGTGACATTCTAAATGTGACATTCTAAAAGTGATCTTCAAAAGCTGTATGTTCTAGGATAGGTTATTGAGATAGGACTGCGGGAAGTGGGACACCAAACGATTGCATTTAGCACCATAATCTATAATTAATACCTGCACATTCATTTTTATTAAAATACCAATATTAAAAAGAAATATTAGGTTTATTTAGGTTTATACCGCTAACTCCACCCGCGCCCCCCTTGCAACATCATCACGCCCCCTCAGGAGGGGCGCGCCCCCCAGTTTGGGAACCCCTGATGTAGACTTTGGAACAAAGTAATAATATTTCTTAGTTTTAAAGACTCGTGGTTTAAAAGATATGTTTGTCAACATATCAGTTGCATGCATAATCATGAGAACTCCCTAGCCTTTTTGATTGTGACTTTGTATCCTTTCAATTATGCACACTATAATGTTCAACATATTGCCCAAGGAGAAGTTAAGCTTCTCCCACCATGTTGTAAACCTCCATCATTTTCAAGGAAAGAACTGGATAAGGCCCTAAAATGACAGTAACTGCTACTTGTCGAGATATCAATGGTTTTTGATGTTATCGGTCAGATTCCCTGGAGTTATTCACAGATGATGGTTAATTGTTTGCTTGTCTCTCACTGTAATATTGAACATATTAATTTACACTCATAATGCCCATTAACAATGACTGACCATTTTTATGATAGTCTTTTCTACCACTAATTCTTTTTTACACACAGTGATTACACCTATCATCAAACACACACACCCTTTACATATTTTTAAAAATTCTATTGAGCAGAAGTAGTAGTCAAGCAAATATAATGATTTCGGTTTGTGCTTGAAGTTAATTTTGTTGTGTATTAAATTTTTACTTATAATGCAGTTCAAATCACAATAAATTGTAATTATTGCAAGCAGTTTCAATGTCGTTTTGAGAAAAATTGTACTTCAAGTCTTCACAAAGCTGTGTCAGCTGTTCTCGCCTCCCGACATCATGCAGAGTACCTGTGGAGCAGTGGACACGTCGTCGTCGAGACGTGAATTAATATTTCTCTCCTGACGATTTATCGAAATTGGTTTTAATATTTTTTATTCCCTTATTATTCCCCTCATAGATTTGAAAGTATAATACAATGTAACTTAGGCAAACGAGCCTGACTGTCATCCGCAGCAATGCATTTCAGCAACGTGGACTTCGTTTGCCCGCTCTCTGCTGCCGCGCGTATGCAGTTCTCATCCCCCCATGCTTCCTTTCCACTCTACCTCTATGCGCAGAAGCACCATCCTAGGTGGCGCAGGTTTCAGTACGTTCGAACAACATGCCAGTGTTACAGAGATGCTTCATGGACTGAAGAGATGAGAGCTCAGATGGAGACAGTCCTCTTCCTTAGCTCTGTTTGTGAGTGGAACAGGAAGGGAAATGACTGGAGTGGTATGGGGTACATTCCACTACATGCCATACTGTGGATTGCGGGGGTTGCTATGAAGATGTAAATGTAGAAGTGAATGTTAGGTTAAAAGGCAGAGTGAAAAAAGTGATCCAGCCAGGATTTGATCCTAAAACAACATGCTCTACTGCTAGATCACCATATTAGATCCAAGTCTGGTCATGCCTGCTGCTCTCTGAAGTCACTGCTGCTCTCTCTCGAGTTACGGCGACAGTTCACTAGGTGGTAATCTTATTGTTTTCACAATGTAGCTTTAATTTTCCATCATCAGACAATTTGTATGAAATATTTATGAATAATATATAAAAATCTTCCTTGTGAATCAGTGCATCTGTCAGTCAAAACTGTATCAAAATCCCTATAGCAGTTTCTGAGATTATGGTGTTCTAAATTAATCATTGAACTACACTCCTGGAAATTGAAATAAGAACACCGTGAATTCATTGTCCCAGGAGGGGGAAACTTTATTGACACATTCCTGGGGTCAGATACATCACATGATCACACTGACAGAACCACAGGCACATAGACACAGGCAACAGAGCATGCACAATGTCGGCACTAGTACAGTGTATATCCACCTTTCGCAGCAATGCAGGCTGCTATCTCCCATGGAGACGATCGTAGAGATGCTGGATGTAGTCCTGTGGAACGGCTTGCCATGCCATTTCCACCTGGCGCCTCAGTTTGACCAGCATTCGTGCTGGACGTGCAGACCGCGTGAGACGACGCTTCATCCAGTCCCAAACATGCTCAATGGGGGACAGATCCGGAGATCTTGCTGGCCAGGGTAGTTGACTTACACCTTCTAGAGCACGTTGGGTGGCACGGGATACATGCGGACGTGCATTGTCCTGTTGGAACAGCAAGTTCCCTTGCCGGTCTAGGAATGGTAGAACGATGGGTTCGATGACGGTTTGGATGTACCATGCACTATTCAGTGTCCCCTCGACGATCACCAGTGGTGTACGGCCAGTGTAGGAGATCGCTCCCCACACCATGATGCCGGGTGTTGGCCCTGTGTGCCTCGGTCGTATGCAGTCCTGATTGTGGCGCTCACCTGCACGGCGCCAAACACGCATACGACCATCATTGGCACCAAGGCAGAAGCGACTCTCATCGCTGAAGACGACACGTCTCCATTCGTCCCTCAATTCACGCCTGTCGCGACACCACTGGAGGCGGGCTGCACGATGTTGGGGCGTGAGCGGAAGACGGCCTAACGGTGTGCAGGAACGTAGCCCAGCTTCATGGAGACGGTTGCGAATGGTCCTCGCCGATACCCCAGGAGCAACAGTGTCCCTAATTTGCTGGGAAGTGGCGGTGCGGTCCCCTACGGCACTGCGTAGGATCCTACGGTCTTGGCGTGCATCCGTGCGTCGCTGCAGTCCGGTCCCAGGTCGACGGGCACGTGCACCTTCCGCCGACCACTGGCGACAACATCAATGTACTGTGGAGACCTCACGCCCCACGTGTTGAGCAATTTGGCGGTACGTCCACCCGGCCTCCCGCATGCCCACTATACGCCCTGGCTCAAAGTCCGTCAACTGCACATACGGTTCACGTCCACGCTGTCGCGGCATGCTACCAGTGTTAAAGACTGCGATGGAGCTTCGTATGCCACGGCAAACTGGCCGACACTGACGGCGGCGGTGCACAAATGCTGCGCAGCTAGCGCCATTCGACGGCCAACACCGCGGTTCCTGGTGTGTCCGCTGTGCCGTGCGTGTGATCATTGCTTGTACAGCCCTCTCGCAGTGTCCGGAGCAAGTATGGTGGGTCTGACACACCGGTGTCAATGTGCTCTTTTTTCCATTTCCAGGAGTGTATGTCACTGCCTTACATAGCTGATAATCAGTTAGCATGGCATTACTCCTACTTGAAAGCAGCCACATTGTAGGTACACATTAATATTTAAAAGAAGAAGACGAAGAAGAAGAAGACTAGAGAAAAAGTTGTAAGATTTGCTAGGAAAAATAGATTAAAACAATAGTTCCTTGCAGTAAAGTTTGCCAAATTTGGATTAAAATAGATGATACTGACCAATCTCAATATTTTAAAAGCACTGGTTTTGATTCCAATAGTAAGCAGTACATGTCATAATAATATGAGCAAAAAATCTAAAAGCATACAAACTTCGAAGGGTTGTACACTTACTGCTTCAAATCATCTGCTTCACGCAATGCTGATCGAGGAACATAAGCAGAACTTTTGTTTTCTGGTAGTTCCTTCAAATTCTCTTCCTGGGTCACACCCTCATCATCATCCTCCGGAAACTCCTCAGTGCTTTCATCTTCAGAGTCAGGGCTTGTTTCACGAGATGATCCACCTGAAACAACACATATCTGAAGCAACAGACAACCAAGATTCTACAGCAGTTATCAATTACTACGTGGGCACTAAACAGTTGCATTCCTAATTTAAAGGCCAGTAATAAAGGAAATGAACTGCAGAGCAAGAGGACAAAATGTTGCCGTTTTCTTCAGCCCAGGTTGGATGCAGCTCACCACACAAGTTTTCTGACAAGTCTTTTTGTACCTGCTGCACCATTATCCATTTGTATTTGCTTACTGTATTTAAACCTTTGTTTCCCTTTACAACCTCCTCCCCAGTCCTTATCCCATTTTCCTGCATAGCTGAGGTGACTGTTTTGAGGCCTTAGAATGTGTCCTACCAACTGATTGGTCAATTTATGCAAGTTTGAATTAGAACTTGTTATCAGATCTATCCATCTATTTTCAATACATTCTCTGGCATCTCATTTCAAAAGCTTCTATTTTCTCCTTATGTCTCCTGTTCATCACCCACATTTAACTCCCGTATAAGGCTACACTCCAGATGAATACTCCCAGAAAAAGGTTTCATACGTAATACTTAAATTTATATCTGATGTTTAAATATTTCTCTTTTACAGAAATAATTTCTTTGTTGTAGCCAGTCTGTATTTTATATTCTCTCTACTTTGGCCATCATCAGTATTTTGATGCCTAAATTGTTGATGTTTATCTTACAATCTCTTCTCAAGACACTATACAAGCCATTCATTTGTTCTTCCCCATCATTTGCCATCTCTGATCAAATTAAAATGTTGTAGGTAAACCTCAAAGATTTTATCTTTTCTCCATGAACATTACTTCCCTTTCCAAATTTCTCCTGGTTGCCTTTACTGCTCATTCAGTGTACAAACTGAACATCATCTGGGATAGGGAACAACTCTGTGTCAGTACCCTCTCAACTACTGCTTCCCTTTCAAGTCCTTTAGTATTTATAACTGCAAACTGATTTCTGCAGAAGTTGTAGATAACTTTTTGCTTCTTGTAATTTAGTCCTTGTGCCTTCATAATTCCAAACAGTTACTTCCAGCCCAAACTGTTTACAGATTTCTCCAAATCTACAAATGTTATAAACATAGGTTTTTCTTTCTTCAATCTATCTTGTAAGATTAGTCACAGGTTCAGTAACTCTTCGCATATTCCAGCATTTCTTTGGAACCCAACCTGATATTCCCCAAGTCTGGCTTCCACTAGTATTTTCACTTCTATATAAATAATTTTTGGTAGTATTTTGGAACCATCGTGTCCACTCATAATATCATATGTCTCATCTCATCTACTTCTTTATTTTATTTTTAATTTTCCTGTATGCAACATTTATATTTACCATAATTATGAATGCTTTTTCAGCTTTGCATTTATGCTCTACCTTGCCTTACCATTTTGCCTTTCCTGTCAAGTTCGATTTTAAATGTCTGTATTTCCTTTTGTGTGCTTTATCTGATATATTTTTATATATTCTTCTTTCAGCAATTAAATTAAATATCTCCTGTTATACAAGGATTACTGCTTATCTTTCTACCTGCTGGACCCTATGCTGCCTTCATTATTTTATTTCTCAAAGCTACCCATCTATCTTCTATTGTGTTAATGGATGTGACCTTTTCAAGCAATTTACATTGCTTAGTCAGAAAGTAGCAAGTATTTTTACCTATTTATGTGCAATGGTTACATTTGTTTATGATGAGGGTTAACTGTCATTCCTTGCACTGTGTGTCAATCTTCTGCACGTCTTCCTCCATTTTGCTACAATTTTTTAGGATTGAAACTTCTCTAATCATTCATGGACAACCTCATAGGGATTTAAAAGTTACCCAATAGGTTATTTATATATTATGTGGTGAACAGTAATGGTCCTATAGCAATCCCTTCGATTGTATCTCTAAGCACTTTCACGAGTGGGGATTTCTCTGTGTTCAAAATGAGATACTCTGTTCTATTTATTAGAAAGCCTTCAGTCCAGTCACTAAGTTGGCGTGATTTTCTATGAGAGTGTCGTAGTAATGAGCATAAGAGTCGGTGTCGAATTACTGGAAACAAAGTTTTCTTTCTGTATTTATTATTATTACTATTATTATTATTATTATCATCTTTCCTGTCTCGGACATTATGTCTGGTTAAAAATGGAAAGTGAGTTATATTGCATTTAGGAACTTTCGGGTGATTGAACATGTATCAATAATTACGGATTTCTGTAGTTGTATATATAAGTTTGGATGTAGCTGTATTGCATTGATGTACTGATGGATATTGTGTGGTATGACTCCTGTAGTTGATAGTATAATTGGTATAATGTCAACTTTATCCTGATGCCACATGTCTTTGACTTCCTCAGCCAGTTGGATGTATTTTTCAATTTTTTCCCTTGTTTTCTTCTGTATATTTGTTGTATTGGGTATGGATATTTCGATTAGTTGTCTTAATTTCTTATTTTTATTGGTGAGTATGATGTCAGGTTTGTTATGTGGTGGTGTTTTATCTGTTATAATGGTTCTGTTCCAGTATAATTTGTATTCATCATTCTCCAGTACATTTTGTGGTGCATACTTGTATGTGGGAATGTGTTGTTTTATAAGTTTATGTTGTAAGGCAAGCTGTTGATGTATTATTTTTGCTACATTGTCATGTCTTCTGGGGTATTCTGTATTTGCTAGTATTGTACATCTGCTTGTGATGTGATCTACTGTTTCTATTTGTTGTTTGCAAAGTCTGCATTTATCTGTTGTGGTATTGGGATCTTTAATAATATGCTTGCTGTAATATCTGGTGTTTATTGTTTGATCCTGTATTGCAATCACGAATCCTTCCGTCTCACTGTATATATTGCCTTTTCTTAGCCATGTGTTGGATGCGTCTTGATCGATGTGTGGCTGTGTTAGATGATACGGGTGTTTGCCATGTAGTGTTTTCTTTTTCCAATTTACTTTCTTCGTATCTGTTGATGTTATGTGATCTAGAGGGTTGTAGAAGTTGTTACGAAATTGCAGTGGTGTAGCCGATGTATTTATATGAGTGATTGCTTTGTGTATTTTGCTAGTTTCTGCTCGTTCTATAAAGAATTTTCTTAAATTGTCTACCTGTCCATAATGTAGGTTTTTTATGTCGATAAATCCCATTCCTCCTTCCTTTCTGCTTAACGTGAATCTTTCTGTTGCTGAATGTATGTGATGTATTCTATATTTGTGGCAGTGTGATCGTGTAAGTGTATTGAGTGCTTCTAGGTCTGTGTTACTCCATTTCACTACTCCAAATGAGTAGGTCAGTATTGGTATAGCAGAAGTATTTATAGCTCTTGTCTTGTTTCTTGCTGTCAATTCTGTTTTGAGTATTTTTGTTAGTCTTTGTCTATATTTTTCTTGTAGTTTTTCTTTAATATTTGTATTACCTATTCCTATTTTTTGTCTGTATCCTAGATATTTATAGGCATCTGTTTTTTCCATCACTTTTATGCAGTCGCTGTGGTTATCCAATATGTAATCATCTTGTTTGGTGTGTTTTCCCTTGACTATGCTATTTTTCTTACATTTGTCTGTTCCAAAAGCCACATTTATATCATTGCTGAATACTTCTGTTATCTTTAGTAATTGGTTGAGTTGTTGATTTGTTGCTGCCAGTAGTTTTAGATCATCCATGTATAGAAAATGTGTGATTTTGTGTTGGTATGTTCCAGTAATATTATATCCATAATTTGTTTTATGTAGCATGTTGGATAGTGGGTTCAGAGCAAGGCAGAACCAGAAAGGACTTAATGTGTCTCTTTGGTATATTCCACGCTTAATCTGTATTGGCTATGATGTGATATTATTTGAATTTGTTTGGATATTAAGTGCGGTTTTCCAATTTTTCATTACTATGTTTAGGAACTGTATCAATTTAGGATCTACTTTGTATATTTCCAATATTTGTAGTAACCATGAGTGGGGTACACTATCAAAAGCTTTTTGGTAATCAATGTATGTGTAGTGTAGTGACCTTTGTTTGGTTTTAGCTTGATATATCACCTCTGCATCTATTATCAGGTGCTCTTTACATCCGCGTGCTCCTTTGCAACAGCCTTTTTGCTCTTCATTTATAATTTTGTTCTGTGTTGTATGTGTCATTAATTTCTGTGTAATGACTGAAGTTAATATTTTGTATATTGTTGGTAGGCATGTTATGGGGCGATATTTAGCTGGGTTTGCTGTGTCTGCTTGATCTTTAGGTTTCAGCTACGTTATTCCATGTGTAAGTTTATTATTATTATTATTGCTATTTATTATTAAATACAGAGCAGTGTGCTAAAGCTAAATGTCTACGAAGGTGGTGTAGATTTCAGGTAGAGGGACACACATTCATAATACTACTCCAACAGGAGGTAAACTAAGAAGGTGGACACCTAAAATTGTAGCAAATGAATAGACCTTGTTCCTGTGTCTGTTATGAACTAGAAATTACAGGCCGATTAACCTTTTGCATACCTGCCAGCATTCTCTCTCTTTCCTGCAGCCAATTTTCTTATTCTTTAGATTCTGCAGAGATGTACATTTAGCAACTTTTCCTAAATGCTGATGCATCTAGCACTTTAATTTTTTTTATCTTACACCTACTGAAGGCCACTTACGACCAAACATGCAGTTATTAGCCATAATTTTAATTTTTAGCACAAATTTCTATTAATTCAACATGTTGACTTTCCAATATCTGAACTAAGTAATGTCAAGACATTTTAGTCCAACAGAAATGTAAATTTAGGGTACACAACTGAAATATATTAATGAACAATTTTAAGTAGTAACTTAAACTATGCAAAACAAAACAAAAAGTATCCTTACAAAAATACTCAATTCTGTGTCTGTTTCTGACTATTTTACACAAATTATCTGTGATGAATATAAATTCTGCAAGCTCTAGCCTGTGGGGTAGTTAGGAAACATCAATGTAAAATGGTGATATGGGAATTCAAACAAACGTCTGTGGTAGTTACATTTCCCCTTATCTGTTATGAATTATGATACTTAAAACGTGTAACTTATCATACGTCTCTTTCATTTAACAAAGAAGTTACTGGCACTGTGTATGAGACTCTTAACTGTGCCAAGTTGTATTCCTTCATCTTATCTATATTACATTCTCATGATAACTTGCCTTCACTGTCTGCAAATCAAAAACTGTCAAAAGTCTGCAGAGTCTGCAAAGCACCAGCTGCTGCCAGTTCACTTAATCAGTTCCCAGACTTTGTATTTCCAATAAAGAGTAATTGAGAAAAACACATAAAAAGCTGATAAACTAGAAAAGGTTGCAATGAACTGAGATCTAAAAAGCTACAACGACCCCCCCCCCCCCCAAAAAAAAAAGTAATCTGAAAAACACAAGCACCAAGCCTGCACACCAGATACTGAAAAAGCAACTTCCGAAGCTATGGACACACAAAAACAAAACTGCATCTTTCCTGTCATAGGTCTGAGGTTCAGCATAATTTGATCCTATTTCACTGCTTCTTTTTTGAGGTATGGCAGTATTTGCTTCTCTTTAGTTTCTGTTGCTGACCCCTCAGGGTCAGAACTGGACAAACTGGACAAAACATAGTGTAACTAGGTTCTAAACTTGTATTTTTATTTCTGTTGATTTTTATCATAGTGTGAAGCCTAGATCCAACTGATTACCAGGGATATGAAAACAGTCAAAATACACATTATTAATGGTTAGAAATAATTGGTTAGAAACTGTATCAATAATAAGCTATCAGTCTGCTATTAGCTATCTGTCCATTTTGCTGCCTTAATAATGCTCTTATTTTACTACAGTATTTTTATACTCATCAAAATCACATTAAACAGCAAATCTGATATGTCAAGTTATCAGTCGCTACAGATAATAGGACGAACTTATGCCTCAATATTAATATTTTCTATGATGTATATATACAGACTGAAATGACAAATGAAAATTTGCAGTACTGCAGGTATTCGAACCCAGTTCTCCTGCTCACTAGGCAAATGTGCTAACCATTATGCCACCCTGCCACAGTTACTTTGTACAACTGCATGGATTACCCTAGCATACCTCCTCCTCGATACAAATTCCCATTCACGCCTCGGCCCTCTTGGTGTTCCTCTGGAGAGAGGAATGTTAGGGCAGCCTGTGCAGTTGTGAAAAGCCATTGTGCCTAGGTGGCATAGTGGTTAGCACATCTGCCTAGTTAGCAGGACCACCCAGGTTTGTGCCTCAGCACAAATTTTCATTTGTCGCTTTAGTCTGCATATATACATAATAGATGCTTGGGACTTGAAAAGGTCTCTGGAACTATATAGATTAGTACATTCATATAACTCCTACATTAATATAATTAGTACAGTCATATAATTAGTACATTCATATAATTAATTACATTATACTGTGTGATGGTACAAACTTGGTTTATTGAGTACCATTTGCTTCTGACGTATTTTCTTTTGCATATGGCAATCTGAAAACTGCTGGGCTTGAGTGAGAATCAACTGGAAGATTTTTCTTTGCTAGACATAGATTAATAACATTGCAAACACGAGTAAGAAGTGGATCATAGCACTTTTCTTCTGGACATGTAATACAGAATTTGTACATAATTTGCAATCCGTTGTTCCCAATCACAGTCTTTCTGCCCAATTCTGCAACAGAAATTTGTATACAATGAGGCTAACTCTGCAGTGTAACAATTTAAATCTCAAAAATTTATAAATCTCTCAGTTTCACAATATTTTTGTCATGGATAAATATTGTATTGACACGCTAAACATATTTAAATTCAAAAAAAATATGTTCTTAAAACTAAAGTCAAAGAAGAATGCAAAAGTCATTTATGAGTCAAATGGTTTATAATAAGTAGGGTGCCTGTTACAGTTAGTACAAGAAGTTCAAATTTAAATTTTTAAAATACCAGTAGATAGTTGTCAAAGCAGTGGAAACCAATACAGTGCCTGATTTCCAAACATTACTCAATAATATATAACTTCTTCACACGGTAGACTGTTATCATCTTTCAGATATTACAAATTTCTGACATTCCTACTTGTGTTAAATTAAAAAAGAGTTATAAGAAGTTTTGCAGATTATGCTAATGTTTTAACTAACTAACTGTTAATGTCACCTTAACAAGAAGAATAATATGGACCACGTTTTATCAATATTCATTTGCAAGAAACATGGTGTTATGGTGTCTGAAATCTAAACATTAATACTCACTAGACAGGCAAATATTTTGCAAGATAACCAAGATATGGTTACATATCCTGATTCTCATTTTTCCATCATAACGTTCCCATCTCTCAACCAGGCGCAACAATAATGGTATCAAACCAGTTTTCACAATGCGGGAACAACAAGATTCTGAAAACAGAGAAACTGTTTTATGTTGAAAGGAAAAAAGAGTGAGGGTAGATAATCAGCTAAATAACACAGGTTACAAACATACTGTTTTTACTAAGATGATGAAGCACACTAAGACATAGCTTCAGTTTTGGTGATGGGGAAAAACCCATTGTCACAAGGGTTTTCTCCACTGTAGGAACAATGCCATCTTTGAGTAATACTGTTGTGGTGTAAGCTGAAAATGAAGTTGAGAACGTAAATAAATAACAACATATTCCAAAATTATTTCTGTAAGTATATAAATTACTTCCAATTAGGAGCAAGAAACTTGAACAGTTCAATAAATACACAAAACAATACTTACTGTTTCTAGAGAGAGCTTTTATAATCAAAAGGAGTGGAAAAATTAATCTTGTGTTATTATGATGCATTCTTAATAAATAATGGAATGTCTTGACAGCTCCTAACAGCCTTGCCTTCAAGGAAAACTTTGGATCTGTTAAAAAAAAAATCACTATGCACTCACATTTGGTTACATAACAACAGAAATAAGATGATTTCATGAATTAGGAAAACAGAAATCAGAGGTCAAAAATTAGAGTTTGATAACTACTGTTCAAGGTTTTAAATATATAAACATTGTCTACATAAGAAGTTTATAACAGATAAAATAGAAGAGATTACAAATTGCATATTTATCAAATACAAAATTATATTCTGCTCCTATAAAAATCACCTTCTACAAGCTGTAGTATAGTGTATGTTCAAGGCCATTTCGTTACATGATCAGCTGCTCTCTTTCACAGTCAATTCTTGACTGAAACAATACATGCCTCCACAGATAGTCCAAGTTACCTGATCAAGCTTTTCTTTTTTTTTTTTTTTTTTTGTTCTGTGCACCCATCCATCATCATTACACCACCCCTAGAACATTCTGTTTCTGGTTGAATTGGCCACTTCTCTTGCTTCAGATGACTATGCAATAAAGATAATTCTGCTCACTAAAGTGCCCATCTGTGGAGAGAAAATTCTTTCATTTATTCACTATGCAATGTGTATGTTCCTCAACCAGAATAAATAGTAGGCCCCACCGCCAAACATCAGGCATACAGGTCAACTGCTCCAAGTCTCTGATATAATTTGCCAGTTAATAACAACCCCTGCATCATTTGAAAGCTCTTCAGACATTTGTTTCCAAGGCATTAAATTTTCTAAAATTAAAGGCCTGATACTGGTCCAGTTGTAGAGTGGTTTCTTATGCTAGCCTACAACAAATATTTTCTATACATCTGAACTACTGAAAAATCCATGAACTGGCACTTTGCAGTACATTCAAAGCTACCAAGCCTACACTATGGGACTGTTTGCAGGTAACCAAGGATTGTACAATGCAGAATCAAGTCTGAGGGCCGGCCATGTGGCATTATGTTTTAAAATTCTTTAGGAGTTTACATTTTGCTTTAAGAAAACTCTCGTCTCATTCTGCATGTAGTGCACTACTTTCTTTACCTTGAAATTACTTCTCTATTTAAAGTAAGGAATATTCCTTTCCCATGTAGGCAGTGCAATTTTGGTTTGTAGGTAAATCTTCGTGTTCATTTACAGTAACCAGTTTTTTTCTCATTCCGTTTTCTCTCTTTACAGATTATACTTAACTTTTTGACACAACTGTCAAACATCTCATTATAAAAGGTTAACTGAAGTAACAGTTCAACTTTAATGATATCAATGTTTCCCTCTACTTAAGTTAAATATCTTTCCCACCTACTTATTTGTCACTTCTGAACAGTATTTTCTCTTTTTCCTGCAATGTTTAGCTTTTATTCCTAAGTGTCACTCATTGGCATTTCTATATTCTGTTAACAACTTTGTACTGACCTGAATTTTTTAAAAATTTTCTTTCACTTCCTCCCTCTGCCCCCTTTAATATTCTTTCCTCCCAGACACACTCCCACTCAGACTCGCTGTACCACTAATGACTGACTGTGGACCAATGGAAACATGTCACTTGCTTGGAAGAATCAAATTTCTTGTTACACCAGTTCATGTCCAGATATGTCATCATCACAGGCTAGGGGGCAGTATTATGTTATGAGGGATATTCAACGGGATTCCATGGGAACTGCGGTACTGCTTGAATTCACGATGACAGCTGTGGACAAGGACTATGCAAACATTACTTAGGACCACCAGCATCGCTTCATGCTTGATGTTTCCCTAAGAGCAGTGGAATCTTCCAGGATGATAACTGCCCATATTACAAAGACATAATCATGCTACACTGGTTTGAGAAGAACAACAGTACATTCATGTTGGTGTCTTGGCCTCCAAATTTGCCTGATCTGAATCTATAGGCATATGACTAGGATGCCATCTGACATCAAATCTGTGCCCATAAACCATTAGTCCATAGATACCTGATGCCAAATATGTCTGTAAGCCTACCAAGGACATGTCAAATCTATGCCACAGAGAATGGTGGCTGTATTTTGTTACAAAGGTGGACCAAAACACTATTAAGCAGGTGGTCATAATTTTTTGGATTATCAGTGGAAGTTCTGAGATATCAGTGACATTCCTTATTTCTCAATTTTGTTGACACCTGCCGATGAGGTGTTCCTTCCATGGTTGTTTTCATAGAATGGCTATTTATAATCTACAGTGCTGGGAAAAATGCAAAACCAGCAAGGACTGTGTCCAGTGGCACCAGAATGTAATATATGCATACTGAGGGTTGTATTGTTAGTGATTCATTTGTCACAGTTATCAGAGATCAGATGGTGCTCTGGGTGCCTCCTCTGTTTTGATTCTGCAGCCAGTAACTGCACTGAGTTTAGAGGTGAACAGTCTGTGCAATAGTCATTCTAGCGTACAACCATGTCCTGCTGACAGAAACGCACTCCTGTTAAAAGTTTCATTTCCACACTCATAGACTAGATTCTAGATGTCCACATAATACAGACATACATCAGGACTGACACACTTTGAGAGCAGCGGTGGCTGACTGAATGTCACCCAGGACAGAAATCTCAGCACATGTTGCACCTGATGTGAAACCAAGGACCATTGGGAACCATCTGCTTGTAGCAGGACAAAGATAACATGTGCCCCCAACAAGGCTTCCACTGACACCATAACACCGCCAAGGACAGTTATTCTAGTGTTGTGAAAGAGTCAACTCGGGAGCGGAATGTAACTCTGTTGTCTTCAATGATAAGAGTAGGTTCTGTCTGTACATGAGTGATAGACATACATGAGAACACCATAGACCTGGTGAGCTGCGAAGTCCACAGTGCATACACCCACGAAACAGTGGTCCCATTCCAGGCTTCACTTTGTGTGTGTGTGTGGGGGGGGGGGGGGGGGCGGAAAGAGGGGGGGGGGAAGATACACAACTCATGGTCACATCTGGTGTTTCTGCAGGCTAAAGCAATCAGTGCCCACTACACTGCACAGGTTGTTATCCCTGGGCTATTCGCATTTCTTCGACAGGAAGGCGATGTGCTTTTTAGCAGGACAATGCACATCCACATAATGGCTGCTGCGACACAACATGCTCTTCATAGTGTACAACAAGTGACCTCATCAGCAAGATTGCCCAGATCTCTCATTGATTGAATGCGCATGGAACAAAGTGAAGCAGATACAAACTTGTTCTCTAGAGTCTGCAAGAACCATTACCAAATTGCAACAAAAGGTGCACAATGCTTGGGACAATCTAATGCAGGCTGTCACATCATCTGTCAATAAAACAGCCTTGTTCTTAAGGGTGTTGCATTTGTTCCAGCACTGTACGGTGGCCCACCGAAATCATTGGGGCTTTT
The DNA here is from genome assembly GCF_023864275.1 of Schistocerca cancellata. Lineage (NCBI taxonomy): Eukaryota > Metazoa > Arthropoda > Insecta > Orthoptera > Acrididae > Schistocerca > Schistocerca cancellata. The sequence continues at coordinate 211,574,696 of NC_064631.1, forward strand.
TGTTTTTCAGTTACCAGGGTCCCATTTGCTCCCAAGTGCTGTATTGGATCTGTCCACCCTTGCAGTAGAGGCTTCCCATGGGTTTTATTTGAATAATAAAATTTTGGTGTGGCAGGTGTCCCACACACCAAGCAAAATAGCTCTCATTATAGATGTGAGAGATATAAATGTACCCGAGTTGAACACACAGAAAATTTACAAAATAAGGAAACCAGTTCACACCTCTCTGGGCAAGCTGAGAGATAACCCATAAAATCTCTTGTAACAATATCTCTGGAACATTTGATTCCTTTACTTGCATTTGCAGCAGCAATTTCACTAATGTCTGTGATGCATTTATAGCAATGAGTTGCCGGATGACTGGACTTCTGTTCTTTCCTGTGAACAAACAACAAAGAAAGTGCAAGTAGTAAACATATTGTGCATCAAAAACAATTTATGAATTTTAGTGGTACATTCTTCATACTGAACAAGAAATAAGGTTCAAAAACACGGAATAAGTTTCACCGATATACAGTATGTCGCCAAGATCCCTAATTCTTTAATAGTGTTGAACAATCTGCAAGTTTTCATGGCACACTGATTAAGTTGTTCTGTGTGTTAAGAATGTGTGCTAACTGACGGACGATGCATACACATACAGTTTTAGTGCACTTTATATCTTAAACTGCTGCTGGTCTCTAGCCAGAATTGCACCCTGAAAATTTTCATCAACCTACAATGGTTGGGATAAGTCCGTATGAAAGAAAATGGTGCATATTACAAATTCATAAAATGTTTATTCAATAACAACTTAGAAATTATGGTTTTCACATATGACACACACACACACACACACACACACACACACACACACACACACACACACACACACACACACACACTTTTAAAAAAATAATTTACCAAGTGTAATACCTATTCTTGGAGAAACACATTCGCGTAGTATTCCAGCAAGGCTGCATGTTGTTAGTTGGTCCTTCACAGTCTGTAAAACAGAGTTACATGATATTTCACAATAATGTTAATTATCATCCAAAGATTAATGTGTTAATGTTACTATCAACCTAATTAAATTAATTTCTACAGTATACTTCGAGAAGTTCCATTTTTAATTTTATTAGTTGTTTGGACTCTAAGAATTCATGATAGTATCTACAAACGAAGCTTAAATGTAGTTAGCAAAAAGGAAAATAACTGATGTGGCCCATACTGTAACAAATTAATTTTGCCCAAATGCAGCAAAATTGTTTTATTTATGGTGGATGTTTAGATGGTACTGTGGAGATTGAAAAACAATGCACACTACAACCTTCCTGAAGGACACCTAAAATACAAGGCATGTGTGTAGCACAGACATTGGAAGAATTTCCCACAATTGCCCAGATGGTAAAGAGGGAGGGAATACATTGATAAATCTCTAGTACACATTTTATATTCAATGCGTAACTCTTACAAGTTCCTAGAAATGACAGTGAGAGATTTTACCAAACCACCATTTAGCAGTATGTTGCCAAGATCTACAAAAATATTGTAGCCATGTCAATTGGTACATAATTTAGATTTTTTTAACAGAAAAGTTATTAAAGAGCAGTTCTAGCAGTTTTTGGTGTAGTTACAGTTTTGGCACTGTTTTCCACTAAAAATGCATGCAAACCTTTATGGAGCTGAAATAAAGTTCTCGATTCCTTCTCTCGCTTTCACTTTGTTATACAAACCCTGACACAGAGACTCGTGTGCTGAGAATCAGCACACATTTATCCTTCCTCATCAGCAAAATACAAACATGGCTGTAGTGTATCCATTCAAAACTCTCACAAAGACATCCTCTTCTCCTTGCTGCACAAATTAATGACCACAGCAATTTACCATCTGTCTATGCACAAAAGACACCTTGTAGTTGCTTGCTACCATTAAATTTAGTTTTACATGGCAGAGTGGCTGTAGTAGAGCAGAGAAACATGGCAACATTACACAATGTGTGTGCTCATCTATGCTTCATTCAAAAAAAAGAAAAAAAGAGAAAATAATTTTTGCACTAGAAGACAGAAAAATTGGGCAAAATTTCCGTTCCAAAAATGCCCTCTTCTGGAACTAGTAATCTTGTGAACTCCAAGTGTAACACAGTGCAGAATGCAAACATAGTTACGAATTATGCAACCCAATGGGCATGGCTTGTACTGTAGCAGACCAAGATCCCTTTATTGTAGTATACGATACACCTTTTGTTATGGCATAAAGTCAACGCCGGCACACCAGTCAGGAAAGACAGAGAACAGGAGGCTGCGAGAAGAGGTCAGCCAACTGTATGCTGACCAACCTCCCTCCAGGAGGACAACGCGACATCAGCGGCCCCTAGGTCATGCGTACGTAAGTGCCACACCCAACTGGTGGCAGCCCACTTCAATAGCAGCTTCAATGTCTGCCACTTCACTAGCCGACGCATATTAGGCTCTTCATTAGCGCCCGCTAAATAGCACAGACTTGTGTTTATCTATTCTGAAGGAGAATGATTTTTTTGTATGTCGCCCTTTGCTTGCGACACATCTGTGTAATCAAAGTGAAGTATCTGTATTTGTCCTAGTTGTAATAAAATTCATTAATATGAGTTGTTATATTGTTTGTCTAGTGAACTGAGTATGCAGGATTCCCAGACTACACCTTTCTCAAACAACATGATACATTTGTACATTTCATTTTTATTGCTTAACAGTGCACTCCTGTTTCCGAAAATTACAAAACCTAGAAAGAACAGTCTGAATAACTCCAAAACAGGAGGAGATGTGAACTGTAATAAGTGATTAAGGACACAGAGAGATGGCATGCTTGCAGATCTTGCAGCACTCTTGTTTTCTGTTACTGGGCAGAACAGTGTTACACCATATTCAGTCAGCCAAGAGCCATCAAACAAAGTGGAAACATGCAAGCAAATGCCTGTATACCTTGATGCCAAAGGGCACTTATCAGAAGGCAAGTGAGTTTGAAAGCAGCAGAATGATTGGTTTCTGGAAAACGAGTTTGTTGTACCACTACACTGTGGGTACCAAAGAAAAGAAAGAAGAGGGTCATACACACCGACAAGCAGGTACTGGACTACACAATGTGACCATAGCATTGACGACTCCATATTACCTGCACAGCTGCAACTAACAGAACCGCTTTGTCCATAGTGCTGGCATGACATTGGAGGACAGGAAATGGAGTGGATACATCTGCACTGATGATTCAACACTGTCTTTGAGGGCTGGACTTTGCTATCGTGTCTGCTTCCATTGACTGGAAACAACCAATGCCTCTGACACAATCTACATCTACATCCATACTCCGGAAGCCACCTGACGGTGTGTAGTGATGGGTACCTTGAGTACCTCTATCGGTTCTCCCTTCTATTCCAGTCTCGTATTGTTCATGGAAAGACAGACTGTCGGTATGCCTCTGTGTGGGTTCTAGTCTCTCTGATTTTATCCTCATAGTCTCTTCACGAGATATACATAGGAGAGAGCAATATACTGCTCGAGTCCTCGGTGAAGGTATGTTCTCGCAACTCCAACAAAAGCCCTTAATGAGCTACCGAGCGTCTATCTTGCAGAGTCTTCCACTGGAGTTTATCTATCATCTCCGTAATGCTTTCGCGAATACTAAATGATCCTGTAACGAAGCGCACTGCTCTCCATTGGATCTTCTCTATCTCTTCTATCAACGCTACCTGGTACGGACCCCACACCAGTGAGCAGTATTCAAGCAGTGGGCGAACACGTTTACTGTCACCTACTTCTTTTGTTTTCGGACTGAATTTCCTTAGGATTCTTCCAATGAATCTCAGTCTGGCATCTGCTTTACTGACAATTAATTTTATACGGTCATTCCATTTTAAATTACTCCTAATGCCTACTCCTAGATAATTTATGGAATTAACTGCTTCCAGTTGCTGACCTGCTATATTGTAGCTAAATGATAAAGGATCTTTCTTTCTATGTATTCGCAGCATATTACATTGGTCTACATTGAGATTCAATTGCCATTCCCTGCACCATGCGTCACTTCGTTGCAGATCCTCCTGCATTTTAGTACAATGTTCTACTGTTACAACCTCTCGATATACTACAGCATCATCTGCAAAAAGCCTCAGTGAAAGAATGCTATCACTAGCATGCTGAGTGACAAAATGTAGTGATTTCAGACGAATACTGCTTCAATTTTCCCTCTGACAATGGTGCCTGCATATAAGTTAGATGCAAACTTGTAGGAAGAGATATGGTAAACTGCACTGTTGAGCAGCACAGCAGTCAAATGTGAAGTGTGATGATTTGGGGCACCATTGGCTATAAAGTGATATTGCTTCCTATGTACCGAAGCCAATCTGAACAGCAATCACTACTTAAAGGAGGTCCAGAGCCCGAGGTACTGCCCCTCTTGTACATAGCTCTGTATGCTATATTTCAGCAGGACGATAACCACCCACATGTGGCGAGTAATGTGCACGCCTTCTTCGAAGAAAAACGGGTACAACTGCTTCCCTGGACTGCTCTTTCACCTGAAATTCAACCACTGAATGTGTCTGGGATACTGTTAGTCGACAATTAGTTAATTCCGGTCATCCTGCAACCACTGTGTGTACTCTGTGGACACTGCTTAGTCTGTGGACATGCTTCAAAACCACGTGGCAGTGTGTATTCCTCAGCAGTATATTCAGACCCTTTTTTTATTTAATGTCACAATGTTTAGAGGCTCTGGTTGTGGCACCTGGTGGCTTCACACAGCACTGAATTCTAATGGTCAAAATACATGTGGAATAAAATTCATTTCAACTACATCTTCTTCTTTGGCTTGCAATTTTGACAAACAGTAGTGGATTACATAGCGCTATTCAATTACAGTTTTTTCTGTAATTTTTGTTTTATTTACAATCACTAATCTATAAATGAATTAGTTGACCAAATCAAATAATTTGTGTAATTAACGTAAAAAGAAAATTTTTAAGAAGTTACAATTAATGAAAGAATGTTCATACTAATCAGTATTTAACTCTTCTGGGCGAATGCTTGGGAAAAAAACAGGGAAAAAAAACATTACAGTAGGCTACTTTAAATGAGAAAAAGTTGGCAAAAACTGGAAATTTTAAAGTGATTCTTGTCGTGAAATTATTTGGATAATGAAACTGTAATTATATCATGCCTTAAGAAAAGAAGTAAACACTTTCATGATTCTCGAGCACTTAGAACAGTGAACATGGTTCGACCACAGGGGGAATCAGAATCACTCTCGGTTCAGTGGAAGCACGGGATCAGTTAAATTTGTGTTACGAACAGTTATTAAGCATAAAAAGAGTTAAAATTGAGTTGCCACTAGACTATTTACTCAGCAAAATCCTTGCAATCACATAAAATAACAACAACAACAACAACAACAACAACAACAACAACAACAATAATAATAATAATAATAATAATCACCTGACGACTTCTGCAGAGCGTAGATAAATATGATCAACAATCATCTTCACCTGAGGCTCAAGAAGATAAGTAATAAGTAATTATTTACGTAATGTCTGCCTGCTCTTTAATATACCCACCAGCGGAGGAGAAAGATTGCAGATAGGAAGGCCGGAGGAATGCCGCCTGAGGAGCGAGGAGATGCGTGTCACGTGGACTTAGCCACAGAGAGCCACGAGGTAAGCAAGACAGTTGTAAAAGAATAGTGCGCTGCGTGTGTAGTTATCAATCATACTTAGCCTCTATACGACCCAACTTTTGACCTTTATTTGTTGGCTTTTGTTCTTGGTGTTTATTCAATGCTCCGCTAACGACGAACTTGGCTTCGATTAAGGACCACCCGTTCGTAGCAGGCACGGACACATTTGTTGCAACGATTCCCTACCCTATCGTGTTTATGCCGACACTTTCGCAAGCAGTGCTAGTGTTATGGGTCATACTACGGCCCGATGCTCGTTAGGAAGTTCATGACTTTAAGCGGACGAGGTGCTGGTTGCAACCTTCGCATTCTATTTATTTTTTTAATTGAGCAAATTTCCGATTGAGAGAGTGATGGTCCAGGAAGTTTCTGCACAGTGGACGTCGGTCTGAAAGGTGATTATGTTACGTAAGGTGGTCTGCCGTAACTTCCACAGACGGGTTCTTAAATACATCGGGATGATAAGTGACCGAAACAGAAACATCAGAAGCACCTCAACCGTGGTGCAACGTAAAGCTTAACGTCTCATAATAAGAGTTCTCCAGCTAAGCTGTCCACCTTAGCTATATCCCGAACCGTTTAAGACTGCGTAATTCTGTTTCCAACCAGGTAAACTGTGAAAAGCCCTCACAGAATGAGAACAGTCTCTAAACAACTACATTAATTACAGCGATATCGAAATCAACTTCGCTTTTGTAAATGGAACTATAGTAATTTCCGCGGCATGGATCATAATTCTGAAACAGATGAATTTCATGTCTTTTTACTCTTCAAAATGCTAGTACTTTTGGAGAAATTACAAAATTTAGAACTTACAATTAAGCTATTTTGAACATGAAACCGATTGTGTCTTATGCGGAAGTTCGTGCTCTTATACGGAATTATTGTGTGAGGATGGTTGGGCGCTAAAGCAAAGGTGATGCACTCATAAAAGCGGAAGACTGGAGAAAAATTTAATTTAAATTTTATACTAATCACATTAAGTCCCATCTTTGTAAGATTTCTAAGTGGTGCAAAGATTGGCAACATACTTTAAATGTTCAGAAATGTGAAATTGTGCACTTCACAAAACGTAGTATCCTTTGACTATAATGTCAATGAGTCACTGTTGGAATTGGTCAACCCACACTGATACCCGTGTGTAACACTTCGTAGGGATATGAAGTGGAATGATCACATAGGCTCAGTCGTGGGTAAAGCAGGTGGTAGACTCCGTTTATTGGTGGAATGCTGGGGAGGTGCGAACAGTCTACCGAAGGGATTGCTTACAAATCACTCGTGCGACCCAGCCTAGAATATTGCTCAAGCGTGTGAGACCTGCACCATTTAGAACTAGCAGGAGATGTTGAACATATGCAGAGAAGGGCAGCACGAATGGTCACAGATTTGTTTAATCCGTGCGAGAGTGTCACAGAGATATTGAAGGAACTGAGCTGGCAGACTCTTGAAGATAGACGTCAACTATACCGAGAATGTCTGTTAAAGAAATTATTACTCTAGGAATATTCTACAACCCCATATGTATCGCTCACATAGGGATCGTGGGGATAAGATTAGAATAATTACTGTACAAACATAAGCATTCAAACAATCATTCTCCCCGCGCTCCATTCGTGAATGGAACAGAAAAAACCCTAATAACTGGTACAATGGGAAGTAGCCACTGCCATGCACCTCACATTGGTCTGCATAGTATAGATGTAGACATCTGAGTACATGTGGCTGGGCAGACACACTAACTCCAAGGTAAAGGACGTGGCATCTAAAGGTGATTCACGAGTTAACTACAGTAACACTTCCGCTCTCGTTTCTGCCAGAGCCTTGAAAGAAAGGTACACGTCAAAAAACAACTAGATTTGTTAAACACGGAATTTAGGTTTAAAGACTGATAAATAATAACTTCACGTCACGAGCTTAATGTCAAGATATACAGCAGCAGCACAGGAAATTACAAAATAATGTGGTCAGAAATGCTTCCTTAAAATTTCATTTACATCACCAAACGTCCGAAATGCCCTCTGTCTACTGCAATACACGTTTGCAGTCGCTGGTGCAAAGGCTTCTGGACGGGCTGAATAAACTCTTTATGATATCACTGCAAACGCTGCAACAATGGCTATGTCACGAGCCAAGGAGAGGTGCTGGAGGCGACGTCGTGCTGTTAGCAGAGGCACTTGCGTCGGTCGTCTACTACCATAGGCCATTAACACCAAATTTGGCACACTGTCCTAACGGATACTTCCGTCATATGACACATACTGCTTTCCGCGGTTATTTCACACAATGTTGCTTGTCTATTAGTACTGACAACTCTACACAAATGCCGCTGCGTTGTCTTGGTCAGAGGTAATGCCTGAAATTTGGTATTCACGGCACACTTTTGACACTGTGGGTCTCGGAACACTGAATTCTCAAACGATTTCCGAAATGGAATGTCCCATGCGTCTAGCTCCAGCTTACGTAGCACACCATCATGTTTACGTTGCGCAGTAGGTCTTACATAAACAGGGTGTATACAAGGCCAAGAAAAAAATTTCCCGATTTTTCAGTTAAAAATACACTACTTTCTGGGTGAAAATAAGCTATGCCCGGCTGGAAGGACATTTTTTCGGTGTTAAGTGATAACAAACTTTCCCTCGTAGCTGTAAAACATCTCAATCCTTTACACACCGTCGTAGAACTTGACGGCATTCCCAACAGAAAACAAAACACTGTGGAAAAATCTTTAATGCGCGACAAAAAGGACACAGGATATTTTGGAATCACGCAAGCATAATAAGAATCCACCTAATACAGCACGGTAGTTTCCAAACACAGAACACCAAATTATAAGACGTGTGACGCCCACGCTACGATACGGAAACAGAGACCGTAATAGCGCTCAGAATGGCTGGCAGTGAATTTCGAATTCGGGAAAATATGGCGCGATAATATGTATTCTTGTTTTACGAAATACGATTACCAGATGGCATTTTTCATCAAGAAAAGCTGACGTTTCACATGTAATACTGGTCGTCAAAAATTTTTTGCTATTTTTCCGAGCGTGTGGTTAAGGCAGGATCGCAAGGGCATAGCTCAAACTGCAGCAGCTGAATATTTCCGAGAAGCACGATTGTCAATTTCACTGCTGTGCACTGAACATTTCGTGGATTACCAGGGTGAATACATGTCCCATCGAGCACATCGACTTGCCGATTACGTGTGAAATCGCTCAAGAACTTACCCTGCACTTTTTTGACGGATAATTATACTTTTTGCCATCGTTACTGCATACTTTTCACTCTGTGAATGAACTAAAATAAATATGAAAAACTAAGCATGAAGACTTATTTTTTTAAAAAATGCAGGTGTACTCAGTTGCCATCAAGTCTTCGAATGACGTTCTAGTGTAACGACTGAATTCACGACATCCAGTGATTCATGGCCGTATATCAAATTTTCGTTCGTTTGGGGAAGTGCGTATGGGGGCCTGAAGATGGAATAATGAAATGCTGAAAGTGGTAGCCTTCAAACTAAAATAAAATAACATCTTAAGTTGCACGGCTGTTGGTGAATTTCATTGACACTGACAATTAGCAATATTTTCCTGCGCCCTGTTATAAATGTAAACAGCTGTGACTTCACGCTCATTGAAAGTAGTTTGTTGTTAGGAAGTGTTACACAATCTTCGAACTACAGCCTTTGACATATTTTGCTATCGTTAGACTCTTGTGTGTGCACTATGTTCTATTGTTGTCAACAGCGCATTTTCTTTGCAACTGAAGTTTTATATTGGTGCTATTCTCTCGTTTATGTTTTATTACTTCAGTATTATGCTGCAGTAGCGGGATAAAGTAAAATTATTTGTTAGATTATCAGTTCTTACCAGTCAACATCACAGAAATCTATCTAAAAACTAAAGTAATGAAAAATTCCCGGAATTCTAAAAAATTCCCGGGTACTTCTCGGCTTTTTACCAGATGGAAAAATTCCAGGGTTTTCCGAATTTCCCGATTGTATCGGGGCGTATACACGCTCAAAAACCTGATCTTGTCACTTTTTTTAACGACAGGTTTAAATTAAAACCTGTACTAGCGTTCGTTATTCAGTTTGTTGGGCTAGTGTCAATCTCAGCTGTATGAACAAGGAGCCGTGCGTGAAATCTTGGAAACGGCGAAAATCTTTTATCACGCAGTCAGAAAGTTTTTTGTGCATGAATGAGTACGTCGATTCCTCTCCTTCAGTTGCCACCATGAGGGATGAAACATGGATGCACAACTGCATGTCAGCATCAAAACATCAATGGAAACAGTAAACAGAAGCTGGTTCTTCAGCTCCAATGAAGATGGAGATATCAGACGAGAAAGTCATGACATGTACGGAAGGCATTTTGTGTATTATCTTCAAAATCACAAAACAATAACTGGAGATTATTTTTCTAACTTCTTGACAGACCTCTATGCAAGAATTCCAGAAAATGGGTTGTTTTCAAAGAGAGAAAAAAAAATCACTTTTGATCGTCAAGATACGAGTAATACGCCTGCCCGAAAAAGTGTTTTTTTGTTGTTGTTGTCTTCAGTCCTGAGACTGGTTTGATGCAGCTCTCCATGCTACTCTATCCTGTGCAAGCTTCTTCATCTCCCAGTACCTACTGCAGCCTACATTCTTCTGAATCTGCTTAGTATATTCATCTCTTGGTCTCCCTCTACGATTTTCACCCTCCACGCTGCCCTCCAATACTAAATTGGTGATCCCTTGATGCCTCAGAACATGTCCTACCAACCGATCCCTTCTTCTAGTCAAGCTGTGCCACAAACTCCTCTTCTCCCCAATTCTATTTAATACCTCCTCATTCGAAAGAGAGTATTCCAGTCAACATTGTCAAAAGCTTTATCTAAGTCTACAAATGCTAGAAACGTAGGTTTGCCTTTTCTTAATCTTTCTTCTAAGGTAAGTCGTAGGGTCAGTATTACTGTATCTACAAAAACAAAACGTTGAAGTGAATTGAGCATAGTTGATTTTAATAGTGGATCTTGTTAATAGGTACACAAAAGGCTTTTAAAGATGACGTATTCACAATACGTGTAACACCAGGGGTGACCAAACAGCGAGCCGCATGCGGCCAAAAAGTTATCATTGGGGCCCAAGAAGTGAGCATGTTGCATCACACAATTGGTAGGGAAGGGGGATCAGAAAATTAAATTTAAGATTTGAACTTTTTCAATTTGAATCTCCCGCCGCAGGTCCCTATTCTCTGAGAGGTCCGTACCTTTTTTTCTTTTTTCTTCTTAGTGGTTTTGTTAGTGTTAATTATATTATGTGTGGCCCAAAAATACTTGTCTTCTTCCAATGCGGCTCAGGTAAGTAAAACGTTGGCCACCCTTGCTTTACAGGGTATCTGCAGTGGCGTCAAACAATGATGTCCTACTGCTGTACAGACGCGGATCCAGTGGGGAGGTCATGAAAATCGTCTCCCCCTAAAAAAGAACAGTTTTCGGCAAACCTTTATGTTCTTGCTTACAACAATTTCCAGTTTTGCAGAATGAAGTTGCAAGAAAATAAAAAGTCTTCTACAGATTTTAAGAAATTAGGAGACACATGTAAAACAGGATATTTTTCAGTTGCTTGCCTGAGAGCTAGTCCACATGGATGAATTTGTGGCCTGATTCGCTGCAGAAATAATTCTAGCCATGTAGAGAGATTCACAGGCTGGCTGCACCTGCTCCCAATAACAAATCCCACACGGTTCGTGGGTCCACAGGTAGAACTGTCAAACCGCAGGAACCTTAGTAACTCAAGACAGAAAGGGAATCTTCCCTAAGAAAAAATAACAGAAAAACTATCCTTTTCCGAAAGTAGGCAGTATCGATAGAAACAAGAGCAGCATTCTCACTATTTCTACGTACCCACAGACAGTCCGCAGACCTGTGTACCGCAAAGAGTGAAACATTGATAATGCCCTCTGTTTTGTATTGTGTAAATATTATACTGTCTAAGTCGACAGAGTTTGTTGGTATTATGGTCCATCATAAGTTGCACGACACAAGTACTTCTCAAATTTCAGGAGGAATGCTTTTCGAAATTTCTTGGAAGATATGCTGCGATGAACATAGCATTATATAAACAGATAATTATTTTAATATTTTATATATTTATTGTTACTAATCTTACAATCTTTCCTTAGCATTTGTGGCGCCTTGAAACAGTGGCTGACAACAGACGGAATAACAACAAAATCTGGAAGGATGTAGGTGTTACTATTATCACCACCAAAAGAGAAACCGACGTTAAAACGTATTCTGAAAAACCTGTAAAACATTAACAAATGTGACCTCTCCACAACCGAACACCAAATCTCCGCCTGCAGTTAATTACGTCGGAGGTCACGTTAACTCCCCTTCGTCGTTTGGAAGTTCACTGCGAAATGCAGGTGGTGTTAAAGAATGGGCGACAGTTTAATAAAAATGTGTTACTACAGGAAAAAATGATAAGCTACATATAAACATGTCTCATTAAAGCTTTGTAATATAACAAAAAACGGACGATAAAATTTTACAACAGGACCATATGGCTAGTTGAAAAAAATCGGATGAGCCAGTGCTTCTACACTGACTGAAAAAAATTGCAGCACCGAGGACGAGTTGTGTGACAAACTAAAGTTGGTAAGCGTGTTTCTAACACACGAAACGTGATGTCTATTCACATTTCGCGTCAGTCGCATAAGAGTGGCGCTAGTAGTGCTACTATGAAGATGCAAATTAGATTTACTTAAACGCAAGCTGTAACGGTCATGAGCGTTAGTTATATTTGAGATTGGACATGGAGAGTTGACGTTAGTCACGAATGCCTTTAAGCCGACAAAGACGCCATTATCAACACCTCACTAAATTTGGCCGTGTAACAGGGCTTCCTTCTGCAATATTGCAGAAAGCCTTGGCAGGTACAGGATGACAATTATTGAACTATATGAAATAAAATCGTCATAACTTCTGAACGGTTTGCGTTGTTCACACTGCACGGTTGGCCCCGGGGCATGATGGCAATTAGTATGCGCATGATATGGTTTGGTTTATAGACGAATCCCACTTTCTTTTGGATGGGCTCGTCAATAAGCCAAATTGGCGAATTTGGGTACTGAGAATACGCATTTCGCGATCGAGAAATCTCTTCACCCTCAACAGGTGACTGTGTGGTGTGCAATGACCAATAACGGGGTAATCTGTGTGACACCGTGACTAACGAACGGTACGTGAAGGTTGTTGAAGATGATTTCATAACCATTATCCAAAGTGACCCTGATTTCGACAAGATGTCGTTCATGCAAGATGGAGCTCGATCCCATCAAAGCAGGAGAATGTTTGATATCCTGCAGGAGCACTTTGGGACAGCATTCTGGCTCTGGGGTACCTAGAAGCCACTGACATAGTCCTCGATTGGTCGTCACATTCTCCGGATCTGAACACATGCGAGTCCTCTTTGTGGGACTATATTAAAGACAAGTTGTACATCACTAACCCCAAAACCGTTGCTGGGCTAAAACAGCCATTCACGTCATCGACAGCACCGATGTTGCGACACTTCAGCGTGTCGTGGAGAATTTCGCTCTTCGTCTGCGCCAGGTCATCGCCAAGGACGGCAGGCATATCGAACATGTCATAACCTAAATCCGAAAATCTGTAGTGACGCTTACATGTTGAATTAAGTGTGTGCACGTCGTAGTTTGTAATTAATTTACGTTTTTCTCATATAGGGCAATAATTGTCACCCTGTATGTAGTCACCGTACATGATTGCTGCCTGCGGTGGTTAGGAGAATGTACGGCCCCAATGCAGAGTGCGTTCCATAAGTAATGAGACCTTTCTTTTTCTGACGCAACGGTACACCACAGCGTGCTGTAACCGGCTGGGCTAAGTGGAGGGGGGTGTTAGCTTCTAAAAGCTCTTTGTCTCATTCGGCTGCGATCTGCCGGAGAGTTAGAACGTGTGTTTCCGTCAACCCCGTTTTGAGTTTATGTAACACGGCACAATGGATCATTCTGTAGAGCAACGGAACGCTATCAAATTTTGCGTTTAACTTGGGAAGTCCGCCACCGAAACGCTTCCATTACTTCAGCATGCCTTTGGGACTGATTGCTTGTCCAGATCACAAGTTTTCCGATGTCACAAGTCGTTCATGGAGGGCCGAGAGGAGATCACCGACGAACCTCGCAGTGGACTGCCATCAACTGCATGAGTCGACGAAAATGTGACGTGTGTGTGCGATTTTTTGAACTCTGACAGACGACTGAGCCTTCAATTGCTAGCAGAAACTCTAAACATATCAAAAACAACCGTTTTCCGCATTGTGACCGAAGATTTGAACAGGAGAAAGTTGAGTGCCAAACTCGTCCCAAAATTGTTGACCGACGAACATAAGCACATGCGAGTGCTTCGGTGCCGAGAAATGTTCGAAATGTGTGAAAATGACCCTCATTTTTTAAACTCCGTTATCACTGGTGACGAGTCGTGGATTTTTGAGTACGACCCTGAGACAAAAGGGCAGAGTTCAGAGTGGCACACCCCATCGTCGCCCTGTCCCAAGTAGGCACGCATGAGCAAGTCCAGGATCAAAACCATGCTGATTGACTTCTTTGAAGTCAGAGACATTGTCCACCACGAATTTGTACCTACCGGGACTACAATAAACTCAGCTTTCTACTTAGAAGTGCTCAAAAGACTGAAAAGGAGGGTCTCGCGTTGCCGCAGCGACATCAAGGACTCGTGGAAAGTTCACCACGACAACGCGCCGAGTCACAGCGCCTTCATTGTCAACAACTTCCCGGCCAGGACCAAGACCCCACTGGTTCCACAGCCTCCCTACAGTCCTGACCTGGCTCCCACTGGCTTTTTTTGTTTTCTCGGTTAAAAGGAGTCATGAAAGGAACACACTGGGACACGATTGAAAGTATCCAGGCGCATGTTACATCAGCTCTAAAGGACATTCCGGAAAAGGCATTCCAGGATGCCTTCCAGGTATGGAAACACCGCCTCCAGAAGTGTATCGACGCAAGAGGGTGCTATTTTGAAAATTTTTGATTATTTCACGAATATATTCAATAAATGATTTTTTATGAATTTGGTCGCATTACTTATGGAACACACCTTGTAAGACCGGGCTCCGAATGGCCACGTGGCAATGCCGACAAGGAAGACCATCATGTTCGGCCTATGGCTTTGGCGCGTCGTACTGCGTCTGCAGCAGCAATGTGAGCAACAGTTGGCATCTTAGTGACACAACAAACTGTTACAAATCAGTTACTTCAAGGACCGCTCCGAGGCAGACGTCCTAGAGCGTGCATTCCACTGACACCAAACCACCGCCACTTGCGACTTCAGTGGCATCAAGTGCGAGCTCATTGGAGGGTAGGGTGGAGGTCTGTTGTGCTTTCTGACAGAAGCTGGTTTTGCCTCGGTGGCCGTGTGTTGGTTAGAAGGATGCCAGCTAAGGGCCTGCAACCAACCTGTCTGCATGCTAGACCTACTGGACCTACATTTGGGGTGCGATTTCGTACTCTCATGGTTATCACACGCACCCTGACAGCAGGTGATTCGACCTGTCATGCTGCCATTCATGAACAACATTACCGGGGGTGTTTTCCAACAGGATAACGCTCGCTTTCATACCGCTGTTGTCGCCTAACATGCTCTACAGAGTGGCGACATGTTGCCTTCGCCTGCACAATAACCAGCTCTATCTCCAATCAAGCATATAAGGGACATCGTCGGACAACTCCAGCGTTATGCACAACCAGCTTTCATCGACCCTTTAGTAACTGACCAAGTGCAACAGGCGTGGAATTCTATCCCACAAACTGATGTCTGTCACCTGTACAACTCAATGCATGCAAGTTTGCACGCTTGTATTCAACATGCTGGAGGTTATCAATACACGAGCATTTCACATTTGCAATGAATGGCATATCCCGTACTTACGTACATTAACCTACGATCATGCAATGTTTATCACTTAAATATGTTACCTAGACAAATGCATTCTCGAAATTTCACTACTCAACATTAATTATTTTTTGGTATTGGGATTTTTTTCTCGCCAGTATATAACACATAACTATCACCTTCTTTGGAGTCTAAACAACATACAGTTCTACGGGTCTGATAGGTTAAAAGCACTCGTACAAAGATTCTGTTGTGTGAGTGAGGTACATACAAGGCAGGCCGTAGGTAGGTAAGATAAAGACAAAGCAACCGGAAGGAAGGTGAGGATTAGTTGTCTCGTCGAAGTGAGTACATATAGGAGACAACGATAGGACAAAAATTCGGGCGTGTCCTTGTCAAAGGAACCGTCTCAGTTTTTGTCTTAAACAATTTAGAAAACTCACAGCAAACCACTATTCGAGTCCAGTGTCTCTAACACTGCACCAATTCCATAGTGTGCCGACCATCTCACCTTGTCTTCAAGGAATGACGAACGTTCGTTACTGAAGGGCTTCGTTTCATGCACTGTAATGTACCGTTCCCTCAGATGTATTCACTCGTTCTGCGAGCAACATACGAATTTTTGTTTGAGCAGTAAGCGTTGTAACCTACCCCATATGTTATTCCATCTATACATCGGTCAAGCTGTGAAGGAAAACACGGTGGAATTTGAAAAGATTGTAGAAGATCAAGGATAAGAAATTACAACTCTGAGTTTTGCCTATGATATTGTAACTCTCTCGCAGGCGGCATAGGATTTGTAACAGCAGTTGAACGTAATGTATAGTTTCTTGGAAAAAAGTTTGAGGATTGACATCGACAAAAATAAAATGAGGGTAATAGAATATAGTTAAATCAAATCGCGATATGCTGAGTGTCTTAGTTTAGTAAAGAAGACGCTGAAAGTAGTAATCGAGTTCCGCTGTTTGGGTATCAAATTAAGTGATAAGCGACCGAACTAGAGGATATGAAATGCAAACGCAATATAAAATGGTTCAAATGGCTCTGAGCACTATGGGACTCAACATCTATGGTCATCAGTCCTCCAGAACCTAGAACTACTTAAACCTAACTAACCTAAAGACATCACACAACACCCAGTCATCACGAGGCAGAGAAAATCCCTGACCCCGCCGGGAATCGAACCCGGGAACCCGGGCGTGGGAAGCGAGAACGCTACCGCTCGACCACGAGCTGGCAAACGCAATATCAAGAAAATCATTTCTGAAAGAGAAGTCTTAACACCGAACATAAATTAGGAAACTTTCTGGGACGTGTTTTTCTGGAGTTTTGTCCCATATGGAAGAGAAAAGTGAAGGACTAACAGTTCAGACTAGAAGAGAATAGAAGCTGTACATGTGGTGCTATAGGAGAATACCGAAGTTTGCATAGATCGGATAACTAAAGAAGGGGAACTGATTCGACTTGAGGAGAAAAGAAATTTCTGGCACATCGTGACTAAAAGAAGGGATCGATTGACAGGACATATTCTGAAACATCAAGGATGCGTTAATTCGGCAATGGAAAGAAGTGTGGACTGAAAAATTGTATAGGGAAACCAAAGTTTCCCAATAGTAAGGACGCTGAAACGGAATTAAGTTGCAGAGATGAAAGCAGCTTGCAACAACAACAACAACAACAACAACAACAACGCAATAGTCCGCACGTTTTACAGGTGTCAATGTTTGTATCGAGCTCAGCGTCAACACTCGCCCCCTTCATGTTGCCCGGGTTTGCGATTCGTTGCAGAGAGCTAATTTTACTGGGAGAGCCCACACTCAACTACCCGTCCTCGCAGTCAGCTGCGGGACCCCGTCAATACCACGCCAACTCGCACGGCCGGTTCTAATTGGGCCAGAGTTCCGAAATAAAGTTTTCCTATGGAGGATCGCGGCCAAGATTTCTCGACCGTGAAAAAACACATGTCCGATAATTTGTTCTCTGCGTAAAAATCTAAAAATACAGTTGCTTTTTATTGCGATACTGCGTGGGTGATAGCGCCCAGACAACTCGACTCCACCCATGGGCAGTGTACACTGCAGTTTCAAAATTTCTGGTTAGTATTGCGCCAAACTCTATCATCGCATTTTCAAAGAAGTGACTCCTACACAGGATTTGGCCTGGAGATTATCACTTCATAAATCTTAAGCTTACTATGTCGATGCGACCAGTGCCACATCGCGAAATGGTACAGACAGCTTAGTAAAGCAATAACAGTTAATAAACTTCAGTTCCAATTACAGTACTGGTTAGTGATCTAGTAACTTATACGATCTGTCAGGTTTTCTCGGTGTGACTGATTAATGCTGTACTTACAGGTGTTAAGCAGAGTTGTTGGACACTTAGATGCGCACCTTAAATCTAGTTCCTAATCCACACTTTTAACTTTCGAGAAGTTACAGGCAGAATATTTGTAACTGGACAGAAACATGTAATCTAAGATGTTACTTCGGCACACAATTTCGTGTGAAGTAAGACAGACTTGACATTTATTCATTCCGCATTATTCCACGTCTCTGGAAGTTATAAATGGGCTATCTTTACAATGACTAGTTGTGCATGCATATCCGTAGTTTCTGTTGGACGCAGGGAGAGAGAGAGGGAGTGTGTGTGTGTGTGTGTGTGTGTGTGTGTGTGTGTGTGTGTGTGTGTGAGTACCATGCGAAAGATAAAAATTGAAACGAAGACAAAATCTGGTCATTCTCAGCTTAGAAGTGTAGAGCATATTCGTTCCAGCATATGCGTTCCTGGGGAGAAAGATTACAAAAAGCACGAATTTTGGAAACACTGTTCTTGTAGATGTCGTCTGCCATGAAATTTCGAGAGTTGTGAACGCAGCTTTTTTTGTTCCTGGATTGCTAGAAAGTATTCGACACCACAAGGCGATCAAGACAACCTACATGATATGTAACGCAAGGTGGTACGTACTTCAATATGGCATGTAATGCAAGGCTGATTTGTAATATAGCGATAGGTTAACCCCTTGTTTCTTGCAGACGATGTTCTGCCAACCGTGCTACCAGACCCACTGCAGCCATAGGGGTCAATAAAAATCACTACAGACCGCCCATGCTACTGCTGAATTTCCACCATCGAAAAAGGGAGTCACACCCTTGATATTCCTCGTGCTTAAACACATTTTACTGTACAAATATTTCAGCGAACCACATCAGACGTTTCCATTCGTCGGTATGCGAGGTTTCGCACGCTTTAAGTGACTGAAGATTTTCATTAACACTGTTTATACTAGGCTTGTCAACAGGAACTATAATATATTTCACTCATGCAGTTACCAATATTTGTATCCGTCCACACTGTGTCGTGTAAACGCAGAAAGATCTCATTAGTTACTTTCGTGGCAATGGTCTTATCAGACGTTAATCCTCTATAATATCCTCCTCTCTTGGCCAGTAAATTCAAGCTTTTTTCGACTTCCGTGTTTGGCGCACCAAAATTTTTCCTTGATTTCTGCATGCTATCTTGGCACAAATACAGCAGCTCTAGACAGCTCTAATACCTTTGGAATTATTGTCGCGGAGCAGCACCAAATACGCGTCAACGCATCATTTGTCCTCGTTGCAAATCTGTAGTAAGGTTATACACTGTCATAGAACAACACTGCAACTATCACTAATGTGCTAAAGGCCCAGACCACTTCGAGATACGTTATAACGCAAGGGAAAATCCTTAAACATAATGTTTGTGTATAACAGGAGTGAGAAAACAAGCTTCTGAAACGAGGTTTGTCAGCATGTTTACATTACTTTGTCAAACTACTGCACGCTCAGTAGTGATTTCTTGAGTGTGAATGCATATGTATACGTCTTGCGAACTGGCATGGACGTTCATCTTTTCTATTTCATCATTAGACGTTCAAAAATAGTTTAACGTAGTCTCCACGTTGTGATGACACCAATTGACGCAGTAATGTCCGTTCTACTATTTATCGACTGGAGGGCAAAGTCATGTATTTATATCTTATCTACGAAATAAAAACTATAAACGTCAAAGTCTGGCAAAGTAATGATAATGATGTTTATGTAGCTATGCCGTAGCAAAGTCGCATTGTCATGCTCGAAATTGGACCGTCCAAATGCCTCGCAAAACTGCAGCAAATCTGATCTCAGAGAAAACAGTCGTCTGATGTTAGTACACACAATGCTTTGAGATTTAAAGTGTTGAGGCTAGGAAGGGGGTTGGTTCGTGCGCGCGCGCGCGCGCAAATTAAAAGTGAAGCAGATCGTACGAAGCGATCAGCGGAATTCAAGAAATTATGAGTTCTATCTCTTGATTTTCATAATTATACGTTTGATTGCAGCCGTAGTAAAATTAGGAGTAAGGATTTTTCAGCAGTTGACTTATGAACGAGAAATGTACCAGTTCCAGCTACTTCACTTCACCGGTGGCCTAGCTAATTACGAATCACTGCATCAGCAACTAAGACAATAGCGCTAATGGTTACGCATTGTATTCCGGAAGCCTTCAGGGTATTCGACCACAATTACATTGCTTTCAGCAACTGTCGTAGCAGACGAGGAATTTACTTTTAGAAGAATCCGTCCTGACACTGCTTTACTCGACAGTTGTATACCAATCGGAATGAGGATCACAAGACTAATGTGTCAAAACGAGACCCCACGCGCGCGAGGGGGGAGTGGGTGGCGAACCTACTAGTGTCTTGTGCAGTGACTCACAAGTCCTAAACTTGGAAGATTGATCCTGTGCGTTTCCAAAACTATCAATTTTCCCAACTTGCTTGATAAAATTATAGCTAAGCATTTATTTTGAAGCCTATAACTGGCACGAGGACTTCAAGGGTCCAATATTAAATTCACACAGTACCTTCCATTAAATGAGGTTAGCGATAGATTCAATAAAATAATTTTACGTTGCTTTTGGATATATGGGCAGAATGCGGCATTCCGTAAACTGACAGCTTACATACTAATGTTCTTCCTGGTTATTGTCCACCTGTGCTTCCGCCTATGATAATGACAACTGTGGCAGTACAGACGACAGGTTGGTCATTATGGAAGTCTAGAGTACCTTTCAGAAACTGGGTATCTTTCGTATCATTGTTTTTCAGAGAGAGAGGGGTAGGGGGAGAGAGAGAGAGGGGTAGGGGGAGAGAGAGAGAGGGGGAGGGGGAGAGAGAGAGGGGGGGAGGGGGAGAGAGAGAGGGGGGAGAGAGAGAGGGGGAGGGGGAGAGAGAGGGGGGGGGAGAGAGAGGGGGAGGGGGAGAGAGAGGGGGGAGGGGGAGAGAGAGATGGGGAGGGGGAGAGAGAGATGGGGAGGGGGAGAGAGAGATGGGGAGGGGGGAGAGAGAGATGGGGAGGGGGGAGAGAGAGATGGGGAGGGGGGAGAGAGAGATGGGGAGGGGGGAGAGAGAGATGGGGAGGGGGGAGAGAGATGGGGAGGGGGGAGAGAGATGGGGAGGGGGGAGAGAGATGGGGAGGGGGGAGAGAGATGGGGAGGGGGGAGAGAGATGGGGAGGGGGGAGAGAGATGGGGAGGGGGGAGAGAGATGGGGAGGGGGGAGAGAGATGGGGAGGGGGGAGAGAGATGGGGAGGGGGAGAGAGATGGGGAGGGGGAGAGAGATGGGGAGGGGGAGAGAGATGGGGAGGGGGAGAGAGATGGGGAGGGGGAGAGAGATGGGGAGGGGGAGAGAGTTGGGGAGGGGGGAGAGAGATGGGGAGGGGGGAGAGAGATGGGGAGGGGGGAGAGAGATGGGGAGGGGGGAGAGAGATGGGGAGGGGGAGAGAGAGGGAGGGGGGAGAGAGAGGGAGGGGGGAGAGAGAGGGAGGGGGGAGAGAGAGGGAGGGGGGGAGAGAGATGGGGTAGGGGAGAGAGAGAGGGAGGGGAGAGAGAGAGGGAGGGGAGAGAGAGAGGGAGGAGGAAAGAGAGAGAGGGAGGGGGAGATATATATATATATATATATGTCACTAGTCTGGTTTACCTTCATTTTTAACCACTGGGCATCGAAATGGGAATCCAACCACGAACTGTGTCTTGTGTGAACAACGCCCTAGCAGCTGAGAAGCATCACATCCAAAGTCATCATCCAATTTTTTTAGTGTTTTCTCTTACACGGGTTCTTTACGATAGTGTGCGATGAATTACGCAATGTTTACTTGAAGTTACACACACAGTTGCTTAATCTCTGCTGTGCAGTGGCCTAAGCAGCTGAGTTTTGCGGCCACGTGATGAAGGTAGGTGATTTACCTCCTTACATTTCAAAGAAGAATATCAACATGTAATAAACAGAATGCATTTAATATGAACTTACTGTTGCTACGTTGAGCGAAAAGAATAAATTTCCTCAAACGCACGAAAAGCACTAATAATTAGTCAGTGCTGGCATTCAGTCTGTCTACTTTGCTCCCATGTGCTTGTTACTGTGTGCGTTTTGTTGACAATGTAACATGTTTCTCTTATAGGTTGGCTGTTTTGTTTCTCGACTTAGCGACGTCTGTTCCAATGACTACTATAGGTTCAATAAGCGGGCACCTGTTAACATCGACATCTGGCGCCGCTGACATCTTTTGGCACAGTGTAATGAATGCCCGGTATCTGGCCCGTGTCAGAGGTAGCAAGGAACCAGTTAGTCACAGATTACTGCCCTGCCCGCTCCGGAGGCAGCATGTTCTAGATCGGTCGGTTGGCGCAGGTGTCTCCTTGGCAATGACACTGGCTAGGGGGCGGGCGCGTGGAATGTGCGCGCCGCACAATGAGAGTTCTAGCACAAGGAGCTCTACTTTTAGACTGTACACAGAGATCGTGTTTATATCTCTATAGCTGCCGAGTCGCTGTATATTTTTATATCTGAGGAGAGCAGAAAGCTGCTTTAAAAATGGTATTGGGGAGTGATTGCGTGTGACCTCCTCCTTCTTCTTCTTGGTGCCGTACGCTTGTAGTGCGTCGGCTTCTCACAGGCGGCGTTCCCTTGCTTCTTGAACCAGCTCTTCAAAGTTGTTGATCCCAGTCCATGTCTTGATATTCTGTGACCATGATTGCTTCCTTCTACCCGTTGGGCGCTTTCCTTCTATTCTGCCTTCTAGAATTAATTGCAGAAGTACATATTTCTTTCCTTTCATAATGTGCCCCAGGTACGAGGTCTTTCTTTTTTTAATTGTAGCCATTAGTTCTCTATCCACCCCGGCTCTACGTAGCACTTCAGCATTGCTCACTTTTTCAACCCATAGTATTTTTTGTAATCGGCGCTCCTTATCTCTTTACAGAAGCTGCTGTAATTGACCAAGTTTCCGCTCCTTAGAGTAGCACGGGGATAACATAACATTGTACCACCCTTATTCTCAGGTGGAGCAGCATGTCTGTGTATATCAGCACATTACGTAGCTTTCGGAGCGTTTCTTTGGCAATCCCACAGAGAATGTTAATTTCCTCATTATAAGTCCGCAGCTCGTGGTCTTGTGGTAGCGTTCTCGCTTCTTGGGCACGGGGTCCCGGGTTCGATTCCCGGCGGGGTCAGGGATTTTCTCTACCTCGTGATGACTGGGTGTTGTGCGTCTTTCATCATCATTTCATCATTATTGACTCGCAAGTCGCCGAAGTGGCGTCAACTAAAAAGGACTTGCAATACGGCGGCCGAACTTTCCCACATGGGGCCTCCCGGCCAACAATGCCATACGATCATTTCATTTCATTTCCTCATCATAATCAAGTTTCGAGTTTATCACAGATCCTAGATATTTAAATTTGGTTCCTTTCTCGATTTTACTACCATTAATGACTAGGGACCCGTTTTGACCAGAGGTTCTTTCAATTGACATCCATTTAATTTTTTTGGCATTTCTTCTGACACCAAAATCTTACACTTATGCCGTTTTTCGGCTTTGAACGTTGAAATTTATTCTTTATGGCACCAATAACAGGATTATGGTCTGATCCAACATCTGCGCATGTGACCACAAGAAAATATTGTAAAACAGAGGCAAATTGAAAAATCCCACCAAAATACACCCAGAAAGAATAAATGTACAGAAGCGCGGTTTTCGCTGACGCGTAGCGACCAATTTGGCTGATTTTCTGACGTACGTAATTTTTAATGTTTATAGCTGTCGAACTGACGCCACCTTAGCTTTTTTATGAATGTATCTACAAAACCTTATTTGTGGAGTTGGAAAGAGCTTTCCAAGAGGACTACAGCGTAAAGTGCATGGGAAACAGTAGCAAGATAAATTGCCGCAAACGATAAGGAGCAGTCAAACAAAAACGCGATATATGGAAAAGAAGTAGACTGTGTATTATATCAAAAGTAGTCGACGCAACAGTTAATATGTTTGTCCCACTGCGAAAAACCTCGGCCAGAGCCTTTACATAAAAATGTTTGCGGTTGCCTTCGGAACTATGATGGTTTCCAAGCGTTCACCTCTTCGTCTGAAGCAAATCGATGGTCACAGATATCTTTGGCTCCAAAAATATGTAAATCGCATGGGAAGATATCGAGACCCTATGCAGGATGTGTGAGGGCTTCCCTGCTAAATTTCTGCTGCTTAGTCGATACAGCCTCGTCAACATGTGGGCGGATGCTCACTGTTCGACAAGCAGGCAGTTTTCTACTTGATTTTGTATTACTTTCACGAAGTTGTGAGGTTAACAGTGGCATCACCGGTACATAAATCCTATTAAGGTTAGGGACGTGAAAATGATTTCTGTATTAGAAGAGGAACTTCCAACCTCACAAAACGCTAAATCTTTTTTGGACAGTTCACTCCTAACATTCACCGCTGGCAGAATAAATGGACTGCTGCTGTCATTGCAACGGGCGGTTTGTAACATACGTAACTCATACTCTAGTTGAATAATTTTTACTAGTTGCCTTTGCAGAATTATCACGCGGTATCGGAAAAAACCGTTTCTAAAGCGTAGAAGGCAGATGGATTCGAATGAGTGCATTCTGGCCTGGCCGTTTATATTAAATTTTCCTTACACTGCTGTATGTATTCCTGGATTCCCCTCAGATGCCCACCAAAATTTCTTTCCACAGTACTGCTGGCAATAGTTTCTACATGACATCTTTCCTCGCCAACTGTTTGTAGTTTTTCTCATTTCGTTCTTTCGTGGCCACATAATTTCTATTTTCTCATTGCACAATCACCCTTTAAATGCTTCGGATGTTGTTTCTTCATTTGTTTTCAAAAATGCATTTTTCACTACTGCAGAAAGCTGTGTTGTAGACGTACATTCCCAAAAACTTTTCAAGCATCTTATGTAATTTTTGACACAGCAGAGTTTATTTTGAATACAGCTTTCATTGCCTATGTCAGTTCTTTTTTAGCCATCCTTTGCGCCCTTGGTTCCTACACAGGAAAAGTCGTTCATTTCCACCTTTTTGGTTTCATACTTAGAAAGTTGTTTTTCTCCTTTCAACTATTATTAAGCCTGTTTGTCTTCTATCAATAATGCAGTAATCCATTGTGCATTCCGTTCTACAGCTCTTCTAGGTGGTCTTTACTTTCTGTCACAAGGGCTACGTCTTCTGTGCGCAACGAAACAGCATCTTCAGAATGGAGAATAGTCGCTGCGGGTGTACCAAAGGGATCGATATTACATACGCAATGTTTTTTGCTATATAGAAATGATCTTCCATGATGTATCCAACAAACAGAAATAGCAGACCTCTTTGCTGAGGACGCTAGTTTTGTAATTACGGCTAATGAAGTAACTTTAACACTTGAAAACTTAAATAATAATTTCTTGAAAATTCATAACTGGTCCACTGCAAATGGACTGTCACGGAACTTAAATAAAATATAGTACATGCAATTCAATACTGCTCATGGTCTGACTACACCATTAGAAATAAGGAATGAGCGTAAATTAAACAAACATGATATTCTAAATTTTTAGATGTTTTACTGATAAGACCCAGAACTGATAGTCACATACATTTTTAAAACGTGAGGCTCTCAGACTTTTTTGTTCGAGAAATCAGATTTTGGAGATGAAAGTATTAAAAAGTTTACTTATTTTCCCTGTTTTCACCTACTAATGTCTTATGGCATAGTATTCTGGATTAACTCGTCACTGAGGCGAAGAGTATAAGCACAGAGGGACATAATGACGATCACATGTAGTCCGCTCCGGAACAACCTTTAGATAGATCTACAACAATTAGGCTTACTGATCACAGCATCACAGTACACTTACTCCCTTGTCAGTTTTGCTATCAACAATCAATCACAATTTGAAAAGAACAGCTGGATGATTGATTGGATGTTTAAGATGACGAAACTACTACGTCATCAGTCCCTTTTTCCTCGGCCAGTCAGGTCTACATGAATGTACATCAGTCCGGAAAAATATGGAACACCATCGAACGGGAACCACAACCACAGTGGTGTGGGTCCTCGAGACAAACATGACAATGAGTCAGCCAAGTATGGCGATGGGGAGCCGGCAAAGGGCAGAATCCTTGCGAGAGACCTGCAAGGAGGACCTCCACAGATTCGTAGTCTCCTTTATCACCTGTAGTTAGTTTGGTGAAGTCAGAGTGAGCCATTCCTTATTCCAGATCCCTAAAACTTGATGGCGTAATACCGATAAGATGTCTGCTTCCGAAATATCGATCTCAAGAGTTGGCTAGGCTACCAGCGAGTTTATTCCGTAGGGTCTCAAAGTGGCTTGTGGTCCAGAGGGAGGTGGATTTTCATGTTTGGAAAGAGACAGTAGTTCGAATGATTAGGGGAGCTGCAAACGTCTGTAGCGTAATTGTCAAGATGTAGTTGGCACCTGATCTGCAACAGAGGTACCCCTGTCTCCACAAATAAGCTATTCACATGGCTAGTTTGAAAGGCTTCTGTCGCAAGTCGAAGTGATGTATCGGATCCAGTACCCACAATGCTGAGGGTGATGCTGAATCGTATGCCAGACTCTCATAATCAAGATGGTTTTGTATCAGTCTTTGTAAACTTGCAGAAGGATAGTTCGCTCTGAAACCCCAGCTGATGTTACTCAGGCAGTGAACTATATTACGGTGCAGCCAGCACTTTCGCTTAAGCTGACGAAGAGGGAGAACCCATATCAACCAAGCAGTGCAGACCAGTCCTAAAAAGCGACAAGTCTTCACTACATTGAGTAGTTGGGCTTAGAGGTAATGTTCTGGTTGTCTGTGAACGGTGTGACATCAACAGAAGTGTATGACGTGAGTCTTGGGGGCTGGAAACTAAGCACATGCACAGAGGCCCATGGCTGCACCTTTCGTGTGGCTCCTTGCAGCCGACGTTCAACGACACTCACACTAGAGGAGCAATAGTAGAGGCAAGTCATCAGCACACAAGGGGGGTGAGACTGAGGATCCCACAGCTGCTGCTAGATTTCTGATGGCTACTAGAAAGAGAGTGACACTCAGTACAGAGCCTTGCAGGACGCCATTCTCTTGGATATAGGGAGAACTGTGGGAGGCACCAACCTGAACCCGGAAAATATGATGAGACAAGAAGTTCTGGATAAAAATCAGGAGCAGACCCCGGAGATCCCACTCATGTAAGGCAGTAAGGAAGATGTGTCGCCATTTCATGTCAAAAGCATTTTGCAGGTCTAAGAAGACAGCTGTAAGGTACTAACGTTGGGCTAAAGCTGTTCAAATGGCAGACTCCAGGTCAACTAGATTGTCAGTAGTAGAACGGCCTCGCCGAAAGCTACACTGGGAGACCTCGAGGCTGAAGGAGCCAACAGCTCACCATGTGTTCAAGCATCTTACAGAGAACATTGGTGAGACAAATTGGGTGATACCTGGTTTCAGTGGTTTCAGTATTGGGACGACGATGCTTTCTCGCCACTATGAAGGGAATTGACCCTCGATCCAGCAGCGGTTAAATACGGCAAGGGTTTGACATTGACAATCCAGTGACAGGTGCTTGAGCGTTTGGTTGTGATTATGGTCTGGCCCTTGAGCTGTATCAGAGCAGTGTGCTAGCACACTGACGAACTTCTACTCGCTGAATGGAGCATTATATGGACACAGGTGATAAGATAACTGCTTTCGCTCCACCCACTGTTTTAGGACATGAAAGGCTGGTTGATAATACTCACATGTGGAGACTCGAGCATAATGCAGAGCAAAATGTTCAGCGACAGCGTCATTCAAGGTAATACCAGCTACTCCTTCACGTGTCTGGTATCCATAGACGTTTGATCTCTGCACAATAACAGGTAGGTGTTCCAATGGTTGAAATATACCATTCCCAGCATTCTCACTTCCGTCATTTTATTAGGTGGTGGACCCTCGTACTCCATCAATGGGTTCCACTTGCGGTATAGGAGAGCCCACCTACGGTACTGTCAGGGCAGTCTCAAGGAACAGGGGATGGCTAAATCAACTGCCAAAATAATGGCTGTAGTGGTATTCTGGACTGCCTCATCGATATCTCCACGCAGCAGGGCGCCAAGGGCGACAGCAGAGGCGAAAGCATCCCAGTGAACCCTGGGCAGGCGTCCAGGAGGAGGACACTGAGGGAGGGACAGGATGATCAGGAAATGATCACTACCACACAGGTCATTATGGACTCTCCAGTGGATCGATGGGAGAAGACAAGGGCTCCAGATAAGAATATCAATGGCTGAGGAAGTTCTGTCCACCACAATGAAGTGTGTGGGGACACCAATGTTCATGAGGCAAAGGTCAAGTTGTGGCAGTAAGTTTTCGAGGTCTTTACCACAGCTAGTGATCACTGTTCCACCCCACACGGGTCGAGACACTTCACCATTTGGAGAGAGATAAACATTGCAGATGGTAGTATCCAGAAATGCCTTGAGCCGAATAGCCACAGCTTCCAAATGGCGTATTAAGCAGTACAAGTTCATGCTATACAGTGTCCGTGCTTGCTCCTTAGCTCTACATTCGTTCCAGGACGTAGCCAGGTGAGGGCTGTTCGGAAAGTAAGGTCCGATCGGTCTTGAAATGAAACCAAAGGGAAAAATCAAAAACTTCTTTTTCCCAAGACTTAGTTACACCTTCCAGCTATCTCTCTACAGTCGTCGCTCCGACTGAAAAATCTGTCACAGCATTGTACCAACTTTCCAATACCGTCGTCATAGAAGGCAGCCGCGAGTGCTTTCTGCCAATTCTCTACGCTGATCTGCAGCTTGTTGTCTGTGCCAGCATGTTTTCACAGTCAGCGGTTCATGTGAGCAGAGATGAAAATCAGAGGGAGCCAAGTCGGGGCTGTGTGGTGAGCGATCAAACGGTTCCCATCGAAAACGCTGCAGTGTGTGGCCGACATTTTTGTCATGAAGAAGGAAATGCATGACAGTGATGTTGTGTGGGCTGTATGAAATCAGACGAAATCTCTCATAGGCACTCGTAAATGGCGGGAGAGACTTATGTAGGTATCTTTACGTGCTTACTACGCGCTCAGAACTGAAAAGAGCGACACGGCGCGATCGATGGGCAAACTAAAGACACTATCCAACATATCTATTCAAATCGTCATCGGATTTTCAGTGTGGTTTCCGTTACGCGACCGATCGAACTTTACTTTCTGAAGAGGCCTCTTAGAATAAACACGTTAAGATGACCGAAGTGGAGACATGAGACAATGGCAGAAACTAGCTACCGCGTGTAGACGTGCCCATGATCACACAGTTGCCACATTTGTTAGTGTGACAACTACGGAAGGGAAAAACCGATCAGTTAAAACCGATACCGGTATTTCAGTTCTGGACAACCGGAATTTTTCGGTATTTATTTGCTATCGGTTATAACCAGATAAAAAACCGAACTACCAATTAGCCATAGCAGCAGCGCTGATCTTTTCGTTTCTAAATAAACTTTTTTTAAAAAATGAGTAATTTTTATTTCGAAAAATCAGCAATTCTTCAAAATGTTGCATTTTTATAGAAAGTGGGACAAGCGATCAGTCCCGTTTTAATAGCAATGCCGACAGAAACGAGCTACAAACACAAGGCAGCCGCACGGGATTAGCCGAGCCGTCTGGGGCGCTGCGGCTGGTCCCGGCGGAGGTTCGAGTCCTCCCTCGGGCGTGGGTGTGTGTGTGTGTGTGTCTTTAGGATAATTTACGTTAAGTAGTGTGTAAGCTTAGGGACTGATTACCTTAGCAGTTAAGTCCCATAAGATTTCACACACATTTGAACATTTGAACAAACACAAGGCATAAGAATTGGTACAGAACTGCTCACACAATAATGTATCTGTGACCATGCCGCATGGCCTATTTGATGGTGCGCATGTAGTAGGTGCAGTGCGCGAGACTTTCCAGGCATGGCGCCTCCGTCCCGCCGGAGGTTCCAGTGCTCCCTCGGGCATGGGTGTGTGTGTTGTCCTTAGCGTAAATTAGTGTGCAATTCTAGGACCGATGACTTCAGAAGTTTGGTCCCTTAGGAATTCACACACACATTTGAACATTTTAAAAAGAAGCAAGACTTGTCCCTTCTGGTCTATATGGTAGTTTCTCACTGTCGCCGCCGGATGTCCGTTGCCTATCAGAAAGCCATCAACCCCGGTCTGGAAATATTTACATAGTGAAGTACCAATGATATTCAATGTTTCATTTGCTTTACAACATTAAACATTCGTCTGCAATTTCTATGAAATAATAAAAGAGGAAGGAAATTGTGGTAACAGTAATAAAATAAACAACAATTAATTTATAGTTTACGATGAAAACAGAAAGTAGCTGATCTGCATATGTCTACATAATATGCCTTGCCTCTCTCTGCTTGTAGTCACTGAAAATAGAAATTACCGCTAAAAATACATGTCTTGAACCTCAGTTATCACTCTTTCGCACTCACTACTCGTAACGCTCAAATAACGGTATGCTCCCCAATTACAACATGACTTTTGAGCAGGATTTCAAAACATTAGAATTCTGTTTTTTTGTAGTGTTCAACCACTTATAACTTTTCGAGAAATGCAGCGGACGGTGGGGGAAACAAGTTTAGTCTTATTTGCTTATTTAAATTAATATTTTGATTCTATGTATCTTGAAACTGAAGGAGTCAAAACTTTTTAATCTTCGTTCTATTACTCCGTTTATAACAGGAAATAAAAGAAATAAAAAAAGAAAACCAGCTATCTCAGAAACTGGTATTTTGAGTGGTTTTACAGTAAGGTTAAACTGGCGTGGAAGAAAAACGATATAACCGAAAAACAGTTGTTTCACCGATAACGGTCATCCCTACTGCCAATGTGGAGTGACCAATGAGTTTTTAAGGAGTAATGTATCACTCACAGCCATGTAACAAGACGTGAGAACAGTGGTTGTAAAAAGATCAAAAAAGTCATCACCGATAGGAACTGGAGATGAGTGTCGCGCCTTGTCAATGACAAACTGCTTGAAACTCGACAAGAACTGCTGCTGTCAAAAGAAGACAGTAGCTGACGGGGCGCATGCAGTGTAGTCATGTAAGCTGTCAGTTTGCCTCTCCAAACATCGCCAGTTTAGGTCGGAGGCGGTTATGTGATCTTTTGAGGTTTTTGTATCAGGACTTCGGTTTACTCATTCACGTCATCGAGAATATGAACCAGGATGTCTGTTTCAACATTCTCGGTAAGGAAATGTTTGCCCTTGCTTCTACATCTTCGTGATTACTATGCCGTCGACACTCCCGTCTTCCAAGATGACGACGGCCGTGCTCAAGAGCTACACGCATAGCCTTCTGTTTTGACGAACACGCAGACACCCTGATTGGTCCGCTAGACAAACCAATCTTAATCCCATAGCGAGGGAAGCGTAGCAATTAACATCCCAGCAATCTGGTAACCATTGAGACGAAAAGCGGTGTTACACAGTATTACTATGCTGTCTCAGGAAATTGTGTAAGTTATTGTCGCGTGCACTGAAGAACACTGTTTTAAACACTAATCTCATTAATAATCTCGATTAAGAACAGGATAACTAAAAAATTCCCACTAGTTAAATTCATATGAAGGTAATGCTCGTATTTGCACACCTCGACTTGGTATGCCTTACGGATGCAGTACCTGCAAGTGGAGACGTAAACACCACTTGCTATTCTGTTTTCTACAGTGTCACCTGCTACCGGCTTTGCATCGCGATCATCCACACTTGGGCAACACACCACCGATCAACCGATCATCTCGATTGACAACGCTCGATGATAAGTCACATGTGTTTCCGCTATTCGACTGAAGACAATCAAGCTTCTAAATCACCAGCACACAGTTCTCTTATGCGTTTATGTGATTTTGGCATTTTCACGTACGAAGGAACTGTGGTGATGGTGGTGGTGGTGGTGGTGGTGGTGGTGGTGGTAAGTTCCTATGGGACCAAATTGCTGAGGTCGTCGGTCCCTAGGCAGACACACTACTTAATCTAACTTAAACTAACTTACGCTAAGCACAACAGAGACACGCAGGCCCGAGGGTGGACTCGAACCTCCAACGGGGGGAGCCGCGCGAACCGTGGTAAGGCGCCCAAGACCGCGCGGCACGAAAGAACCGTTCAGAGGCGTCAGGTTTTCGAATATACCTTTGCTGTTAAGTGGCATAGTACAATCTATAGTTGCTATCAATGGAGGAAACGCCGTCAGCATGATATGCTGGTTAACAGTGACGTAACAATCAACGCAGGAGCACGTCGGAGATTTCAATGAACGTATATGGCGAGACTATTTAGCAAGGTCGCAACATAAGGACATTGTTACGAAATCCAGAAATGCTCGCAGATGATCTTAGCTTTATGTGAAATCTGTTAGCTGACTAAATATAAACAAATGCTGCTGCGTGACTGTAAATAAACTGATGGTCAATAAAATTGCAACACCATGAATGCAGCATTCAACAAATGTGAAATTAGCATGAGGAAGTAAGCTTGAGGATAATACGCAAATTATTAGCTTTTCAGCACAGGCACACGAAAGAGCCAGATAACGCCATCTACATTCTGTACATAAGGAAAGATTATGCAACGGGTTGTAGATTCAGAAATCGAATCTGAATGTTCTTTGTGAAAAAGACAGTGGTATGTCTCTTGTAAAAAGGAGAAAAGTCTATCAGCACTGGTCTGAATTAAACAGCGGCACGAGCAACCGAGCCAATGTTGCACGCAACATCCTTTACTACCAAGCTAGTGTCATCAGCGAACAGAAATATTTTAGAGTTACTCGTAATACTAGAGGCATATCATTTATATAAATAAGGGACAGGAGTGGCCCCAACACTGATCCCTGGGGCACCCCTCACTTGACTGTACC
Source organism: Schistocerca cancellata (assembly GCF_023864275.1). NCBI lineage: Eukaryota > Metazoa > Arthropoda > Insecta > Orthoptera > Acrididae > Schistocerca > Schistocerca cancellata. The sequence continues at coordinate 211,607,536 of NC_064631.1, forward strand.
CCACTCGGACCCCCGATCACAGCCATTCTCAACATTGTGAATAATGACCTTATGCTGTCTCTTGCTAAAGTAAGAGGTGAACCAATTGTGACTTACTTCCCATATTCCGTAACGGTCCAACTTCTGGTGCAATATTTTGTGATGAACACAATCAAAGGCCTTACTTAAACCAAAAAATATGCCTTACGTTCGAAACCTTTTGTTTAACCCATCCAGTACCTCACAGAAAAAAGAGACTATAGTATTTTCAGTTGTTAAACGACTTCTAAAGCCGAAATGTACATTTGATAGAAAATCGTGTGATATAAAATAATCAATTATACTTACATACACAGACTTTTCAATAACTTTAGCAAACACTGGTGGCATAGAAATAAGTCTAAAATTGCCTACATTATTCCTTTCTCCCTTTTTATAAAGCGGCTTTATTACTTAGTACTTTAATAGTTCAGGACACTGACCATTCCTAAAGGAAAAATTACATATATGGCTAAATACAGGGCCAACCTGTGCAGCACAGTACTTTAATATTCTACTAGGCACTCCATCATAACCATGAGAGTCCTTAGTCTTCAGCGATTTAATTATTGACTCAATCTCCTCCTCGTCTGTATTACAGAGGAGTATTTCAGACATCAATCGCGGAAAGGCATTTGCCAAGAAAGTTTTATGATTCCTCGTAGAAACTAAATTTTTGTTTAATTCACCAGCAATGCTCAGAAAATGATTGTTAAATACTGTACATATATCTGATTTATCAGTAATAGAAATATTTTTACTACAAACTGACTTTATATCGTTGACCCTCTGCTGCTGACCAGACACTTCCTTCACAACTGACCACATGGTTTTAATTTTATCCCGTGAGTTCGCTATTCTATTTGCATACCACACACTCTTTGCCTTCCTAATAAAATTTTTAAGCACCTTACAGTGCTGTTTGGAATGGGCCACTGTAGCTTGATTGTGACTACATCTAACATTATGATATAATTCCCATTTTATTCTACATGATATCCTTATCTCACTACCGAATGAGGTGGCGCAGTGGTTAGCACACTGGACTCGCATTCGGGAGGACGACGGTTCAATCCCGCGTCCGGCCATCCTGATTTAGGTTTTCCGTGATTTCCCTAAATCGATCCAGGCAAATGGCGGGATGGTTCCTTTGAAAGGACACGGCCGACTTCCTTCCCCGTCCTTCCCTAATTCGATGAGAGCGATGACCTCGCTGTTTGGTCTCTTCCCCCAAATAATCCAATCCAATCCTTATCTCACTAGGCAGCCACCTGGGCTGCCTACTACTGCTATTACCCCGTTTAGAACGTTCTGGTGGAAAGGCACTCTCAAAGAGCATGAGAAATGTGTTAAGGAAAGCATTATAATTATCATCTATGTTATTGGCACTATAAACATCCTACCACTGTTGTTCCTTGACTAGGTTTAAAACACTATATTGCTGTTTGATTAACTTTCCTACATAGTTTGTAATTATATGTGACATTTGTTTGAGTACAAAAGCGTTTTAGTGTTAAAATTTGTCCATCGTGATCTGAAAGGCCTTTCACCCTTTTACTTACAGAATGCCCATCTAGTAATGAAGAATGAATAAAAATATTGTCTATGGCTGTGCTACTGTTCCTCCGCACCCTAGTTGGAAGAAACAGTCTGCATTAGATCATATGAATTTAGGAGATGTACCAACATCTCTTTTTCTTGTTCCATCATATACAAAATTTATATGGAAGTCACTACATATAACTAATCTCCGGTACTTCCTACAAGTGAATCAAGAACTCTCTCTAGCCTGAGCAGAAATGCTTTGAAGTCAGTGTTAGGGGACCTATAAACAACAACAATTAGAAGTTTAGTTTCACTAAATACAACTGTCCCTGCACAACATTCAAACATCTGTTCTGTGCAGTGCCATGATACGTCTAGGGACTCAAATGGAATACTGTTTTTTTTTTTTTTTTAAACTTACATAGCCACTTCCCCAACCCTGCAAGGAACTCCTTCAAAAACAGCCAGCTATTCTGTATCGAGGTAAAGGAAGCCCCTAAATTGTCAAATTATTTAAGTGGTGCTCCGACATACCAATAATTTCTGAGTCAACATCTGTAAGCAGTTCACTAACTTGATCTCTAATACCTCTTATATTTTGATGAAGTATGCTAATTCCTTCTCTGCTTGGAAACATGATGTCCTCTGGAGGTGAGCCCTTAGCTAGAGGAACTTTAAGCACGTATACCTATCAGCTGACTTCAATATACACTCCTGGAAATTGAAATAAGAACACCGTGAATTCATTGTCCCAGGAAGGGGAAACTTTATTGACACATTCCTGGGGTCAGATCACATGATCACACTGACAGAACCACAGGCACATAGACACAGGCAACAGAGCATGCACAATGTCGGCACTAGTACAGTGTATATCCACCTTTCGCAGCAATGCAGGCTGCTATTCTCCCATGGAGACGATCGTAGAGATGCTGGATGTAGTCCTGTGGAACGGCTTGCCATGCCATTTCCACCTGGCGCCTCAGTTGGACCAGCGTTCGTGCTGGACGTGCAGACCGCGTGAGACGACGCTTCATCCAGTCCCAAACATGCTCAATGGGGGACAGATCCGGAGATCTTGCTGGCCAGGGTAGTTGACTTACACCTTCTAGAGCACGTTGGATGGCACGGGATACATGCGGACGTGCATTGTCCTGTTGGAACAGCAAGTTCCCTTGCCGGTCTAGGAATGGTAGAACGATGGGTTCGATGACGGTTTGGATGTACCGTGCACTATTCAGTGTCCCCTCGACGATCACCAGTGGTGTACGGCCAGTGTAGGAGATCGCTCCCCACACCATGATGCCGGCTGTTGGCCCTGTGTGCCTCGGTCGTATGCAGTCCTGATTGTGGCGGTCACCTGCACGGCGCCAAACACGCATACGACCATCATTGGCACCAAGGCAGAAGCGACTCTCATCGCTGAAGACGACACGTCTCCATTCGTCCCTCCATTCACGCCTGTCGCGACACCACTGGAGGCGGGCTGCACGATGTTGGGGCGTGAGCGGAAGACGGCCTAACGGTGTGCGGGACCGTAGCCCAGCTTCATGGAGACGGTTGCGAATGGTCCTCGCCGATACCCCAGGAGCAACAGTGTCCCTAATTTGCTGGGAAGTGGCGGTGCGGTCCCCTACGGCACTGCGTAGGATCCTACGGTCTTGGCGTGCATCCGTGTGTCGCTGCGGTCCGGTCCCAGGTCGACGGGCACGTGCACCTTCCGCCGACCACTGGCGACAACATCGATGTACTGTGGAGACCTCACGCCCCACGTGTTGAGCAATTCGGCGGTACGTCCACCCGGCCTCCCGCATGCCCACTATACGCCCTCGCTCAAAGTCCGTCAACTGCACATACGGTTCACGTCCACGCTGTCGCGGCATGCTACCAGTGTTAAAGACTGCGATGGAGCTCCGTATGCCACGGCAAACTGGCTGACACTGACGGCGGCGGTGCACAAATGCTGCGCAGCTAGCGCCATTCGTCGGCCAACACCGCGGTTCCTGGTGTGTCCGCTGTGCCGTGCGTGTGATCATTGCTTTTACAGCCCTCTCGCAGTGTCCGGAGCAAGTATGGTGGGTCTGACACACCTGTGTCAATGTGTTCTTTTTTCCATTTCCAGGAGTGTAAAAAAGATGCAGCTTTAACACCAACTACTACAGGAACTTTTCCATGAGTGATCCCTCCACACCACCCACTACACTATCACCTATAAGCTTTGCTAACCTCCCCTTCCCGTACCTATTGAGGTCCAGGCCTGATCTACTGATATACCGAACTGGCACTATTGAAATGTGACCCATGTCCTCCGCCATCATAGCCCTCCCCATATTTACGCGCCTACCAGCCGCATTAAGACAAGCCGATCATACCGCTGAAACAGTTGCACGAAATGCAAATTAGTGGCATCAATTTGAGTAGGCCTTACGAGATCGTACACATCACGATCCTTGAGTCCGAAAATGGGCTTGTTTGCAATAAGTATCCACAGGGACAGTGCAACAATGTCTCAATCACCACGGTTAGTCGGGAGGGCGGCTGTTGTTGCCGTTTTCCTTAGAGAAACAGACAGAAGCGTGCCGGATGTGGGGCGTCCAACGACAACATTGACACGGAAGTGGGCAGCACGTCCTGTTTTCAGACAAGTCTCAGTTCTGCGTACAGTATCACTATAGAGAAATATTCCTGTGTGGAGGATTTGATGAGAACTAACGGCGTGAGGAGCGTTCGTTAACGTCACACGGGCCCAGAACCTGGGGTGGTGATGTGGGGTCCAACTGAGTACCCACCATGATCACGTCTGGTTCGCATGGTTTCGAAAACAGCCGTTACACTATGGATGTTTGAAGCTTGGAGGCTCCGCGCTATCTTCGTCGTCTTCGTGACGTTATATTTCAGAAAGATAACAGAAGCCTGTATCATAAAATGCTAAGGCTTTTGTGGCCACTTGTTAACATATTGCCTGTTGACTTATGTCTCGTGTTATTCACCCGACGTTTGATACTTTTTCTGGCGTTTCGCCAACAGAAGTGGCTGGCATTGTCAAAGCTTCACCCTCCACTGCTGCTGCTAAACTGGAGTTGAGCTGGCGGCCGCATATCATATGCAGGAACCTGGCTCGCCTGCTTAGAGGCTCGCGCGACAGGCACATACGCTGAGGTGACGAAAGTCAGGGGCAGCAACATTCATAGATACAGATAGCGGTAGTCTCGCGTACGCAAGTTATAAAAGGGCAGTGCATTGGCGGTCTATCATTTGTACTCAGGTGATTCATGTGAAAAGGTTTCCGACGTGATTATGGTCGCACGACGTAAATCACCAGACTTTGAACGCTGAATGGTAGTTGGAGCTAGTCCCATTGGACATTCCATTTCGGCGCCCGTTAACGAATTCAATATTCAGAGCTCCACAGTGTCGACAGCGTGCCGAGAATACCAAATTTCAGGGGTTACCTCTCACCACGGACAACCTAGAGCAGCGGCGTTTGCGTAGAGTTGTCAGTTTTAACAGACAACTATCACTGAGTGAAATAACCGCAGAAACCAGTGTGGGACGTACGACGAACATATTCGTTAGGACAGTGCGACGAAATTTGGCGTTCATGGTTTATAGCAGCAGACGACCGACGCGAGTACGTTTGCTAATAGCACAACATCGCCTGCAGCGCCTCTTCTGTACTCGTGACCGTATCAGTTGGACCCTAGACGACTGGGAAACTTGCCTGGTCAGGTGAGTCTTGATTTCAGTTTGTAAGAGCTGATGACAGGCTTCGTGTGTGACACAGACCCCCACGAAGCCATGCACCCAAGTTCTCAACAAGGCTCTATGCCAGCTGGTGGTAGCTTCAATAATGGTGTGGGGTGTGTTTACATGGAATGGACTCTGTCCTCTGGTCCAGTGAACCGACCATTGACTGCAAATGGTTATGTTCGGCTACTTGGAGAGCACTTGCAGCCTTTCATGGACTTACATGCTCCCAAACAATGGTGCACCACGTCGCTGGGCCATAATTGTTCGCGTTTGGTTTGAAGAACATTCTGGACAATCCAAGTGTATGATTTGGCCAACCTGATAGCCCGACATGAATCACATGGAACATTTACAGACATAATCGAGAGGTCAGGTCATGCACAAAACCTGTACCATCAACACTTTCAGAATGTAGAGGCTGCATGGCACATTATTCCTGCAGAGGTCTTCGAACAACTTCAGAACATATCACGTCGAGCTGCTGCAGTACGCCGTGCAAAATGGGTTCCGACAAGCTATCACACTATCAGGCGGTATCCCACGACTTATGTCACCTCCCTGTATAACATGCAGCCGCGTGCTTGACTCCAGTCTAACACCAGTAATGGGGGGCGAAGTCTGACAATGCCACCCACTCGCGCTGCCGAAACACCAGAAATATTATCAAATAAACGTTGGCCGAAGAATCCTAGAGAGAAGCCAACTGGCTATTCGTCAAGAAGCTCGCTTGTAGCCCGTGCTGCCCTGATACCACAATATAGAGCGTGTTCGACTGCTGCCCAGGTCAGCACGTTCTCCAGATACCTCATCCACTCACAACATCTTGTTATGGATTACTGATTGACACGCCGCCACTCGCCATTCACTACGAGTGATCAACTCCGTTACAGAGTTAAAGCAGCACAGAATGTCGTAGCCTATCGTTTTCCAAGTTCCGTTAGACTTCTGCACCCAGGCAATTATTATCACAAATGCGAGAATTTCGTTATTTTGTTGTCCTTCACGGTATTGCAATGACCAGCAGTGGAGTTAAGAAGACCATATATTGTTGGATAAAACAATTGCTGAATCACTGGAATCGGCCACAATAATCAAACGACCTCAAAAATGTAGCAGTGGGAAAGGCAAATGCCGGATAGATTCGAGGTACGAATAATACGGAAGTACGATTGAAGCACAAAAGGGATCACCCACTGAACTTTGTTCATCCCATTCTTGTGTTTAGGTTTGCGGACAGTGAGGTAATTAAGTAGAAATGGAGAACAAGCTCCCCCCCCCCCCCCCGATTATAAGTCTGATGACGTAAAAACCGCACTACATTCTTCGGTGATACTTTTAAATAAAACATAAAACAGAAAATGGAAGAAATTGAGATAGTCGTTACTCCCGTCTTTGTTCAATGCGAGAGTGCTATGGGAATGCTCAACAATTTTCAGGGGGAGATTATGTTACGCTGATGTTTAGTGTTAAGAACCTCGAGAAAGTACTGTCCAAGTTGACGAAGAAACATTATTCACACTCATAATTCATTAAATTCAGGCCGGCACCTACTAGTAACGAAAGTAGCAGTACAGGCGCACCATGCGAATGGGATCGGTAAGGCGTGAAGTGTACCCTCAACCATACGACACACGGATCTGAAAAAAGTACTGTGTTCGATGCAGAGGCTTGTCGCTTTACGTTCAACATCAAGAATGCATTATTTTCTTCACAATCCTCATTATTAAAAACTGCTACTATGCGCATACATGTATGGTTTAATCACATGTGGTAATGTCAATTTACTACCAGCACTCGAGAATCAATGACCGTCGGTGCCTGTCGCGTTGCGCAGCAGTCTGGATCAGAAAAAAACCGAGGAGGAGGAGATTTAATAATAAAGCCCAGACTCCCAAAGCACCGCCGCTCCACATTAGACTTCCTGACAGAAGCAAAGCGACGGGCCAGGAGCTCTATGTTTATCAGCAGCGGCCTTTCTGAAGCTGGCGCGCATCGGTCGGCAAGTGTGAAGGCAAGAGCGATATCACAATGCTTAAGTAACGAGCAGTACGTCGTTATCCTGGTCCAAAAATAAAGTCTTGCTTCCGACGATGTGGTTCAAGTACCATTGTGTACATGCGCCAACAATAATATTCTGTGGATACAGAATTATATATATGGTAATGAATAGTCTGTTTTCGTCGAGCAACGGAGCAGTCTTCTCGGGAACTTGTTTTTCTTATCTTTCGCTCAAGAAAAAAAATCAGTACTGCAAATACAAAGACTTACTTTGAGTTACAGTCTAAGAAAGCTATGTGCAATTGCGGAGTACATACGCTACAGTTTCATGTAAACGATGGCCAGAACACGAGACACTTGACCGCCGGTGGTTTTTTATCTGCAGTTATTAACAGCACCGTCATTCTGGCCGTATATGGACCAATCTTTCCCGACCGTGGGCCATGTCACACATCAACCTAAGGCGTATGTATTCCGAAGGGTAGCTGGCGCACTGGTAAGATAATGGATCAACATTCGGCCATTTTGCGTTTACCTAGCGAACGCACCTTTTCGCATACTATGATCTCACAATGTGCGTAGTCTCCATAAAATGCTTAAAGCATATGCTGAGTTGGGTCCCGGTAAAGGACATAACTGATTCCCTTCCTCATCTTTGTCCATTCCAAGCTTGTGCTCCCCCTCTAAATTCCTCGTCGTCAACCGGATGTTAAACTCTACTTTTTCTATTTCCGAAGAATTTCCGTAGCTTCATTTTATGCTTCCTGTATTAAACGTTTAAGCGGAAAACACGTTAAGGTATAGTAGTATATTAATATCTACCATCATGTAAACATATCCACCGTCAACGGTTTCCGAATACAGGATTCAACGGCGACGCTAGGAACGCAACCATATCCATGCAGTTTGCTCGAAAACAGTATTCTAAATAGTGTTGGTATGCTCAAACGGAAGCCGTTGCATTTTCTTTGCTGTGACTTTCGGTGTAGACAGTATCGGCAAATACTCTTGGCCTCACATCATATAATAAGATTTACAGTTGTAAATTACAGCAACCTTCCTAAATCAGGCAAACCAGAACGAAGTCAAATGACGTACGCATTTGTTTGGTAAACGTGGCAAACGGTGAGGAAGCTTCTATATATATGCATATTCAGTACAGGCGGTATGGCACACATCTAGCACAAGCAGCTTGTGCAACACCAAGAGGAATGATAAAGTGCAAGGATGCAGGAATTCATGATGCGGAACTGCTTATTACAATCTGATGCTAAATGTTTTTTACATATGAATTAACGATTGCAAGGAACGGAGGCAATAACATTCGTTACATGGGAGAATGAAAATCCTGATAACGCTATGGAAAGTAAATGCCTGTGTCACCTCTTGGTCATTGTGTGGTATCGCGTAATTGATAATTAACCTGTAGGACCAATTATTGTGGATAACCCAGGTAACTGCGTACGGTTGCTGCAGTTCAGTTTAAAGTATTCTGACAACCGATTATGCATGTCTGTTGAGCAGACAAGTGCGTAATGCATTTGCAACAGGCCGGAGACCCATATATTCAATAAAAAGTGGGGCAGTATCTCTATTAAACTTATCCTAAGCCTTAATTGATTGCAGTGGAGACCTTTCGTGGCTACGAACGTCACATGACTTTTCACCAATAAATAACTGTTTAGCAGTTTCTTTGCAGACGGACGTGCATAGACAAACATTGTCAAGAAATCAGGTTCAGTTGCTCGCGTTTTTAATGTCTTTGTTCCTGTTACGGGACAATGCAGACAACATTTCTAAACATGAGTTGTGAAGAGAAATTGACAGTAAAACACAGCAAATGATTTTCTGTAAATAACAGCTTGGATCACAGTAGCGAATACAGTGTATGATCGTACGATTCTTCTCTTCAGAATGCAGCATGCTGTTGTCTCTTACGGGTATTCCTTTGATCCTGAAACACCTCGTATGATATATGCATTTACCTAGTGAACTCACCTTTTCGCATACTGTGACGTCTTTACGATTTAATACTACTACATCATAGCTTCACTAAATATGAGAAACATTTTCGAAACGCATTTTCAAAACTTTTGGAATCTCGTCTGTGAACTAGGGCAAGTTTTTACATTTTCTTTATAAAAATGGGCCCTCCGTGGAATGTGAATCCAAGCTATTAGTTGAAAAAATTTCCGTAGTTAAACAGCTGCAGACAGAGACAGCTGGCGAATTCACGTGAAGGTCCTAAGTGCGGCGTGCTACCTTCTGGCAGTTCCACGACTTGGCGTGAGAAATTGGCAGTCGGTGCCAGCTAAATTTCGCCAGTATACAAATCGGCAAGCGTTCAAGCACGGAACTGCACTGTGGAAATTTATAAGCACAGATGAAGTTGCTATATGCTTAGGTAAATTGCTTTCCAAGTTGATATACGAAATATTAGTAAGAATGTGTGTTTCAACGGAGGTCGCACTTCTAAGCTTCATGCAAATTAATCTCAAAAAAATGGTTCAAATGGCTCTGAGCACTATGTGACTTAACTTCTAAGGTCACCAGTCCCCTAGAACTTAGAACTACTTAAACCTAACTAACCTAAGGACATCACACACATCCATGCCCGAGGCAGGATTCGAACCTGCGACCGTAGCGGTCGCGCGGTTCCAGATTGTAGCGCCTAGAACCGCTCGGCCACTCCGGCCGGCAAATTAATCTCATTTACATGGATTAAACTTCATTACTCCCTCAAACCGGTCTTGCATGACATTTTGCCGGAACTAAAATCACGTGAATTTTCGAAAATTGAGTATAAATAAAAACTCTGCATCACAGGTAGCTAATACACAGGAAATCTTGGATTTACAACCCTAAAAATGAGAGGAAGAACTTTGATGTGCTTCTAACATCGAGATCATTGACAGGAAGCATCAGAGGAGTACGGCAATGTTGGGGGAAAACAAGTCTTATCCTTGAAGGTCTCGTGGCAGCCTGATGAGAGTTCGGGAAACCACATGTCAGTAATTTCCTTGATTCTTCTGACTCTCCTGTAGAGGATACATTGAATGCAGTAAAACCGATATTTTGAGCACTATTGATATTGGTTTCTCAATTTATGAACACTACTACGTCCAGAACAAAGTCTTCTCAATACAACGCTTCCCTTGTAAAGTCAATGACATCTATTTACACTAAACTCGTGCAGCACTGGAGGTCTAGCTTGGATCGCATTGTACGAAAAGCCTTCATTCCCGCACACTGAAATTTGCTTCAGAAATTCCGACTACTGAAGATATTTGATGGGTGTGTGTACAGCGAAATATCGTCGATGGAGTTGGGAGAAGGGAAAAGGTGAAACACACTGACATTACATAGCCAGGAACTGTTCCTACAGGAACAGTGCAGCCGCCAAGCTTAAAGTCTTCTTCCAAATTTGGAATGATGCACTAGTACTGACAGAATTATTCAACTTCGAAACAAAAAAACATTAAGATTAAATACGTTAAGATTAGAAGGCTGGAATGGGCAGGACACGTATTGAGAGCACACGATAGAATGGTTAAGGTGATGTTCAGCGCAGTGTCAGAATACCAGGAGAGTAGCAAAACCAAAACTATGGAGGGAGGCAGGTGTCGCAATGTACATAAGTAAAATGGAATTCAAAATTGGGAGTTCGGCACTAAACAAGGAAGACTACTTCTACAGAAGGCCACGGCTTACAGAGGGTTGTTGCGCCAATGATGATGATTATGAAGATGACGATGATGATGACATAAAAATGAAGGGAAACCAGGTGAAAGCGTAGTACAGCAAAGCAATATGGAGATTTGGTCATATGACTTTACTGTGTCAGCGACAGTTGGTAGTTTAGTGACTACATTTCACGTTACACGACCAAGACACGCTAGTTCGGAAGTAGCTGGTTTGGATCGTGCTGATGGAGGAAGTTCTCATTATTTAGTGGACAATCAGGAGAGTCTGTGGCGTACATAAGTGCGTCAATGTCCTGCATTAATCTCTAACTTCTCTAGTGTTATCAAGTGAGACCATGCGACACCATTTATGACGATCCGTCCCTTTCTCGGCATCCGCCAAAATCTTAGAAAGGAGCAGTATGTCAGTTCGCTGTTCCGTACTCTTTTCTTACATCTGCTTAACCTACAACAATAACAAGAACAAAACTAGACTTCTCACGCACCCGTCACAACTATCCACATAGTACGGCTGAACTGCTTGATTGTGTATGCTGAGGGAAGGAGAAAGGAAGGAAGATTAAGGGTTGCAGCTCCATCGACAACAAGGTCAACAGACACACAGCTCAAGCGCGGGTGGTAGAAGAATAAGCAAGGAAATGAGTAATGTCCTTTTCAAGTGAATCCACCCAGAATTTGCCTTAAGCGACGTACGGACACCACAGGAAACGTAAAACAGGATGGCAGGAATGTTTAAAGGGCAGAGAGCGCCCTGACATCGGAACAGGGTACAGCGTTCAAATTCTAACTAATGGCTACACATTTCACTACCTCTAAATAACAGGTTGTAAAGTATTGGGTTGGTGCTCAAGTTCGCAGCGTTTTTCCATAAGTTTAATGAACACAACAGATATACATAGCAGATGCATTCTCCTTTACTATTTACAGAAGCCTGCCAACGCCGGAATAACTTTTCGATTCCGCGGCTGTAGAAACCACGTGGTTTTGAGACGAAGAACTCGTCGAGCCATGTTCGGAGCGCATTTTCATCAGGAGAGGAAGTTCCTTGAAGGTTGTTCGAGGCTCTGAGCACTATGGGACTTAACTTCTAAGGTCATCAGTCCCCTAGAACTTAGAACTACTTAAACCTAACGAACCTAAGGACATCACACACATCCATGCCCGAGGCAGGATTCGAACCTGCGACCGTAGCGGTCACGCGGTTCCAGACTGTAGCGCCTTTAACCGCTTGGCCACACCGGCCGGCAGGTTGTTCGACAGAGAGTGGAAAAGGTGAAAATCTGAGGGAGCAAGATCAGGTGAATAACGTGGGTGCGGAATTACTTCCCCATCCAACTCCTATATAGTGTTTTTTGTCAGTCTAGCAGAATATGGGCATGAGTTATCGTGGAATAGAATCACTTCACGCAGTCTTTCTGATCGTTGTTCTTGAGTTGTTGACAAATGTCAGCAGTGATGCTTCCACCTCGGGTAAGCAATGCGCTGTACACTGCACTACACTGTCGCTGTTCCACAAGATAAAAAACATTACCTTTTGTGGATGCGCACAGGTATTTGTACGGAGAGTTGTGGCTTTGTTTGGTTTCAACCATTCCTTTCTTTTCCTTGTAGCATAGACACACTTTTTCTCGTCGTTAGTAACGATACAGGATAGATGTGGTCGGCGTTCTTCACGAGCCAATTGATGACGACCAAGCAAAGAGGCACATATGGCCACCCACTGATTTTTGTCATTCTAGCTTACAGCATTCGGTATCCATACACCCCATTTTCGAACCTTTCCCATTGCATGCAAATGTGGTACGATGGCGGAACGATCATATTTCATCGCATTTGCCAGTTCTCGAGTACAATGACGTGGATCAATGTGGATTAATGCGTTAAACGACTTTCGTCAAACTCCGAAGGTCTTCCTGTACGTGGGGAGTCACTAATGTCAAACCGATCCTCCGTAAAACGGGAAAACCTTTTTCTTGCCATGCTCTGTCCAATGGCATTGTCCCCATACACGGCACAAATGTTTCTGACAGCCTCCGCTGCTGTCACCTTTCTATTGAACTCAATCACAAGAATATGTCGGTAATGGCCCGATTTATCCACTTCGCACTCCATTTCTCTAGCGTCCACAGCTCCATCACTAACTCCCAATGACAAAATAACAATGTTTAAACGCTACGAACTTATGCACCAACCTTTTTGGGGCATACAGCGGAATGCGATTTTACTTTACTGATGACCAACACGCTCTCTCTCTCTCTCTCTCTCTCTGCCTCCCCCCCCCCCCACCCCCACCGCTCCCGCTCCCTGTCATGAGGGTGACACTGTCACTTGAGTCCTTGAGGATAATGGTTCCTGTCCTTAATTCTCTGATGGTGATAACGCAACAGTCGCTAAGATACTTTTAACTTTTCACTGCACAATTTTGTTCATAGAATGGATGAAATAAAACGAGGGTGGTAGCAGCCACCTGCAGTTGCCAATTCCGTTAAGTTTGCGTGTTGGAATTTGTTCGCGTGCTCTAGTCTAAACCGTACCGGCACCTACCTTGCGCGCTTACACCCTCCATTGATCACGACAAGGGTCAACGTCTTCACTTCTCCCCACACAGATACTAAGCTACTGCACCACGGTCAGCGCGACGTATTTAGAACATGTGCTTACTCCTTTAGTAAAAGTGTATTATTTATGGAATTATTTAGAACCACGTTACTAAGGTTTTAAAAGTATAAATTCGAATGCAGAGCGTTCAAATTTTCTGCCGCCGTTTATTAATGCTGTATACAAATTCTGTCCCACAATTAGGCAATGAGCATTGTGAACAACCCTATCATCCCGCATTACTGACCTTTACAAGGCGGTGGCTTCAACCTGTTGCGAAATATCACGTTTTATCAGTCTTATTTTCTCTCTCTCTCTCTCTCTCTCTCTCTCTCTCTCTCTCTCTCTCTCTGTGTGTGTGTGTGTGTGTGTGTGTGTGTGTGTGTGTGTGTGTGTGTAAGGGGGGGTTCACATTTTAAGTTTAACTTTTATATGCTTTATTAATTACGGGTAAACTCCGAGCTGTACAAGTACTCACAGTTCTACAATCAGGTGCTTTATTCAGAAAGAAAACAGCTTGTTATGGCAGGAGTTTATCGCGTTGACCCCCCTCCGTTGGATATGTCGCAGCAGCAGCATACAAACTGAGATTAGCTCAGTTATAAATTTTCCTCTGCGATTTTCAATACAGTTCTGGCTAAGTCGTACTTTCCGCATGGTTCCACAGGATAAAATTATTATGCCCAAGACTGTTGCCCCGCATTTGGAAAACGATAAATGAAAATTATTCTAGCGTCGTTTAACACTTACAGATCATTAGTGAATCAAAGAAATCAGCCCAAGGAACGCCAATGCCAGATGAGAAATGTTCTATTGTGGAAATCTCTCATTTGCATCACTTAGGTAATCATCGAATTTGGTACATTTTGTTCATGGTTTAGAGTGTTATCACTTCTTGAGTAATGACACATTTCATCAAGTTACTTCAACGATCTCCATCACAGACACTTCTATATGTTAAAACCACAATGCTTGGATCTGGCAGTAAATAAAAGAGATCTTTGAGTTAGTTTGACATTTTTTCCGAGTAATTTTTATAACACCCATTGAAACACATGGACTTAACACCCTGCATGAAATTACATTTTTGCTGCGTACCTTCGTCTTCCAACAGCTTGCAGCAGACAGGGTTCTTCGCTGTTTGCCAAAGCTCTCGTCAGTTCCCTCAACTTCCCCCGCGCTGCCGCAGAAAAAGCAACAAACACTCCGGTGAATCATCTATCACACTGCCATTGCAGTACTGCAGTACCGTGGCCTACATAAGATGATCGATACAGCTTCTTCGTGCTATCTAAAGGACAGAAAGACTGCTCTTCGGATGTTTCGCGCAATATTCATTGCCAACGGAAAAAGTTCTCGGTCCCATTACAAACAAAATATTATAGTTTAAATAACTTTACGTGCAGAGTCTTCTGAGCAACATCACTGCTATCGACAGGGGATCTCAAGTTGGTTTCATATGTCTACATTCGCAGAAGACTTAACACAATTTCTCATAACCAGCTTCTCATCAAATGGTGCGCCTGTGGAGTATCGTCTCAGTTGTGCGGCTGGGTTCATTTGCTGTCAATAAGGTTATGTAGTGAAACCGAAGTGATAGATGGTGTTTCTCAAGAAAGTGTACACGTCCTCTGCTGTTATCTATATGAAAGATTTAGGGAACAATCTGAGCAGCCCTCTTACGACTGTTCGCGGATGATGCTGTTATTTACCATCTAGAGTTGTCATCACAAGATCAAAATCAGTTGGAGAATGATTTAGAGAAAATGTCTACATGGTCCGAAAAGTAGCAACTGACTCGAGACAATAAAAAAGGTGATGTCCTCCACGTAAGTACTGAAGTTATGTCAAAATTCTGTTACACGACGAATCTCGCAAATGTAAAGGTTGTCAATTCAAGTAAAAACCCACTCATTACAATTAAGAACAATGAAATTGGAACCATCACACAGAAAACTATGTGAGGGAAGTTAAACCAAAGATTATGTGTTAATGGCTGAACACTTAAAAAGAATTATTAGAAAAACTGCCAACTGTTGCTCTTGTCCGTCTTTTTTCTGGACTACTGCTGGATGGTATGGGATCCTCACCACATAGGACTGGAGGAGTACACCGAAAAAGTTCAAGGACAGCTCCTTTCCTATTAACACGAAATAGAAGAAAGTACCACGGGTATTATACGCGAGTTGGGGCGGCAGTCATTAAAACAAACGATTTTTCACTGTGGCGGGATCTATTCGCGAAATTTCAATCACCAAATTCCTCATCAAACGTGAAAATACGTTCTTGACTCCCACCTACAGAGGGAGAAATAAGCATCGTAATAAAGGAAGGAAATGAGACATTCTA
The DNA here is from genome assembly GCF_023864275.1 of Schistocerca cancellata. Taxonomy (NCBI): domain Eukaryota; kingdom Metazoa; phylum Arthropoda; class Insecta; order Orthoptera; family Acrididae; genus Schistocerca; species Schistocerca cancellata. The sequence goes on from NC_064631.1 coordinate 211,623,498, forward strand.
GTATTTTCCTTAAATGAGTTATACAAACAATGGAAAACCGTCACTGGGATGGCTTAACAGTTATTTGAACCCCGCTCCTCCAGGATGAGAATACAATGTGAAGCACGATACTGCTTCCCCTGCAACAACAATTTTTTAACGACATGTGGCCCTTTAGCAACTTCAACAGTAATGTACAGTGACATAGTAAAGTACTTAGATGTAAATATTTACGCTTAAGAGTACGCCTTTCCGTGGGCCGTACACTTAACGGTGATTCTACATTATTTTTCCATTTTTACCAGCCAGCAATCTGTTAAAAAGTACGGGAAGTAGTTTCTGGAAGAGCTACAGTGCCACCGGTCTGGGGAAAAGGCTAACAATCTCTTGCATGTGCTAGTCAATAGCCGATGTGATTTTCTTGAAGGAAATCATTTTCCTGTGTAGACTGTTTTATTTTGAAATAAACAATTATTTCAAAATTTAGTAATTATATTATTTCGCCCCCTTGGGCATTAACAAGATAGATTAGTTATACTTTTGCTAAATTATGAAACAAAGTGTTCACTTCAAATTAAATTTGTTCACTACTCTAATTTTTCGTTTATATGTGGATTTAGGGGAAAACCGTATTATGATGCGTCAATAAAATTTGTATGAAAGCTTTTTCAATTTTGTCTTTCTTTTGATTTGGACGGTAAACGAGATAAATCAGCAGTACTGTTTGTCGGTAATCCTCATACAGTAGGCACATCGTAGTGCATCAAGGACAGTGGGAAAACCGGAACAGAAGAGAATCGAAGCAAATGAGATGTGGAGCTACAGAAGAATATTGAAAATTGGTAGATACTAAGGAATGTGGGTTTCTTCACAGAATCGGCTAAGAAGGGAACTTATGGAGAACACTGACGACAAGAAGAAGGTACAGGGTGATAGGACACGAGTTAAGGTATCAGGGAATAACCAATATAGTACCAGAGGAGGCTGTAGAGGGTAAAACTATAGAGAAAGACAGAAATTGGACTACATACAAGTAACTAAGGATGTGGAGCGCAGGTGCTACTCTGAGGTTGGCACAAGAGAGGGATTCTTGATGGACTGCATGAGACCAGTCAGAAGACTGATGGGAACTATAGCTGAACTGTATCTCATAACTTCAGTTATAGATTTTTTCTGTTGTTACGCACTTTTTCCAAGTTCAACGGCATCGGAACCTTTGATCAGATGGACTTAAGATTTTCTAAACCAAACTATAATTTTAAAAGTGGTATATTTTCAGGTTTATAGCAGAGCTGCCGATTCCACTTTTGCGTATGTTCTTCACGTACTGAGAACAGTCGGCTTATATATGCCTCTAACTATGCCGGAAAATACTACTGTATCGCGCTATAGACACTAAGTACATCGGATAGGTAGAAACGCCCCTCGGTTTCACACTGAATACAGACTCTTGAACAGAAAGCTGAAAGCTACCAACTCGAGATATCGACGGGCTGCCCTGTGATGAAGCCGCACAGCCTTTCCACAAAATAATAAAAAAAAAGCATTCACGAAGGAGTCCCTCATAAATAACAACTCAACAGGCCAATACTTCCGAACTTTCAGGGATGCGTATAAAGTACCATAAATTTCCGAAGCTCATCGAAGTGAATAGCTCTCCTTGTGCTATCTTCTTACATGCGACCCCACTCTGGCCTCCACCCCTTCCAAAGCAGCGTGACTTCCATCAAGATAAGCGGTATAGGCTTTTCTTTTCTTCAGTTCCTGCGGAAACTTATTTCGACACATATTGTGTACCACGTTCTCCAAAAAGGAACAGTTTTCAACTCTGATTGAGCAGCTTGGGTGAAAATAAAAACAATGTGAAATGATTCCGGAGACTAACATATAGATCGGCACACTTACCTCTAGTAGATGAAGAATCAGACCCAATACACCAGTGTTCTTACGGCAGAGACGTTCCAGAATCTTTCCTCGTATAAGCTTATCTGAAAATTAAGAAATAAACGTTAACTAAATAAAATTCATACGAAAAATACTCTATAAAAAAAGATAAAAATTCTTAAGTTCTTGAACAGTTAAACCATTTGGATTAACTGATATCATCTTTGCTAATAAGAGGGGTATCAAAATAACATACACCGATCACCCAGAACATTATGACCACTGACTTACTATAGATACCCTAAACCCGTCCAGGCGATAGCGGGTCACCTGGCGAGAAATGACTGCTGGCCAGACACACGCACGGTGAAGTAGTATCAGTAAGCGTGCTGCCCCTGTGTAGACACTGCAAGGAGTACTATAGCGACTGTGCAACACGTGGCTAAACCAAGGTGGAACCACAGCCAGACGCGTCGTATGGTTGGCTGGTCACCTGTCATTATAGATGTCGGACACCGTAGGCTGGTCAGACTGGCGAAACTGGACAGGCGGTGAACTGTAGCAGCACTAAAATCACACTTGAAAATGGGCTTAGCACAAGTGTGTCTGAACACACAGTGCACCGAACACTACTAACGATGAGCCTTCGCAGCTGACGACCCATGCGTGTGTCAACGGTAACACCACGACATAGACAACTACGACTGTAATGAGCACGTGACCATCGGCACTGGACGTTGGCGTAGTGGCAGAGTGTTGCATGGTTTGATGAATCCCGATATTTTCTTCATCTTGCCGATGGGAAAGGGAGGGAGGGAGTGAATCCGTCGTCTTCCACGGGAACAGCTCCTTGGCACCTGTGCTGCGGTAGTAAGACAAGCAGGCGGCGGCCCCATAGTGCTCTGGGGAACATTCACATTGGCATCCATGGGCTTAATGGAGCTCTTGCAGGGCACCATGACGGCCAAGGAGTATCGTACATTGGTTGCAAATCATGTACATCCCTCCACGACGTCATGTATCCTGACGGTTGTGGCTTTTCAAGAAGATAATGCGCCGTGTCAGAAAGTCAAGAGTATAATGTAATGGTTCGAGGAACACAGTGGCAAGTTCCAACTGATAGCTGGTCCCCCCACCTGGCCATATCTGAACGCCAGAGAACACACATGGGCTGGCGTCACAGGTCATCCCCCTCCCCAAAATTTATGGGAATTAGGTAACTCATTGCTTTCCCGTCACGACACGTTGCCGCAGTTACCCGTGGCAAAGGTGGCCATACCGGCTACTAGGTAGGTGGTAGAGTCCTGCATGACCGAGTAAGCGAGCACAAAATACGAGATGGAGCGAGCACACCCTAACTGGATAGGCTGCCCGCACTAGTTCTAGTGACCGAGCATGGAAGCCGTGACCGAATACGTAGCACGCAACTTCAAACACATTACACGTGTCATTATCCGTGTGAGACTGCAGCCAGCACGGGCTTCTCATTTGTGGTGTCTCTCTCTCTCTCTCTCTCTCTCTCTCTCTCTCTGCAATCATGCAGTGCGAGGAAACCAGTGCAGTAAGACGTAAGATTGAAATCAATGTTTACACGTTGAAGAGACGGGAAGGTCTAAAAAGCCAAGTATGGAGTACATTTTTGGTGGTTGTAGACGAAAACAGTGCGTCTACTGGGTACGTATCGTGCATAAACTGCTCCACATTATTGTGTTTCCAATCGCGAACCACTCTTTTAAAGAAACACAGTTGCAAGAAACCTCACAAAGATACAGCTCCCTCAGGAATACCGGCAGTAATTAAAAATAGTATTACAGCAAAGTGTGTTGCAATGTGTGCTAAAGATATGAGACCTTTTAATGCTGTTTGCGGTGAAGGTTTCAGAGAACTAGACCAAGAATTAATACATCTAGGTGCGCATTATGGAAAAGTTAACGTGGCAGATGCCATGTCACATCCCTCTACTATAAGCAGACATGTCAAAGAACAAGCTGATGCAATACGAAACAGTATAATGCCTTCTGTTATTGCGGAAGTTATTAATAAAACATGTGCTGCGACAGTTGATATGTGGACTGATTCGCATAAGCAGGTGTACTATTTGACGCTTACATTTCATTACATTAACACAGATTGGTCTCTTGTGATCAATGTTTTATTTACAACAAAATTCCTGGACGTTAGGAAGACGGGAGTAAATATTATAAAAGAAAGTGCTCTACGAATTTAGCTGTGTAACGTACCCGTTCTTGGAAACGTTACTTTTGTATTAAAAGAGAGAGAGAGAGAGAGAGAGAGAGAGAGAGAGAGAGAGAGAGGCGTTGGGTTTGTACAGTACAGAGCAGCGAGCCGTGGCTAGGCGAGGTGAGACGTCAGCGGTGCCCGGTCATGCTCGGTTATCCGCGTGTCCGGAATCCGGACATCAGACATGGGGCGAGTACGTGACCGAGCCGAGTCGTGTGGGGCCGGACACGAGCTGCTCGGTCCCCCCGTCAACAGGCGAGCCGTGATCGGTCAAACATGGAGCGTTGCAGCACTCTAGTAGGTGGTATAACATCCTGGATGATCAGTGTAGCATGTATTGCCAGTGTCCTTTTCCAAACTCGTCCCCCTACATTTCCAATATCGTTTTCATCAAATAGCCAAGGGCTTCCGATTTCTGGAGAATGAATTGTTAACTATAACCAGACAGCAGTGTGTATCAGACTAACACAATTTTAAAAACTCCCCACATTCGTTTCACTGTTACCTATCACCAAGCAGTAATCTGGACACTGCTTTCACATCATGATACGAAAAATAACTAGTCAAAAGCACTACACATCGTTTGGTCCCCACAGCAGAGAAGGTAATCACTACTCTCTGAAGAACAACCTATCTGGAAGCGTAACAGGATTTGTCGATCTTGTGAAGAGTAAAAGACTCGCATGTAAATAGTGATGGGACGTATTTATGCCATTATTAACACTACGATGTGACTCATTAGTAATTGCAAGGGCATATTACTCGTAGCAACACTTTATCCGTTGCGCTTTGGTAATAGCTCAGTCTCTTACTTAGTGTGGGTATTTTGGAAACTGTTGAACTTTCAAGCGTCTTGTATTTACATGTGTATTTTGGAATACTATGTGATGGACATGCTATATGGAAACTTACAGGAAACGCCATGATATAGTACAGTGTTTCTAGCAATAGAACAGAACACATGTTTTAACATAGACATTACAATGTCACACACTTTTAGTGTAGAACTGATACAGATTTGGTAAACAGCAAGAGTTTCTTCAAATTTCATTTCACAATATTTGTTTAACATTTGAAATCTCTGCAGGAGCGTATTCGATGTTAAACAATGCATTGCAGAAATTCTTGAACTTTGGATGTTGGCATACTTTGTTAAGTATTGCCCTGCGGTAATTAATTAACATTATATTTACATATATCTTTGGAGAGAGACGGGGATAATTGGAAAATCGGTAAAACTGCAACAAATTACCTGAAAATTGTAAACAACACTGAGTTGTGCAAACCATTCTGCCCGGATCTGAAGGTGCCTATGATAGGATAGTGTCGCCTGGGAGGGAAGTGTGTTTATGAATTGAAGAAGCTCAACAGCGAAGTTATTAGCGCGCTTGATAAAAGGTCAGAGAGTAATACGGTTAAAATTTGTTAGCATAAAATACAGGCTCAGTTAAAATCGCACTCTCATTTTCAGATTTCCACTAACTTTCCGCCGCATCATCATTCAGCTGTAAGACTGGGAACATCGTCGCTTTTAAAACAGTTAAAAAATTTTATAGAACACCAAACAGAGGCTAAAACAACGATTACACAGCACGGCTGGATACGTAAACGAGTGAGGACATTTCGTCTGCCATACGAACGCCATGGGCGGTAGTTGCATATACACTACTGGCCATTAAAATTGATACACCACGAAGATGACGTGCTACAGACGCGAAATTTTACCAACATGAAGAAGATGCTGTGATATGCAAATGATATGATTTTCAGAGAATTCACACAAGGTTGGCGCCAGTGGCGACAACTACAACGTGCTCACATGAGGAAAGTTGCCAACCGATTTCTCATACACAAACTGCAGTAGACCGGCGTTGCCTGGTGAAACGTTGTTGTGATGCCTCGTGTAAGGAGGAGAAATGCGTACCATCACGTTTCCGACTTTGATAAAGGTCGGATTGTAGCCTATCGCGACTGCGGTTTATCGTATCGCGACATTGCTGCTCGCGTTGGTCGAGATCCAATGACTGTTAGCAGAATATGGAATCGGTGGGTTCAGGAGGGTAATACGGAACGCCGGCCTCGTATCACTAGCAGTCGAGATGACAGGCATCTTATCCGCATGGCTGTAACGGATCGTGCAGCCACGACTCGAACCCTGAGTCAACAGATGGGGACGTTTGCAAGACAACAACCATCTGCACGAACAGTTCGACGACATTTGCAGCAGCATGGACTATCTCCGTCACCTCTTGTTCACATTGACGGCACTTTGAACAGTGGACGTTACATTTCAGATGTGTTACGACCCGTGGCTCTACCCTTCCTTCGATCCCTGCAAAACCCTACATTTCAGCAGGATAATGCACGACCGCATGTTGCAGGTCCTGTACGGGCCTTTCTGGATACAGAAAATGTTCGACTGTTGACCTGGCTAGCACATTCTCCAGATCTCTCACCAATTGAAAACGTCTGGTCAATAGGGGCCGAGCAACTGGCTCGTCACAATACGCCAGTCACTACTCTTGTTGATCTGTGGTATCGTGTTGAAGCTGCATGGGCAGCTGTACCTGTACACGCCATCCAAGCTCTGTTTGACTCAATGCCCAGGCGTATCAAGGCCGTTATTACGGCCAGAGGTGGTTGTTCTGGGTACTGATTTTTCAGGATCTATGCACCCAAACTGCGTGATAATGTAATCACATGTCAGTTCTAGTATAATATATTTGTCCAATGAATACCCGTTTATCATCTGCATTGCTTCTTGGTGTAGCAATTTTAATGGCCAGTAGTGTATCACCTGGGTTTAACGATGCATGAACATATGCAGCGTGACATGTACAAATATACAAAGATGCAGAACTCTACTGACAAACTTTCAGATGTGGCAGTACGGACAAAGTTTAGAAAGAATCTAGTTAACAGGGGGTTCTAACATGCATACCTTGACAGCTATGAGCATTTTTTTCTCCAGTGGAAGAGATGTGTTTCACAGTATCAATGCTGAGCGAGTGTTCACTGCTCTTAAGGTATGTATTTTGGAGCCCAGGTATACTCGGATTTTTTGTCTTGTTCTGGTCTACAGTGCGTGGCGGAGGGAACATCGTACCAATACTTTCAATTTTCTTTCCTATTCCATTCGCGTATTGAGCGAAATGACTATACATCTCTGTATATGCAACAGTCTCTCAATTTATTCTGAACACTAGCGAATTACACGTTGGTAGCAGCCTAATAGTTGTGCAGTCATTTTCGTATATATGTTTTGTTTTAGGGCGCAAAAACAACTGGGGTCATACGCGCCCAAGTCGAAACTATAGAACTCGGCATCATAGAGGAGTTAAAAACCGGCTATACGTCAATTCCAATTGACATAATAGAAGACAGCTAAAAACGGGCACGTGGAAAAAGGGCTAGAAAAAGACACCATACAGAAACGGAAGTCCAAAACTAAAAATTAAAAGGCCGTCGAGATATTGCTTCGGCGGATAAAAAGTAAAACGCGGTCAACAATCCACGCGTCATTTGCTAAAACGGCCGATAACTCAGATGGAAAACCCAGAAGGGAACGTAAATGGTTGAAAAAAAAAAAAAAATGGACATTCCATCGGGAAGTGGCGGACAGTTAAAACTTGGGCGCATTGTGTACAAAGTGGTGGGGTAGCACCACTTAGCAAATGACGATGGCTAAAAAGTCAGTGCCCAATACGCAGCCGAGTTAAAATAACCTCCTCCCGGCGGGAGGGCCGAGAGGAGGTGGTCCAAGTTTCTGGGAGAGGCTTAATATGCCGTAACTTACTCCCATGAAGGGAGGACCATTGGCGATGCCAAAGGGACATCGCCTCCTGACACACGGCAACACAGAGATCATCAGAGGGAATATAGGTACTCACAGACTGAGTTACTAAGACCGCAGCAGCAGCCTCGTTTCCTGGCAGACCGATATGACCAGGGCCCCACAGAAACATCACACTGGCTCCACCAAGAGTGAGCAGTTGACAGTTTTCCTGGACCCGCTGCACTAAGGGATGGGCGGTGTACAGCGCACATAGACTATGAAGGGCACTGAGTGAGTCTGAGCAGACGACACAATTGAAAAGGCTGTGTACTCCGTGGCCTGATACAAGGCGAAGAGCTCGACTGTGAATACTGAGGAGTGTGTCGAAAGCTGATATCTAAAGACACGGGTGCCAATGAGGAAGGCACAACCGACCCCACGGTCAGTCAGAGAGCCATCCGAGTATACAAAGGTACTATCGCAAAGTTCCATGCGAAGGTCGTGAAACTGAAGAAGACAGACCGAGGCTGGAGTAGTGTCCTTAGGAAGCGAATGAAGATCAGTGTTAACATGGGCCACTTCACGAAGCCAAGGTGACGAAGGGTCCACACTCACCGGGAAAGGAGCAGGTAGTGCGAAGTTAAGTCACTGTAGCAAGTGCCGAAAGCGGACTCCAGGAGGTAACAGAGAAGGACGAGCCCCATACTGACGATCAAAGGAATCATCCATCAAAGCAGGAGCCATAGGATGGATGGCCACGCATGGCAGACAAACGGCATGCATATCTACTGAGGAGAAAGTCACGGCGGTAGGACAGTGGTAGTTCAGCAGCTTCAACATACAGACTCTCAACTGGGCTGGTGTAAAAGGCGCCCGTGGACAAACGAAAGCCACGATGGTGGATAGTGGTGAGACGGCGTACGAGGACGGATCTGCAGACGCACAAACAAAGCATCCATAGTCTAATTTCGAAAGGACAAGGAACTGGTACAAACGGGGAGGGTGATTAGATCGGCTCCACAGGAATTACCATTCAGGACTTATAGGACACTGAGGAACTGCGTACAGTGGGCTACCAAGTAAGATACATGAGAGGACCATAAGAGTTTCCTATCGAGCATGAGCCCCAGGAATTTCGTAGTTTCAACGAACGGAAGGGCAACAGGCCCAAGATGTAAAGACGGTGGGAGAAACCACTTACGTCGCCAGAAATTCATACAGACGGTTTTGTCAGTGGAAAAGCGAAAGCCATTGTCGATGCTCCAGGGGTGAAGACGATCAAGACAGCGCTGAAGACGCCGCTCAGTGAGACAGGTCCGTGGAGAACTGCAATAGCTGGCAAAATTGTCAACAAAGAGGGAATCGGAGATGCCTGGTGGGAGACAGGCCATGATAAGGTTAATGGCGATAGCAAAGAGGACGACACTCAGGACGGAACCCTAGGCACACCGTTTTCCTGGATCATTTGTCTGACAAGGCAGAACCCACATGCACCCCGAAAACTCGAACTTGTAAAAATGCCTGAAGGAAACAGGGCACGTAGCCACAGAAGACCCCCATGTAGACAGTACGGAAGATAATAGTTCTCCAGCAGGTGTCGTAGGTCTTCTCCAAATCGAAAAACACAGCTACAGTCTCGAATTGCCGCAGAAAACCATTCATGACATGTGTCGACAAAGTAACGAGATGCTCAACTGCAGGACGCCGCGCTCGAAATCCATACTGTGCATTCGTCAGTAAATTGCGAGACTCGAGCCACCATACCAGCCGGGCATGAATCATGCATTCCATCACCTTGCAAACGCAGCTGGTAAGAGAGATGGGGCGGTAGCTAGAAGGAAGGTTTGTATCCTTACCGGGCTTAGGTATGGGTATGACGGTGGCTTCACGCCATCGTCCGGGAAATGTCCCCTCAGCACAGATGCGGTTGTATGTGTTAAGCAGAAAGTGCTTGCCCGCAAGAGAAAGGTGCTGCAATATCTGAATGTGGATGGCGTCTGGCACTGGGGCGGAGGATCGGGATGAACTGAGAGCACGATCGAGCACCCTCATGGTAAAGGCGGCATTATAGCACCCACTACTTGGAGAAGAGAAGGATATCGTCCGAGCCGCCACCGCTAGTTTCCGATGTAGGAAGGCAATGTGATTGTGGGAAGAGCTCGAAACTTCCGAAAAATGGTGGCCCAAGGTCTTTGAGATAGCAATAGGGTCCACGATAACATCGTCTGCTACTGTGTTTTGTTTTAGGGCACAAAAAACAACTGAGGTCATACGTGCCAAAGTCGAAACTATAGAACGCAAACACAGAGACAAAGGAAACGACTATGTGTCAGTCCCAATGGAAAGAATAGGAACATCTAAACAAAGCACGTGGAAAAAGGGCTAAAACACTATACAAAAATGGAGATCCAAAACTAGAAATAAATGGCCTTCACCATATTGCTTCGGCGGATAACAAGTAAAACACGGGCGACAGCACGTGCGTCATTTCCTAAAACAGCTGATAAATCAGATGGGCCGGCCTGATTGGCCGAGCGTTTCTAGGCGCTACAGTCTGGAACCGCGCGACTGCTGCGGTCGCAGGTTCGAATCCTGCCTCGGGCTTGGATGTGTGTGATGTCCTTAGGTTAGTTGGGTTTAAGTAGTTCTAAGTTCTACGGGACTGATGACCTCAGAAGTTAAGTCCCATAGTGCTCAGAGCCATTTGAACAATTTGTAATCAGATGGCAAACCCAAGATGGAACGTAAATTAGTAAAAAAAAGGCATTCCAGCAGGAAGTGGCGGTCAGCTAAAACTTGGGCGCAATGCGTACAAAGTGGTGGGGCAGCGCCACTGCGCAAATGACGATGGCTAAAAAGGCAGTGCCCAGTACGCAGCCAAGTTAAAATAATCTCCTCTCGGCGTGTGGCCGAGAGGTGGTGGTCCAAGTTGCCGGGAGAGGCTTAATGTGCCAAAGCTTATTCCCGTGAAGGGCGGACCATTGGCGATGCCGAAGGGACACCGCCTCCTGACAGACGGCAACACAGAGATCATCGGCGGGAATAGAGGTACTCGCGGGCTGAGGTAAGAGGACTGCAGCCTTGGCAGCAGCGTCAGCAGCCTCGTTTCCTGGCAGACCGGCATGACCAGGGACCCACAGAAACATGACATTGGCTCCACGAAGAGTAAGCAAGCACTAAGGGATGAGCAGTGTACAGCGCACAGTGACTCTGGAGGGCGCTGAGTGAGTCTGAGCAGAGAACACAATTGAGAAGGTTGTGTCGCCGGATGTACTCCGCGGCCTGATACAAGGCGAACAGCTCAGCTGTAAATACTGGGGAGTGGGCCAGAAGCCGATATCGAAAGACACGGGTGCCAATGACGAATGCACACCCAACCCCACGGTCAGTCCGAGGGCCATCAGTGTATGTAAAGGTCATGTCGGCCTCCAGTGTTAGTGGGTTGGTTGATTTCGAGGAGGGGACCGAACAGCGAGGTCATCGGTCCAATCGGATTAGGGAAGGTTGGGGAAGGAAGTCGACTGTGCTCCTTCAAAGGAACCATCCTGCCATTTGCCTGAAGCCATTTAGAGAAATTACGGAAAACCTAAATCAGGATGGCCGGACGCGGGTTTTGGTGGGGTTGTTTTTGGGGGAGGAGACCAAACAGCGAGGTCATAGATCTTCTCGGTTTAGGGAAGGACTGGGAAGGAAGGCGGCCGTGCCCTTTCAAAGGAACCATCCCGGCATTAGCCTGGAACGATTTATAGAAAATCACGGAAAACCTAAATCAGGATGTCTGGACGCGGGATTGAACCGTCGTCCTCTCTAATAAGAGTTCATTGTGCTAACCACTGCGCCACCTCGCGCGGTACGCGGGTTTAACCGTCGTCCTCCAGAATGACGCTTTATTTCCCAATGGCCGAGTACCCAGCGTATCACTATATTCAATTGTTGCTTTAAGTGAAAGTGAGAGCGCTGGATAATTTGAAAAATTTTGTACGCAGTGTCGAAGTGTAATATATCGCGCGTGAAATTCTCCCCTTGAATGTCTTTAGCAGTTATACCTGTTTAGACGCGGCAATGTTCATTGCTGCACTCGTGCCATTTTCCCTCATTTACCAAGCAGTTAGCGTGCGACCTACTCGGAAGCAATGCAAATAGCACTCTGAGGTAATGAATAGCGCGCCGCAGCAAATCAGAGAAGGCGAACGGATTAAGAAGTTTGGATGTCGGCCAGCGCGGCACGGCGCCGCGCCGCGTCTCGCACGCGAGGTGCGTGGCGTGCATGCGCCCTGCGCTGCGGGTTGCGGGGATGCCGGGGCAGGGGAAGACGCCACCACCAGGCACGGGTGGCGACGGCGCCGCCGGCCGTTCGTCTCCCAGCCGCCGCTGCCGCTTTATCCGCCCCCACCTCCACACCAACTCGCACGCCACCTGCGCACTCAACTCATTATTTCCAGCCCGTCGACTACAAAGGGCGAGAGCGGTGGGGAAGTGGTGGGGTCTGGTCGGTAAAAGCCCGGGGCGCCAATGCGGACTCTTTCCGCGCTGCCATCGTCACGCAGCTTGCTCACATACCTTCCCCAAATAACAGCCGTAAGATAGCAATTGCCAACCTAGCGTCGGTAGCATCATTAAAATTATCGTTTAAGCTTCTTTGCCCCTCCTTTCGCTAACGAGAGACTGGCGACTTGTTAAAGAACATTATTGCTGCAATTAAAAGCAAGTATAATTCAGTGTCACTACTTAGTTACAAGGAGCAGTCAAATAAAAACGATACAGACAGAAAAAAGTAAGTAAAATTTTGAAGTAATCGTCAAAAGTGTTAATCTGTTTATCCCACCGTGAGACAATGTGGTCAACGACTTCATGGAAAGATGTTTGGGTTGCCTGCGGAACCATGCGTATACGCAGGCGTGCACCTCCTTCTACAAATCAAATCGAAGACCACGAATGTCTCTCTTCAGGGCTCCAAACAAATGGAAAACGCGTGGTGAGAGATCGGGACAATATGGAGGATGTGTAAAGGCTTCCCAGTGAAATTTGTGTAGTGTAGTCGAAACAACTTTGGCAACAGAATGATGCCGTCCGTCAACATTGGTGGGCGTTCGAGCTTGATGTAGTGCTGTAGTTTCTGCAAAGTTCCACATATCACTGTCCGTTAGTTGTGGCGCCGTGTTCCGGAAAGTCAATGAGCTGCGGGCCCCTGTAGTCTACGAGAAAGTTCATCATGACTTTCGCAGAGCTGGCGTGCACGGCTTTGGATTTTTTCGGTGGGGGTGCTTCCATTGTTGCCTTTGATGCTTGCTCTCCGGCTTAAAAATAACACCATGTTTCACCTCTCGCGACAATACGGTATAGGAAATGATATTCTTCACAGCTATAGCGTTCCAAGCGCTGCGTCGACATTCTGTTCAACTTCTCCTCCGTCAGGCTGTGACGAATCCACTGTGCACGGGTTTTCCGTAATTTCGCAGATTTTCTGCCATGATAGCGTGAGCAGTAATGTGACTGACACACAACCAGAGCCGAATGTCTAACAAACTTTGCCGTCGGCCATTTCTAACAGCAGCATCCAGCGCAGTAAAAGAGTTAATGACACGATGAACTGTCCTGACCGACTGCTGTCTTGCAACGACCCCCAACCTTCTCGAAACCATTTATTCCACGCAAACACGAGCGCACATACTGCGTTCACCAGACACAGCTACTCATTTTGTAGTCATAAACCGCACTAAACTTCGCTGTTCCTTTTTCCTGTTTTCCATAGAGAAGTCGGACGCACAAAATTCTCGCTGACCTCACGTCGAGCACATATAACAGACAAATGGCACAATAGTGAACATTCGTGGTGTTACTTCCTGACTGTTAATAGAGAGCACGTCTATACACATACCTACATACGTCACCAACGTCCGCGCCATCCTAGTTATATACTTGGTCTCTCTCTCATTTGACTGCCCCTTATACTAGCGCACTCTTAATGATTATCAGAGTCACAGTCCTCTTCCATTACAATTTTGTGCAATCCGGCAGATTCGGGTGTGAGACAGATTATCGTACACAATGAATCTTCCACTTTGCAGGTGAGTGTGCGCCATCTTCAAACTTCCTAACCTAATAACTACATGCCGGGCGAGGGTTGAAGCCTGGTACATTGCCTTCGGCTGGCAATTCTCTCACCGACTTACGTATCCTGGCATGCCTCAACGCGACTTCACACTTTCAATTCTACCGGTACCTCTCCTACTTTTCACATTTCATATAAGCTCTTTTTCTATCTTGCAGGTCTGACAATTCTGGAACTTCGCTTACAAAAGGTAATGTCTCAGGTTCAGATCCCGGGTGATACACAGTTTTCATATAGCAGAAAGTTTTCATATAGCAGAAAGTTTTCATATAGCAGAAAGTTTTCATATAGCAGAAAGTTTTCATATAGCAGAAAGTTTTCATATAGCAGAAAGTTTTCATATAGCAGAAAGTTTTCATATAGCAGAAAGTTTTCATATAGCAGAAAGTTTTCATATAGCAGAAAGTTTTCATATAGCAGAAAGTTTTCATATAGCAGAAAGTTTTCATATAGCAGAAAGGTTTCATATAGCAGAAAGGTTTCATATAGCAGAAAGGTTTCATATAGCAGAAAGGTTTCATATAGCAGAAAGGTTTCATATAGCAGAAAGGTTTCATATAGCAGAAAGGTTTCATATAGCAGAAAGGTTTCATATAGCAGAAAGGTTTCATATAGCAGAAAGGTTTCATATAGCAGAAAGGTTTCATATAGCAGAAAGGTTTCATATAGCAGAAAGGTTTCATATAGCAGAAAGGTTTCATATAGCAGAAAGGTTTCATATAGCAGAAAGGTTTCATATAGCAGAAAGGTTTCATATAGCAGAAAGGTTTCATATAGCAGAAAGGTTTCATATAGCAGAAAGGTTTCATATAGCAGAAAGGTTTCATATAGCAGAAAGGTTTCATATAGCAGAAAGGTTTCATATAGCAGAAAGGTTTCATATAGCAGAAAGGTTTCATATAGCAGAAAGGTTTCAGTATTCGTACATGCCTGTTTCCATGTCGTGGAATCAATGTGTTTCCAGAGACGAGTTAATGTTGATAATGTTACATATATACGGTGTGCTGTCGTTAAAATCTGCAATGTATGAGAAAAGGAAACATGGGTAAGCAGTTTTTCAGCAGATGGATGTTACTGGCTGTCAGCAGTGCGTTTACACTTCTATCGACCACGACAGTGACACATGATGCTAAACTCCGGAGAAGCCAGAATAAACAAAGGGGCTTTTCTTACAACACCGCCAAGCAAATCGCCTGTCTCTGGACAGTGGACATGTTTCACAGTCCTGTGTACCCTGGGCCAATAAACAGGGCGTACATAATGGAGCCATTTTTAACACCTCTTGGACAACTATGTTGTCTACATGTATACACCATGTGCCTGAGGGTACTTCTAATACCACCATTTTTTTCCATTCGCTGTTTCATCCGCAAATGGTACGTGCGAAAAATGTTTGTCGGTAACGTTTCCTGAATTACAATTTCTCTGATATTGTCGTAGTCATTTCGCGACATGGTGCTTTCAATCTTCTGGGAACGTAGACTCTTGGAATTTCAACACTAAAGCTCTCCGTGATGCACAACGCCTTTCTTGTAGCGCCTACCACTAGCGCTTGTCGAATATCTCCGTAATAGAATATCGTTTACTAGACAATCTCGTGATGAAACGAGCCGCTTTATACTGGATCTTGTTGTATATTCTATTCATCCAACTTGGTAACGTTCTCAGACAAGGAAGAATTAGTCAAACAAGTGTTTTGCACGTCATTTCTTACGTGGATGAATTACATTTCCTTAAGATTCTCCCAATGAATCTCAGCCTGGCGTCTGATTTTTCTGTAATTTGTTTTGTGTTATTCCAGTTTTGGTCGCTTCGGAACGTTACTCCTAAGTATTTTATGGTAATTACTGTTTCCACTGATTTGTAGCCAATAGCGTAATCAAACAGTAGTGGATTTCTACGCCTGCTTATATGCAATGTTTTCTGAGTCAACTGCCAGTCCCTGCACTAACTGTCGATTCTCTACAGGTCTTCCTGCATTTCGCCATTGTCGTCATACACACAGTATTAACTCTGACAGGAAATCGACTGTGACTTTAAAGAAGTCGTACTGGCATTCGCCTTAAGTAGTTAAAGAAACCACAAAAACCTTAAACCTAGATGAGCGGATAGGTTTTCCAAAGTCGCCGCTCCGAGAGTGCACCGTCTTAACCACTGCAACAGTCCACTCTGCCTGTGCACACAGTGAGCGTATTTTAAGTTTACAGACACAAATATTTTTCGAAAATATTTATGAGCTTGTCCGTACTAGAGTATTCTTGTATTACATCCTGTATTTAGTCTCTTTAAGGATCACTGCACGCTATTCTTGTCCTCTAGCTGGCGGAAAAGACGTTATCAACAGGCAGTTCATCTCTGCTCATAAATACACAAGTCACGCAGCTGTTTCCGTTGTCTGTGCATGTACAAAAAAAAAAAAAAATCAGATCAATTGGCAGAAGTTACAGGAATCCATTATTCATATCTGGCTTGCAGAAATGTACTGCTTTTATCTTTCACCAAGAACGGAAATATAGCCTCGTCCATTCATTCTGACGAACTGGAGAACTACCCTTGCTACGAAGCCTGATGTAAATGAAGGTGTACATTTTCCTTTAGACAACTTAGTACACAAACGACATTTTACTTCTCATGGATTACAGCGTGGTTCACAGCTATGAACGAGTCAAGTACTTTTACATTTGAAAACGTAAAGTTGTCTTCAGCTTGAAGGTTGCTTTGACCACCACAGTGGTTTATTAGGCATGGTACTCTTCGAGGTGATATGCCTTTCCTTTCCTCCGACCTCCGAACTGAGTTACCCACCCAGTTCTAGGGGGGAAGGGGGGGGGGAGGGGGAACTGTTTAACGTGGATTCCTAACCAAGGTGCATCTCGGTACACGACCTTCTAAAAAGCCTCGCTATTTGTTTGCATATTGCATAAATTTTTACTTTAGTACCACGCTACAGTCGGTATGATTCTACAAAAACTACATCTTTGAGGGTCTAACGTGTAAGCCACGAAGCTACAAGTTCGCAATGTCTATAATCTTTAAGAAAATGGAATGGCTTTGTTCATAAAACATTATAATGATCATTGGACGAAAACTATCAGACAAACCAAGTAAAACTTGAAATATGCAAAATGCCTCTGTAACGGAAGAACCGTTACTTCCTAGCTTGAAACAGCGCGTAAAAATAATGCACGTTTTGTATTTAGATGTCTGTGAAATAAACATATGCGACAAGATTGGCAAAGAGACCTTTGAAGTCGCATCTCAAATGACGGGATTCATATACTTCTTTTGGCAGGGCCGTTGATATATCTGCTGCATGTGAAGTTCCACACACAACCGAATAGTATACAGCTACAGGCACAAATTGACAAAAATGTTCGTTATTAACATTATGAAATGTGTGTTGGCGTTTGCTGGACTTGCTGAGGAAAGTGTGATTCGACGGAATCAGAATGGGTAAGAGGCACCAAAGCGCCTTTAACACGAATGATGCAAGTTCATGAATGTTATCCCAATCGTTCTTGCAAAATTCATGTTTACACTCCCCCTTGTGACAGACGAAGCATTCGATTTAAACCACAAAATATACTGCCTACATGCTTAAGTACGAAACTATACATGACTCTGATACCCCCACCACCACCCCCACCACCACCACCACCACCACCACCACCACCACCACCACCACCACCACCCCCCAGATTTGGAAAGCCTTTAGCTCTCTCTCAGCGACGCATTTTTAATCTCTTCTACGTTTGTCAAACGACGGCACTTAAAGGCTTTCTTTATTTTTGGAAACCGGAAAAGTCACACAGGGGTCACGAATTGCATCACAACAAAAGTGTTCGCTCTTCTGACAAGAACTCACAATGCACTACGCCGTTAAAAATCAAGAACAGTGAGCATAACTTTCCATTTGACCGCACTGGTCGAGTTTTTTTTTTTCAGCCTTGGCGATACAGAATGTTTCCACTGCGACTATTCAGTCTTAATTTTGACGTAATGTTTCATCACTTTTTGTGACGTGTTTCAGTATTTCAAATTAATATTGACTTTATCGTCGTGAGCCACTTGCATTCGCCGCTGGTATGTTCGAAATTCTACATTTGTGTGTTTCACACCCAAAAATCAAATTCATGGGGTTAATCAATTGGTATTGCAACGTATCAGCGATTTCTGTGATTGTGACTCGGTGATCATTCACAATAATTTTTTCACCTTTTCCACGAATTCATCGGTTGATAATGTGGTGGGGCGTCCCGTGGGATCGTATCTTCAACGTCTTCATGGCTTTTTTTTTCGACTCACAGCAGACTCTCAAAAAGCAATATTTAGCATTTCTAAAGCTTTGCCGCACTTTATTCTGTTCTTATAGAAAAACAAACGCAAATTCTCTGATCTATTTTACACAAAATACGTAACTGCCGGTACCACCTAAACATATGTAACCCGAGTAAAATTTTCACTCTGCAGCTGAGTGAACACTGATACGAAACTTCCTGACAATTTAAAACTGTGTGCCGGGCTGAAGTTTGGAAAGTAGGAGACGAGGAACTGGCGGAAGCTGCGAGGACGAGTCGTGCTTACGTAGCTCAGTTAGTAGAGCACCTGCCAGCGAACGGCAAAGGTCCCGAGTTAGAGTTTCGGTTGGACACAGTTTTATACTGCCAGGAGGTTTCACGTGTAACCTTTTCGACAGCTGACGACAGACTAAACGCCCGATATGCGTAACCCTGTACAGATGCTTTTAAGAGGGTTACCAGCATAGCAACGGAAGAGGAATAGTCAGTTATAGGTAGTTAAATGGTAATGATCACAAAAATCAACCAAAAAAAAAGAATACAAAAATTGCCGCCTACTGTAGTTCTATGGCTTAATGTAGAAGGTAGGGGACAGAGGAAGGTCAGACTCTAGATTTGTCCAACATGAGGCAATTAGAAACGGAACACTAGTTATGTTAGTCAGGACCAGAGGAGGGAATCAATCGAGGGCTTAATAAAGGAACCTTTCAGCATTCGTTGAATTGATTTTTATAAACCACAAATTTCCGCCTTCCCTACGATGCTTCTCTTGAGTGCAATGTCAACTAAAAGGAATACGTGGGATGCCTTTCAAGGATTTCTCTGTATCTAATCTCTATATCTAATGGTTATCTTGTAAAAAAATAAAATAAAATAAAAAGAACCTGCCACGATCTAAAGCAATATTTTCGTCCGCAGAAAAGACTTTTTCCAAATGATGTTGTTAGCAATACACTCGATAACCAGATCACCCACGCTACTTTTTCTGTTTCCCGTTTTGTCGTTGAGGCTGTGCTTCCGGTATGGATCGAAACTGAGACCATGAATCAAAAGAGCATTTAATTCTTTGCGCCTTTAGGGGAACTAAAAGGTTGATACTGCGGTTAAGGAGGTGATATACGAAGTAGAAGTTACATGACGTGAAATCCCAGCTACCAATTTCATATGGAGAGTAAGAGAATCATCCAAGGAAGTACTGAACAAACAATCGCAAGAGTCCTAAAGTAGTATGGGTAGAATTTAAGCACAAATAGACAATTTTAATACAGTACGCCTGAGTTTCAATCACGGCTGTTTCCAAGAGAGCTACACGATTTCTGTCTTGCATCACCACAACCATTGTGTGCACTACTGCTAATAATGTTATATTGGTAATTTGAAGGTAGTGAGATTACTTCTTCTGCCTACAGTGAGGCCATAGAGACATAGCTCACGGGCCAAACGGAAGGAGATGGGAAAGGTAGGTTGGTTGGTTGGATTGGAGATGGGATCAAACTACGCGGTCATCAGTCCCTCCGACCTTGGAATAACTAAAACCGATAAAACCTCACACTACAAGAGGAGACTACAATAACCATAAAATTACAAACTACTAACAGAGAAGGAAGGAAGAAGGCGGAAGAAGTGAGGAGGGAAAGAAAGTAACTAATGACAGGGGCATGAAGGAAGAAGCACAGGTAGACAAAATAGACACGCAAGATAGAACAGACCCCATAAAGAAAGGAGTGGGAAGGCAGAGGGCAGGGGTGAACCACCAAACCCAATCGAAGCCAGTCAAATTGGGCAAAAGGGGGAGCACGACGGCCAGCCATCCCCTCTACCCACCGATAAGGTTGAAGGTCCTACCCTCAATAAAAGTAATAAAAACCCATGATGAAGAAATCGTAACACTAGATCAGCCGCTGAGGCATTATCAGCGAATGCCAGGGGTAGTGAATTAGGGAAGGTAAAAGTCCGTCGCTGGGCGGCTAAGTTGGGACAGCCCAGTAAGAGGTGAACCACAGTCAACATTGTCCACAACGACAGAGAGGGGGTTCTTCAGGATGGAGACGATAACAATGAGTCAGCCAAGTATGGCTGATGCGGAGCCGGCAAACGACGACAGAAGCCTTGAGAGAGGTCTGTAAGGAGGGACACCACATAGTTGTAGAATCCTTTATCGCCCTGAGTTTGTTCGCCGAAGAAAGAGTGTACCATTCTGCATTCCAAATTTCCAAAACCTGACGACACAGTGCCGAGCGGAGGTCTATTTCTGGAGTGCCAATAGCAAGAGCTGGCCCGTTAGTAGCCAATTTAGCCAATCGATTGGCAAGTTCATTGCCAGGGATCCCAACATGGCTTGGGGTCCAAATGAAAACCACTGAGCACCCATGCTGATCAAGGAGAGAAAGGGAGTCCTGGATAGCTATGACCAACTGGTGGCGAGGGATGCACTGGCCGATATCTTGCAAACTGCTCAACAACTTACTCAGATAGTAAAGGACAGTCCTGAGCAGAAGCGGACATGGTCCAGTGCGCGCAAAATGGCTACCAATTCTGCAGTAAAAACACTACAGCCATCTGGCAAGGAACAAAGTTCCGCGTATCTTGCATAGATATAAGCATAACCAGTGCGACCAGCAACCATGGAGCCATCAGTATATAACACTTCTGAACCCTGGAATCAACTGAGGAGACAATAGAATTGGTGGCGAAGGGCTTCTGGAGGTACAGAATCCTTTGAATTGATGGAGAGATCAAGTCAGAGCTGTGGCCGAGAGACGCACAACGGAGGGGTACGTGCATGAGCAGCGAAAAGAGGCAGTAAAGGGGAGTGCTAGAGCTAAGAAAAGACAATGCGGGCAGCCATGGTAAGCCCACATCGCGGCCGCCGCCACGGGATGTTGATCTCCATGTCTGGATAAAGGAGACCATAATTAGGATGCTTTGGCGTGCAGCGAATGCGGAGCATGTAAGACATCAGCTGTTGTTGGTGCAAAACTCGCAGTGGTGGAATCCCCGCCTCTGTGAGAAAGCTAATCATGGGACTACTCCGAGAGGCACCAGACGCAAGTCATACCCCACAACGGTGGATGGGGTCCAGCATCTGCAATGTCCAAGGTGACGCAGAACCACAGACAGGATTCCCATAGTCTAAAACGGGACTGGACCAGTGCTTCGTACCAGCGCAGGAGAATAGAGTAGTCTGCACCCCACGTGGTATTGCGCACACATCTAAGAACATTGAGAAGTAACAAGCACGTCCTCTTCAGCTGGCGAAGATGAGGGAGCCATGTCAACCAGGCATCTAAGACCAGACCCAAGAAGCAATGCATGTCCACCACCTCGAGGTATTGGCTATCAAGAAACAGGTCTGGATGGGGATGGACTGTACGGTGACGGCAGAAATGCATGACACACGAATTGGCCACCGAAAACTGAAAGCCATGGGAGAGCGCCCAAGATTGCGCCCGGTAGATTGCCCCCTGTAGACAGCGTTCTGCAGCGTCCATGACGGAGGAAGCAACGTACATACAAAAATCGTCAGCATACAAAGAGGGGGACACTGACGGCCCAGCAGCCACCACCAGTCCATTAATGACGACGAGAAAGAGAGGGACGCTCAGCACGGAACCCTGTGGAACCCAATTTTCTTGCTGATGGGAAGTGCTGTAGGAGGAACCAACTTAGACCTGGAAAGAGCGACAAGAAAGAAAGTTGCGGATAAAAACGGGCAGAGCGCCACAAAGGCCCCATTCGTGAAGGGTGGTGAGGATGTGGTGGTCCCATAGGCTTTATGCAGGTCAAAGAAGAATGAAATGAGGTGTTGCCAATGGGCAAAACCCGACCAGATAGCAGTCTCCAGGTGGACCAAGTTATCCATGGTAGATCGGTCACAGCAAAAACCATCTTGAATCGATGACAAAAGGTCGCGGGATTCAAGGATCCAAAAGAGCCGCCAACTCACCAGGTGTTCAAGGAGTTTGGAGATGGTGTTGGTAAGGCTAATTGGACGGTAGCTATCCAACTGAATAGGTGGCTTCCCAGGCTTCAACACCGGAATAACAATGCTTTCCTACCACTGGGTAGGAAATACCCCCACACTCCACAGACAGTTGAAAAGGGTCAGTATACGACGGTGGCCAGCCACTGGTAAGTGTTGGAGCATTTGGTTATGTATCCGATCTGGTCCAGGAGCCATGTCAGGACAAAGGGCGAGGGCGCTGGCGAATTTCCACTCGCTAAATGGGGCATTATAAGGCTCCAAGCAGCGAGAAACGAAAGACAAAGGCAGTCGTTCTAAGCGCTCTTTCATGGGGAGGAACGTGGGCGGAAACTAAGTCGATGCAGAGGCTTGGACTAAGTGTTGAGTAAAATGCTCTGCGAGTAAGTCCAGATGGATAAGGACAACATCATGCACAGAAATTCCTGCAATGTTGGTGGGGACGCTAGCCAAAATTTCGCCTGAGTTTCGCTCAGACTTATGAAGAGGGGGTGTGCGGTACTATGGCAGCCACATATTGTTCCCAGCAAACCCGTTTCTGAAATTTGATTAGGTAACAGGTTGCTGCTTAAAGTGTTGAAGAGCACGGCGGCAATCTTTTATGACTGCAGCAATTTCCAGAGTCCACCAAGGGACCATCTTCCGACTGGGGGAACCCGAGGAAGAAGGGATGGCTCAAACAGCTGCGGAAAGAATGGCGGCAGTCAAAGTCTGTGTAGACTCGTCAATACTACTGTGTGGTGGTAGTACAGGAGGGATGAGAGCAGAGGAGAAGGTACCCCAATCAGCTTTAGAGAAGGCCCACCGGGGAGGGTGACAGAGCGAGATACACTGAAGGAAGGTCAAAACAATCGGGTAATGATCATTGTCACATAAGTCATCGTGGACACCCCACTGAATGGAGGGAAGAAGGCCGGGACTGCAGATGGAGAGGTCAATGGCAGAGAAAGTGCCATGTGCCACACTAAAGTTTGTGGGAGTGCCGGTATTTAGGAAACAGAGGTCAAGCCCTGCTAGAACAGCTTCAACTGTCCTGCCCAGGGAAGTAGTCATGTGACTACCCCAAAGAGGGTTGTGGGCATTAAAGTCCCCTAGAAGCAGGAAGGGAGAAGGGAGTTGTTGAAGAAGGGTGGTTAGGGAAAGGTATGTAGGCGGCCTGTTAGGCAGGAGGTAGAGATTACAGATTGTGATTGGAGTGGCCAGATGGACACTGACAGCAATTGCTTCCAGAGTGGTATGGAGGGAACCCA
Organism: Schistocerca cancellata; assembly: GCF_023864275.1. Taxonomy (NCBI): domain Eukaryota; kingdom Metazoa; phylum Arthropoda; class Insecta; order Orthoptera; family Acrididae; genus Schistocerca; species Schistocerca cancellata. The sequence continues at coordinate 211,647,019 of NC_064631.1, forward strand.
TTTACTGACAATATCCTTTGGGACCAAGGCGCAAACACCACCAGAAGCTTGCAAGGGGCCAATTCAGTTCTGACAGAAAGAGTGGAATCCACGATGGGTGGGTGAGTAAGAATTAACAAAATGTGCCTCCTGGAAAGCAATGCAAGCAGCAGAGTAGGAGGAAAGAAGGGGCTGCAACTCCAAATATCCATTACAATTCCAATGGAGGATTCTCAAGCTGGAGTCCAAATGCGAAGCGAACAGACTGGAGCAGATCACGCCACCAAGTCGCCATTCGTCACTGATAAGGATGGGGTAATGTCCATATTGGTGGGATCAGACTGTTGGTTCATTGGCTGGAGGAGGGGAAGGCGGCATCTCAGGGGGTACCGGAGGGGCCTTGCCCTTGTTCTTGTGTTTCTACTTCTTCTCTTGTGGATGAAGGAAAGGGCAGACTGCAGCGAGGTCAGGCACGGAATTATACCTGGCAATCTTGGCGCCCAGCAGACGTTTATCACGCGGCTGATGTGTAGCTGCAGATCGCCTTTCAGGGGCATGCCGGGCAGAGGAGTCCTGGGAGGGAGCACCAGCACCAGCGGCTGCCGAAGAAGCGGAGCACTTCTCCAGCGGGGGAGGGGTAGCAGCACCTGAAGGGGTGGGTAAGGGTACTGAGGGGGGGGGGGGGGAGAGGGGGAGGGGAGGGGGAGGTGGAACGCATGGGATGAATGGGTTCAAAAATGGTTCAAATGGCTCTGAGCACTATGGGGCTTAACATCTGAGGTCATCAGTCCCCTTGAACTTAGAACTACTTAAACCTAACTAACCTAAGGACATCACAACATCCTTGCCCGAGGCAGGATTCGAATCTGCGATCGTAGCGGTCACGCGCTTCCAGACTGTAGCGCCTAGAACCGCTAGGCCACCCCGACCGGGGACGAATGGGGCGGGGCTGGGAAGAGGGGGGGGGGGTAGGAGGGGGAACAGACGTAACTGAAGCAATAGAAGATACAGGCACAGGATGGAGCCGGTCATACTTGCAAGAAGCCTAGTTGTAGGTAAGTCGATCTAAGGACTTGTACTCTTGAATCTGTCGTCCTTTCACATACCCTGGGCATGCTGGCGAGCGTGGAGGATGCTCCACATTACAATTTACACACACTCGCGGGAGAGCACAGGCACTCTCCTCATGGAGGGGTGTCCACAGTCACCGCAGAGGACATCATTGGTGCAGTGGGAAGACATGTTTCCAAACCGTAAGCATTTAACGCATGACACCAATACACCATCACTTTGACCTTCTCTGGGAGGTCAGGATAAAGGCGCCTGTATCGGTGCGATTGTCTTTAGGGCCTTGCTGTACACGGCAGATAAATTGAAAAATCCTTGTCGCTCGAGGTTTGCACGGAGCTCTTCGTCAGTTCGGAGAAGAAGATCCCGGTGGAAAATGATGCCCTATACCGAGTTCAAGGATTGGTGGGGTGCAATGGAGACTGGGATGTCACTGAGATGGTCTCAAGCATGCAGGGCTTCAGACTGGGCAGCAGAAGATGAGCAAAGAACTGGACCGCATTTTACTCATGGATTCCACTTCGCCATACATACTCGTATCTTCAATCGTCTCCACGAAAAACAAAGGCTTGGTCATGGCAAAACTTTCGCCATCTGTCCTGGTAAAAACCAGGTACCAAGGGAAAGGTGTCAACCCAAGCCGGCGAGCTTGACCCTCTTCCCAGGGGGTGGTCAGGGAGGGGAAGGCCGAAGGATCAGAAGAAGGAGTGTCATATCTTCTATCACTCTTAGAGACAGCTACAGAATGGCCAGGATGTTAACGCTTTTGTCGCTTCATGTGCAAGGCGTCCGACCTAGTACCACCCACTCCCACCAGGGGCTCGCCCTGTGGGTGCCACCCAGCCACATCAAGGCTGTCTGGCACGGCGACCATTGCCGGGAGTTCTGATGCCCCGAAGTGATGAGCATTGACTCCTTGGCATGCACGAGACAGCTCAGGTACTAGCAGTGTGATCCCTGTGTTGTCAGGGGGCTCAGCCAAGTGGGTACTTAACAGCCCCAACACACAGACTGGCTACAGTGCTGATGACTTAGCAGGTAGGGGGCCAGGGTGCAAGGGGGAAAGGGAGGCAGACAGGAGCCTGCACCATGAAAATTAGGTTGGGAGTTCATCCCCAAATGGCTCACACTGAACGGAAAACGCTGGAAAGGGAGGTCAAACCCCAAGGGGACCAAAAGCGCCGAAAAGGAGATGAAAACAGTAAACTAAACTATAGTATATACCAAAAGAAAGCTGGGAGGATAGACAGATCGATATAAAGAAGCCCACCAAGAGGGAAAATAGGGGGCAGGGACAAAGAAGCAAGGACAAGGAAGGAGAGGAACAAGGACGGTAATGCAGTCTGGCAAAAGGAAGGAGACAGCAATAGCTTGGGGTACCGAGCGCGCCACACACGTACCCACAAAAATGACTGTGGGCCCCGTGGGGGGTGGGGGGAGATGGGAAAGGGAATCGGTCGTTGCCTTTTCAAAGGAATCACACCGGCATCGACTTGATCGATTTGGGTATTTTATGTACTTGTGGGTGGTACAATGGGGATTTGAAACCTCGTCCTCTGAAAAGTGAGTATTGTCTTGACTGCGACACCTAGTTCCATCTGACAATTTTGGCGCTGTAACATGAAAACGATCCACTCCACATTCTTCATCAATCATTAGAAATAATCATCGAAAATATATCTGAAGTGCTAGAGAACAACCGCATTCAGATATGGCGCACAAATTCAAAAGTACATACCAACACTCAACAAGACAAAGACATGGAGAACGTATGAAAATGAATAAATAGAACAGAGAAAAGACTGGATTAATAGCGGATGGTAACAGTACTTCCCACTGGGCCAAAACATTATGACTTTTAATTAAGGGCTGGTGGTTGTAGTCGTTGAGATGGCACCCATGTGTCCCATACACGCCCCTTTGGATTCAGATCGGGCGAATCTGGTGGCCAGGACGACAACGTGGGTTCGCTATTATGCTCTCCAAACCAAGGAAGGAAGATTGGGGTCTAACGTCGCGTGATCGAGGTCGTTAGAGACGAAACACAAGCTCGGATTGTGTCAAGGATGGGGAAAGAAATCGGCCGTTCCCTTTCAAAGGAACCACCCCGCATTTTCCTGAAGCGATTTACGGAAATCACGGAAACCCTAAATCTGGATTGTCGGACGCGGGTTTCAACCGTCGTCCTAAAGAATGCGAGCCCTGTGTGTCACCTCGCTCAGTCTTTTCAAGCCAGTGTAACACGATTCAAACCTTGTGACATTGACAGTTGTCCTGATGGAAGATGCCATCAACGTCGAGTAAAACATCAAGCAGGAAGAGATGCAGGCGGTCAGCAATTATGTTCAGATAGTAAATAGCCGATATGGTGCTTTCGATTACTACCACATTTCCGAGGAGGCCCAGGTGAATGCTCCCCAAAGCACAATACTACTCCACCGACCAGCAGCGGCGGTGAGGTGCATGTTTCGAATTCACCTGGATGACGGTGCATCCGGACAAGATCATCCACCAAGTGTAACAAAAATGATGCGATTAATCCGACCAGGCCAAACATTTCCATTGACCTACGGTCCAATATCTACGATTCCGTGCCAAATGCAACCGTAACAAATTTTGTGCTGGGTCAACAAGGGATCTCTTAAAGGTCGTCGGCTGTGGAGCATCATGTTCAACAATGTACACTGAAAGTTGAGATCTGAATCACTTGTGCCTGCACCGGCACAAGCCAGGCCCTTCGATACCATCCGTCTGCTTTGACCACTAACATGACAAGCCCCAAGATGCAACACAAACATCATTTCAAAATGGCGACCAATAATATCTAGCATTACCGTTCCCACCAAACGAAAATAGAAACATCAAATATAGAATCGTACCCATTCTTAATAAAAAGTGTTGAAGCTAACAGGACCACCTCGAGAAAATAGAGGTTTAGGCCAGGACGAAGTAAAATTCAAAATAATAACACCAAAATTAAGATAATAACAAAATATTCAAAACTGAACGACCAGAGAAACACGATACAATGGTTGGTTTCAAGGATGCAAAACGAAAACAAGGGGGAGGGGGGGCTAAAATTAGGGCAAACCAACAAATTCGTAAAGACGCGGAGAGTGTGTCCCTTCGAGAAAGGTTTACACTCTTGGCCCCAGTCCCGCGGATGTAGCACACGTGTATTGTTTGTTGATGCTCGACGAGCGCGGAGACAATGCGATACATGCGAGGCAGCTGGTAAGAGGCGCCAACAACACACAGGCCACCTGCGTCCAACGACAAGTCATTCAACAAGGGCGTCCACACCACAACGTTTTATGCGATGACTGTGACTATGAGGCACGTACTTAATGCAACGCACTGCCAATTAGGAATACGCTGTTCGCTCGGCAGTGGTTCCAAACAATGTTTCCAACCATAACATAAAATTAATTTCATTTCACAGAATGGTAATCTCAAAAGAGTACAGACAAATTTTTAAGTTGCTTTTAAGCACTGAGTCGATGACGATGTGACAAAGTTACACAGATCAAACGATATGCTTGTAGGTTTCCTTAACAGCAAACTGTGTGGCATCTCGAAGCGGCAGTCCATTGTGAAGAGAGTAAATATGATCCTTCTTCCCACTGTCACACTTCAGTTATCCTAGTGCGTTTGAGATCTATAGGTTCGGAGGTTTACCCTGTAAAAGTATCGGAAAGGTGTATACTGACAGACCATCAGAAAAAAAACCATTAACGCCTCAACTAAATTCCACATTTTGATCTGTCAGGACGAATAGCAGTAAAATTATGTTGTCCGCCTATACTACTATAAAACAAAGATCTAAAAGTCATGCCTGCAATACTGTCTCCTAAAACTGTATCAGATATTGATGTTTCGCAGCTTCAGACAGTCCTAAGATGTACGCTTTCATGTACCAGCCATATCCTCCGTCTTGGGAGGTCAACGGAGTTATGTTCTTCATGCTTTCGAATATTTTTAGTATCTCTGCTACTAGGTCCTCACTGAATCGTCATCAAACGGCTTTTCTGAAATTTAAACTACCCTGAACTATAATTTCCCTAGCTTCGCCACAGAGCTAATAATTCGGCTAACTAGTACGCTTCTCATTTTTGGAGGAGACAAATATGTTATCAGGACTGTACCTATACTCCGCATACTGCTGTTGCAGACAGTTGATCTTATTTTCATTAGGTAACCAGAGGCCATGTGGATCTGTCCATGCTTCGAAATACACTAACTCTCGTTGGTCTATTGGTAGTCCCATTACTGCGTCAGTTAAAAATCTCCCAGCACAAAACCGATGTCACTGAAACTAGACTGGAAGACGAACTTACTCACTGGAATCTATTCGGCGGTAGTTGAAGGATTGATCACTGCAATGAGCTAGCGTTTCCAGGCAGTGCACTCATCGTCAATCTCAGCAGTCTTCAGGGAGGCTCCTCCTGAAATCCTAACAGCTGCTTTTAAGGATCCGCCCGATGGTGTCGGAACGCTGGATCCCAGCTGGTGTTTCCTAATTCGACAGAAATTGCGTGATGATGTGGAAAACATCTCTTTTATTTGTCTGGAGAATAAGAATCGCTATAACAGCATCAACAGGGCATTTGAAATCCTCCTTACGTTCGTCCATACACCTTAAGATTTAGTTGGACAATTGAGTCCAAGAGTTATTGCCAGGTTCTCTTCTCGCTTTCCTTTATAAATCGAGGGGTTTTGACTTTCTGCACCTGGAACACTGTACGGTTCTTAGTGAAACGCCAAACATCAACATCCGCAGTCACGTACGGCAATCTATGATTACAGCAACCGCTCGATCAGGTTACAGGCCGTCTTTGTGATTGTACAGCAGACTCATACATGTTCACCAGCGGCTTGCTGGATCAAGTTTGTCATGATCAATTCCTGGATGAATTTTCAGTGATTGCGTCCAAGTAGTTGCTGTACAACGACTTCTTTTCATATTTACACGGCTCTTTTGTGGATACTGCTTGATCTACCAGGTGAATCCAGTGCAGATCATCTATCACTTCCTGCTGAGCAGTGGGTGCGTGGTCGGTACAGCATGTTGAAGAGTTCAGCGGCAGGGGACGACTAGGAGGAAGTGATGAGATGCAGATGCAAGAGGTATATTTTTTTGCCTTTGTAATGCCCTCAAGAGTTGGGAATGGGCTGATCGTTGCCGAGAATGGTTTTAAGAAGATAGTAGGCCGCATGACTTTAAACATCGTCTTTAGGTAAAGTATGCATTGGGAACATACCTACTGCATCTTTTTTCGTTTAGTGAAGATGTGTATTCTGTGTTCCATATGGGATATTTTCTGAAGTATTTGTCACATACAAACAGAGAGGAAAACAATGTTTCCAGATCTTGGGCACCTATTACATGTTGTCCGATCTTCGCACACCATTGTGTCACCTGAAGTATCACACGGGTTTGGTTGTGTGTGCACGAATCTGAGACAGATAAAATCATCAGGATTGAACTTTAGTAATTGTAGTAAATTATAAGCATAAAACCAGCAGCCTTTTCAAATTCTTAATTCACTATTTTCCTATATTCTTCGTTTCAATGGCACCACTGCACTCTCACTCCCCTAGTAGTGCGTTTGTGTTAAGATGAGAAATTTACAAGCATATAATAACCCGCCTGCTATATTTGCTACATTCGTCGTCTGTATGTGTGCTATCCACTTCTTTCAGTGAGCTAGTATTAACCTTACGCTACAGTGAGAACTCTGCAGAGCAGATTTTAGTGTTGGTTTATTCTCTTCCTCTATATTTTGCGTATAGGTAATTTCCTCTTTTGCTGGGGTCTGTGTCTATCGGTAGTTGTTATTAAAATGCAACTACTCACGGAGGTCCAGCGAAGGCTATAATTATTATTATCGGATGGCGGCGAAACATGGTAGAAATGCTAATGCGTTAAAGCGGTGCCAGATTTGCGCTAAAAAAAAATTACTTCGAATTTTGGCCAGCAGGTGCGTATCTGACGCTGTACACTATACGACGATCTGACATCGATGCTGTCATTTGAGTGGACAGTGTGGCTATCAAGAAGAGAGACCGTGCGCTGTTAGTGAAGCTGTTTAATATGAATGGCAGCAATTACAGTGTTGCACTGAGAGAGTATCGCCGACTGTACGGTCTGAGGAGTGGCGCGATGTCACTAAATGATTCAAAGAAGCTGATAATGAAATTCGAAAACACAGGTGGGTTTGGTGTGGCAACTGGAACAAGAAGGCGTCCTATCCCGGTGGAAGTTATTGGCGATGTTGCTGTTTCTGCAACTGACCAAGCAGCATGTGCCCCGGGTAGTGTCACGAGAATTGTCCATCCCATGGTCAACAGTACGGAAATTTTTGCGACTTATTTTCCACTGGCACCCGTGGAAGAGCGAGATCCAGAAAGTGCAGTAACTGAAACTGCGTGATCCGCAGCAACATTCTGAATTTACCCTTTGGTTTCTGGCAGAGATCGAAGTTGATGACATGAGGCTGGAAAATATTCTACGGGGTGACGAGGCACATTTTACACTACAGCGTGCAGTGTACACACAGAACTGCCGAATCTGAAACACTGTTAAAGTGCGTGTTTCACACCAAGGGCGACTACACTCGCCGTATGTGGGAAGCACTTTTATTCTTGGCCCGTTCTTCTTTGAATGGACTACACCCAGGTCTGTCAGGTGTACCGTGACGTCTGCACATTATAGAGACCTCCTTGTTCAGAATGTGATTCTTGCTTTGGAAGAGAGAAACTGTGTAGAAACCAGTTTTCATGCAAGGTGGGGCAACATCTCATGTCGTTCGCCCTCTGAAAGACCTGCTTAATGCAACCTCCCACGAAAGTGTTATCTCCAGAGGTTTTCCAGATGCATGGCCTGCAAGATCATCTTATCTGAATCCATGTGACCTTTGCTTAGGAGATATCTAAAAGAACCAGTTTACCAGAGACACTTTCAGAGTCTACCTGATCTGAAGGCTAGTATACAGGAACACAATGCTGAGATTCCTGCGGAACTGCTGCGAGCAACTGTTTGTCAAGCGTTTCACGGATGGATCATCTCGTCGACGACTCCGGTGACCATACGGAACAAACTGTGTGAGTGGCGGTTAATAACAAAATCAACATTATGCCTTTCTCACTCGTTTCAGCTTGCCTGACCACGACCCGTTCCTAATCCATTACATATGGAAACTTTTCTTTACGTCTTTCTTTCATTCACGGCGCCAGATTTGCACCTGATGACCGAAATTGAAACTAATTCTTTGCCCAACGTAAAACGGTTCCACATTAACACAGTAAAATATCTACCCACTAACGCAATAAAATATCCATCAAGTTTCGCTGCCATACTATAATTACAGATCACGCTAGTAGGGGTTGTGCTTGTTGTGAGCGGACAAGGGGAATTGGCTGCTGTCCTTTAACAGTTGGATGTTGTGTTGGCTACAGTAGATACACTTCTGGCTACTGCTCAAAGATGCAGCAACATAGAAGCGCCAGTAAAAAGACCTGTGACACCTTTGGCGTCGTTGTAATGCCCTGGTGACCCAGCTGTCGCAGCGTCTTTCGATACACAACATCTGTCCGACCTGTCTTCACTCTAGAGTGAGTGGCCAATAGTGGTGGGCTGACGTGTCAAATGAGCGGAAAGTGACACAGGGAACGGACCACATGGCAGGATCTTTACGTCTTAGCAACGTTACAAGGTGCTACACACTGTCGATAATCCTTCTGAGCCTTTCGAACCAGCGGCCGATTTCCCTGCCCAGTCAGCACAAGTCCACAGGTCGGTTATGTTAGTCATAGGGTGCTCCAACGTTTGACGGGTAATGGAGCCCCTTACGGAAATAACAGGCAGATAAGATAGAATGCCAGTGCGCAATCTGTCTGTCTGCCGAGGGGTTGGGGGGTCTCAGACGTGACGTGGAGGAGGCTCCGACGGCGGCTAGCGAGAGCGCTGGGTGCAACTGGCTGCAAATAGTGATACATGTCGGTACGAATGAAGCCGGACGCTTCGGTTCTGAGACCAACCTCGATTCTTTTCGGCGGCTGGCTGATTTGGTGAAGGCAACTAGCATCACGCGCAGAGTGCAGGCTAAGCTCCCTGTTTGTAGCATCGCACCCAGGGCCGATCACGACCCTCTGGTTTGCAGTAGAGTGAGGGTCTAAATCAGAGGCTCAGACGATTCTGTGATGGTAGCAGATGCGAATTTCTCGACCGCTGCTATAGGCTAGAGAATTGTAGGGTTCCTCTTGATATATCATGCTTGCACTACACGCAGGAAGTGGCTGCTAGCGTACCCATGTACGTGTGGCGTACACATGAGGCTTTTAACGGTTATCGATTACTGAATGTTATAATGCACAGATATTACGAAGAGAGAGCTGTTTGAACCCGGATGTAAACAGCAACGAAAACGTAAGTTAAAACTGGAATATTTATCATACGGACAGGTTAGTCGGAAATGGTCGCGGTGTATTTATTGCGATAAAGAATTCGACAGTATCAATCGAGGTTATCACGACATCTGAATGTGAACTGTTCTGAGTGAAGTTGAACATCAACGTTCTCTCAAAAATTGTGATCGGATGCTTTTATAGATCGCCTGGGTCAGGGGTTGCAGTTGTAGAGATTTGAGCGCTTCAAAGAGCACTTGCAAAATATCGATATTAACTTTCCTGATAATGCATTTATAATAGGGGGATGATCAGCTTGCCAGCTATAGCCTGGGAGAGTCATGTGATCAAAACTGGTGCCACAGACAGGGATTCATGTGACATTATTGTGGATGTTTTCTCCAAAAACTACTTCGAGCAGATAATTCGAGAACCAATTAGTGAAGGTAACTTTTTAGACCTCTTAGCAACAAACAGATCTGAATCAATTGACGTAGAGGAAGGTATCAGTGATCACGAAGCTGTGACAGCAACTATGTCTCCGGGTATTACAAGGAATGTTGAGAAAGGGAGCACAATGTTTTTGCTTAGAGTGACAGGATACAAATTGCAGACTATCTGAGTAGTCAGCATCAAACATTCAGTGCTAAGGACGAAGATGTGGAGCACGAATGGACAAAAATTCAAAAGCATCGTTCAATACACCTTAGGCAAATATGTTCCGAGCAAGGTCTTAAGGGATGGGAAATATCCACTGTGGTTTAATAGATGCGTTAGAAAACTGCTACAGAGACAAAGAGACCATCACAGATTCAAGAGAACCGATCTGAGCGAAACCCTGCGAGGGCTTGGTCTTACGTAAAACCTCTGAGCAATTTGAAGCTATTTATTCATTCACCCAGTGAACTTACTGGCACTGGAACAGTAGATAATAGAGGTAAGGCCGAAATACTGGATTCTGTCTTCCGAAATTGTTTCGCCGCGAAAGACCGTAAACGTTCCCTATTTTCAACAATCGTGCTTACGTCGAAATGGCAGATATTGAAATAACCTATACGGAATAGAAAACAACTATAATCGCTAAGTAGTTTAAAGGTATCATAACGACATGAGATACCTATAAGATTCTACATCGAATATGCGACAGGACTTATCGCAGTTCGCTGGAGCAACGAAGGATACCTTGCGACTAGAAATGGGTGCAGGTCATTCCCGTTTTCAAGAGGGGCGTAGGACAGATTCACACAATTATAGACCGATACCGCTGAGGTTAATATGTTGTAGAATTATGGAACATGTTTTATGCTCAAAAAAGACATTTTTGGAGAACGTAAATCTCCTCTGCAAAAATCAACATGGAACACAGAGCCTGCAAAACCTAGCTCGGTCTATTCCTGCGTTAGATCCGTATCAATGTAGACAACGGCGCCCAGACTGATGCCGTTCATCTTTGCTTCAGCAAGGCATTTGACACAGTCTCGCACTACCGCTTAGCGAATTAATACCAATTTAACGAGTATCGGACCAGATTTGCGACTGGATTCAACACTTCCTTGCCGATGAAAGTCAACACGTCGCTCTTAACGAAACAAAATCGACAGAACTACAGAAAATTTTCGAAGTAGCCCAGAGCAGTGTGACGGGACCGTTACTGTTGATAATGTTTATTAATGATATGGTAGAATGATTCGGAAGCTTTGTAAAACTGTTCGTAGATGATGTGGTTGTCAATAAAAACGTAGCAACGCCAGAAGATAGCATCAATTTGCAAAATGACCTACAGAGGACTGTTGAATGGTGGACTTTCTGGCAGCTGACCCTGAACGTCAATAAATGTAAAATTTGCGAATATATACGAAAAGAAATCCAATACTGTACTATTACACTGATGATGGCAAACTGTTAGAAACAGTGTCTGCTGTTAAGTACCTAGAAATAACCATCCAGAGCGACCTTAAGTGGAATGACGACATAAACCAAATAGTAGGAAAAACAAATGCCAGACTGATTCATAGGAAGAATCATAAGGGACTATAACTCTCCACGAAAGATGGGCTCACAGGGTGCTTGTTCGAGCGATTGTCAAGTACTGCTGTTAATCTGGGGCCCTTTCCAGGCAGTACTGATAGAAGGTATGGAGGAAATCGAACAAAAAGCGACGCGTTTCGACGTGGGATCGCTTAGTCAGTGCGAAAGTGTTACCGATATGCTTAAACTCCATTGGCAGACGCTACAAGAGTGACGTTGAGCATCACGGAGAGATTTACTATTGAAATTTCGAGAGCTTACTTTCTAGGAAACATCGGACAACATTTTACTTCATCCCATATACATCTCACGAAATGACCACGGTGAGAATATTCGAGAAATTAGAGCTAATACAGAAACTTACCGACAATTATTCTTTCCACGCGCCATTCGCGAGTGGAACGGGGTTGGAGGGCTCATTTAGTGGTACAAAAAGTACCCTCCGCTACACATCAGTAGGTGGCTTAAGGAGTAGTGATGTAGATGTAGAACGAAGATTAAGGTTTAACGTCGCGTCGACGACGAGGTCATTTGACACGGAGCATAAGTACGGATTGGGGAAGCATAAGGAAGGAACTCAGTCGTGTCCTTTTCAATGTAGCCATTCCAGCAATTGACTTACGTCATTTACGGAACTTAAACCTTGATGGCTGGATGACAACTCGAACCGAAATCGTCACACGAATGCGATTACAGCGTCACTTCGTCCGGTATGTTTCTGTTACGAAAGCATAATCTACGAACATTTTAGATCTGGGCAGCTCTCATGGTCTGTATCACGAGAGTTCCTTTAGAAAGCCGATTCACTGATTTAAAAGACCCCAAACATCTTCAGAGCTTTATGTGTGGATTCCATTATCTATCTTAATAAAAACAAATCGAGTTTTCACCATTAGTTGTGATCTGTAGCTACTTTTTACCCCAGAGGAAAGACTTGCCCTTTATTTATTTTTTTGGAAGGACTACACTTAAGTAGCTGGAAAACCAAGGTCAGCCCAGAGAGTTCTACATACCTGAGGGAACCTAGCAAATGGGGTGTGATATGTGTCCCTTACGTACCTGCTGATGGCTGTTCGCAGAGTAGACACCACATTGGTATGTAACGCACTTTGAGGTTGAAGGCCTCAAAACCCAGACGATTAATCGAAGGTCCCGTTCCCTCTGACATGGAACTTTACACCTCCAGGCCCAATAATGCTCGCTGAAGAATGTTTACAGTTTACAGCAACAGATGACTAGTTGCGCTGACCATACCTCACAATCGCTGTATTGGCCAAGCTCAGTGAGGTAGCCGTCATTTGGCACGGCGCTGGAAGTACGTGTAGCTTATACAGTGCTACTCATTCGCGAGTGTTACTTTCACTTTATAACACTTGGCGCAAGTAACAACAATTTATGTGCACTCTTTTCATACGATGAAATAAGATATTTCATTGTTCTTATAATGATCACTAATTGAGATCCTTTTACTTCTATGTTCGCAGCATACAGATCACGAGAAAATGGGGAAAAAAACTTTTTAGTTGTTGGTGCCCCACACCTTGCAAATTTTTGTCCTAAGCCATTTTGTACCATGGTCAACTGCTATGAAAGACTTTGTTGTTACCACGAATTTCGAATGTTAGTAATATTACCAAGCACAAGGGATTTTTCCATTTACAGTATCTGGGTGGATACATACATAACGTCAGACGTCTAACAGTGGTGATGGTGTGCTATTATATTACTGACACAGAGAAAGGTTCCCACAGGCATTGACAACGGTGTAACAAATTTTTCAACTAAGAATAACAATAGGGTTTGAAATGACGGCTTTAGCAAGCAGTACTTCAGTCTACAAAAATACAGCATGAGAGATGGGGGCATTCTATCTGGCGCGATTGAGTTTGACAAGCTTCCAACTGTCAGTTCTCCACGGAAGTGTGTTCTGTGAATGTATCATACTTTGGGCACAGAAATGAGGTAAAAATTTCGAATGAAGTTGTGTTATACTTGATCCAGAAGTATTAAGATATTCGTGCTATGAAATTTTCGGTTATATGAAAATTATCAAATTCAAAATACATTTTAGGCACAGCGATGTTTTGTTACAGTTAATGTTTCTTATGTGTTACACCTATGGCGTTGCATGGATTCTTTAATTTATTCGGTATCGTTGAACAATAAGCCTCGGCACTTCGGGAAGAAATCCATCATGGGGCGATAAACCGCAAGGATTTCGGACATACACAGATACTTAGTAAAACAACATAAGACCTGAACGAACAGGATATGTATAGCACGGCGAGGATTCTTCGAAGAATGAACGCATACATAATTTAATGTCTATGGAGGAATTTTGTACAATTCCTCATCCACTGTGGCAATTACTTCCTTAGAGATATTAATAGCGGAATCTCTATCAGACCGGTTGGGAGCAAGACTTGATTCTATTGAATGAAGACAATAAAAGGAAGGGCTAGGTTTACAGCACCTGAACGTCTCGAATGAGGTCGTATTGCTTTCTGATGGACCAAGGTCCACATGTCGACATATGTGCACGGAATGCGAAATATAAAAACAAACGGTTGTGTCTTTAGAGAAGAGGTGTGAGTGGTCACAACTGGCTCAAAGATTTGGTACGTTGCTTCAATAAGACAACCTGCACATTATTGACTTTGAATGTCGCGATCATCGATCAGCTACTAATGCCGTAAAATCAGGTGTGCCTTGACATGTTCGTCTCCAGAAAACAGAACGGCTGATAACGATCTGTGTCCAGGTTCCTCCAGATTTGCCTTCTTTGATTTACAAAGGACCACACTCGATCCATGCTTCGACAGAAGAGCAATCTTAATATTAGTTGAAGAATGGAGACATAGTGAATAGGTGTTGTTGAATAATCCATATGCATCTTGCACATGGGCATTCTCGTTTTCTCATCCCCATTACTGCTAAAATAATGCTTCTATTCAATGCTGATGCCTGGCAGAACCATTATTAACCTTATTTTGCAAACTAACAGCCGGAAAAGATCCCATGGCGTCATAGAAAACCTTATCACCACCAGTCAGGCCAAGATCCATCTCCCGAAACTCCAGTAGAATATTCAGCGTACACTAAAAAAATTCTCTAGTGTCTTGCTGCGCTCTGATTTGGAAAAAAATCAGCACCAGCAATATAAGTCAATCAAGGATTTTAGTACCCGAGCTACTGTGCGTTTTGAAACGTCTTTAGCAAAACCAAAGGTATCCTTTCACTTGTCACAGTGACTACGACCGTCTGTTGCAACACAATGAATATACGTAAAAATCGCACTTGGACTGAAAGTTAGCTTGAATAATTTACTCCTGCGACAGGCTGTCCTTTCTGGCTTGAAAGATTGCCACAAGACTGCTTCTTTTCTATATAAGGAAGTTTATCAACAGAAGTAGCTTACTCAGCATCGTCTATGGAGGCAGCAGCTTCTACCTACACACAGCAGAGTCTCGTACGGATCCATAGTTCTAACCTGCTGTTTACAACCTACTAACACTGCTACGTCTTGTAAAATAGGGGAAGATGACAGTCATCACTACAAATATACGGTAATGTTGGCAAACAGCCATCGTAGTAGTTCCAACCGTAGCGACACCACTTGTTCTCACGTGTATACGGTAATGTTGGCAAACAGCCGTTGTAGTAGTTCCAACCGTAGCGACACCATTTGTTCTCACGTCATGTACAAACAGGCACACAGGAAAAAAAAAAATTATTCACCTGCAGGAAACATGCTAACCCTGTAACACGACCTCTGGCTTTCATAACGGCCTCCATGTGGCGAGGAAGATTCCGCTACTTTATTCGGGTATGCTCTATCAATCTGAAGCCATTTACTGATGATTAAATCCCGGAGAGCTACCAAACTGTGCGGATGTTGACTGCTTTGTTTCCCCCACTGTTAAAAATTGTTCCAAGTACATTCTATGGGATTAACATCTAGTGATGTGGCGATTAGCATCTAGTGATGTAGCGGGTCAGTCGAGGTGCGATAGCTTGCCCAGTGTTCGTGAAACCAGGAACCTATGCATGCAGTCCTCAGAAAATGGCTATTGTCATCTTGGAAGACGGGAGCGTCCACCAAATACTCCACCACAGAAATATTGAAGGAAGGGTAACATTTGGTTAGCGAAAATGTTAAACTTTCTGATTTGTATTTACGGTTACCTTAATGAGTGGGCCCAAGTATTTGTCATTAAAAACACTGGCAAAGAAACAAGGAAAGACCTCACAACGTCCACCCTCCACAGAGTATAGGTTAAACTCCTCAATGGTCCGTCGATGTGCTCAACGCCTAGCTTCAAATGAAACAATGCAAAATAGAGACTCGTTGGTCCACACTACACGGCTACAGTCAGCTATGGTGCAGTTTCTTTTTGGCGTGTCATCGACAGATGAAATAATATCGCGTGTGCCCCACCGAAGTGTGCTGTTCATATTGTATATTGTGGACCTTGCCGACAATATTAATAGTAACCTCAGACATTCTGTAGATGATGCAGTCATCTACAAATGAAGTAACGCCTGAAAAATCTGCACAAATATTCAGTCAGATCTTGATAAAATTTTAAAGTGGCGCAAATAATGGCAACTTGCTTTCAGTATTCAGAAATGTATAATTGTGCTCTTCACAGAACAAAAAACGTTTTATCCTAAGACCATAATACCAGTGAGGCACGCTTGGAATCGGTCAACTCATACGAATATCTGGGTGCAACACTTTGCGGGAATATGAAATGGATTGATCACTTAGGCTCAGTTGCGTAAAGCAGGTGGTAGACTTCGGTCTATTAGTAGAATACCGGGGAAATGCAGTCAGTCCACTAAAGAGATGGCTTGCAAATCACTTGCGCAAAGCATTCTAGAACATCGAAAGTATATAACGATGAGCAGCACGAATGGTCACAGGTTTGTTTGGCCCATGGGGAGGTGTCCCAGAGATGCTGAAGAGACTGAAGGGGCAGAATCATGAAGGTAGAAGTCTACTACCCTCAGAAAGTCTACTTATTAATTTTCAAAAATTGGCTTTAAATGATGACTCTGGAAGTATCGCACCCGTAGGGACCACAGGACAGGATGAAATTAATTTCAGTCCGTATGGAGGCATTTAAACAACCACTCTTCATGCGCTCCACACGTGAATGGAACAGGAAAGAACCCTAATTATTGGTGTAGTTGAATGTATCCTCGGACATGCACTTCACGGCGGTTTGCAGAATACAGATGGAGATGTAGAGGCCTAGTGAACACGTTCATCGTTATGTGCCGCAGTGAGGGATCCGATTCCAAACGTCAGTTGCATACAGTCGGCTTGACATTCGCCAGAAACCGGTGACACAGACCTGCATTAACGGACAGCAGTAATTGCTATCATGTTTGAAAACGGCTTTCATGGAAAAGGCATGACACTCCCTCTGGTCCATGGCAGTTAGAATATTTTTGCGACCACTGTTCTTACACCTGTTACAGGGCAGCAAATGGTACACCATTCTTTGTAGATATACTGGACAGTCTGCATTCGTCATGTGCAAGCCTGAACAGGGTTGCCCCTTTCTGACATTGTCGAACCTTCTGACTGCGCTGATTCTACAGGGTGTTACAAGAAGGTACGGCCAAACTTTCAAGAAACATTCCTCACATACAAAGAAAGAAAACATGTTATGTGGTCATGTGCCGGAAACGCTTACTTTCCATGTTAGAGCTTATTTTATTACTTCTCTTCAAATCACATTAATCATGGAATGGAAACACACAGCAACAGAACGTACCAGCGTGACTTCAAACACTTTGTTACAGGAAATGTTCAAAATGTCCTCCGTTAGCGAGGATACATGCATCCACCCTCCGTCGCATGGAATCCCTGATGCGATGATGCAGCCCCGGAGAATGGCGTATTGTATCACAGCCGTCCACAATACGAGCACGAAGAGTCTCTACATTTGGTACCGGGGTTGCGTAGACAAGAGCTTTCATATGCCCCCATAAATGAAAGTCAAGAGGGTTGAGGTCAGGAGAGCGTGAAGGCCATGGAATTGGTCCGCCTCTACCAATCCATCGGTCACCGAATCTGTTGTTGAGAAGCGTACGAACACTTCGACTGAAATGTGTAGGAGCTTCATCGTGCATGAACCACATGTGTCGTACTTGTAAAGGCAAATGTTCTAGCAGCACAGGTAGAGTATCCCGTATAAAATCATGATAACGTGCTCCATTGAGCGTAGGTGGAAGAACATGGGGCCCAATCAAGACGACATTAACAATGCCTGCCCAAACGTTCACAGAAAATCTGTGTTGTTGACGTGATTCCACAATTGCGTGCGGATTCTTGTCAGCCCACACATGTTGATTGTGAAAATTTACAATTTGATCACGTTGGAATGAAGCCTCATCCGTAAAGAGAACATTTGCACTGAAATGAGGATTGACACATTGTTGGATGAACCATTCGCAGAAGTGTACCCGTGGAGGCCAATCAGCTGCTGATAGTGCCTGCACACGCTGTACATGGTACGGAAACAACTGGTTCTCCCGTAGCACTCTCCATACAGTGACGTGGTCAACGTTACCTTGTACAGCAGCAACTTCTCTAACGCTGACATTAGGGTTATCGTCAACTGCACGAAGAATTGCCTCGTCCATTGCAGGTGTCCTAGTCGTTCTAGGTCTTCCCCAATCGCGAGTCATAGGCTGGAATGTTCCGTGCTCCCTAATACGCCGATCAATTGCTTCGAACGTCTTCCTGTCGGGACACCTTCGTTCTGGAAATCTGTCTCGATACAAACGTACCGCGCCACGGCTATTGCCCCGTGCTAATCCATACATCAAATGGGCATCTGCCAACTCCGCATTTGTAAACATTGCACTGACTGCAAAACCACGTTCGTGATGAACACTAACCTGTTGATGCTACCTACTGATGTGCTTGATGCTAGTACTGTAGAGCAATGAGTCGCAAGTCGACACAAGCACCGAAGTCAACATTACCTTCCTTCAATTGGGCCAACTGGCGGTGAATCGAGGAAGTACAGTACATACTGACGAAACTAAAATGAGCTCTAACATGGAAATTAAGCGTTTCCGGACACATGTCCACATAACATCTTCTCTTTATTTGTGTGTGAGGAATGTTTCCTGAAAGCTTGGCCATACCTTTTTGTAACACCCTGTATACAACCGACAAGCATACTATAAACACCACATCACTGACCCGACTTCTGTCGGCAGTGGAGGGTCACATGACCAACTGGTATCAGCTCTACACTATCTACAGTGCTCCCAATCGAACAGGGCTCTTTTAAAGTGATGACTAGCACATTGCTGGGTGGGGTTTTAATTACTGTGAGAAAATATGGCCGACGACAGAATAATGAATGTTGTTCGTATACCTGACTATTAGCATCCCCTGTACAAAAGAGCGAATGCGATAACAAAATGTCTGTAAGGAGCCTCAAACAGTTAGGGTTGATGCTGTATCGCAGGACTGGCAAAAAAAACGCGAAGTCTAAAGTGGAAGATTATGTCATAATCCAAATTTGATTTTATGCCGATGAACGCACGTTCGCCAAGGCAACACGTGCTGGTGCCAGATCCGTGGGGACCCAGGCCTCAGCCCTCCGTAAAATAAGACACCAGCAGAAAGCCTTTCAGCGTCGAGCGGCCAGCTGCGTGGGATAATTACGACACGGACGCAGGCCTGCGGGGAGCGTGCACCCCTCCGCCCTCCAGCTGCCCTTGCCCTGCTTTCGCTCTACTCGCAAAAGCGATCGCACGCGCGCACAACGGCCGCCGTTTCGCATCAGCCAAGTTGGCAGCGCGCCAGGCGCTAGCGGCCGCCCTCGACGGCGCAACAGCTGTGCATCTGTCACAACACGGCTGGCCGAGCCGGCGGCGCCTTCTGTGCCGCCTGGGACCGCGACCAACAGGATTTTGGCAGCTCTCCGGCTGTATAGTGTTTTACCGCGGCTTCTGGCCCCATCGACCCAGAGCACTCGCTCAATTCACTTTTACTGGCCATGACATAACCAGAGGGTGGACTAGCATGCGGCGCTGGTGGATTTAGAATAGTAATTTTTAGAAACAGCTTCGTATTAATGTTCTTCGCTATCTTATGTCAGTTTCCGAAAGTTGTATCCCCTTCCGTTTATGAGCATGAAGTAAATAAACTCATGGCCACCTACCCTTCTTAGACTGAATGGTAGATCGGTAGATTTTACCCCCCCCCCCCCTCCCTCTCTCTCTCTCTCTCTCTCTCTCTCTCTCTCTCTCTCTCTCTCTCTCTCGTTACACACTATCACACCCCCACGAAGGAGGAGGAGTTACGCAAACTGGTCACAAACTAATATTCATACAGCTATCGACGGAAAATGCAAAATTGTAAACATTGGCGACTAATGGATGAATGTGTGAAGCTGCAGCGCAAATGGACCGCGCAGCTGGCATGGATAGGAAGCAGGGTGCACGTCGATACCACGGCATACACCCTTTGCGAATTTCTTTCCTCGTACTAAGTTGGACAGTAAGTATACCTCGCAGATAGACGTCCGAACAATATAAGCAGATGTCAGGATTTGGGAGAGAGGACGGGTAGTTGGGCTTAAAGAAGCCGATTCGAGTATTCGGCGAATCGCTCGGCATTTGAATAGAGGTGATGTTGGCAGGAATGGATGAACCATAGCAGAACACAGCGTCAAGAAGAAGCGGTCGACCTAGAGACGACAGAATTTGAAGACCGAGCAATCAATCGTCAGACAGGCACTCGGAGCCTAGTATTCACAGTCATCGGCAACCCGGCATGTTACTGATACTTCAGTGACCACGAGGACTGTTAGTGGGCGGCTCGCAGAAAGGGGTCTGAGCTCACGACAACCATTGTGCCGACTGCCATTGACCGTTTGCAGTGGCGTCGGGCACATGCAGCCTGGAATCTCACTGAATGGAGTAGAACTATCTTTAGTGACGAGTCTCGCTTCGAGCTGAGCCCCAATGACCAGCGAAGATGGGTCTGGAGACGCTCTGGACAGTAGTGGGATACCATCCTGTCGCTCGCCATAAGGCCAGACAACCAGGAGTGATGATGGTCTCGGGTGCCATTTCATTTCATAGCAGGACCTCTTAGCTGTCATCTGCGGCACACTTACAGCACAGCAACGATATTCTACGCCCTGTTTTGATGCCCTTCATGGCAAGCCACCCTCGCCTTACATTGTTGTTGTTGTCTTCAGTCTGGAGACATGCTGCCCTCCAGTACTAAATTGGTGATCCCTTGATGCCTCAGAACATGTCCTACCAACTGATGCCGTCTTCTATTCAGGTTGTGCCACAAATTTCTCTTCTCCTCAATTCCATTCAATACTTCATCATTAGTTATGTGATCTACCCATCTAAACTTCAGCATTCTTCTGTAGCACCACATTTCGAAAGCTTCTATTCTCTTCTTATCCAAACTAGTTATCGTCCATGTTTCACTTCCATACATGGCTACGCTCCATACAAATACTTTCAGAAACGAGTTCCTGACACTTAAATCTATGCTCGATGTTAACAAATTTCTCTTCTTCAGACACGCTTTCCTTGTCATTGCCAGTCTACATTTTATATCCTCTCTGCTTCGACCATCATCAGTTATTTATCTCCCCAAATAGCAAAACTCCTTCACTACTTTAAGCGTCTCATTTACTAATCTAATTCCCGCAGCATCACCCGATTTAATTCGACTACAGTCCGTTATCCTCGTTCCACTTTTGTTGATGTTCATCTTATATCCTCCTTTCAAGACACTGTCCATTCCATTCAACTGCTCTTCCAAGTCCTTTGCTGTCTCTGACAATTACTATGTCATCGGCGAACCTCAAAGTTTTATTTCTGCTCCATGGATTTTAATTCCTACTTCGAATATATGTTTTGTTTCCTTTACTTCTTGCTCAATATACAGAGTGAATAACATCGGGAATAGGCTACATGCCTGTCTCACTCCCTACACTACAGCAACATAATGCCCTCCCCCACACTACCAGAGTTTCTGCTGCTTGTCTTCGTGCTTGCCAAACCCCACCTTGGCCAACAAGGTTGACGGATCTCTCGTCATGAGGACGTTCGGAGCATCGTCGGCAGGGTTCTTGAAACACCGTGGGGTTTTGACGATATAACGCGTCATTTTAACGTAATTTGGCACGATATCCCTGAAGAGGGCATCCAATAACTTATCAATCAATACCAAGCCGAGTAACTGCTTGCGTAAGGGCCAAAAGTGAACCAATGCGGTACTGACTTCCTTCAGTTATTAAGTTTTTTCTCTTGAATAAATTACCCCTTTTTCTGAAACTGTTATCATATATTTGTCTGTGCATGTACATCGCATCTACCGATTTCCTTCGTGATAGTCTTACTTTTTTTGTCTTAAGAGTGTATTAAGAAAGATCTGTCTTCGAAAGCAGAGTTGAATTTTCCGTAACTGGAATGACATACACAATCCGAAATGAAATCCAGTGATAAATGGCGTTCATAAGTTTGCTGCCTGGAAGTTTCGTTTTTCTAGGGAAAGCACTCCGTGCTTCTTGATGTTAGTTTATGCATAGAAGCCTAAAAGGGCATTAGTTGACGTGTAAAACTTACAAACAACGATACCGAATTTGGAACGCTCGTTGAAAACGTAGTGGAAAGGCGAAATGGTTAATTACAAACGACCCTCCCCATTTTAGGAGACCGTTCGGTGTCCACGATGGAAAATTAAATCTCCTACGCCGCGTTTCACAGCTGGTCAAGAGTACAACGCGTTCTACAGCCAATGCTGTAGCTGCTGAGGCCTCTGATGATGAACTTAGTTAAGACGCAAGGGGCTAAAAATCTTACATTGGAATAGGAATTGTTGGTGGTTCGTTAGAGAGAGAGAGAGAGAGAGAGAGAGAGAGAGAGAGAGAGGTGGTGCGGAATCTCCGGTTAACAGTTGAGAATGGCTGAAAATTAACTCGCCATCACTCCAAATTTAGTGAGTCACAGATGACTAAGATTTTAATCGTAATAATAAAATATGTAACATGTTTCAATAAAATAATTTATTTACATCAGTCCTCGAGAAAATTGCTTTAACATACCCTTCAAGAAATTGCAATTCAAAAGAAATATACTGCACATAGCACTAAGATTGTGAACACATATCTGCAGACTACGGCTATGTGAGCATGTATATTAGAGGAACACTGCATCTTTCAGTCGTTTCCGCCTACGTTCGGGAAAGCCGGTTGGCGACGAAAAAGACCACGGGTGGAGGACAGGAGGCGACTCTCGGGGAAAGGAAGATCAATTGAAATGCCGTTGGATTCAGAGACTAAACACTGTTGTCCGTTTCGCCCTACCAACCTTCCCATGATTGCAAAGATGTACATCTCAAAATAATCATTTTTAAAAGTTACCGTCATACGATAAATTCGGTCAAATAACACTGTCATGTAACATGATTAATGCAAGTATTCCAGTGCAATATGAGACTGCCAAACAAATTGTGCAGGGAATGGCAGTGTTAACTCTTCTCCAGCTTGCAGGCAGAGTTGGGGGGGGGGGGGGGAGGGAGGGGCAGTGTACGTTTACATCACACGTATGTCACAGTCTCTGAGTGACCTGGTAAGGCTGGCTGCTTTACGTAAGTGACCCGCGCATGTGCCCGATTCGTTTAGTTCATACTTCGGGTTGTTATCTCCAGATAAGTACAAAGTATTTCTAGGCATTGAACATAACTTTCCCGTACACTGGCAAATTGCATTGCAGTGTTAGTGGTATAATTTTTCGCACTACGCATCTATTGTTCTATTTATTCCCTCACTCGAATTTTCATATCCTTCTCAAGGAAATCAAAAATATGGGATCATAGCACATCACTCATTGTGTAAAGATCCTCATCTAATTCACCTTTACACAGAGTATACTTGATGATATAGTATCTGGGAATATATGTAAAAAGATTATCTTCATGTCTCGAGAGAGGACGATTATTTTTGCCGATGTCATGAAGTATAAAAATTGTAGAGGCATCCGAAACTGTAGTTAATATGGTTCACGATCCACCTCCGACAACTGGGTCGCACATGCATTACGTAGAATCAGTGAGACCAGTCTTGACTTTCTGGGAGAATGTGACACCATTTGGTGGATACACTTAGCTTTACCTCTTTAATGGAATTGTGCTTAAAACGACAAGTTTTTCGATCAAATTATGACCGTCTCCAGTACCTGCACCTAAAAAAACCTAACTTACTTCGTGATATGATCTGTAGGGAACGTGGCATTAGATGCTCTACACCTTGGGGTACTTGTCCTGAACTAAAGAAACAAAAAGGAAGATCACGTAATTTGTATCCAACGAAAACGATGAATTACTTTTAGCAGAAGATGTGAAGGTCTGCGGTCCAAAATGCCGACAAAGATCGGCGCTACACAGTTTTCGATAATTTTCAGCGGCAAAGGGTACATAATATGGAAAATAATACGGGCAAAAAATGCTGCAGTGATTCGAATACTTTGACTCGACACCACTAAGACGGAAGTATGATATTGAAGCAATGTTAGGTATTGTAGACAATTTTTTAACACTGTCTATGACTTGAGCGAGGTAGAAGGCAGAGGATCAGCACATACTATATTAGTGATACACAGCTCACGGTGTCAGGTTGGTGGTATCGTTGTACAATGGCCGCTTCTTGAGACAGGAAGTAAGAACGCGGCCGTCAGGTTCAAACTCTGAGAAGAGAGAGGGACTGTCAGTCTCGGCCACCGTGCGAAATTACCAGGAAAGTTAACAGCAAGAAATTATTCTGTCGCTCCTGTAGGAGGAGCGTGCCTGCGGTAACAGTAAGGTTGGCAACCTGGGGTGTGGCCAGTGCGGCAGATTATCTGAAGCCAACCGCGCATGACGCCGGGTCTGCAGTATGAAGGTAAACTCGGCGTGGGTACAGAAACCCTGGCGCTATTGTTGCTCTGTTTATTCCATGCATTCTGTGCGTTTTTCTCTCTATAACATGTGCCTTGAAATGGATTAAGAATATGTATACCTGCAAAGATTTTACCAGGATTCCTCTGTTTATGATTCTTTTCTTGACCAATGCAAGTAATAGATCGCGTGTTGCTACTCCCAGCGCATTCTGCAGCTCTGGAATCGATCCACGAACACAATATTGCTGTCAAATGCTGCAAGTATGATCGAACCGATGCTATTTAATTCAGAGCGTTCCTCTCTAGATTAACGTGCGCGATTAATCTTTCGGAGGGCTCTTATAGTTACATTAATCTGGTGACCTGTTTCATATAATTGTTTCAACTAGCCACGCAGTCGCAGACGTTGCTGTTAGTAATTAATTAACCTCTGCCGGAACCGACAGATGGATACTACCACGATGGTTGCTAGTACATTCTCATCGCAGAGATCGTAAATGAATACTGTACACAACTTACTACATTAAGCATTGTATCTGGACGTAGAATGCGCCGGCGGAATTTATTTCTGAACACACATGGCTTTAATCACAGGAGATTTCGTGTTGCCGCCTGTTGCTAACCATTCCTTTCTCATCTGCATACCTCATCCATGTGATAACGCTTAATTCCTGTCGCATCTCGCACGGCATTGCACTTTTGTTCTTCGCCATCGTCGGCAGTGAAGCCGTGTTATATTTACTTTAAAACTTGTTTTAGGGCCGCGACGCCCACCGCATGGGCGATCGTCTTTTCCAAGTAATTCAGCTATAACATAAAATATTTGTACCTGAAGTATTACTGTATGAAATGTATAACACTACTTCTAATGGACTATCATACATGCATTATTATTACGTATCAAGCGCTAAAGACATGAATTTGAAATTTGTATGACAACCTTAATATACGTAGTATTTTGAAACGATGGTCTCGCGCTGAATAATTCTTGTGCAGGCCGTCATTCTAGAATCAAGAGCACAATATGTATGTTTGAAGAGTTTACTGATTCATTATCAGATGGTGGTTCTCGTACACAGTTTGTCATAATGTTCTCGAAGAACACGGTTCTTTTCAAGTTCACGTGTTGTACTGTTGCAAAGTACATGTGTTTCTGCAACATAGAGGATGATCGTAATTAAACTTTCGTTACTTGAGGGGGGCCGCTCATGAAAAACGAGTGATCGTAGGACAATGAAACTTTGCGGAAGCATTTGCAGGGACAAGCGGAGAAGAAATAACGGAATAAACCATTGAAAGAAGCACAATCTCCTCATGAGAAGATAACATTTGTTAATTGCGTACCATGTTTACGTTCCAGATTACAAACGTTGCTCAATGTGAGTACCATCAGCATCCACAACAGCCTGGAACCGCATTAGGGACTGCTCTACTACTGCTCGAAACAATGGTGCAACATGGAATGTGCAACTGTCCCCACGAGCAATTCCCAAATCGCCAGTTAATTTGTACTTCGGAATCATGTTTTTCAAGCTCGGATTGGAAAGACGACCTCTCCATACTCCTTCAGTGCGTCGATACTTACAAAGAGCAGCAGCACTATTGCAATTAATTTCATAAAAAAGCTTTACGAATAAAGCAGTGCTCACCTTGTCCAGGCGCATGTTGACTTTCTGCAGGTGTAACGCACACTGATGCTTGTGTTTCAACCCTACATCGCCGTATCAGTACCGGCACCTAGCAGCAAGGCATGCCACTAACACTGTCAACAACCCAAATCCTGTAGTGCACAGCACAGGCTTAATGGTGTTCTTATAAAGTTGGATACCCCATACGATAAATAGTTTTCCGTCTACAGTGACTCAGACAGCGAAAGTTTAATTATAGCCATCCCATACAAAGTCGTGGCCTTGTTTCCCATTCAATTTCGTTTCATCATTAATATGGTGAAACACTGGACGCGTGTTACACGTTGCTAGAGCCAAAGCCATGAGATAGTCTCGCACATCACAATTCACCAACCATACGTGACGCGTGGGTCACTAGTAGCATTTCGACCCAGGAACCAAAAGATTTTTTGACACTTTCGGTAACATCATAATGCATCACTGTTTCGCTACTGTGGGTAGTCACATACTATACAAAAATTACTTATGCCAATTGAAAATGAAATTCATTTTCAAATTTCAAACACGTTTTAAGTTGAAATCCAAATTACATGTTTAGGGACATATTACAAGTTCCGTTCCTACAGTGTCTTATTTTCTACATGTTGGTAGTTTGAGACCAGCTTCACTGATGTAGCAGTTGCTGTTTAGAGCAATAGCAGTATGGAGCAATTATGTCACGTATATCGTAATGGCATGGACGAGATACAATTGGTGCTCCAGGCCTTCCCGCCATGCGATCATCTATACGACGCTGCCAGTACACTGTTCGAACATGGGATGAAGCGTCTTACGTGCACTCTGTAATGACTCTTACACAAATTGCGATGACGCTAACTACAGACGAGTCTCTGTCTGCCGACAAATTGTTGTGAGAGGTCGCTCTGATTTGCCAACAGAGGTACATTAAGAGCATGCATGTTAGCCCCGGAGTAGACGCCTTGAACTGGGTGCTAAACAAAGGCATTCCGAGGATGGTATTATCCTGCCATTGTGAGGGGAATTCACTTCTGAGCTGGATACAATTGAAAGCCGTGAGACAAAACCGTTTATGTTACACATTGGGATGCTGAATCATTTTATTCTGAATCGAGTCAGAGGCTAGAGCCATGTCGCAGGACGAGTGGGGGCTGTAAGCAATTCCCACTCATTAAAAGGCTCGTTACATGGCTCAGAACCATTCACAGTGACAGGCAGGAGACGTTCGCTTTCAGTTTACGAGTTTGAAAAGCGAGTGGATAAGAAGTAGATATTGATGACACCACAAAATAGGTCGCGAAAAGTTTGTCAAGCACATATCGATCTACATTGTCATTAGTTGACCGCTGGTGGCGCAGTAGGCCATACATCTTGGACCACGCTAGGGAAGAAAATGCATGCTTTCGCAACGAGAACACACAGCCTTCTCAGTTCCCAGAATTAGTTCTTCCTTCGCTTAACTAAAACACAAGCACTTGTAGAGATCCGCTTGAATGTTATGAGGTTGGCCAAGGGAGACATCGACTATATCGTTGAAGAGCACCTTTACGATCCGTGATTGTCGCCGCAATTCCTTTATAGCACGGAATCGGCGCCGGTGGTAAGGACCCCTAGGAAAGGGGGACCGCCGTTTTGGCAGCGCGGATGATCGCGGCCGAGACGGCGATGAGGAAATAATCGACGCAAAGGTGAGGTTGGAGGTGTATGGCTTTCAGTTCGCTCTCTTGAAGTAACAATCGTAGTCGCTGATCTGATGAATCGTCATGGAATCGACAAGACGACTGAAAAGTGTTCACTGACGCAAAGATTTTCTGTGCACGAACTGATGTATTGAGGTAACATGGTTGGAAGAGCAAATTACGAGGCCAGTAGCTAAGAACGTGCGTAGGGGTTCCACTCTAAGTCGAAATCAAAATATTTTAGTCCATTTAGGAACCCCTTCCAGACTGCTTAGTGTGCATGTTGAAGTTCCTACGTAGGAGGAAGTATGTTGTGAGTTGCCTCAACAAACTTATCATCTCGGGATACATTATTTCGCAGTTACGAGGTTTGATATATATTACAGAGTATGACGTCAGTTGTCTCAACGCGTACAGCTATCGCTTTCAGTGTCATAGGAAATGGTCCCCTTCGCTATGAAAACATATGTGAACTAACGTACCGATTGTTGCTGACGTCTTATCAGGTTTGGCACGGCACAATTTCTACAGCAGGCACGATAATGTTGAAAGTAGGATAGTGATTGCTAGAGGACCACGTTTCTTGTTGGGCTATGCAGTGCGCCGAGTAGCATGATAATTGTCGTAGTTCCGTTCCATTAAATCATTTATGTGGGTATGGTGAGGTTGGGGTGGGTAGGGGGAGGGAAACATGAAGGAACTGCGATGGTACGTCATGCCTCAATCACCACCGCGCGGGATGGTACAATGTCTACAAACACTCCAGAATGAGATTTTCATTCTGCAGCGGAGTGTGCGCTGATATGAAACTTCCTGGAAGATTAAAACTGTGTGCCGGGCCGAGACTCGAACTCGGGACCTTTGCCTTTCGCGGGCAACTGCTCTACCAAATGAGCTACCCAAGCACGACTCACGCCCCGTTCTCACAGCTTTACTTCTGCCAGTATCTCGTCTCTTACCTTTCAAACTTTACAGAAGCTCTCTTGCGAACTTTGCAAAGGTCCCGAGTTCGAGTCTCGGTCCGGCACACATTTTTAATCTTCCAGGAAGTTTCTACAAACACTGCTTTAAAATTGGATGGGGCAGGGGACAGTGAATGTGGTGGCACCAAAGTCTGCACAGTAATCATTGCCTTTGATTTCTTATAATATTTCTTTTTCTCTTCGTGTACCTATAATTGAAGCTGATAACCGTCAGAGCAGTAGTTGCACCTCTTGAGAATCGTGCCGGATTGCTGCCCACTGGCTCTTTGAAGACTCGAATACTTCCTTGTGACTCGCTGCGGGGCTTATGGCAAATATAGTTGGATAGTTTGAAGCTGTTCTTTTAGTATTCTTGGAGCTCTTGATTGGCTGAGTAACATTTGGCGACTGTGGAAAGCTTTATTTTGCATCACAGTTTTTTCTTTGGCTTCTAATCGAGTTTAAACAGCACTCTTTTTGGCCATTGGTCTTCCCGGCTTTCCTCGTTTCTGACGATATTCGCCCACTAGGGTACCGTGGAGATCCTAGTTGCAGCTGTTAATGTCAACAGTACTTGTTATAGTCTGTGTAAACTACCCAGATCTTAGGCGTGGGCTGCTTTGTTGCCGAGTCAAGTGATTTTATGAAAGTAGTGGAGCTATATTTTTACAATGGCTTATTTTCCTCAGAGTGTGGCACGCGTTGCATTACTTGGATCTCCCAGATTTTCTTTTCATTAATAAATATTTGGCACTCCCAACTTCATGTCCGGGACTGTTCACACATTTAGGTA
Organism: Schistocerca cancellata; assembly: GCF_023864275.1. Lineage (NCBI taxonomy): Eukaryota > Metazoa > Arthropoda > Insecta > Orthoptera > Acrididae > Schistocerca > Schistocerca cancellata. The sequence goes on from NC_064631.1 coordinate 211,676,519, forward strand.
GACCTGTACAATGGATACTTGGTTCATGTGGTTGGGAATATGTCGGATTTTCAGGTGACTGAAACCAGCTTAAAGGTATTCAGGTATTTCTTTAAGTAATACAGTTAACATTCATTTTTGTGCATTTTCATTTATACTACTACGAATTTCGAGCTTTCGCCCATTTCCAGTTGGGTTGGCGTAAGACATACACACATCATAAAAAAGTTTTGCATCATCCTGGTTACCAAATTCCTGAAGACAGTTGTTGTCTGTGGATACTGTATCACAGACATAGTCACTTTGACTGTTCAGGCATGTCACTAAACCCGCCCAAAGATGTTAACAACCATGCATGATCAGCGCCTTTTAGACGGAGGAGGTCCGACAGCAGATCAGTTCCAGTCATTCCACCGGGAAGTAGGTACACGGCTTGTGTTGTCTGTAGTTCAACCATGCCTAGACGGCCAATACCGCGGTTCGATCGCGCCCGCATTGTTACTTTGTGCCAGGAAGGGCTCTCAGCAAGGAAGTGTCCAGGCGTCTCGGAGTGAACGAAAGGGATGTTATTCGGACATAAAGGAGAGACAGCGACTGTCCATGACATGCCTGGCTCAGGCCGCCCAAGGGCTACTACTGCAGTGGATGACCGCTACCTGCGGATTATGCCTCGGAGGAACCACGACAAGAACGCCACCATGTTGAATAATGCTTTTCGTGCAACCACAGGACGTCGTGTTACCACTCAGACTGTACGCAATAGGCTGCATGATCCACAACTTCACTCCCGAGGTCCATGGCGAGGTCCACCTTTGCAACCACGATACCATGCGGCGCGGAACAGATGGGCCCAACCCAGCAAGATGTCGAATGGACCGCTCAGGATTGGCATCACGTTCTCTTCACCAATGAGTGTCGCATATGCCTTCAACCAGACAATCGTCGGAGACGTGTTTGTAGGCAACCCGGTCAGGCTGAACGCCTTAGACACACTGTCCAGCGAGTGCAGCAAGATGGAGGTTCCTTGTTGTTTTGGGGTGGCATTGTGTGAGGCCGAAGTACGCCGCTGGTGGTCATGGAAGGCACCGTAACGGCTGTACGATATGTGAATGCCATCCTCCGACCGATAGTGCAACCATATCGGCAGCATACTGGCGAGGCAATCGTCTTCATGGACGACAATTCGTGCCCCCATAGTGCACATCTTGTGAATGACTTCCTTCAGGATAACGACATCGCCCTACTAGAGTCGCCAGCATGTTCTCCAGATACGAACCCTATCGAACATGCCTGGAATAGATTGAAAAGGGCGACGTGACCCACCAAGTACTCTGAGGGATCTACACCGAGTCGCCGTTGAGGAGTGGGACAATATGGACCAACAGTGCCTTATTAACTTGTGGATAGTATGCCACGACGAATACAGGCCTGCATCAATGCAAGAGGACGTGCTACTGGGTATTAGAGGTACCAGTGTGTACAGCAATCCGGACCACCACCTCTGAAGATCTCGCTGCACGGAGGTACAAAATGCAATGTATGGGTTTCATGAGCAATAAAAAGCGCAGAAATGATGTTTATGTTGATCTGTATTCCAATTTTCTGTACAGGTTTCCGAACTCTGGGAACCAAGGTGATGCGAAACTTTTTTTGATGTGTATATTTAAATCTTGAATCACGACACATTATTGAAAACATTGTCTGCAATATGGATGCTGCACCTCCCTTTCTATTCTGCTTTTTGTTGCTTTTAATTTCCGCTGCAATACGAGTGGCACAACACACATCAAGCAGAACAGAAAGGCAGCTACAGCATCCAAATCGCAGTCGATGCTTTTGACGATTTGCTAACTGAAGATTTATTCATGCATTACGCTAAGTGAAGCTCAGTGAAAGCTTGAAACACTCATTAACATAAATAAAAAGACATATAAAAGTGAAATGATGATTCAATCGATACCTTAGCTGCAAACTGGCGTTGATATACATCATTGGGGACATGTTGAAAATGTGTGCCCCGACCGGGACTCGAACCCGGAATCTCCTGCTTACAAGGCATACGCTCTACCAATTTCTTTTTAATCTCGTTGTTGATCGATTAACTCAGTTTTTTTATTACAGAGGGCACTAACACACTGACCGAACACATTGAGCTACCGTGTCGGCGTCCATCTGAGCCACCGTGGGTACAGAGGATAGTGCGCTTGCAGGATGATATATATCAACGCCTGTTTGCAGCTACGGTGTCGAATTAATTATTTCATTCTAGAGAAGCTGCACTGTCATCAATGGTTTCTGTTCTTTCGGGACAGTCACGGGCTTCAACAAGCAGCGAACTGGATGAATTAATGTACTCACAGAGTTTTCGTACATCGAAAGTGAGTATGAACACTGCATTCTTCTGCAGTTCTCCATTAACCCTGTTTATGATGCTAGGAACTCCCATTACACGTTCTTCTCATACCTACAATTACTGTCCTACAACCCAATGCTTTGTGGATCTCACTACTGATTCAGTACTCTCCAAACATTTTGGCATGTAGTATTGTATGTACTGCGGTTGCAAAACAAGCCTGATTTACATTCATAAACGGTTCTTGGTGGTCACACAGTTGCGTTACGTACTACACATTCTGGTCGTTAGAATGAAAAAAACAAGTACCAGCAGCGAGATTCGATCCAGGAACCTCGTTCTTATTTAACTATGGGCTTACTCGATTGGCTGTGGATGCGGGTCAGAGACTGCCGCAACTGCTTGGAGTCCAATACTAGTCAGTCACGCTTACGGGGGAGAGAGCCCAACGTCTAAAACGGGTAATAATCATAATAGTTACTATGTTTTAGCTTCTAAAGTAAATTGCTAGATGTAGAGAATCATATATGCGTACTGTGATCTGGAAATACCTCTACCTTTCCCGATATATTGTCACTGTATGGGATGCTAATAAAACACATACAGTATCGTCATAATTAAACTTGATACTTGAGAGGGCCCCCTTGAAAAATGAGTGATCGTAGAACAATGAAACTTTACCGAAATATTTGTAAGGACATGCGGAAGAGAAACAACGAACAAACAATAAAAGAAATACGTTTTCATTTCCACATGAAAGGAGTAACATCTGTTAATTGCATACCATGTTTACGTGCCAGGACACAAACTTTGTTCAATGTGACGATCATCAGTATCCACGACAACCTGAAACTGCACCAGAGGTTGCTCTACTGTTGCCCGACACAAGTCAGGTGCGATGTTGGCTACGACCCTCACTATGCCAATCTCCAACCTCCAAATTACCTTAGTGTTCAGTTGATAAAATCTGTCCATCAGGTAACGCCACAACCAGAAATTCCCGGGTTCAAATCTGCCGATCTTGATGGCCACGCAGTTTGCAACGATCGGACAATGATTCGGTTATACCCAAATGTGTTATGGAGTAACAGTGATCACACGAACAGTATGAGGTGGAGCTGCATCATGTAACCAAACAGTTGATTCAAATGCACCTCTCTCCCTTAGAGCAGGGATCACATGTTGCCAAAGCAGGTCACAGTAACGTGTGCCGTTCAAGCTGGAAGTCCTTGGGCTCTTACTAGTACCTATCGGCAAGTCATGGCAGTAAAACTACTAACGACGCAAATCCTGCAGCGCACAGTCTGATGATCATTCCTATGAAGCGAGGTACCCATAAGTTAAATAATTTTTTGTATACACTGGCCCAGGTAGCGAAAGTTTAATTAAAACCACACTGTACTTCGTTCTTCTATTGAGTAGTGTGGATTATTTTTTATTTTGTTCAATATTTCGTCAGCCGTCAAAAATTGTCACTGGCAGCTGCAAATGTTTAGATAGTACCAACTACACAATGGTATCGCTCTCTCAGGCTTTTTGCACGGGAAACAAAACCTCACAGCTCTCGGCAATGTGTCTTCCATCGAGGAAATGAAACATCTGTTGCTAACAGTCTACCGGGTGGGGACGCTACGCTCGGAGTCTACTTGTGTAATTCACAGGAATGGGAAAATGAGAAGACTCCCTGGCAAGTTAATAGCGTCGCTACTTCTTCGAATAACTTATTATACAAGAACTGAGGTGCCAAAAAATGCACCGACCAAGAGCCCTGTAGGCCTAAAGATGCAGCGCACTTCATATTGCAGAAGGTCTTCTGGTCAGGCAGAATTCTTTCAGCCTCTTCACCCTTTAATTATTTATGGACGGGGGCAAAGCATCACTGGTGAAGCAGAGTGCTTCAACTTGGATGGTGCTTGTTTTTCAGTGACTTCCTACGTTGCTCCCGTTCTTTCCTTTGAAACTACGGGACCGTACGAACTTCCCCTCACCGATTTGATTAACACTGACAGATGGCGTAGGGCACGAATAGGACATCAACATATGTATACAGGGAGATGCAACTCTCAACCGTTATCGAGAAAATCGAGTTTGAAAACTGTCGGCGAGCTTCTATCTTCGCACGATCGAGTCCACAGCCGAACGATTAAGAGCACAGTTTCATAAGCGCGAGGTCTCCGGATCGAATCTCGCTGCTGGTACTTATTTTTTTCATTCCCACGTAATTCCAACCGATGTGAGTGGTACGGCATGAATTTAAATCAGGTTTGTTTTGCGACAGACACGCAAACACAACATTGAAAGAACCATGCACATGCAAAAAATCGGCGTTGATTACATATGCAATATAAGTGTTATTTTCCATATTTCTACGATAAGTATCCTGATGCATGCAGTGCCCCGTAGTTTACACATTACAGTTCTCGCCAATTTAGATACAAAAATATAAATAATTGCACCGATTTGATTGAAAGTTCTTGTGGATTGTATTCTATTTCTCGTCTCCTTGCCAACTTTTTTTCATTTTTTCAAAATAAAGATTAAGAAAATAATAAGCGCTGTTGGAGTTACGCGGGAATGAAAAAAGAAAAAATGAAGTACTGGCAGGAGTTTCGATACAGAGACTTCGTGCTTATGAAACCCTGTACTTACCCGCTAGGCTGCGCAATCATTGAATGTTAGCGATCATACAAAAGTCATGAGGTGACAAAAGTCATCAGATACCTCCTAATATCGTGTTGGACTTCCTTTTGCAAGACGTAGTGCAGCAACTCGAAGTGGCATGGACTTAACAAGTCGTTAAAGTCTACTGCGGAATTGTTGTGCCTTACTTCCTCCATAGTCGTCCATAACTTCAAAAAATGTTGCTGGTGTAGCATTTTGGCACGAACTGACCTCTCGATTACGTCCCAAGAACGTTCGATGGGATTAATGCCAGACGATCTGGGTGACCAAATCATTTGCTCGAACTGTCCAGAATGTTTTTTGAACCAGTCTTGAACAAGGGTGGCTCGGTGAAATGGCGCATTGTCATCCACAAAAGTTCCATCGGTCTGTGGGAACATGAAGTCCATAAATGCAAATGGCCTCTAAGCAGCCGAACATAACCATTTCCAGTCAATGATCGGTTCAGTTGGCTGATTATTATTATGATGATTGGTTTGTGGGGCACTCAACTGAACGGTCATCAGTACCTGTACAAAGTCCCAATTTTTTACACAGTCCAATCGAGCCACTGCCACGAATGATGATGATGATGCAATTATGAGAACAACACAAACACCCAGTCCCCGGGCAGAGAAAATACCAAACCCGGCCGGGAACTGAACCTGAGACCCCACGATCCATGTGTCAACGCTAGCCCCTAGCCACGAGCTGCGGACGGTTCAGTTGGGCCAGACGACCCAGTCAATTCCATGTAAACGCAGCGCACACCATTATGGAGCTATCACCAACTTGCGCAGTGCCTTGTTGAGAACTTGGGTCCATGACTTCATCGGATCTGCGCCACACTCAGATCCTACCATCAGCTCTTATCAACTCAAATTGGGACTCGCCTGACCAGGCCACGGCTTCTCAGTCGTCCAGGGCCCAACCAATTTGGTCGCGAGCCCAGAAGAGGCGCTGCAGGCTATTTAGTGCTGTTAGCAAAGACACTCGCGTCAGTGGTCTGCTGCCATAGCCCATTAACGCCAAATTTCACCGCACTGTCCTAACGGATACGTTAGCCGTATTTACCCCACTGATTTATACTGTTATTTCACGCAGTGTTGCTATCTGTTAGCACTGATAACTCTACGCAAACGCCGCTAATCCCGGTCATTAAGTGAAGGCCGTCCGCCACTGAGTTGTCCGTGGTGAGAGGTAATGCCAGAAATTTGGTTTTCTCGGCACACTCTTGACATTGTGGATCTCTGAATACTGAATTTCCATATTCCATGTCCCATGCGTCAATCTCCACCAACCACTCCGCATTCTAAGTCTGTCAATTCCTGTCGTACGGCCATAACCACGTCGGAAACCTTTTCACATGAATCATCTGAGTGCAAAGGACGACTCCGCCAATGCACTGCCCTTTCGTACCTTGTGTACGCGATTCTACCGCCATCTGTCTATGATCACAGCCCGTATTCCATATCCCATCATTTGTCACCTCAGTATATACAGAGTGTACAGAAATTCCCATTATAAACTTCTAGGAGTTGTAGAGGGGAATGAGTACATAATATTTTGAATAGGAATCAGTGTCCGGAAACGTCATCCAACGATGCTACAGAGCGTCAAAGTTAATGGCGCCGGCGCCTGTAAATGTGGGCATATACAAGGTGATCCTGTGATGATGTTACAAACTTTCAAGGATTGTTTAACGGACAAACGTTTCAATTTGAGGTAAGGGGCTCTGGCTCCGAAACGAATGAGTCGAAAGTTACAACTGAAAATCATTCTCATACTTCAGAGAGTGGAATAAATGTATCAGTATTGTTGTTGCTAAGAATTTAAGATATGCGACTTTCAGGTGTGGTAGTATGAACCAAAACAAGGAAAAAAGGTCCAGTAAACATGGGCTCTAAAATGCATACGTGAGGAGCACTTGCTCATCTTCGCTGGTGTGGAAGACATCTCCTTTACTGAACAAGTGGTCATAACTCTTATGGTACACATTTTAGAGCCCACGTTTAGTAGACTTTTTTCTTGTTTTGGTCCGTACTACAGCATCTCTGAAAGTTGCCTACCCTTCAATCTTAGTAACAACCGATACAAGTATTCCGCTGTCAGGGGTATCAAAATGGTTTTCGCTTGTAGCTTTTCGACCGCTCCTTACCGGTACAGGGACCCTTACCTCAAATTGATACAAATTTTCAGGGGTGGTAGAGAAGGATAAATGTAACATCATCACTGAATCACCTTGTAAATACATACATTTACTGGCGCCGTCGCCTATAAATTTGACGGGCGGATTCCTATTCGACATATTATGCACTCATTCTCCAGGACAAGTCCTAGAAGTTTTTAACGGAATTTCTGAACACACTGTATCTGAGTACGCCTACAATATTCAAACAAGATTTTCTCGTAAACGGTTGGGAGTTGCGTGTTCCTGTTCTCACATGTTCAAGTCCTAGTCGTGCTCTACACATCCTGTCATTAACAATCAGAGGAAGTTCGTACGGTTCCCTTGTAAGTAGATTGAACTTCCATACTCTGACTCAGGAATAATCATATTCAGCTTAAAAGACAGTTATGTAAGGTACCGCAAAGTTACAATGGATCGGAAACAGTAAGTGTACCGAGAGCGGACCGCGCCCCAAGATGGACGCTGGCTGTTTGAAAAAGTTTTGTTAGGAAGAAGAGCCACCGAAGCGAGTTAATGAGCCGTTTTCTGTGACCGTGTAACGAGTTCTTTAACCCTCAATTCGGCTGGCGACGTAAACGCAGGACGTGGGATATAAACAGGTGGACCTGCCGTGCAATTAAATATAGCTCGCACGCCGACAGAGCGGACTGCAGTGTCAAGAGCGGAGGAGGCGGGGGCGGCTCTGCCGTAGAGCGAGTACGCTGGCTGGCGGGCAGCCACGCTCGTACACGTTAGTAGCTGGCGGGGGCGAGGCGACTTGGGTGGCTTTGGCACACAAGCACGCTCTGCGCATAGCGCCTCTCGTGAGGAATTATGCGTGCTACTTAAAGGAATGTTATTAGGCTAGTTGCGGTCGCAGTTTTGTAAGCATGAAGCAGGTGCGACGAACAGCCAGGTACCCATGAAGTTAGCTTAGTCGCCTGTCTGGAAAGAAAGCAGAGACATCTAACGTGGCATTTCTTGGCAGCTCGCAGACTTGGGATGACAAGGAAGTGCTGCACAAATTCACAGCGACTTGTGGCCATCTCACGATGTAAATTAACGCAGCAAAGCTCGAGCCGTTAATAATTCTGGGCTGTGTGTGTGTGTGTGTGTGTGTGCGAGCGTGTACGGGAAACAATCACCCGACAACCATACGTGTATCAAATAAATCACACAGATGCTCTTTATACGACAGTTATCTACAACTTTAGATGCCAACATTATAAAAATTACACTGAGGTGACGAAACACATGGGACGGCGACAAGCACATATACAGATGGCGGTAGTATCGCGTACGAAAGATATAAAAGGGCAGAGTATTGACGGAGCTATCATTTGCACTCAGGTAATTCGTGTGAAAATGTTTCCGATCTAATTATGGCCACACGATGGGAATTAAGACTTTGAATGCGGAATTTTAATCGGAGCTAGACGCATGCAACATTCCATTTCGGAAATCGTTAAGGTATTCAATATTCCGAGACCCACGGAGCCGCGAGTGTGCCGAGAATACCAAATTTCAGGCATTATCTCTAACCATCGCAGTGGCCGACGGCCTTCACGTAACGACCGGGAGCCGTGGCGTTTGCGTAGAGTTGTCAGTGCTAAAAGATAAGGAACACTGTGTGAAATAACAGCAGAAATCAATGTGGACGTACGACGAATGTATCCGTTAGGACAGTGCGGCGGAATTTGGCGTTAATGGGCTTTGGCAGCAGACAACCGACGCGAGTGCCTTTGGTTAACAGCACGACATCGCCTCACCTGGGCTCATGACAATATCGGTTGGATCCTAGGCAACTGGAAAACTGTGGCGTGGTCAGATGAGTTCCGTTTTCAGCTGGTAAGGGCTGATGGTAGGATCTGAGTGTGGCGCGGACCCCATGAAGTCATGGACCCAAGCTGTTAAACAAGACACTGTGCAGGCTGGTGGTAGGTCCAAAATGGTGTGCGCTCTGTTAACATGGAATGGAATGGGTCCTCTGGTCCATCAGAACTGATCATTGACTGGAAACGGTTACGTTCGGCTACTCTAAGACATGCTGCAGCCATTCATGGACTTCGGGTTTCCAAACAATGATATGTCAACGGGGCACAACTGTTCCCGAATGGTTTGAAGAACATTTTGGAGAATTCGAGTGAAAAATCTGGCCACCCAGATTGCCCAACATGAATCCCACCGTACATTTATGGTCATTATCGAGAGGTCAATTCGTACACAAACTCTTGCACGTGCGACACTTCCGTTATTATGGACGCCTATAGGAGTAGCATGGCTCGATATTTCTGTAGGGGACTGGTCCCCTGTCTGTCAGAATCTTTTTCCGGCAACAATGCTGACGTGTTTCGTGGCCACGTGTGTTACACGGCTCCTTGCCATGCGACGAAAAAGATATACGCACTGTCGATAGTAAACACTGCCATCGATAGATTTTAAGTATCGAAGTATCGATAGCACTATCAGCCATCGCTCACCCATGCTTTAGCCAAGATCAACTACTGCACATACTTGACCTTAATTGTTTTGTTAATCAGTCCAGTTCTTACTTGCAGTTGAATTAAATGTAAGCCCTGCCGTTTATTGCTTTTGTTCTGTGTGCTGTTGTGACATGTCTAATTACAGGTACATCTACATCTACATCCATACTCCGCAAGCCACCTGACGGTGTGTGGCGGAGGGTACCTTCAGTACCTCTATCGGTTCTCCCTTCTATTCCAGTCTCGTATTGTTCGTGGAAAGAAGGATTGTCGGTATGCCTCTGTGTGGGCTCTAATCTCTCTGATTTTATCCTCATGGTCTCTTCGCGAGATATACGTAGGAGGGAGCAATATACTGCTTGACTCTTCGGTGAAGGTATGTTCTCGAAACTTTGACAAAAGCCCGTACCGAGCTACTGAGCGTCTCTCCTGCAGAGTCTTCCACTGGAGTTTATCATCTCCGTAACGCTTTCGCGATTACTAAATGATCCTGTAACGAAGCGCGCTGCTCTCCGTTGGATCTTCTCTATGTCTTGTATCAACCCTATCTGGTACGGATCCCACACTGCTGAGCAGTATTCAAGCAGTGGGCGAACAAGCGTACTGTAACCTACTTCCTTTGTTTTCGGATTGCATTTCCTTAGGATTCTTCCAATGAATCTCAGTCTGGCGTCTGCTTTACCGACGATCAACATTATATGATCATTCCATTTTAAATCACTCCTAATGCGTACTCCCAGATAATTTATGGTATTAACTGCTTCCAGTTGCTGACCTGCTATTTTGTAGCTAAATGATAAAGGATCTATCTTTCTGTGTATTCGCAGCACATTACACTTGTCTACATTGAGATTCCGTTGCCATTCCCTGCACCATGCGTCAATTCGCTGCAGATCCTCCTGCATTTCAGTACAATTTTCCATTGTTACAACCTCTCGATACACCACAGCATCATCTGCAAAAAGCCTCAGTGAACTTCCGATGTCATCCACCAGGTCATTTATGTATATTGTGAATAGCAACGGTCCTATGACACTCCCCTGCGGCACACCTGAAATTACTCTTACTTCGGAAGACTTCTCTCCATTGAGAATAACATGCTGCGTCCTGTTATCTAGGAACTCCTCAATCCAATCACACAATTGGTCTGATAGTCCATATGCTCTTACTTTGTTCAATAAACGACTGTGGGGAACTGTATCGAACGCCTTGCGGAAGTCAAGAAACACGGCATCTACCTGTGAACCCGTGTCTATGGCCCTCTGAGTCTCGTGGACGAATAGCGCGAGCTGGGTTTCACATGACCGTCTTTTTCGAAACCCATGCTGATTCCTACAGAGTAGATTTCTAGTCTCCAGAAAAGTCATTATACTCGAACACAATACGTGTTCCAAAATTCTACAACTGATCGACGTTAGAGATATAGGTCTATAGTTCTGCACATCTGTTCGACGTCCCTTCTTGAAAACGGGGATGACCTGTGCCCTTTTCCAATCCTTTGGAACGCTACGCTCTTCTAGAGACCTACGGTACACCGCTGCAAGAAGGGGGGCAAGTTCCTTCGCGTACTCTGTGTAAAATTGAACTGGTATCCCATCAGGTCCAGAGGCCTTTCCTCTTTTGAGCGATTAAGTTTGTAAAACGAAGGAAGAAATAAATAAATTTTGATTTGTTCTTTAGCATTATGATAAGTCAAAAATATGTACACGCTGATATAATACCCTAATTACCTACCTATAGCAGGTAAATGTTAGCACTGCAGTCGTTATTGGAAACTGACAGAATTTCGGGGTTGCAACATTTGTGTCCTTCATAAGGCAGGGGAGCGATAAACGTAACTACAAATAACGTACAATTAAAATCAGCACATACAAACAAACTTGGATTTGCCTGTGTTGCCTAAAGATTGTGTTGATCAACAAAAATATTGCCCGAACGGCGGTGGTTGCATTCCTTTAATTAATTAGCCCAAATTTCTATCATTAGTAGCCCAAATGGCAAAATATCACGGAATCTGGTCACCTGGGCGGTACTCAATTACGAAAACCAGTTCCCAAACGGGACAATGGGGAGGGATTTGAGGAGAGCAGAAGGGGTATGTAATGACAGCACATTCTGTAGTTCGTTGATTTCTGAAAGATCTTTAATTCGTCCGAGCCGACGGCACCCTGCATCGCCCCCCCCCCCCTCCCCCCGTCCGTAATCTGTTTACGCTCTTCCAATACTATAATAACAAGCGTTTTCAGGCGTTCTATGACTATCTTCGAACTGTAATGTTTTAGAATTGTAGAAACAATTATAAAATTTCTTCGTTACTTTTGTTATAGTATCGTGATTTGTGGAATAGTTATTTATTTCTCGGGCAGGCAATATTTAATTTTAATGTTGGTTTGAACGTAAGATTTCGACAATATGTATACTTCAGCGATATTTACATTTGAAGGCAGCTAGCGATTGTCATTTTGTACAATGAACCAGTGCATAAACGTGGCTCACTTATGAAACGGCGATATATCAAGTTTGACAGCAAGGAAGATGTTCTACTGTGAAATATCTTATTCAAAACGTCCTTGGAACATTGAGTCCAGCCGTCACAACTCTAACGAATTTGTAAATAAACGTTATATAAGCGATAACGTATGTTGCGCGTAACGGAGGAGTTTATTAGCATAGAAAATTATGTAACCATATTATCATGTATAAACGCAAACTCATTTGTGACGTCGGATACATTACAAGTCTAGTTGAAATCAACGCGTTAATCAATGTTAAGATCCCAAAACAATAGTTCATAGCATTTGTGTATTCCGTACTGTTTTAGAAATAAATTTGATTGCTATAATTTCAAGTTGAAATGGAGGAACTAGGGATGTTTTGATGTGCTGAAGAAATTCTGACTTGGTCTTGGTTTCAGACATTCCGGAAATTTAAAGACAAACTGTAATAGGAAAAAAATAGGTATTGTCAAAAGAGGTTTGAACCCTTCAATATTATGACTTACTCAACCTAACGTGTGTGCGTGTGCGTGCTTGTGTGTCAGTTTTCCTTGCATAATTTTATAGACCAAATACTATTTGTATGAGCGCTTCCAAAAGCACGTTACGCACAGAAAATTAAAAAATAAATACATTTGTTTTCAGACTGAATAAAAACATGAGCCTTTTTAAGGTCCCCCTTTAACAAATTAGACCCCTTCTTTCATGAAATTCTGACTACGCCCTTGTAACATATGCAGCAACTTCACACATTGCATAGCCATCGACAAGGCTAAATATGATTTCTCCTTTCCACTACAATCACGTCCATACATTTATCCATGCTTACGTACAATTTCCGCTGAAAACGTAAATGTCTCCAAGGTAACTACTGTAGTACGCCCATGTAGAGGCGATGCGCACGAGGTTGAGCACGTGGCTCCAACGTTTAACGATTCATGTGTGCGTATGCACTCGATTGACTAATTTGTTGTCCGATGTGGTTAGATTTTCTAGAGGAGCTATACTTCACTTCTTTTTATCTGGGTTCACACTTTCGTTTACACATTTACACTAATACAAAATTCTCGGGTTTGCGTCCGATTTAATTTTTTGTCATTTCGATGAACTAACTCGGCACAACTCACTGGGAAAGAGAATGCGCTCATTTTCCTAGCCTGTTTATAACTCTAATCACGATAATTCCAACCCGTGACATGGGTGATGCCCGATTCAAATATGCACGCAGTATTTTCCTCTTAATTTAGGATTGAAGACTTCGAAGAGGGAGCGTTTCAAGAAAGGATTCTGACTGGTCAGTGGCCACATAATTACTTCAAACTTTTCAGCAGTCTCCATCTTAGCCTTAGGGTTACTGACACATGGCAAGACAACTAATCCTCAACTGAAAAAGAAAATTGAAATCAACTGTTTTCTGGTAATGCAATTTACGACATTTTTAATTTTCCATAATTTTGTTTAAGTATTACTTACTTTACTGTAGAGTCACACTCGCTGCATGTTTACCTGAAATAGTCCATCATAGTAATTGCAAAGGTGATCAACGGATTTATTTCCATTCATAAAGTGCGCCAACAACTGTACAGTACTTTTAGATAAATATTTGGAACACCTGATGTACTGTGTGATAGTTACGAAATTTTAAGTATTCATAAACCGTAAATGATGAGTTAACGCAAGATGTTTACCTAGCGTGGTGATTCGCAGCAGAATTATACTTTTTCCTTCATCACGTCTCTTATCTTCAAAAACGTTATACAAGTTCTCCCATGAAACTTTTAGGAGTAGCAGTCCTAGAAGAAAGACAATGGCCCGGATTCGTCTCCCGGTCCGGCACACAGTTTTAATTTGCCTCAGAGTATCAAATCAGCGCACATTCCGCTGCACAGTGAAAGTTCATTCTGGGTACACCCCCCGCCCCCAGACTGTAGCTACGCCATGTCTCCGCAGTATCCTTTCTTCTAGCAATCTACATCGATCGCTCCGTGGTGGTCTGCCACCTCTCTCTCTCTCTCTCTCTCTCTCTCTCTCTCTCTCTCTCTTCCCTCCCCCACCCCCCGAACGATAGCTTGGAACGGCGCGCTGCACCGTGCACACAGTAGCGAAACGCAACACACACGCCCTAGCGGTGCACAGTACTGCAGTGCGCAGCGCGAAACTCAACAGGGAGAAATGGCCACGAGCTTTTTCACTCAAAAATCTTAAAATCCAAAGGTCGATAACCATGTAGAATGTACCGGTCCTGCCAGTTTCGCAGAACAACTTCTGTAAAGTCTGGAAGGTAGGAAATGAGGTCCTGGCGGAAGTAAGGCTACGAGGACAGGTCGTGGGCCGTGGTTGAGTAACTCAGCCCCATTTTTTTGTCACAGAGTGCTGCAGACGATGAGATGTTGCAAAACTACTTATATTTGTCAATCAAATTATACAAAAACCATTCATGGTGCCACAACCACTAGAGGCTAAATGAAAAGACTAATTTCAGAGTTCGAACCTAGTTACAGGAAATGAAGTACGAAAATGAGAAAACTTCAATACGTAAAATACTAGGTTTGTGCATAAGTTTGTAGCGTTTTTCCAGAAGTTTGATAAACACAACAGATACACATAACAGACACATTAATCACCAGTGACATTCTCCGTCGCTATTTACAACAGTCTACCGACGCTGGGGAAACTTTTCGATTCCGCGACTGTAGAAACCGCGTAGTTTTGAGGTGAAGAACTCGACGAGCCATGTTCGGAGCGCGTTTTCATCAGGAATAGAAGTTCCTTGAAGACTGTTCGAAACAGAGCGGAAAAGGTGAAAATCTGAAGGCGCAAAGTCAGTTGAATAACGTGGGAGCGAAATGACTTCCCAAACCAAATCGTGTACAGTTGTTTTTTGTCAGTAGAACGCGGGCGGGCGTTATCGTGGAAGAGCATCACTTCAAGCAGTCTTTCTCGTCGTTGTTCTTGGATTGGTCTCACTTGTCTACATTACATTACATTAATACTTCTTCCATAGACCATGAATACCACATTTCGTAATAATGTGGAACGTGTCAGTTTAACGTAAGTTTTCTTTACACAATGTAATTTTTTTTCTACAGTTACTACTTCATATCCAAAAATTCATTTCTTGTGTGCAAGGAGTTCTCATTCAGAGATTCTTTTAATTTGTTTTTAAATGTTGGTTGGCTATCTGTCAAGCTTTTAATGCTATTTGGCAAACGACCAAAGATTTTTGTGGCAGCATAGTTCACCCCTTTCTGTGCCGAAGTCAGATTTAACCCTGAATAGTGAAGGTCATCCTTTACTCTAGTGTTGAAGCTATGCAATTCGTTATTATTTTTGAACTGGAATGGGTTATTAATAACAAATTTCATAAGTGAATATATGTATTGTGAAGGTACTGTGAATATCCCGAGTTCCTTAAATATCTGCAAGGTGGTCTTGGGTGGGCTCTGAGTATTATTCTGCTTACATGCTTTTTTTGGAATGAATACTTTCTCTCTTAATGATGAATTACCCCAAAATAAGATGCCATATGAAAGCAGTGAATGAAAATAGACATAGTAGGCTAGTTTATTGATATGTTTATCACCAACATATGCATTAACCGTAATAGCATAAGTAGCCGCACGCAACCGTTTCAGCAAAGCAACAATGTTTCTTCCAATTCAATTTCTCATCAATGCTCACACCCAGAAATTTTGAATATTCTTCGTTAGCAACCGAATTCTGTTCAAAGTCTATATTTATCAATGGTACTTATGCCATTTACTGTACAGAATTGTACATAAGTGTTTTTATCCAAATTTAGTGGCAGTTCATTTGCAGAGAATCACTTAATAATTTTCTGAAAGATATTATTTACAATTTCCTCAGCTGATTCTTGTTTGTTGGGTGCAAGTCATCAACACACATTAGGAACAATAAGGGACCAAAGACTGAACCCTGACACCATTCTTGATACCTCCACAGTTAGAGGACTACGCTGATTTTTGCAGGCTATCTGTACTGTTAATTTGAACCTTCTGCATTCTTCCAGTTAAATATGAATTAAACCATTTGTGCACTGTCCCATTCATACCACAAGACTTGAGATTCTGTAGAAGACTTTCATGATTCACACAGTCAAAAGCCTTCGACAGGTCACAAAATATTTAGGTGGTGACGTTTGGTTATTCAAAGCATGTAATATTTGATCAGTGAAAGTGTATATAACATTGTCTACTGAAAAGCCTTTGTGAAAGCCAAGCTGACTTTTGTTAGTACTTCATTTACACAAATATGAGACACTATACTACATTACTTTTTCAAGAATTTTGGATAAAGCTGTCAGAAATGAGATCAGGTGGTAGTTGTTGGCATCAAACCTATCCCTTTTTTTATGCAATGGTTTAGCAACAGCGCATTTCAGTCTATTTGGGAAAATACCCTGTTTCAGTGAGCTATTACACATGTGGCTAAGAATCCTACTATCTTAGCTTTTAGTACTCTGTTTGGAAACGCCATCAATTCCATGTTAGGTTTTACTTTTAAGTAAATTTATTGTTTTCCTAATTTTAGTAGGAGAGGTGGGTTGAATTTCAATTTTATCAAATTGCATAGAACTTGCCTCTTCCATATACTGCCCTGCATTTTCTAATGAATAGCTAAATCCTATTTTCTCTACAACACTTAAAATGATTATTAAAAACGTTTTCTACTTCTGACTTTTTGTTAAACTTGTAATTGAGTTTGATAGAAATACAGTCTTCCCGTGCACTCGGTTGCCCTATTTCCCTTTAAACAATATTTCAAATTGTTTTAATTTTATCATCAGATGTGCTAGTCTGAGACATAATGCACATACTTCTGGACTTTTTAATAACTTTTCTTAATACAGTGTGGTAGTTTTATAATGTTTCAGTGTTTCTGGATAATTACTCCTAACTATAAGAAACATTTCCCTTTTCTGCTTACAAGATATTTTTATCCCTTTGGCATTTTAGATGGTTTCTTATGATTATATTTCACTGTTTTCTTACGAAACAGTTTTCAAGTATACTCATAAAGGTATCACGAAATAGATTAAATTTTAAATTAGCATCAGGTTCCCTGTACACCTCGCCCCAGTCTAACTGTTGCAAGTTTTCTCTAAAATTTTCGATTGTTAAACCATTAATTGAACACATTATTTTGGAGGACTGTTCTCCATAACTGTAAGGAACTATGTCATATAATGATACTAGCGGTGCATCATGATCAGTCACGCCAGTCTTAACAGGAAAAGTTTTTATTCAGTCAAATTTATCTTGGTCTATAAAAACGTTATCTAACTGTGCGCTGCTTTCCTGTACCAACAGAGTAGGAAAATCAATAACCAACATCAAATTGAAAGAAACAAGTATAAGTTCAAGGTAAAAACAATTAATTTGCTTCCATCTGTCTGACAAATAGCACAACAAAGAATCAAAGTTTTTTTCAAAAATAGCTGAAAATTTCCCAATGGGGACCGACACACAGCTAGAACTATAAAAAATACTGTTATTTCGTTTAAGCTCCCATGCACATGATTCTATTGTTGCTCTACAAAAATTTTTTAGATTCTAAATTTTTCACACTATGACAGATTTTAATACATATGGCAACACCTCCTCTCTCCATAGTGTTTCTATTACATGGGCTGAAAGCTTATATATCCACCTACATTTACCTTCTCCGTATCTGTGACTATATGATGGTCAGACAGGCAGAGTACATCCACTCAACTCTCAGTTTCTAAATCTTCCAAACAAACAAGCAGCTCATCTACACTCCTGGAAATGGAAAAAGAACACATTGACACCGGTGTGTCAGACCCACGATACTTGCTCCGGACACTGCGAGAGGGCTGTACAAGCAATGATCACACGCACGGCACAGCGGACACACCAGGAACCGCGGTGTTGGCCGTCGAATGGCGCTAGCTGCGCAGCATTTGTGCACCGCCGCCGTCAGTGTCAGCCAGTTTGCCGTGGCATACGGAGCTCCATCGCAGTCTTTAACACTGGTAGCATGCCGCGACAGCGTGGACTGAACCGCATGTGCAGTTGACGGACTTTGAGCGAGGGCGGATAGTGGGCATGCGGGAGGCCGGGTGGACGTACCGCCGAATTGCTCAACACGTGGGGCGTGAGGTCTCCACAGTACATCGATGTTGTCGCCAGTGGTCGGCGGAAGGTGCACGTGCCCGTCGACCTGGGACCGGACCGCAGCGACGCACGGATGCACGCCAAGACCGTAGGATCCTACGCAGTGCCGTAGGGGACCGCACCGCCACTTCCCAGCAAATTAGGGACACTGTTGCTCCTGGGGTATCGGCGATGACCATTCGCAACCGTCTCCATGAAGCTGGGCTACGGTCCCGCACACCGTTAGGCCGTCTTCCGCTCACGCCCCAACATCGAGCAGCCCGCCTCCAGTGGCGTCGCGACAGGCGTGAATGGAGGGACGAATGGAGACGTGTCGTCTTCAGCGATGAGAGTCGCTTCTGCCTTGGTGCCAATGATGGTCGTATGCGTGTTTGGCGCCGTGCAGGTGAGCGCCACAATCAGGACTGCATACGACCGAGGCACACAGGGCCAACACCCGGCATCATGGTGTGGAGAGCGATCTCCTACACTGGCCGTACACCACTGGTGATCGTCGAGGGGACACTGAATAGTGCACGGTACATCCAAACCGTCATCGAACCCATCGTTCTACCATTCCTAGACCGGCAAGGGAACTTGCTGTTCCAACAGGACAATGCACGTCCGCATGTATCCCGTGCCACCCAACGTGCTCTAGAAGGTGTAAGTCAACTACCCTGGCCAGCAAGATCTCCGGATCTGTCCCCCATTGAGCATGTTTGGGACTGGATGAAGCGTCGTCTCACGCGGTCTGCACGTCCAGCACGAACGCTGGTCCAACTGAGGCGCCAGGTGGAAATGGCATGGCAAGCCGTTCCACAGGACTACATCCAGCATCTCTACGATCGTCTCCATGGGAGAATAGCAGCCTGCATTGCTGTGAAAGGTGGATATACACTGTACTAGTGCCGACATTGTGCATGCTCTGTTGCCTGTGTCTATGTGCCTGTGGTTCTGTCAGTGTGATCATGTGATGTATCTGACCCCAGGAATGTGTCAATAAAGTTTCCCCTTCCTGGGACAATGAATTCACGGTGTTCTTATTTCAATTTCCAGGAGTGTACTTTGGTTTTAATCCTCTGATGTTCTGATGCAATATACTAACTATTTTTCACTGTGATTTTATGAGATTCTCGTAATATTTAAACATCTCTAGTACCTGCCTGTCTGAGCTTCCCATTAAGCTGATGGTTACACCTTGGAGAAGGAATTTGTAGTACATCATACCGTCGCTGTTCCACCAGATGCATAACATTATTTGTAGATGCACGCAGGTCTTTGTACAGGGAGTTGCTGCTTTGTTTGGTCTTTAACATTCCTTTCTTTTCCTTGTTTAGCATAAAGACACCATTTCTCATCGCCAATGATGATACAGTATAGGAATGGTCATTATTGTTCACGAGCCAATTGATGACAAGCAAGTGGAGACGCATGTATGGCCATCTGCTGATTTTTGTGAATGTGGCTTAGAGCAGTATCTGAACATTCCTCATTGTACGCAAATGTCGCACAATGGTGGAATGATCACAGTTCATCTCATTTGACAGTTCTCGAACACAGACGTGGGTCGCTGTGGATTAACGCGTTTGAACGATTTTCGCCACAACCCAAAGGTTTTCCTGAAGAGTCACTAATGTGAAAACGATCCTCCTTAAAATGAGAAAATAATTTTCTTGCCATGATCTGTCCAGTGATATGAGCCCTAATCATGGAACAAATGTTTCCGGCTGCTGTCACCCCTCATCTGAACTCAAACAGAAGAATATGTCGAAAACATTCCGATTTCTCCATTTCCTAGCGTCCGCAACCCACTCACTATCTCCAAATGACAAAATGATATTATGTAAACTCAAAAAGCAACAGTGAACTACAAATAAAAAAATGAAAGTTGATAAATAAACCCAATGTAACCGGAATACCAACATACAAAACAAACACTACAAAGTTATGCACCGACCTAATGTTGTTGTTGTGGTCTTCAGTCCTGAGACTGGTTTGATACAGCTCTCCATGCTACTATATCCTGTGCAAGCTTCTTCATCTCCCAGTACGTACTGCAGCCTACATCCTTCTGAATCTGTTTAGTGTATTCATCTCTTGGTCTCCCTCTACGATTTTTACCCTCCACGCTGCCCTCCAATACTAAATTGGTGATCCCTTGATGCCTCAGAACATGTCCTACCAACCGATCCCTTCTTCTTGTCAAGTTGTGCCACAAACTCCTCTTCTCCCCAATCCTATTCAATACTACCTCATTAGTTAAGCGATCTACCCATTTAATCTTCAGCATTCTTCTGTAGCACCACATTTCAAAGGCTTCTATTCTCTTCTTGTCCAAACTATTTATCGTCCATGTTTCACTTCCATACATGGCTACACTCCATACAAATACTTTCAGAAACGACTTCCTGACATTGAAATCTATACTCGATGTTAACAAATTTCTCTTCTTCAAAAACGCTTTCCTTGCCATTGCCAGTCTACATTTTATATCCTCTCTACTTCGATCATCATCAGTTACTTTGCTCCCCAAATAGCAAAACTCCTTTGCTACTTTAAGTGTCTCATTTCCTAATCTAATTCCCTCAGCATCACCCGACTTAATTCGACTACATTCCATTATTCTCGTTTTGCTTTTGTTGATGTTCATCTTATATCCTCCCTTCAAGACACTGTCCATTCCGTTCAACTGCTCTTCCAAGTCCTTTGCTGTCTCTGACAGAATTACAATGTCATCGGCGAACCTCAAAGTTTTTATTTCTTCTCCATGGATTTTAACACCTACTCAGAATTTTTCTTTTGTTTCCACCTTCCCTTTCATGCCCCTCGACTCTTATAACTGCCATCTGGTTTCTGTACAAATTGTAAATAGCCTTTCGCTCCCTGTATTTTACCCCTGCCACCTTTAGAATTTGAAAGAGATTATTCCAGTCAACATTGTCAAAAGCTTTCTCCAAGTCTACAAATGCTAGAAACGTAAGTTTGCCTTTTCTTAATCTAGCTTCTAAGGTAAGTTCAAAAAATGGTGCAAATGGCTCTGAGCACTATGCGACTTAACTTCTAAGGTCATCAGTCGCCTAGAACTTAGAACTAATTAAACCTAACTAACCTAAGGACATCACACACATCCATGCCCGAGGCAGGATTCGAACCTGCGACCGTAGCGGTAGCTCGATTCCAGACTGTAGCGCCTAGAACCGCACGTCCACTCCGGACGGCTCTAAGATAAGTCGTAGGGTCAGTATTGCCTCACGGGTTCCCATATGTCTACGGAATCCAAACTGATCTTCCCCGAGGTCGGCTTCTACCACTTTTTCCGTTCGTCTGTACAGAATTCGCGTTAGTATTTTGCAGCCGTGACTTATTAAACTGATACTTCGGTAATTTTCACACCTGTCAACACCTGCTTTCTTTGGGATTGGAATTATTATATTCTTCTTGAAGTCTGAGGGTATTTCGCCTGTCTCATACTTTTGCACACCAGATGGTAGAGTTTTGTCAAGACTGGCTCTCCCACGGCTGTCAGTAGTTCTAATGGAATGTTGTCTACTCCTGAGGCCTTGTTTCGACTCAGGTCTTTCAGTGCTCTGTCAAACTCTTCACGCAGTATCATATCTCCCATTTCATCTTCATCTACATCCTCTTCCATTTCCATAATATTGTCCTCAAGTACATCGCCCTTGTATAGACCCTCTATATACTCCTTCCACCTTTCTGCTTTCCCTTCTTTGCTCAGAACTGGGTTTCCATCTGAGCTCTTGATGTTCATACAAGTGGTTCTCTTATCTCCAAAGGTCTCTTTAGTTTTCCTGTAGGCAGTATCTATCATGCCCCTAGTAAGATAAGCCTCTACATGCTTACATTCGTCCTCTAGCCATCCCTGCTTAGCCATTTTGCACTTCCTGTCGATCTCATTTTTGAGACGTTTGTATTCCATTTTGCCTGCTTCATTTACTGCATTTTTATATTTTCTACTTTCATCAATTAAATTCAGTATTTCTTCTGTTACCCAAGGATTTCTACTAGCCCTCGTCTTTTTACCTACTTGATCCTCTGCTGCCTTCACCACTTCATCCCTCAAAGCTATCCAACTTCTTCTTCTACTGTATTTCTTTCCCCGATTCTTGTCAATTGTTCCTTTAAGCTCTTCCTGAAACACTGTACAACCTCTGGTTCCTTCAGTTTATCCAGGTCCCATCTCCTCAAATTCCCACCTTTTTACAGTTTCTTCAGTTTTAATCTACAGTTCATAACCAATAGATTGTGGTCAGAGTCCACATCTGCACTGGAAATTTAAAACCTGGTTCCTAAATCTCTGTCTTACCATTATATAATCTATCTGATATCTTCTAGTATCTCCAGGGTTCTTCCATGTATACAACTTTCTTTCATGATTCTTGAAGCAAGTGTTAGCTATGATTAAGTTATGCTCTGCGCAAAATTCTACCAGGCGGCTTCCTCTTTCATTTCTTAGCCCCAATCCATATTCACCCACTATGTTTCCTTCTCTCCCTTTTCCTACTCTCGAATTCCAATCACCCATGACTATTAAATTTTCGTCTCCCTTCACTACCTGAATAATTTCTTTTATCTCATCATCATACATTTCATCAATTTCTTCGTCATCTGCAGAGCTAGTTGCCATATAAAGTTGTACTACTGTTGTAGGCGAGGGCTTCGTGTCTATCTTAGCCACAATAATGCATTCACTATGTTGTTTGTAGTAGCTTACCCGAAATCCAATTTTTTAAATTCATTATTAAACCTACTCCTGCATTACCCCTTTTTGATTTTGTATTTATGATCCTGTATTCGCCTGACCAAAAATCTTGTTCCTCCTGCCACCGAACTTCACTAATTCCCACTATATCTAACTTTAACCTATCCATTTCCCTTTTTAAATTTTCTAACCTACCTGCCCGATTAAGGGATTCGACATTCCACGCTCCGATCCGTAGAACGCCAGTTTTCTTTCTCCTGATAACGACGTCCTCCTGAGTCGTCCCCGCCCGAAGATTCGAATGGGGGACTATTTTACCTCCGGAATATTTTACCCAAGGGGACGACATCATCATTTATCCATACAGTAAAGCTGCATGCCCCCGGGAAAAATTACGGCCATAGTTTCCCTTTGCTTTCAGCCGTTCGCAGTACCAGCACAGCATGGCCGTTTTGGTTAATGTTACAAGGCCATGTCAGTCAATCACCCAGACTGCTGCCCCTCTTCAGGAACCATACGTTTGTCTGGCCTCTCAACAGATAGCCCTCCGTTGTGGTTGCACCTAGGGTACGGCTATCTGTGTCGCTGAGGCACGCAAGCCTCCTCACCAACGGCAAGGTCTATGGTTCATGGGGGGCGGGGGGGGGGGGGTACCGACCTAATATTAAAAGTAAATTGATGTAATTTGTCAAGGCCGTCTTTCTGTGCACGGGTTACATGTTTTTTGCATTCCTAGTTATTCTTGATCTTCCACACACCCACCCACAAAAATAAATGATATAGTGGACGCCATAAACCGTTCAACGGCTTACGCGATGAATTTAAAGTAATGAAAATAGTATTTTCTCCTTATTGTTACCAGTCTGACCATAAGGATTCCACGGAAACACGACAGGTGTGTTGACGCACTTACTCGCCGTTTTCAGTTTACCCACGTGCAATATTCTATTTCCCCATTCGAGTTGGACACAAATGACAAAAAATGGCGTTGACAAACTCCTAGAAACCGAAAATGTGCACATCGAAGGAACATATAAGCTGTACATATGTTATTAGTGTAGGGTCATACATATTTGATCATACTGCTTAAGAACACAACTATCAGGGCGGTCCTGCAATCATGCATGATGATCACAGTTTCCTTATATCGGACGTCGTCTTGGGTAACAGATAATTCGAAGTTTTGTCGCAAAGACCGTAAAGACAAGGGACTAATAACTACATGGATCTACAAACAAACTTACTCGACTAGGACAAATATGCTCCCAGAAGATCGGAAAAGTAAGAAGGAAATCTGTGTCCTGGTTAAGTGAAGAACAAAAACAGATCACTAACCTCAGAGACGATGTATATCGAGCATTCAAAACTGCGCCCCATGCCCGAAAGTCTTACTGCTTACAAGCAGACGCGGAAGAGTCAGTCAAGCTGTGAGAAATGCAAAACTCAGGCACGCCCATACATTAAACGACAACAGAAGTAGACCAGCTATCCTATGGGGAAAATCTGTATGGCCTTGATATGGGCAAAGTGAAAGCTGAAGCTGATCCAGTTGTCGTAGCCAAAGAACTGAACCAGTACTTCACGTCAACTACAACCACGATTGAACCACACACACGAAACAGGCTTACTGATTGCTTAATGGGAGTAAACGACTTGGAGACGAAAAATTCTATCTAAAGTATGTTACTTGCAACACCGTCAAATAAGCAATCATGCTTATCAAATCAGCATCTACTAGACACGGTGACATCACGGTCCAAATGATGAAGCTTATTATTGACGCACTAATGCCCGCTGCAACATATTTTCTAAGACTCCTTAACCACAAGTGTTTTCCCCGAGGCCAGGAAAAAGAGACTAGTTAAGCCACTACCTAAAAAGAACGTTGCCACAGCGCCCTCTCATTATCGACCTATTTGCATCCTTCCTGTACTGTCCAAAGCCTTAGAATATATAGTCCACGATCAGCTAACAAATTACCTAACACCAAAAAACGTACTACACGACTGCCAATCAGATTTCCGTGAACATCGCAACACATCTGCCTTAATAAAAGTAACAGATGCCCTGAATGTGACTGTGGATGCACAAGAGATAACTGTGCTTCTTCGACGTCAGCAAAGTTTTCGACAATGTCAACTTCGACACTTTACTTGCTAAATTCAGGAACCTATATTCCTCGCGAAGTGCAGTGTAATACAGTCCCAATGGAGGCAGGTAGTATCCGACGTCCCCCAACGTTCGGTGTTAGGTCTTATATTCTTTTCACTGAATGTCAGTGTGTGTCATTAGTTTCATCCTGCTACAAATACCACACGTACACTGATGACCTCCAGCTATATGTAAGTGCAAAACCATTAAAGTGAAGACAGCTATCGAGAATATCTATCCGAAACCGTAGCGGTACTGGTTGGTCATTCTAGGCTCATTAGCCCGAATGATCGAAAATCCCTACCAACTTTATACCTAAATGAGGCAAATGCCAACGTCTCTCCTTCAGCAAAGAGCCTATGAGTAATAATAGGCAAAAACCTTCAGTTGACTGCACACGTAAATGCAGTTCGCAAGAAGGCATCAGTATTTCTCCATGAAAATAAAAAAAGTAAAAACACTTCTACTACCAGAAGATTTGAAAAGAATGGACATTTGAGAACGAGAGAGATTCTTTGTAGATTATAATATACAGATCAAAGAAAGTTTTGCATCACCCTAGTTCCCAGAACTCCTGAAGATAGACGTTGACTGTGGAAATTGTATCACAGACACAGCCCCTTTGACTGTTCAGAAATGTCAATAAACCCTCCCAAAGATGTAAACAACCATGCTAGAGCAGCGCGTATTAGACGGAGACGGTCAATACCACGGTTCGATTGCGTCCGCATTGTTACTTTGTACAAGGAAGGGCTCTCAACAAGGGAAGTGTCCAGGCGTCTCGGAGTGAACCAAAGCGATGTTGTTCGGACATGGTGGAGATACAGAGAGACAGAAACTGTTGATGACATGCCTCGCTCAGGCCACCCAGGGGGCTACTACTGCAGTTGATGATCGCTACCTATGGATTGTGGCTCGGAGGAACCCTGACAGCAACGCCACCATGTTGAATAAAGCTTTTTGTGCAGGCACAGGACGTCGTGTTACGACTCAAACTGAGCGCCAAAGCCTGCATGATGCGGAACTTGGCATGGCAAGGTCTGTCTTTGCAACCACGACACCATGCACCACGGTACAGATGGGCTCGACAACATGCCGAATGGACCGCTCAGGATTGGCATCACGTTCTCTTCTCCAATGAGTTTCGCATATGCCTTCAACCAGACAATCGTCGGAGACATGTTTGGAGGAAACCCGGTCAGGCTGAACGCCTTAGACACACTGTCCAGCGAGTGCAGCAAGATGGACGTTCCCTGCTGTTTTGGGGTGGCATTATGTGGGGCCGACGTACGCCGCTGGTGGTCATGGAATGCGCCGTTACGGCTGTACGATACGTGAATGCCATCCTCCGACCGATAGTGCTACCATATCGGCCGCATATTGGCGAGGCATTCGTCTTCATGGACGACAATTCGTGCACATCTTCAGAATAACGACATCGCTCGACTAGAGTTGACAGCATGTTCTCCAGACATGAGCCCTATCGAACATGACTGGGCAGACTGAAAAGGGCTGTTTATGGACGACGTGACCCACCAACCACTCTCAGGGATCTACGCCAAATCGCGGTTGAGGGGTGGGACAATCTGGACCAACAGTGCCTTGATGAAGTTGTGGATAGTATCCCACGACGGATACAGGCATGCATTAAAGCAAGAGGACGTGCTGCTGGGTATTAGCGGTACCGGTGTGTACAGCAATCTGGACTACCACCTCCGAAGGTCTCGCTGTATGGTGGTACAACATGCAATGTGTTGTTTTCATTAGCAATAAAAAGGGCGGAAATAATGTTCATGTTGATCTCTATTCCAATTTTCTGTACACGTTCCGTAACTCTCTGAACCGAGGTGATGCAAAACTTCTTTTGTGTGTGTATAACCTTCCTCAGGCCACACAACAGAAATGGCATGTCCAATCTGTCTGTCAGCTGTTCGGAAAGAACCGCTCAGGCTCCTGAACGCCCACGTGACTTCGCCGAAATTCGATTATTTGCGCGAACCGTGCTCGTCGGCGATATCATTTCATGTCTACCATCATGTTCCGAAACGATAAACCAAGTACACCTGGTTCCAATTGCAGGATGCCTATCTAACGGTTGCCAGGGTCAACAAAAATTAGATTTTCAATATTTCATGTAATTTAAAAAATGTTTTCATGATGTACTCATTAAGAGGTATGATCTTTTGTAAAAGATTTAACAGAAGACAAATATCACAGTTAGAAACTGGGTATATGTATAAACTGGTGTTACTAAACCATTAAGTTGGTCGAAGCAAAAGGCCAAACATTCATGACGGTACACATGTTCATCTTGGGGATAAGAATACCTGCCACTCACCCGTCCTTTGCAACAGAATATGGCTTCGCAACCAAAATTGTTTCGCCTGGAGGCGTTAGGCAACTCAACAGACACGCACTTAAGTTAGTTGGGTACTGTGGTTTTTCTTTGATTTACGGAATCCCGTCTAATTTAAGGTCCAACAGGAGAACTGCTTCTTCAAATATTCTGCAGTATTGCTTGAACTGCAACAAACAATCCGCAAACCATTGTACAGTTCATGGCGGAGGATATATCGCACTAATTAATGTTTTCTATCCTATTCCATTTGTGTACTGAGCGATGGATAAACTATTGTCTACATGCTTCTAAACCCACCCTAATCTCTTCTCCCTACGCGAGATACACTACGTGGTGGCAGAACGGTCGCGGCCTTCCTCGAATCCGTGTTATCTAAATTTCTAACACAGAATTTCACGAAAAGTAGTCACTTTTCTTTGAAAGAGTCCCATCAAATGGCTCCGAACATATGTGTTACACTTTCATATGGGTTATTCGGGCATGGCACGGCTCTGAATTCGTCAGCTTATGTTGACAAGGACTACAGACGGTGGAACAACTAACAGAATTGGTGCTCTGTCATCTTGTACGAAACTGCCTTTACAGACAGAATGCACTTTCTCAGAACCCCTGCAACAAATCTAAAGTCTCTCATTCGCTTTTCCTAATTCGAGTATTGCGTGTTCGTCCCATTTCATATGGCCTCTCGGTAGTATCCTAAATCGGTATGTATGCGACAGCTTGCTGACCAACGTGTTATAGAGAATCGGGCATAAAAACGGGATTTTCCGGTGCTTATACCTCGGGTTTCGTTGGTGATAGAAAGGCAGGTCAAGTGTTTTGGATAGCCCTTAGGCCAGGCTAAGCTACGCAGTATTCATATACCAAACAGAAGGATCGTCTTCTTGTCACTATCGTACAGTACAGGGTCCGCTTGCTTAGGAGGAGGAGGAGGAGATTAGTGTTTAACGTCCCGTCGACAACGAGGTCATTAGAGACGGAGCGCAAGCTCGGGTGAGGGAAGGATGGGGAAGGAAATCGGCCGTGCCCTTTCAAAGGAACCATCCCGGCATTTGCCTGAAGCGATTTAGGGAAATCACGGAAAACCTAAATCAGGATGGCCGGAGACGGGATTGAACCGCTTGCTTAGGCAAATTGAACATACGGTTGGTTATTTTTGCATCTGATGTGGTCTACGGTGAGCTTGATGGCACAGCAAATGGCTGTAATTTTTACGATATAGTCCTAAGATTCTGTTCTCGAAGAAACTTTAAAATTTTCTAAATATATTTATCCGTTTCAGAGAGAAAAGTCATCCTATTTGTGCATGTAAAATGCGGTGTGAGCCGAAAAAGTAGCTTATAAAGTGACGCAGAACGGAGAAATATGATGTAAAACGTCTCCGTTATCATCATCAGAGCAGTTATGTGGAGCCCACGTTGTAGCACCAAAGCCTATGCGAAATTTTAGTGCACGTAAAAGCCGGTCTGAGATGGACAATTAGTTTTGCATTATTTCAGTTTCACACAAGTAAACTACCAAAATTTTATTGACACAAAGTTCTCTTCATATGAGAGTCATGCCCTGCTGTGGCAACGGAAAGGAAGGGAACCAGCAGAAGAATGCTCCGATCGGTGAACAAAAAGACGGATATGCTCCTCTTTATTAAAAGAGCGAAGGAGACAATAGCAGTGTAAGAGTGAGGGACTCAGTGACAGTTTAACATAGCTGACAGTGAGAGAGCAGTTCTAGTAAAAGAGAGAGACTTTTCCAATGGGAGAGGAATAAAGGGAAGGAGAGAGTGGAAGTGGGTGACAACCTGTGATAATGAGACACAGTCTTTAAAAATGATAATGAGAAAGAGAGAGCGTGTCAGTGAGAAGAGACAGCAGCAGTGGCAAGGACTGAATTAGAAAGCACCAGCTATAGAGAGCAAGAGGGATACAGCGACAGTAAACAGTAGCAGTAGGACAGAACGAAGTCAACTGTGCCTGTGAGACGGGGGACAGTGACAGCTGGAGAGCCACAAAGAGAATGACTAAGAGTTGGACCAAATCAGTGAGAGAGAGGATGGGCAGTTGGGAGTGGATGGGTATGAGCCTCTTACAGTGATGAACCAGTGGGTTAGGGGAGCTTGTGGGAAAGGTGAGTTGCATGTTTAAAAGAGAGCGAATATGTTCACATGCCAATATTTTTGCGAATGTTTTTAAAGGTGTTAAGGAAGTAGAATGATGTATTTGTTACCCCACATTTCAGTCAGAGTCTTTTAATAAAGAGGAGCATATTCACCTTTTTTGTGCTCCAACTGGAGCATTTTTCCACTGGTACTTATATGATGTTACGTGGTCAATATGTTCACCACTACACAACCTTGATATCTGACACTATCAGGTCACTCCAGTTATAGACATCATCTTCCATTTATTCTCATTTAATATGAGCTGCTGTGCCTTTCATTACACAAGACAGGTAAGCTTACAAAGCTTTCTACACTTGTGGCCACTCAATCACCATTCTTTTGTGTAGAATCGTATAAGAACAGTCAGATGCAAATTACCAGGGGGGAGAAAGGTTATTTAGGGCTGCAACGTTGTCCATGTCACAGGTCTGCTAAAAAATTGCATGCTCTGGGAAAGGTCTACTCAAAGTATACACCCACTAATGCATGCATGTCTGAAGGAACATACATGTAATTACAAGCCTAGACGGGCAAAACGATGATGAACAGGTAGTCTCGTTCTCCCTATAGCCAGAATCCAAGTAATGTTATGAGCATTAGGGGATGTAGACAGCACGGCATATGGGGGTTTAGATCAGTCTGAGGAGCACGCATGTATAGCTAATGTGGTTACAGCAACTTCTCATGGTAAGTGGGAAAGCCAGGTTCGAGTTGAAGACCAGCATAAATTTTCCATGTGTTACTAATAATTAGCATATCTATATATAATACAGCTGATGTCATAGAATTTGCATTCAGCAAATAAATTTTGTAATATTTAATACAGCAGTGAATCAACAATGTCTGTTCCTTCACACACAAGACATTGTAAAATATGAAAAGGCTTAGCACATTATATTGATCTACCATTCTTTCATTTTTTGTATTTATCAATTGAGTTTTCCTTCTCCTCCCACAGTTTCAATACACTGTTTCTCTCCAATTTTATGCTCTTGGCAGAAGTTCCCTTTTGTGACCTACTAGAGTAACTAAGATGGACCAAGAGTTATGTCTGGATGGTCAGCCAGAAGAACATTCTCTTCAAAATGCTAGCGTCATTTGCAGTCTCTCATTAAATATACAATTTTAATCTGGCAATATATTTTATAGCAATGCTTATTCCTATGAAGAGCAGTTCCAGTAATAGCCATGCAGTTAATATAATCAGCACATAATCAAGTTCGAAAGTGATCTCCCTTGCATCTGATGGCAGTAACTCCAAAACAGAATTAAAAGCCTCATAATATCATTGTAAACAGATTTTTACAACATTAGTCAGCTCTAAATTTTCCAATATTTCGAATTCAATCAGTACGAGCACTGTAATATCCGAATCAGCTTTTGGTATTTCAACCATTTTATGTAGTTAATTCTGACATGAGAGTTATCTGTTGCTTTGGCTACAGATTCAAATCTGTAATATGAGGATACAAACTAAACTCAACTGAAAAGTCTTAAGGATTATGGTACAAACAACAACAAATTTCAGACTGAAACACACTTCCATTTATTCTGCTTCAGTAAAAACTGCAGCCTCTACTAGTGTTAAATTAGTATTGGCTTCTGAGATATCAGTTATCACCTAATATTTGCATCATTCTTGCACAACACCAGTGCACAGTACATTCTGAAGTCCTCTAATTATGAAGATATATTTTTGTAAAGATCAAAACATCCATTTACTTGCCATAAGCAATGAAGGAATACACATTAGAACATCAACAGCAGCTCAATTATTTATTGGAACAAAGAAACCTTTGCTCAAAACTAGTAGCTTTTGAATTAGCCTATAAGTGAATAGTTTGCAATACTTCTTACAGAAATGTCATTAAACATATGCCCTTGGCTAATATAAGGAGCAACTTACTGAAATAATGTAAATGTTGCTTATCTAACAGCTAACGTATTGTGTTAAATGCTCTTCTGTGTGTGTGTGTGTGTGTGTGTGTGTGTGTGTGTGTGTGTGTGTGTGTGTGTGTGTGTGTGTGTGTGAGAGAGAGAGAGAGAGAGAGAGAGAGAGAGAGAGAGAGAGAGAGAGAGAGAGAAAATTCTTAACGGACCAAACTGCTGCGGTCATCTGTCCCCATCCTTATGTCATTTTGAAAAGTATGGAACACTGGATGTAAATCTGTTGTTGCCAAAACTTTTAACTGAGTAACTGTTACATCTACATTAAGGGGTCATACCAGTACTTGATGAATGTTCGTATTAAAAAAAAAAAACAGTAGTATCACGACTTTACTGGAGGGGTAGGATATGAACTATCCTCACTCTTGACGTTCATTCAGATTAAACGCTAAATTCTTGACAAACAGCAACTGAATAATATACAAGGAACAGTGACTTTTCCAAGAGTAAAAGCAGCTGCTTTTCTCCAAGACTACAGACTAGATTGGTTCTAGTTACAACTAGTTGTATACTCTACAGAAGTAGCTGGCAGTGTTTGCATCTGCCAATTAATGTACCATACAATTTGACTTCTTCCACATTCCTGGAGACTTTTCTTCATGATGGGATTCATGAAATGCAGTGCACGAGTGAATGAATGAATATAGATCTACCTCAGAAATATAGGATGAAAAGTAGTACACCTATCCACTTGCAGACGCAAATGGATGTAGCTTTTAAATTGATTGTAAGACTTAGATGTTTGTTTCATGGGGAAAGTTATGACAGTAATATAGTGTACAACTAAAAAATTCTTGAAATATAAAAGGAGCATTTTCAGGGAACTTTTATGAGTCCTTTGTTTGTGTGTATCTAACATTTGCTTGAAGCACAGAAGTTTGTTACTGTAAATTGTCACTATCTTTAGTATGTTTCATTTCTGTACTTCTCCACCATAAAACAAATTAATCATTTATCACTTCACAAGATTTATGGGCTATAAACATTTTCTTGTCAACCATTCATCTTACATACAGTGAAGTGAGTGTTGTGAAAATGTCAGCCACAAAGCATACAACTATTATGAACTGAGGAAACAAGTGGTATTAAAAAATAACAACAGGTTGTGAAGCACAAGACTAAAGCAAAACTAATTAGTTGCTGCAGAGTGTATCAGCCAAAAACTGTATTATTATTCCATTCTAAATTGTTATCCATCGTTAAAAAAAAAACTAGTAATAGCATGTTAAAAGTATTACTTTCTCATCTTACCCTGTGAAGCTGCTTGGCTATGAAGCCTTGCTGTCACTGACCGAATGATTTCAATATTGTCATATGGTCTTGCTGAGAACTGTTTGAGTCTCTCGATCAAACTTTCGTTCAGGCTATCTCCTGACATAGTAAATGGTAGCAGATGTTCAGGACCTACAAGAATAATATGAAAATTCATATCACGACATGCTATTTTTTGTTTCTATTATACATTTCACTGTCATCTGCTGGATAATCAATTCTCAATGATGAATAATTTTTGGTTTTGTGAAATGACTATACAGTAATAATTATTTAATGTAACCTGCTGGCTTTAATTTATTTATCTCATCACTGCACTCAACAATTTAAGAATCTCTAAATTCTCACATGAAATTTTATTTTCAAAAGGAATGCTCATATCTGTCTCTAATCGCGTTGTGGAAACAACTACTGCAGACAGAATAATATTTTACCTTCAAAAACTTAGTAAAGTGCACGCACAACTAATGAATGTCAGTTATATCAGCTGCAGAGCAGTTGACATTGCGCACCATGCGCTGTTCAAACGTTCAACTGACACTCTAGTGTCACAGCAGCCTGCTTAAATAGCCCGTCTTTCAGCTTATCCCTCCCGAACGCCAGGTGGCAGAGTAAGCCAGCACACTTGTTACTGTGAATTGATTTCGTTCACAGCAAAACTGAAGTCAACAAAATTGATTTTGTCCTATAGCTATTGAGACTTTTTGTGGTTCCAAACTGAAAATTAAACTTTGCGTTATTGTGGAGTTGATAAGCGTTATTATGGGGCTCATAACAATCTGGGTAAGAATTTTTCCAAACGCTACTAAAACGAAGCTAAAATGTACGTCAAATATAAATAAAAACACAATATTTTTACAGATATTGCGAAGGCTAAAATACTTTGTTGAACAGTGACATTTCTGTGGTGTCAAATAACATGTTTGCGAAGACTATCTTGCTTTATCAAAATAGGCGCTCGGCGGAAAATGCTGTATCTCTATGTTACGACTAATCCAGAAAATAAAATAATTTACAAGATGAATCTAGATCAATTGTTCCTTAAGTAATCAGATTAACTTCAGAAACTTAGTAAACTTGGACCGAAGAGGTTCTTCATAAGCGATAACAGCTGGGTTTCTTTCTGTATACTGAATGAATAATTTACATTGAATGACGAAACGACATTCTAATTAGAAATTTGGGGGCCTTGACAGTCGCTGTCCGTCGTAAATGCAAAACCGGTACCTTTCAAAGGCGAAAAAAAATCAAACCTTCTGCTAAGGAAGTAAATGTGTTTCTTATTTGACAGCAGTATGCTTTAATTGACCAACATACCTTATATTTTACTGGAATGTATTTTCAGTCTCATATTTTATTCACTGTTTGTACTACATATATCGCCCTTTTAAAAATTTTTCGCCCCACATTGTGTCACATCTTTCTGCTGTTTTGTCAACACGCTGTGACTATTATCTTTGCCTTTGCCCGTTCGTCTGTTTACAGAGCTGCAAACATTAGATTGCAGTTAACAAAAATCCCCACTTTCGAGTATATGAAGTTGATTGCAGTAACTGTTTCCAGGTTTTTTGTTTGGTACATTGTTGTAACCTTCTCATTTGCACTCGTCGTAATCTCAGTGACTCAGCGCCATAACTCTTCCAAGTTGAATACGTTATTACTATAACAGAGTTATTTGAGATTAGATGAAATACTCTGAGCTAAAGATGCAGCAAATAAGCATATTACTATGAATAACAGCAATTGTAATTGGCGTCACAACAAGAGTGTTCTCACACCGGCAATGCATGGGCGACAGAGAAAGTTAGGCACATTTGAAACGTGGTGTACTGGAGTTGTAGCTACAGTATTGATGTTGGTTGCAATGAACGAATGAAACTGTGTAGCTGTAGCAGAAACGTGTGTTTGAATTCTGAAATGAATGAAACTTTCTGAAGGAAGATGCGTGTGGTGTTGTGGCAATGTTTACGTGCGATACGACAGAAATGTAGTAGCACACACGTATACACAATGCAGGAAAAGTTTCAAAAGCATTTTCGTGCCGACTATAGGTACAAGAAAAATATTGTGGAATTAGAAACATCTGCCTTAACTCATGTGAAATGTACACTCGAACATAACTATGAGGATTGTGAAAAAATGTTATCAGAATTGACAACCGAACAGTTTCCATTATTTTTATATTTGTTAAATAGTAGAGACGTGCTGTTCAGGATCGAAAATATTCGTTTCTGGGAACAAGTTGACATTGAATGTTGGAGGAGGTTTAAAAACACGAGTCCTGAAGACATTCTTAAAGTATTGGATGGATGGATGTATTGTCTCCCTAACAGAATAACACAGTTA
Organism: Schistocerca cancellata; assembly: GCF_023864275.1. Lineage (NCBI taxonomy): Eukaryota > Metazoa > Arthropoda > Insecta > Orthoptera > Acrididae > Schistocerca > Schistocerca cancellata. The sequence continues at coordinate 211,711,750 of NC_064631.1, forward strand.
TTATTTTATTCACGCACACTTAATAGAATGAAGCTCTGGTTTATATTCAGAGTTTTGTCTGTTCAGCAGTGGGTGCTGTGTGTCTTTTTCATTGGTCTTGGAAAGAGGAATAACACAAAGTTAATGAGGAAAGCACTTATGGCTTGTGACTGGCAAGAAATAGTAAATTCCTTGACACTGTTGGATTTGTGCATTGTTCTAAATGCAATCTACAAAACTAGCACAAGGGTTCAAGATTTAAGCCTGCCTGTTGCAGTAACTCAAAAATTTAAGAATGATTTGGATAATATTATCTTGGAAACTGATGTGTTTACAACAATAATAAAATTTCTTAGACAGGCAGGATATCATGATAATCATCTGATGAATAACATCATTGAACTGATAATGTCACACCAGTCAGTATTAAGTACTATGAACTTTACTGCAGAAGTTCATCTTCTTGCATTCTATGCCGAAGCTCGTTTTTACGAACGTGATTTTATTTCAACTTTGATTGGTGAGTGCCTCAGAAACCTGGTGTTGCATGGCACTAAGACTTCTTTCAGATCGTACTTAACTGAACATCCAAGACCCAAGGATATAACTAGATTTTTGTGGGCCGTGAGTTATCTTGGTTGTGATTTAGATAAGAAAGACCTTGATGAAATAATTGTGCCTCAGATTAAACAAAGAATGCTTCACCATGAATACCGGAATCAACCTGAAGAAGTAATTGGTAGTTTACTGTATCTCTGGATGCTTGGAGCAAGACCAGTAACGTTATTTGAAAAGATGGTGACAGTTGATTTAATGCGAAGACTAAAAGGTAATGATTTTATTTTAAATTAACATATTACAACATGAAATTTTGTGCTGTTAAGATATTTAAGTGCTGTGGAATGTAATAGAATGTGGGGCAGCAGTTACAAAAAAGGATCAGAATGCCACATCTATTGGTAAGTTATCGAGTTACAGAAAAACAGTTGGCCAAACTTTCTTTAGATGCCAGGAAATTTTCACAGAACATACACTGAACAGAGGGATCCAGAAAACTTGGGTGCTAATCCATCTAATGAAAACATATTTTCCGAGAAAATAGCCTAATGAACATTGAAAGTTCCATTTTCAAGGTCAGTATGTTTTAAGTGCAGCGTATGTGGAAGGATTCTGTAGTACACATATCTCAAAAAGAAAGGACTATACTTTTTCACTTCCACAAGCGGGAAGGGGCTAATTCCAGATCAATTAATCCTATTGATCGATATTGTAATGATGTGGTAAGTGACTAACACAAAGGAACCAGAACATGAACTTAAAAATGTTTATTTTCTGTAAGTGGGGGATTTCCTTTTTAGTTTGCTGTGTTCCTGCAGATGCCTTGGATAAGTAGCAGATGGTTCTGTTAGATTACATTTTAAATTCAAAGTTTTATTATATTGTTAGAGAATGTTATAATAGCTGATATCGTAAAATAGTTGTTTTTATTGAACAGTATGAGCAATTGATATTTTCTTTAAAGTGTGTCATCACACATTATCCTGTTAGATAGTATCTGCGATGTTTTTATTTGTATGTTTTATGTGTATGTGTTTTGTTTACAATATGTTTTTGTGTGTGGAGGCTTATATCAAGTTGAAACTTCCTGGCAGATTAAAACTGTGCGCCCGACCGAGACTCGAACTCGGGACCTTTGCCTTTCGCGGGCAAGTACTCTACCATCTGAGCTACCGAAGCACGACTCACGCCCGGTCTCACAGCTTTACTTCTGCCAGTAAAGCTGTGAGACCGGGCGTGAGTCGTGCTTCGGTAGCTCAGATGGTAGAGTACTTGCCCGCGAAAGGCAAAGGTCCCGAGTTCGAGTCTCGGTCGGGCGCACAGTTTTAATCTGCCAGGAAGTTTCATATCAGCGCACACTCCGCTGCAGAGTGAAAATCTCATTCTGGTTATATCAAGTTGTTTACTAGTCTTATGTACTGTAAGTTTAGTGGAGCTGCTTAGTATATTGCAGCTTATGATACTCCCATTCTGCTTTTACTGCTGCTCCAATCATCAGCACAGTACAATTCGATCTATTACTGCAATCTCCTCTGCTTTTACTGCTGCTCCAATCATCAGCACGGTACAATTCGATCTATTACTGCAATCTCCTTTTTAAAAAAAGGAGATTGCAGTAATAGATTGAATTGTACTGAAGCCAAAAGTATAGGTTAGTATGTAAGATGAATGTTTGTGAGTTGGAGAAACCAACTAATATGTTATGACAACATTTTTTATTTATATTGAGCATTCCATAATTACATTTATGTCTTCAATGGAAATCCCAACTTTCTCAATCTGCTGTGCTATTTTCAAGTTTTTAATATATTCGCTGGTATCAGTAACTAGAACAGCCCTACATAATACTCTCTGTTCCCATGGTGGTTCAGTTATTTTGTTGATTTTTAGTTTTCTGATGTGTTTGTGTTATTATTGACATCTATTGTTCATTTTTTTGAGGCTCATTTCTCTTTGTGTTTATGATATTGGTTTATAGGTGTGGTATTGTGTTTTTAACTAATCCCTAATGGCTCTCATAAAATTTAAATTGTGCTTGGCTGAGCTTAACATTATTGCATGAGTAGAAGCACTATTTGCAAGAGTTCGAAGCAATTGTTAGGTATTCAACCACCTAGTAATAATTGATATCTGTAATAGCATTCTTATAGTTAGACATTTACTAAAAGTAATGAAGTACGAGCATACAAGATTGAATATTATCTATCACATGGACACATCATTTCAGTGATATTCTGAAATTTTAATGACATCATTCCAATATTAAAAAGATATTACAGAACAAGTATGTCCTGACATATGTTGCTATAGTTAATTTGTTTAAGTTATGAAATCTGACTGACTCTTCGTTCTGGGAGCCAGCGTGGTTTCTGCAAGCTGTGATTCAGCAATAATTGGTTCACCCTGTCTATTCGCGAGGTTTAAAAGATAGGAGATAACTACAGTTGGATTTACTTTTTCTTTTTTTGCCCATTTCATCTACATCTGTACTCCACAACACAACATATTTTGTGCGGTAGAGTGTGTAGGATACCAGTATTCCTTTCATAGATGGTAGCCTATATGGGAAGAAAGATCATTCGTAGCTCTCTGTATAGGTCTGAATTCTTTGAATGGCAACACAGAGGTTACTATTGAGTATGTCTTTTTGGATGAGGTATTATAATTCTTGACTTGTTGTTGAAAGGGGGATCTTGATATTTTGTGAGTAAGGTCCCACTGCAGTTGAGTATTCTGTGACACTCCTATGGTGACCAAACAAATTAGTGATGAATCATTCTGCTAATTGACTCTTTTTTTCTATTTCTTCCATTTTTCTAAATTGGTAAGGGTCCTAGACTGACAAACACTACTCAGGTATTGGTTGAACAAGTGTTCTGTAAGACAAGTTTTTGTGCATGAATTACACTTCCAAGGGAAGCGTAAATCTTCCACATGATCCATTTAAAACTGATCTGAGCAAGTACTTTTAGATACTTGAATGGAACATTCCATGTCAAATTAACACAATTTTAATATGAATTCTAACACGCCATTTCAGATTTTGAAGAAACTTGGTACATATAAGTTAAGAAAAATACCTGGTTCTATTTAAATACGTCAACCCATTTTGAAAGTACAGCAATGTGAAGTTGTTAAAAATTATCCTAATTAAGCTAAAATGATGTGTCATTTTGCAGCATTTTCCATGAGGTTTGTTATGATATGTAACACAACACACAATTGAGATGAAAATTGTTTTTCAAATTTAAATGAAAATTTAAATTTTTAATTTATGAAAGAGCACATCTTAAAATTTCAAAAAATTGTGTCCAATATGTCACATTGTTGTTAACAAGTTCCCTGGGTATGAAAGTGGGACTGTCATATCTTCACACTTTAATAAAATTTCAAAAAGACATATTTCACTAAAAAATAAAATTTTTGAAAATTTGTAGCTTTAAGCAGAGATATACATAACTTACCGATAAATAAATGTTCACTTTCTCATAAATGTATCTGTAGTATGTTTAAATTGTAACTAGTGACTATGATGGGTGATTAGATTACTAGAATGACTAAAAATATAAGTTTTTTAAAAAAATAAATGTTCTAGGAAAGTTGATTTGAACTACACACACACAGAAGCACACCCCTGATCAGTCCTCATACTGATTTAGTGGCATGTGGTGAATGTGAATGTTGTCGGTTATTAACAGTTTCATTAATTTTTTGTGAGGTATTGGAAAGTAAAAACTTATTATCAAAGTCATTACTCATTGTTTCAGTATTTTTTTTTTAAATATTCTCTTCAAAAACATGTCTACATTTTAATTACTCGAGATCTGTGAGGTGATATACAATGGCTCATTAAAAAAGATATCAGACACTACTGTGTTGCTTCCTTTAAAAAAAATCTAATCATTCTGTGAAAAATATAAAGCAGCTAAGAAATGTGGCTAATTGGATGTGTGTAATGTTTCCTAATATCCCAAAGATATCAAAAATTTGTGGTAACTGTAGGAAGCAGATTAATTGGGTTATCATTTGAAAAAACAACTATTTGCTAATGCAGAGGATTCCTCAGAAAATGAATGTGGGTCACTGGAATAATCTGTCATAGGTAATCTGAAAATGGATTTTTCTTCAAGTATTAGAAAAGAAGTAATGCTACTCATATTTTTGCTTGAATCTTGGAATATAGGAAAGATAATACGTTAGCTCGTTGCTCCTAACTACATAGTACACCTGGCAAAATGACTTTTGAAGGAAAGAGGCACATTAGAAAGTCCTGACCAAAAACAGTAAAGAATTTGTCACAAGAAGTTGTGCAAATAATATATAACTCTTTTTATGGAATCACTGAAATAAGTAGAGAATGGTGGGAAGAGAATCTGCTTAACTGTGAAGGGGAAGACATAACAGTGATATCTAAAAGACATATTTTGTGCACTTTAAAATAAGCATATAAAAATTTCAAAGATACATTTCAAGATATGAAGATTGGGTTTTCTAAATTTGCAGAGCTATGGCCAGGACTCTGCCATTTTGCAAGAAAAAGCGGAACATTCAGTATGACATGTTTGCACAATACATCAAACTGTCAAACTCATGATAGAAAATGCTAAGACCGATATGTTAACCTCTGGAGAATTGGCTGCTTATCAACACTGTTCGGCAAAACTGTTACGCATTCCAGCATCAGTTTATTATGGGAAACTGTAGTTCTTGCCTAGGAAACGATCCAACAAAAAGTGCACCACAGAACGCATTTGATAATAACATGGTTGAAAATATCACTTTTCGACAGTGGATTTCAGTAGACATATGTAACTTAGGAACAATGCAGAAGACCTCATCCGAGTTTATTGAATTATTTTCTGAAAAATTGACCACATGATTTTCTAGCTAAGCAGCAAAAGCTGTTACGTAAATGAAGTTAAGGAAAACTTCAATGAGGGTGAATATGTTGTTACATGTGACTTTTCTGAGAATTACACTTTTGTGATCCAAAATGAGGCCCAGAGATATTGGTCATGTGCTCATGCAACAATGCATCCCTTTGTAAGTAGGAGAGAAGAAAACACAGCATATGAGCTGTGTCTCATAATTTCTAACTATATAGAGCATGACACCACAGCAGTTTACTGTTTCCAAAAAAAAAAAAAAAAAAATCTAATTCAGATTTTAAAAACCAAATTTCAAATTGGTATACAGAACATATACTACTCTTTTGATGACAGTGCAGCCCCATAAAAAAAAATAGGAACAATGTTGTAAACTTACATTTTTATAACGAATATTTTGGCATCAAAACAGAATGGAATTTTTTGGAAAACAACCTTTTGATGATTTCAGTGGCACTGTTAAGAGAGCAGCAACAAAAGCAAATCTGCAGAGGCCATATGATAACCAAATTCCTACACCAAAACAACTTTTTGACTGGGCAGTCAAAAGCATTACATATGTACACTTAGATTTTCAATGTAAGAAGTGTACATTGAAACTAAAGGATTTGCCCGCATCTCGTGGTCGTGCGGTAGCGTTCTCGCTTCCCACGCCCGGGTTCCCGGGTTCGATTCCCGGCGGGGTCAGGGATTTTCTCTGCCTCGTGATGGCTGGGTGTTGTGTGCTGTCCTTAGGTTAGTTAGGTTTAAGTAGTTCTAAGTTCTAGGGGACTGATGACCATAGATGTTAAGTCCCATAGTGCTCAGAGCGATTTGAACTAAAGGATTTATAGAAGAGTGCTTTAGAGTCAGTTTCCTACTTACAGACAGACACAGAGGTTACATGCGTTTATACTGATAGCATCAAGAGCTTCAAAAAGATTGGCAAATCTCAACAGTATTATGAAAAGGACAGACTGATACTCGACATAAAGATGACACGCTGAGCTCAGACAGATGCAACAAAAAGATGTTACACATTGAGCTTTCAGTCAAAGCCTTCTTCAGGAAAGAAAACCCACACATTCATGCAAGCAAACACATCTGGAGCACACATGACCTCTATGTCCAGCTTCTTTGGCCAGAATGCATAGGTATCACATCGAATGTAAACAGCAATCTGGAGTGGAACAAGTAGGGGGAGAAATACCAGGGCATGGGGGAAGGAGTAGTCAGCACTGCCTGGTGGAACATGCAGGGACTAAATGGTAGCCGGACAAGGCTGCCAGGTGCAGCATCAGGATGCTTTGGAGGAAAGGGGGTGGTAAAAGAGAAGAGCAGAGAAGGAGAAAAGACCAGTGGGTGCATTGGCAGAGCACAGTGCTGGTGAGGCGATGTGAATTGGGAGAAGATGGTGAAGACTTTCTCAGATATAAAAGAATCTACTTTCAAAAGTCACAAAAATCTCCAGACAAACTGGCTTTGAGAGGTATTCATGGATACATTACTGCCATCTGCAATAAGAAACGGTGACTAGCATATGTTTTAACAAAGCACCGGTGACTCCTATATGTAAGTAGGATGTAGGAGTGGACCCACAAAATTACTAACCAATATCGCTAACATTGGTTTGCTGTAGAATCCTTGAACATGTTTTCAGTTTGAATATAATAAATTTTTATGAGACTGAGAATCACGTACACCAATCAGCTTGCTTTTAGAATGCACCGCTCGTACGAAATGTAGCTTTCCCTTTTTCTCACATGATACGATTCCATATTTCTAGATTTCTGGAAAGCATCCACCACGATCACCTACTGCAGACTGTTAACAAAGGTATGAACATATGGAAAAGGTTCTCAGATATGCGAGTGGCTCAGTCTTCATAAGTAATAGAACCCATATGTTGTCCTTGCCAATGAGTGTTCACCAGAGGCAAAGGTATTGTCACGAGTGCCTCAGGGAACTGCAGTTGGACTGCTATAATTTTCTGTATACATAAATGATATTGCAGACAGAGTGCGCAGCAATCTGCGTTTGTTTGCTGGTGATGCTGTTGTGTATGGTAAGATGTCAAAGTTGAGTGACTGTTTAAGGATACAAGATGAGTTAAACAAAATTTCTATTGGTGTGATGTACGGCAGGTAGCTCTAAATGTAGAAAAATGTAAGTTAATGAAGGTGAGTAGGAGAAGCTAATCCTTAATATTCAGATATAGCATTAGTAGTGTACTGCTTGCCACAGTCACTTCATTTAAATATCTGGCCATAATGTTACATAGCTATATGAAATGGAATGAGCATGTGAGGATTGTGGTAGGGTAGATGAATGTTTGACTTTGGTTTATTAGGAAAATTTTGGTAAAGTGTTGTTCATCTGTAAAGGAGACTGCATATAGGACACTAGTGCGACATATTCTTGAGTACTGCTCAAGTGTTTGGGCTCCACCCCATGTCAGATTAAAGGAAGACATTGAAGCAATTCAAAGGTAGGCTGCTAGATTTGTTACTGATCGCAAATGTTACTGAGATTCTTCAGGAACTCAAATTGGTATCCCTGGAGGGTAGGCGACATTTTTTTTTGAGGTACACTGCCAAGAAAATTTACAGAACCGGCATTTAAATCTGAGTTCAGAACGATTCTACTGCCGCCAGCATACAGTTTGTATAAGAACCATGAAGGTAAGTTATGAGAAATTAGAGCTCAAGTAGAGGTAAGTAGACAGTCATTTTTTCCCTCGCTTTATTTGCGAGTGGAATGGGAAAGGACATGACTAGTGGTGGTACAGGGTACCATACATCCTGCTCCACACAGTGGCTTGTGGAATGTGTATTTAGATGTAAGTGTAGATGTAACAAAAGATGAAAGTTTTGATGAAGTTAAAGTTAACATCCCTTCACCCAGCTGGCCCATCACTGTCTTCTGAATATCCTACAAAACCTGTTATTCTATGGGTGTCTGTAAATGGTCTTCTTTGTAAAATAAACCCATTAACACCAAGAGGAACAATATATCAAATTCCTGAGGATGTTGCTGTGAAAACAGGAAATTTTAAAAAGATGTGAAACCTTAAAACACACATTGTTTGTCTCAGGTTTTGCAAATGACATTTCAAAAATGTGTGTGTGTGTGTGTGTGTGTGTGTGTGTGTGTGTGTGTGTTGACAGTAAATTTAAATGTGCACATAGATGTGTTAATAATAAAGTTATGTATATTTTTGCTGAAATTGATAAATTTTATGCAAATGTAATTTTTTAGAGAAACTTGTATTTTTGAACTTTTATGAAGCTGTGAATCCATGACAATCCCACTTTCATACTTAGGGAATTAGTTAACATTAATGTGAAGTATTGTATACAATTCTTTTAAAAGAAATATGAAGATGCTCTTTTTGATAAATTACAAATTTAAATTTTTCTTGAAATTTAAAACAATTATCATCTCAAACCCATATTGTGTTGTATATCATGAAAAATTGCTACAAAATGGCACCTCTCCTATCATTTTAGTTTAATTAGGAGAGTTGCTACAGCAATTTGAATTTATGGCTTTGGGATATTTTTTTGGCAATTTTTGACAACTTCACATTGCCATATTTTCGAAATGGGTTGACTTATTTTAATAAAACTGGAAATTCTTCTTAATATGTTTTTAGAGTATCTTTCTGTCAAGGTTCTTCGAAATCTGAGATGGAGAGTAAAATCACTGTGTTGACTGTACATGCAATGAATCTTTTCATCTACTTATACCTATTGCATTACATTTATTTATGTTCAGAGTCATCTGTCAAGCTCTGCAGGAAGCTGTATTTCCAAACAAATATCCAAAAGCATTGCATTTGTGTATGCATAGCATTCGTGTACACAACTGCAAAGTGTGAGAATAGCTTCATAGGGATAAACATTGTTTACCAAGTCATTTATATCTATTGTGAACAGTAGTGGCAATATCGCACTCCACCCAGGCCCCCACCACTCTTTTGACGAGTAAATGCTTGGCTTCCATGGGTCCCCACCTTTGTAGCATTGCTTCCTCTTTCTGTGCTGCAAACCTACATTTCGGCCATTTCTGTTGGATGGCCCTTTTTGGTGCAGACTCTGCGCGGTCTTGTTAAATGATTTAGATCTTGATTTTTACTTTCACACTGTCCATTAGTGATTATATGGTCCCCCTTATTGGATTTGATGTGCAAGGACCTGCACGATGGTAGCCTCCCCCCCCCCCCCCCAACAATGCAGGAATCACACTATTTGTGCCTGCCCTGCACAGTCCCCTCATATGCCATGGACTATCGTGGACTATGGGCACATCATGACTGGGGCACGGGGACTCCTGGCAATGGATTACTGATCAGTAGCTGTTGCTGTGGCTGGGTGGTGCCCATGGGGAGAACCCTAATTCAGAATGGGTGGTGCCACGGCAGATAGTTCGCACCTGAAATGACTGAAACTTTCTCCCGCTGGTGATCAAAACTTTCTCCCGCTGGTGATCACGCGGCCCCAGCAGTCTCTTCACGTGGAAAACCCTCATATGACACGATGAAGTACGATCTCCATCAAGATGGGTGGCCAGTCATTTTTGTTTGGTTCGTGGTCATTTGGGATTTCGGGAAATGAACGAGCTGACCAGATGCCACCAGGATGCCAATTCTGGAAATGGGGTTCCAGAGCCAGACCTTTAGTCATTTATGTGCCATCGACTGATGGAAGTATGGAACTCAGATTGGTCTGTCCTGATCTCCTCAAACAAACTGAGGCCAGTTAAGGAGACCACAGACATCTGTAAACTCTGCATTGGCCACACTTGGCTGACCTGTGGTCACGTTCTCAGACGGGAGGATCCCTCAATGCCCTCCGCCTGCCCCCCCCCCCCCTCCCCCCACTTCCCTTCCCTGCACTCTCCACCCCAGCCCAGGGTCCGTTGGCAGTGGGTTGCCCATCCTGCGTCTACCCTTCCACCTTTTTATTCTGTTTATTCTTTTTCATTCCGTGGTTGTAATGCCTTGACTTGACTGCCCTTAACGCATTGTTTGTGCGTTCCCTTCCTGTGCCACACCATTGGAGGAATGCTGGACTAGATGACAAGGAGTAAAATCCCCCCTCCCCCAGTACCTGGCCTGTACCAGGACCGACAGGGACACCTTTTTGGTCACAAAGCCGTAATTTTTTATGGGAAACGTTGGAGACAAATATGACAAGTTGTAGCCATCTCTAAGATGAAGAGCAGTTTCATACTCATTAAAATGTCATCTCCTGCCTAGTCACAGGCACTGCTCTTTTGTGAAAGTTGTGAGACATTCCCATGACTGACATTCTCCGCAAGACTCTCAGTATGGTTCAGGGCATCATCTTTCACCGTGATCTTCTTCTGCAATCTGATGAACTGCTGGGGGCCAACTTAGAGCGACAGTGTGTGCATTTCATCCGTCTTGTCCATAGGGGACCAAGGGAAAACAAGGGTTCCTACTGGGGCCTTCATCTTGGCTTTCCAGGGTGATACATTACTTGAGAAGGTCAATATGATGGTCTACCAGAGTGATGTGAAACCCATCCAGTTAGGTGCTTTAGGTGTATGAAGTTCGGATGCAAAGCTGTCCTAGTTTGCAGAGATTGTGGACATCAGCTGCACGTGAATGTTCCTTGTGCCCCTACCCCCCATCTGCGTAAACTGTGGCAAGCTCCACTCTCTCTGCTCTGTTTTTAAGCAAGTGAAGAATATCAAGGAGTACAAGAGCCTGGACAAGCTCACATATCAAGAGTCCACAAAAAAAGTACGAGTGTCTTAGTTACAGACAAATGACACTATCTTACACTACAGCTGCAATGTCGTTGCCTTTTCTGCCAATGGTGCCATCCTCTGTTGCACCTCTTACAGTGGGCCCTCAGAGCTGCCCGCTGGTACCTGCCTTCCAGGTGGTTGGGACCGCTTCTGGTGCTTACATCACACTCACTTTGGGAGCAATGGCTCTCCACCTGCTGGGGACACAGGTCCCCATCCCCCTGCCAGAGGCACCTCATCCTCCTCCAGCTTCTCTAGCTAGGAAGAGGTCCCTTGGGACTCTACCTTCCATGGTTTCTGCTGCTCCACAGCCAGACGCCAACCAGTGGCTGAAGGAACCACAGACTGCTGGCCTTTAGACTTTTTGTTCTTCCTCTGTCCCTGAAACTAATTCAGGGAAATCTTCTCATCTTCTAAGGAGAAAAAGGACAAGAAGAAAAAAAGAAGCCCTCTAAGATAAAGGAAACTCTTGTGGTCTCCATGCCACTGGACTCTGCTTGTACTCCTTCTGTGGCCAAGGTGGAGATCCCGGTGGCACCTGAGACATCAGATCTCTCCAGGCTGTGTGCTGCAGAATCTATGTTAGTGGATCCCGTGGCATCCAAACTGATAGCAGTACATGACCCTGGGTCTTAACCTGCGCCCTCACCCCTCTCTCCCCCCCAGTCGCTTCATGTCTCCACAGTGGTAAGAGTCTTATCCTTCAGTGGAATTGTAACAGATTCTTCCACCACTTTTCTGAGCTATGGCAGTTTTAAGCACATTCCTTGCATTCTGTGTTGCCATCCAGGAAACATGGTTTCCAGCCGCTTGGACCCCCTGCCCTTCGTGGTTACCAAGGTTATTTCAGGAATCATACCAAAGATGAGAGGGCACCAGGTGGAGTTTGTAGATATATGCTGGACTGGGTATAAAGTGACCTTGTGCCTCTTGATATACCATTCGAAGCTGTGGCTGTTCTGGTATGGGTACATCAGGTTTTTACCGTTTTTACCATCAGGTTTATCTCTCTCCCTATGATGTCATGTCCCAGGACGTACTGTCAGCATTACCATCTCAGCTCCTCCCCCATTCCTACTCTTAGGCAACTTCAACACCCATAATCCTTTATTGAGTGGAACAATGATCACTGGCTGTGGTAAAGACATCAAAACTTTACTGGCACAGCTTGTTCTTTGCCTCTTCAGCTCTGGTGCCCCCACACACTTCAGTGTGGCATGCAGAACCTGGAGGGTACACAAAGATCTGTGTGGTTGTGACCATTTCCCGACCTTCCTGTCCTTCCCGCAGTGTTGCTCTCCTGGATGCCCACCCAGATGATTCTCTGTAATGTTGACTGGGATGGGTTCACCACTGCTGTCGTCCTTAGCTCCCCACCATTAGGCAGGACCCATGTGGTTGTTCAGCATACAATGGCAGCCATTTTTTTGGCGGCCAACCAAACCATCCCCTCTTCCTCGTGTTCCCCCCATTGGAAGATGGTACCCCAGTGGATCCCAGAGATCACTGCAACCATGAAACATCATAAATGAGATCTGCAATGCAGTAAGTGGCACCCTTCATTGGAGCACCTCATTGCCTTTAAACGGCTCAGTGCCCACGTCTGCTACCTCATAAAATGATGAAAGCAAGAATCCTGGGAACAATACATTTCCACCATTGGATCATGTACCTCTCCATCCCAGGTATGGGCAAAGATGAAACACCTCTATGGCTTCCTGTCCTTTGCCGATATGCCAAATATTTCCTTATATGGTGCCATTTAAACTGATGCAAACACTGTCGCTGAACATTTTACTGAGGATTACATTCATGCATCTGCATCTGCATCTGAGAACTACCACCCTGCCTTTTGGCTCATAAAACAGCGAGTGGAGCAAATGGGCGTACCTTTTACTACCGGTCACCTGGAGCTGTATAATGCTCCATTTAGCGAGTGGGAACTTTCTAATCCCCTAACCATTGCCCTGATACAGTGCCAGGGTCAGACCATATCCACAACCAAATGCTGAAACTTCTCTCAGTAGATTGTCAGCATCACTTCCTTATCCTCTTTAATCGGATCTGAAACAAGGGGGAGTTCCATATATGTGGCATGAAAGCACGTTATTTCCAGTACTGAAACAAGTAAGAACGCCTTCAAGATGGATGGTTATCATCCAGTCAGCCTTATCAACATTATCTATAAGTTGCTCAAATGCATTGTGAGCAAACAATTGTCTCGGGGCCTTTGGGCTGCATCTCAGGGTGGTTTTTGCAGAGGCCACTCCACTGCTGATAATTTGGTTCACCTGGAGTCCATCATCTGGACGGCCTTTGCATGTCATCAGCTCCTCATTGCTGTCTTTTTAGACCTACAGAAGGCTTATGACATGACATAATGTCACCACACCTCTACTACATTACACGAGTGGACTCTCCTGGGTCCTCTCCCAGTTTTTGTTAAGAACTTCCTGTCGCACCGTATGTTCTGGGGAGGGGAGGGGGGGGGGTGCTTCATTCAGTACATCCCATATCTAAGAGGACGGATCCTGCAGGGCTCTGTACTGAGTGTCCCCCCTCTTTCTGGTGGCCATCAATGGTCTGGTGGTGGCTGTATCACCCTCCTTATATGCCAATGATTTTTGCTTTTATTATTGATCCTCTAGTATGGTTGTTGCTGAGCATTGCCTACAGGATGCCATACGAAAGGAACAGTCATGGGCTCTCACCCACAGCTTTCGATTTTAAGCTGCCAAGACTCATGTCATGCACTTCTGTCGCCATCGTACTGCCCACTCACACCCAGAGCTTTACATAGATGATCAATTACTTCTTTTAGTTGACCCCTCAGGGGCTCAGCATTCGTTTGCTGAGTACGGGCTTGGCGACCCCAGGGTTCCTGAGCTGGGGACTGGTAAGCGCCACCAGTCATCTGTCACTTTAAGCTCTGGTCATACTTCAACGACCACCGTGAGGTGCAGCTGTGGGATGTTGTGCGTTTTGGAGAACGGGGGTCTTGGCTTCACCACTTGGACTGCGAGGAAGGTACCCACCTCTATTTAAAAAAAAAAAAAAAAAAAAAATCCTCAACTTCAAGGTGGGCTACGTGCTGAGGAGGTGAATGGCCGTCGAGGTGAAACAGTCTTTAGCGAGCAATCTCTGGGGCAGCTGCCACACCCCAGTTGAATCAGGCTTGCTCAGGCATGCAGGTCTCTGCCTAGATCGACGGTTGTTTCCCTGGCATCTCGTGGGATTCTTACGGAACTGCCTCATGAAACTACTACTCCTGACGGATGGGTGTACCATCAGGCAACTACACCCACTCCTCAAAGAGAGCTCGGTTGGTCAGTCCTCCCGAAAAGTAGTCTCCCACTAATAGTAACAGGGCATTAATGTGCCATAACACTCTCATTGTAATCAAGCGAAACAGGGGAAGCTTTGAGAAGATATCCCCTTTTTATATTAACAAGGCATTGCAAGGTATAGCTGGGTCTCTGAAAAATGTCAAACGACTGCGTAATGGAACGCCTTTGGCGGAAACTGTTAATTCCACCCAAATATCTAAGCTTCTAGGATGTAAGGCCTTAGATGACTCTCCAATCCAGGCTGAATTGCATAACGCCATTAACTATAGTAAGGGCCTGGTTTCCTGCTCCGATATAATGGAGATGGACCCCGCGGGGTTGCGTGAAGAGTGGAAGAATGTGGGTGTCAAAGAGGTGCAGAATTATATGAGGAGAGTCAATGACAAATTGGAAAAATTGGCAACATTTATCCTAACCGAGACTCGAACTCGGGACCTTTGCCTTTCGCGGGCAAGTGCTCTACCAACTGAGCTACCGAAGCACGACTCACGCCCGGTACTCACAGCTTTACTTCTGCCAGTACCTCGTCTCCTACCTTACAAACATTACAGAAGCTCTCCTGCGAACCTTGCAGAACTAGCACTCCTGAAAGAAAGGATATTGCGGAGACATGGCTTAGCCACAGCCTGGGGGATGTTTCCAGAATGTGATTTTCACTCTGCAGCGGAGTGTGCGCTGATATGAAACTTCCTGGCAGATTAAAACTGTGTGCCCGACCGAGACTCGAACTCAGGACCTTTGCCTTTCTTTCAGGAGTGCTAGTTCTGCAAGGTTCGCAGGAGAGCTTCTGTAAAGTTTGGAAGGTAGGAGACGAGGTACTGGCAGAAGTAAAGCTGTGAGTACCGGGCGTGAGTCGTGCTTCAGTAGCTCAGTTGGTAGAGCACTTGCCCGCGAAAGGCAAAGGTCCCGAGTTCGAGTCTCGGTCAGGCACACAGTTTTAATCTGCCAGGAAGTTTCATATCAGCGCACACTCCACTGCAGAGTGAAAATCTCATTCTGGATTTATCCTAACGTTTAGTACTCCCGAATTACTGGAATATATCCTTGCCGGCATCCCCCTTAAGATTTGCCCGTTTGTTCCTAACCCCATGCACTGCTATAAATGTCAAAGATTTGGCCATACTACTATGGGGTGTAATGGGAAGGCTACATGTGGCAATTGTGGAGACTCTGCACATGATTCAGGGACTTCTTGTACACTTCCTCTGAAATGTGTTAACTGCTCTGGGGATCATCCAGTGTAGAGCAGAAAGTGTGGGGTTTACAATGAGGAAAAGAAAATTCAGGAGTTGAAAGTACAGACACACATACTCTATGGTGAAGCTAAAAAGGCTTACAAAGCCATGCAACCATCAGTTTTTGCAACTTCTTTTGCTTCAGCCCTTAAAACACCAATAGCTAAGTGTGATGCCTTCACACAAACTCAGACCACAGATTCAAGTATGAGCACATGCACTTGTTGCTGTACCTGTGGGGGAAATGCTCCACTTGCAACTGATGTCGCTCGGAAGCTGTCAGCAGTAGACTTACCACCTAAGCCACATACCACTCCCCAACTTCAGAAGCCACCTAAGCCATCCCAGCAACCCAGGCAGCCTCCTCCTCCTGTCAGTAAAGAAAAACGTCCTCCTAAAAGTAGTTCTAAGTCCAAGAAAGCGGTAGGTAAGCCTTCAGATCGACGAGTGCTCTCCCTTTCTGATGGCGACTATGCTCTTGAAGATATGGACTTCCAATCAGAAGAACTAGAGAACCCGGAACCGGCTAAGGTTCCCCCTGACCTCCCCGGTAAATCACTGCCTACGAGGGAGAAAGGAAAGAACCATCATCACTAACCAATGGCTTCCATAGCGACTTCTGTGTTGCAGTGGAATTTGAATGGATATCGCTCACATTTGGAAGAATTGCAGCTGCTAGTCCAGGATAAACCATTCTGCATCTGCTTACAAGAAACGCATCTTAAAGTCACAGACACACCTACATTACGGAGTTACCACATATACAGGAAAGACGATACTGCTGTAGGCAGGGCTAAAGATGGAATGGCTATTTTTCTTGATAACAGATACCACTCCTCTGCTGTTTCTCTATCCATGACCATCCAAGCAATTGCTGTGGAAGTTCCTTTGTACCTGACCTGCCCCCCCCCCCCCCCCCCCCCCCATGACACTTTGGACGCACTGGCAGACCTCTTCCAGGCACTTCCGCGCCCATTCCTTCTTGTGGGTGACTTCAATGCCCACAATGTGCTGTGGGGCTTGGCTACTACTTGCTCCAGTGGTAGGCTGATCGAGCGACTTGTCCATTCTGAGGATATCTGCCTTCTGAACGTGGGTCAGCTGACTCACTTTTCCACAGCTACAGGGTCTTTTTCAGCTGTTGATCTTTGCTTTTGTTCCTTAGCTATTACAGATTCAGTTCAGTGGGAAGTGGCTCCAGATTTACATTCTAGTGACCACTTCCCAGTGTGGGTTCATCTGCTGCCTAGGACTGACCAGCAGGAGAGCATGCAGGTGGATGATACAAATGGAAAATTGGGTACAGTACAGTTGACAGGCTAGTTTTGAACGAAAGGATTGTGCACAAGAGGTGGTGGCCCATATCACTCATGAGATCCAAAGGGCTGCCACAGAGTCCATCCCCAGGTCTAGTAACCACCTTGGACAATGGCCTGTACCATGGTGGAATGACGACTGTCAATTGGCAATCAGGGCCAGATGGACAGCTCTTCGGAACTTCAAACGGTGTCCAACTACAGACAAGCACATGCAAGGCAAGTGATCAAAGAACAGAAGAGGGCTTCCTGGAGTGAATTCACGACTTCCATTAATTGGTCCACTTCCGCTGCGCACGTTTGGGAATCAATAAGACAGATTTCAGGCAAGGGTAGTCCACATCCCATTACGGCCTTGTCAAACAATGGGGTCTTGGTGGACATGCCAGAAGAGATGGCTCATGTTTTAGCTGAACACTTCTTTACTGTTACTAAGTCATCCAGACAAGCTCCTGCTGTTCAGGTATTCCGTCGGACTGCAGAGATGAGGCAGCTCAATTTTTTCTCGCGTAATGAAGTAGTCTCCATGTGGGAACTGGAACCAGCTTTATCTGCAGCCAAAGACACTGCTCCGGGACCTGATGAGATCCATTATACCATGCTTTGTCATTTGTGCTCTGAAGCAAAAGGTCAGCTCCTCTCTTGTTTCAATCAGATTTGGTTTGATGGACAGTACCCCATGACTTGGAAGGAGGCAATCTTAATTCCATTCTGGAAACCAGCTGAGGACCCGAGCGCCCCTAACAGTTATCGGAGTGTCGTCCTTTCTAGTTGTATGGGTAAGACTCTTGAACGCATGGTCAACCACTTCCTTGTCTGGCTGCTCGAATCCCAAGGTTAACTGAACCGCTCCCAGTGTGGTTTCAGGCGCTACCATTCCACTCTTGACAACTTAATTCTACTGGTGACGACGATACAGGAGCCCTTCTTACACCGAAACCATTTAGTTTGTGTGTTTTTTGACCTCGAAAAAGCATATGACACTACTTGGAGGTACAACATCCTTGGCCAACTTCATGAACGGGAACTACTTGGACGCCTGCCGCTTCTGATCCAATCCTTTGTCAAGGACAGGCATTTTTGTTATCACATTGGCGATGCCATATCTGATTGCTATGTTCAGGAGAATGGTGTGCTCCAGGGCAGTGTCCTCAGTGTTACATTGTTTGCCATCGCTATCAATGGCATTTCCTCTGCAGTCAGGAGCCCTGTCAAATGCTCTAGTTTGTGGATGACTTTGCAATCTTCTACTCTTCCTCTGATTTTATGACGACAATGACGAGGCAGCTACACCTGACCATTAGGAGGCAGGAAACCTGGGCCCAGACAACTGGTTTTCGGTTCTCACCTGAGAAGACTGTGTGTGTCAATTTTAATCGTGCTTGTTGGAGTTTTAACCAACCAGAGCTTACAATGGGGGACCATATTTTACTTTTTCAAGACACAGTGCACTTTTTGTGTTTATTATTTGACTCGAAATTAACATGGCTCCCACACCTGAAAGACCTAAGAACAAAGGGCTTCCAGTTGTTGAATATTTTGAAATGCCTTGGCGGTAAAACATGGGCAGCTGACAGGTCCCGCCTCATACAGTTTAATAGGGGATTTGTTCTATCATGCTTAGACTGTGGCAGTATGGTCTATGAATCGGCCCGTTCTTCCTACCTCCGAATGTTAGATGCTGTCCACCATGCGGGCATTCGGATATCGACTGGAGCCTTTCGGACCAGCCCAGTTCAGAGTCTGTTTGCAGAGACTGGTGAACCACCACTCTGGATTTGGCGACGTATCCTTTTGGCTCGACAGGTGCTGAAAATCTCAGCGTTACCTCAGTCGTTGGCATTTAGTTCAGTGATCTAACCTGCCTTCGAACGACTATTCAGGAATCGGCCCCACATGACCCAGCCATTTGGTATATGTGTTACGGCCTGCCTCAAGGATCTGGAGCTCTCGGACATTGAAATACACACCCAGGGGTGGAACACACTGCCGCCTTGGTGTCTTCGGAGGTCCAAAGTGATTTTAAGCTTGACGCAGTACCCGAAAAATTGTACTCCAGTTGTGGTTTTTACAAATTTGTTTTCATCTATTTTAAGTATGTACCATCATTTTATCGTTATTTATACAGATGGATCCCAGCAGGGGAATGCTCTCGGTTGTTCTGTGGTTTTCCCTGATAGAGTTTTTAAAGTGTGTCCTCCAGAACAATTTACAAATTATGATGCGGAGTTATATGGCATTCTAATGGCACTGGAATGGGCTCACAGACATCATCGTACGAGTTTTCTTGTCTGTTATGACTCTCTTAGTGCACTGCAAGCGCCTCACCAAATGTATCCGGTAGACCCGCTGATTCAGCTCATCCGTGACTGCTTACAGCGGCTCCAACGCTGTGGCAAGGAGGTGATATTTTGATGGGTACCTGGCCATGTTGGGATACAGGGTAACGACATGACTGATAAAGCTGCCAAGGAAGCATGTTGGGATGGTGCTGTCCATCAATGTCCCATCCCGTTGCATGCCATTATCTCATTTTCTGGCAGATGCATCATGCGTCAGTGGGAGACTGAATGGTTGCAGGTGTCAGACAACAAACTGCGGTCACTCAAACCGACCACAAAAGCTTGGCGGACTTCGTGTCAGCCTCGCCACTGGATGGAGGTTTTGCTTACCAGACTGCGCATCAGGCATATCCCTTTCACATATAGCTTCCTTCTCCGGGGGCAGGATCCACCTTTCTGTGAAGTTTGTGGCGTGCCGCTTTCAGTTCAGCATATTGTGGCTACGTGTGTCCTGTATACTGATAATAGGGCAGCCCTTGGTCTCGCTGGAGATCTGCCCACTGTCCTCGCAGATACCGATACCAGTGTTAACAGAGTGGTGAAATTTTGTGAACTATCAGGCCTCATCCCTAAACTGGTGGGGAAGAGCGGCAGACTTTAGTACGTTATAAACTGCTTTGCATGTGGGGACAGCCTTCGTCCCCACTCATGAGATTTCCTATTGGTTTTTCGTCAGGGCGCTGATGACCATGATGTCGAGTGCCCCCTCAACCCAACTCATCATTATCATCATTCTTTTAGTTGAGACACACCACTTTTTGGGACTAGCCTTCAACTCCCACCTGACATGTCTTCCCCACCTTCGTCAACTTGAGCGAAAGTGCTGGCGGCACATCAGTATACTTCATTGCCTCAGTAACACTAGCTGAGGTGGAGATTGCTCTATCCTTTTGCGGCTCTAAAAAGACTTGATACAGTCCCATCTTGACTATGGAAGTCTTGCATGTGGTTCAGCATTACCTGAGCATTGTGGATAGTGGACCCCGTTCATCATTATGGGGTCTGACTTGTGACAGGAGCCTTCTGAACTAGCCCTGTAAACAGCATACTAGTCGAGGTTGTTGTCCCTCCATTGCCTATCAGGTGCTAACAACAGATGCTGAATTATGCTGTATACATTCATAGCTTCCCTGAACATCCCTATTACCATGTCCTTTCCCCTGGAAGGGAGCTCCATCTCCCACAGCAACAACCCACAACTTGGTTTACAATTGCTGCACACCTCTAGTGTCCCTGTTTGGAACTGCAACTTCCTCTACTGTTGCTATTGGTCAGGGAGACATTGCATCTGCCCCCATGGCTTGTGCCCTGACCTTGGATTTTCCTAAAAGTCTCCTTCGGTCCAAAAGATTTTTCGCTGTCTGTTCTTGGCTGTCATTGAGAAGTGTCTGGTTTCAGGAGTGGTACTCACCAATGCTTCAACAGCTAATGGGGAAACAGGCTTTATGTACACGGACCAGTGAACTCAACACACTGCCAAATAACTTTAGCGTCTTCTACTGAACTGATGGCCATTAAATTAGTCCTTAACTTGTTCGTTCTTGCACTGCCAAGAGTATCGTAATCTGTTGTGACTCCCTTAGCAGCCTTCAGGCTTTAGACCAGTGTTACTCCCAGGTTACAGCTATCCAGTTTCTTGTCTCCGACCTCCGTCAAGCTGGGCAGCCAGTCGTTTTCATTTGGCCCCCGGTCATGTTGGTCGTTTTCATTTGGCCCCCGGTCATGTTGGGATTTTGGGAAATCAACGAGCTGACTGGATGCCACCAGGATGCCAATTCTGGAAATGGGGGTCCTGGAATTGAACCTTTAGTCATTTATGTGCCATTAACTGATGGAAGTCTGGAACTCGGATTGGTCTGTCCTGATCTCCCCAAACAAACTGAGGCCAGTTACGGAGACCACAGTCCTCTGTCGACTGCATTGGCCACACTTGACTGACCTGTGGTCTCTCAGTCGGGAGGATAGAGCATAGCCACTTTCCTTCTCATTCCTTCCTTAATCCGAGCTTGTACTCTGTCTCTAACAGGTTTGTTGTTGACGGGATGTTATAAACAGTAAACTTCTCCACCACCATGAGAAGATGATAAGAATGTTCAACTATTTGTGACAAATGGATGAGAGCAGTTGAGATCCAACAGAGATAACAGGCAGTTTACCACAAGCCTTTGGTGACAAATTAGTGGAAACTGGGTAGACATCTTGAAATATTATGTTTCATTTACTGTGGATACCAAACAGTAGAGAACAGAAACTTGCATGCTGTAGAGCAACTCAAGTGGGACACAGAGTGGCGTTCTGTGCTGCTCAGCGATGAGTCTCACTCGTGGTTGTGGCGGTCAGGTAGACACCAAGATGTCCATAGAAAACTAGGTGAAAGATTACAAAAAGCAGTGATTTTCAACATCTTTGTCTCTCCTCCTGGAATCATGGTTTGAAGAGCTATAGCATATGACAACAGGACTGATTTGGTAATTGTTGAATGGAGGCTGAATGCTCGCCCCTATGTGGCCGTACTGGTAAAACTCCTTGTCACACCTTTTGTGGTGGAGCGTACCATGTGGCTTATTCCTTCGGGATAATGAAGACCGCCCACTGAAGTTGACACCTCAAACTCCTTGAGGAATGTATCTTTTCCTACCTGCCCAGTTGCCTGACTTCTAATCCATAAATCATATCTGGAATTTGATGGGGAGAGTTGTGCATTCATGCTTTCAGCAGTCTTCATACATGAGAAAGAATGTGTTTCAGGCATTGCAAGAAATTCCTCAAGATGACATTCAGAGGCTGTTGGCTTCCATGCCATACCAAATACAAGAGTGTATTTGTGTCCTTAGGAGTCGCACTTCAAACTGATGTTCATGATGGTGGACATCAGAGTTGAACAGAACAAAAGTTCAGTGGTGTAGTACCTGTCAAGTGATGAACATCTTCCCAAAGTTTGATAAATGTTGGACTGGTGCTTCGTGGTGGAACACTTTCCATTTCTATCAGTGTAAATGTCTCAATGCTACACCATAAATTCAATTTCACCAGGATAGCGAAAAATTCAAAACTGAAATGGGAGCTGTGTAAGGAGATTGCACAACACAAAAAGTGTTCTCAGAATGCTCTGAGAACGTTCACACCTGTGCCCGGAATAGAAATTTTGCAATTAGTGTGTAAACCAGGTTAGAGTTGTGGCAGTGAGACATGGCCTTTTAATGTGAAAAACCCTAAGGGAGCGGTTGAGAGATGCATATTGGGAATTATTTTAACCAGAGTGTTGTCTCATGGCTTTCCGGATCCACTTTAAGAGACATTTTAGTACCTGTTCGAGGAGTCCCACTGTGCAATTTATCAGCAAAGTAAAACAGTTGTTGCTCTAAAATGTAGAATCATCCTCTGACTTTTGGAAATAGGCTCTTGAAGGCTGTGGCTACTGTACATGTTCAGATGTAAAGTGGATCTGTTTTGATCATGGACTGAGAGGTTTCAGTGTCACAAATAGGCTCTCATTGGGACCATGTAAGCTTTAGACAAGACAGGTTGAAGTCTAGCAAGCATACTGGCATTGACACATTAAGTTCCCTAATTGTACTGTAATCATTGGAGGAGACTTGAGTCATCCAACTATCAATTGAGATAATTATAGTTTTGTTCGTGGCGGGTATGGCTAGACATGCTATGAAACATTGCTAAATGCTTTCTCTGAAAACTACCCAGAACAGGTAGTTCAGGATGCCACTGACAATGGAAGTATATAGATCTAATGGCAACAAACAAACCTGACCTCTTTGAGAATGTCTGCATTGAAACTTTTATCACTAATCATGAGGCAGTTTTAGTGTCAATGAATACCAAACTACACAAGGTCACTAAAACAAGTAGGAAGATTTGTATGTTCAGTAAATTACCCAAACAAGGGTCATATCCCAATGAGGAACTTGAAACTTTTACGTCAGGACAGAAGCATGTAGTGAAACTAGGGCTCAAGTGGATAGGATGTACCCAGTAGAACAGTTCATTATGGAAAAGATCCTCCTTAGTATACAATTACTCTGAAGACTTTTAAAGAAACAAAGACTAGTGCATAATAGGTATAATACAAAGTACTAAGAAGATGAGAGAAATAGATATTAGAGTCAGTGGCATCAAGAAACAGCTGGAATCATTAAAACTGAACAAAACCTCAGGAGCTGATGGAATACCTATCAGATTCTAAACTCAGTTTGCAGCTGAGTTAGCTCCTCAATTAACTTTAATCTGTTGCAGAGCTGTCAAACAAAAATCTGAGCCCAGTAGTTGCAGGAAAGCACAGGCCATACCTGTCTATAAGAAGGGTAGCAGAAGTTATCAACAAAAGTACCATCCAATATCTTTGTCATCCATTTGTTTTAGAATCTAAGAACATATTCTGAGCTCACACCTAATGAGGTAAATCAAGCAGAAAGACCTTATCCATGCCAGTTAGCATGGATTTCGAAAACATAGATAGTATGAAACCCAACTTGCACTTTTCTCGTGTGACATCCTGAAAGGCATGGATCGAGGCAGTCAGGTTGATGCAGTATTTCTCAATATCCAAGTAGTATTTGACTCAAGGGAATGGTCCAGTCTGACATGTCGAGACGTACCCTGAAATTTCCAACACAGGAAGAATACACTGCAAGAAATGCACTGTCAAAATTTTAGCTGCTAAGATTCACAAGTATTTTTAAAAAAATGTTAAATACAAAGAACAACTTATAACCGTCCCTGCCTAGTGTGAGAATCCGCAAATAAGCAGCTGCCACCATGGTAAGAGAACACAATGCTGCATAACACGAAGTCTAAAGTGTACACACATGGTTTATAAATACTTACACCATACCAAAAATACCTGAAATCATTAATTTTTGAATAGCTTGCAGTTCATATCGAAAGCTAAACTGTTGCAGATGATGTAATTGTTACACAAGTGACTAGCAGAGCAAAGAAAGTCAAAGCAGTAAATGATGTGACATTACAGATGACTTACATCAGCAGTGATTTTAATTTGTTGGCGTGAAGTGTTTTATTATAAATCTTGTAGCACAGTTATTATGTCTTATCACAGTTTTTAAGTAATGTGTATTTTACTGACAACGAAACAGTTCCTTGTTTATTCCATGTAGTCATCACAAAGATGCGAAGTGTCTATTGGATGATGAAAACAGTTATTTCCCTTACACCAGTGACATTCAGTAAAAGAAAAAGTAATGCATTCAGGCACTTCACAGTAATTACTAGTTTTATTTAGACAAAATTGTGATGGAGGAAGAATTGATAGACTATTGTTCTGCATACCGGGCATACTTGATCAAATTCATAAAATGTGGTGATGCAAACTGACAAAGCAGAAATGTCTGAAGGTTAACAATACTGTTCCATTGATAAATATGAAATTAGAAAGAGCTGTTGGAAAGTGTATTGCCCAACAGTTTCAAAAAACTGCTTTCCACTATAAGAAAATTCTATATCGAGAGGTTAAATCACACCACTAGGTCTGGGTGAAATCGAGATTATATTAATAGGCTTTCTGTTGTCATCCTGAAGACAGAGATATTGTTACGCTCAGGTGAAGATTCCATCAAAAGTAATGAATTATTTGCTGCAACTGCTAAGAAGTAGTTTTGGATGTAATATTGAAACTTATTCTCTCCCATTTTTCCCAATTTTACTACACCTGGATTACAAGATTTTTGCAACTTGAGTCAGTTTATAAATTGTTGGTCCTAATTTGCTTTGAGGTGCCTGAAGACAAATATAGAGCTGTGTACACAGTAATACACTGTACATATAACTGGCATTGTTGTATAAGAATGTATCACAGCATTCATCAACTGAAAAGTCTGTCTTTTTTCACTCGAGATGATAAAGTGCAGTTTGCACACAGTTCTTGCACAAAAGTGACTAATTGACTTACAGCATTTTAGTGGATAACAGAAGCTTCGCCTTACAACACTATGAATTTATCTGTTGTATTACCATTAACGACATCTGCTCTACACATTTACTTCAAGTAAACTTTGTAATTTTGTGACCTCCTTTTTTTGTACAATTTCCTGGATTTCTTTAACTAGGTTAAATAAGCCTGGAAGACAGTAATTTTCATCTCACTTGCCATTCAGAGTGCCCAGTCTCCTAGATCTCCCTCAGTGCTTTGGCTGTCAAGAGCAGTTCTAAATCTTTAGGACAGTTTTTCTTTCAATCTTTCGCAAATTTTGTGTTGGTGCATATTTCATACATTGTATGAATCTTTATTTCATTTATACAATTCACATTCAGATTTTGCAGGCATTACACACTGCTTAACTGAAAGCATTTTCACCCTCCTTCATTTAACCAAAAAATTTACAGCCTTTTTTTGTCATTGAAAGCTGTTACTGTAATGTTTTCTTTGGGGTAGGAAGGCGAATGAATGTTCAAGAAATTAACTACTAAATAACACATACTTGGGTCTTCAGAAAAAGTAAGTGATTTTGATTGTATAGCATGTTCCTCATATTTCAACTTCGCAATGTTGTGAAAACATTAATTGGAATTCACATTACTGTGGAACTCTAGAACCTGCCCAAAGACAGATGCACTCGTGTGACGCATCTTAGAATATTGCTCAGGTGTGTGGAACCCATACCAAATAGGACTAACAGGCAATATTGAACATATAGAGAGAAGGCCAGTATAAATGATCACAGGTTTGTTTGACCTGTGGGAGTGTATCACAGAGATGGTGAAAGAACTGAACTGGGAAACTCTTGAAGATAGATGGAAACTATCCCAAGAAAGTCTACTAACAAAGTTTCAAGAACTGGCTTTAAATGATGACTTTAGGTATCTACTGTACTACAACCCTCACATATTGCTCCCATAGGTATTGTTAGGACAATATTATGTTAATTATGACACAAATGGAAGCATTGAAACAATCATTCACCCTATGGTCCGTATATAAATTGAAGGAAAAAGCCCTAATAAATGGTACTATGGGGTCTACCTTTTGCTGTGCATTCCACAGCGGTTTGCCGAGTACAGATGTAGATGTAATAAACCCCTTTCTGTAATTACAAATGTGCAGTGATGTGTAGATGAATTTTCCATTGTTCACATGATTTGAGAATTTTTGGCTCCACTGCTTTTCTTCATTGCTAACAACTTTCTAAACCCTCTCTTTGCAATTAAAAAGGCAATTTGCTGACAGTCCATATTTTAAAATCCTTGGACCTTCACACCTTGATTTTAAAATAACATTCCATACCCAACAACAGCACAGGATATTTTCTGAGCTGCCCTTAGGTGTATGGGATTGATATATTAACAAATTAATGGAGCATCCACAAACTTTCTTCCACAGTGTCTTCAATAATGTCTATGTTTGCATCCTAAGCCATTTTGCTGAACAATATACAGATCACTCTACTGAGAATCACCAGGGACGATTTACTTTCAGGATCTTGTCTTTCTCATCAATAGATCTACTTTTGGAGGTGTATGTTGGAGTGTGTATCATTACATTCCTAGTGTGCAGTGTGAATGGGTTTGGGTGAGCTGAGAGAAAGGTTGAGTATAATAAACAACCTTAAGCAGTACTAAAGAGTGCTCAGCATAATCAATTTTCACCATTCTTCCTAGCATTCTTTGCATGTTATTTGCATTGGAATGGTGGAGGAGAATTATTAAGAAGACACTGTCACATTCAGTGATATGGAGATGATGACTGAAATAGTTGTTTAACTCAAGTGCATCATCTTTAAACCGTGTGTTTTATAGTTGCTACCATGTTCATCTTTAAACCGTGTGTTTTATAGTTGCTACCATGTTCAAGGAGTTTCAACTTTCCAATGTCCATGCTTTGGAAAGCACGCTGAAGTGTGTGACAGAGTGTGCTTCAGAATATGTTTTCCCTTTTCTTTCTCTTTGGTGAATAATAAATTTCAAGTAGATGCAACATTTTGTTGTTGACCTCTTGGCAAAGGAAGGTTGCTATTTATTCAGCAAAGTCTGTGTTAAGTAGATAGTTTGGCAGTCATTACCTACTTTGAAAGAAAGGAAGGCTGAAGTTTGATTTAACTGGCTTGAAGCATCTGAAGCCACTGCAAACATTTTATTTTCCTATCTAGTGACAGGAGTTGAAATGTGCTCATGTCTTTGTGATCTGGAACAGAATACTAGCCCATGAAATTTTGTCACGTCTTCTTCTGTGAATTTTAAAGTTAAGACCCAGTGATCAGCTTAGAAAGCCATAGTGATTGTACCTAGAAGCTTAGAGAACCCATTAACAAGAAGGAAGTAAGAGACTGTGGAATGATCTGAAAGCAATCCAAACCAAC
The DNA here is from genome assembly GCF_023864275.1 of Schistocerca cancellata. Lineage (NCBI taxonomy): Eukaryota > Metazoa > Arthropoda > Insecta > Orthoptera > Acrididae > Schistocerca > Schistocerca cancellata. Next base: position 211,739,497 of record NC_064631.1, read on the forward strand.
CATGACAGAGTGAGACCACACACCTTTTTGGTAACAAATCTAGTGATGAGCAAATTGTGCTAGTCTATTGGCCTTATCAATGGCATAGAAAAATGAGGCTTAAATGACCATGAAGAAGTGTGTGTGACAATGTACACTTGCCTGTTTAGATGATTTAAGAATTGGGTTCAGTAACTGTGCTTTTGATGGAAACCATGTTGGGCAATAATTTGAATGCTCTGCACTATCTAATAAAGGAGTTAAACCACTTTTTTTATTCATTTTGGTTCAGTCCTTGTACAATCAGGCAGCTGTGCTGCTTATCCCCCATCAGGTGGTACAGTTGTTAGAAACTTGGGTTTTTATTTGATTTGGTTACTCTTTGTTCTTGAAAGTGTTGCAGGTAACACTGTGTGTCTGTGTGTGGTCCCCCCCCCCCCCCTCCCCCCGGCTAATGAAAATACTGACTCATTGGAATATGTTACATATATGCTGTTATTACAACTGATACTGACAGCAGAACAGTTGATGTTTGTGAAGGAGCTTTATTGCAGACATTTTTTTCTTCCTTGTAGACTGGCTTCCTGAAGCTGACAGTAAATGGTAATAATGAACATGAAATGCAGCGTTGTTTTCCAGCTGCACAGTAGCCAAGAATTCATCAGCTCATTGTTCTTGGTCAGTGTTGTAAAATGACACAATTCATCTATCACTTTGTAATGAATTCTTCAATTCTTCAGTACTATTCAGTCCGTCATCAGGAAGTGTGCTCAGAAATGCCATACCAGGCTCCATTTCAAATTCCCATCCTCAATGGCAGATATGTGGTCACCAATGTTAATGATTGATAAAATGGCAGAAATCCAAGCTTAGTGGTCCAGATTGTGTAACTTCGACTAATCATTGTTTGATATACACTCCTGGAAATTGAAATAAGAACACCGTGAATTCATTGTCCCAGGAAGGGGAAACTTTATTGACACATTCCTGGGGTCAGATACATCACATGATCACACTGACAGAACCACAGGCACATAGACACAGGCAACAGAGCATGCACAATGTCGGCACTAGTACAGTGTATATCCACCTTTCACAGCAATGCAGGCTGCTATTCTCCCATGGAGACGATCGTAGAGATGCTGGATGTAGTCCTGTGGAACGGCTTGCCATGCCATTTCCACCTGGCGCCTCAGTTGGACCAGCGTTCGTGCTGGACGTGCAGACCGTGTGAGACGACGCTTCATCCAGTCCCAAACATGCTCAATGGGGGACAGATCCGGAGATCTTGCTGGCCAGGGTAGTTGACTTACACCTTCTAGAGCACGTTGGGTGGCACGGGATACATGCGGACGTGCATTGTCCTGTTGGAACAGCAAGTTCCCTTGCCGGTCTAGGAATGGTAGAACGATGGGTTCGATGACGGTTTGGATGTACCGTGCACTATTCAGTGTCCCCTCGACGATCACCAGTGGTGTACGGCCAGTGTAGGAGATCGCTCCCCACACCATGATGCCGGCTGTTGGCCCTGTGTGCCTCAGTCGTATGCAGTCCTGATTGTGGCGCTCACCTGCACGGCGCCAAACACGCATACGACCATAATTGGCACCAAGGCAGAAGCGACTCTCATCGCTGAAGACGACACGTCTCCATTCGTCCCTCCATTCACGCCTGTCGCGACACCACTGGAGGCGGGCTGCACGATGTTGGGGCGTGAGCGGAAGACGGCCTAACGGTGTGCGGGATCGTAGCCCAGCTTCATGGAGACGGTTGCGAATGGTCCTTGCCGATACCCCAGGAGCAACAGTGTCCCTAATTTGCTGGGAAGTGGCGGTGCGGTCTCCTACGGCACTGCGTAGGATCCTACGGTCTTGGCGTGCATCCGTGCGTCGCTGCGGTCCGGTCCCAGGTCGACGGGCACGTGCACCTTCCGCCGACCACTGGCGACAACATCGATGTACTGTGGAGACCTCACGCCCCACGTGTTGAGCAATTCAGCGGTACGTCCACCCGGCCTCCCGCATGCCCACTATACGCCCTCGTTCAAAGTCCGTCAACTGCACATACGGTTCACGTCCACGCTGTCGCGGCATGCTACCAGTGTTAAAGACTGCGATGGAGCTCCGTATGCCATGGCAAACTGGCTGACACTGACGGCGGCGGTGCACAAATGCTGCGCAGCTAGCGCCATTCGACGGCCAACACCGCGGTTCCTGGTGTGTCCGCTGTGCCGTGCGTGTGATCATTGCTTGTACAGCCGTCTCGCAGTGTCCGGAGCAAGTATGGTGGGTCTGACACACCGGTGTCAATGTGTTCTTTTTTCCATTTCCAGGAGTGTAGAACAAATGAGGTATTCTTAAATTTTAGAATATATTCTGATTTCCAATCTAAGATGGTGTCTCGCAATGAATGACTCCATCCATGCCAGGCAGCATGTATTCTGAAATTATCAGTCAGCAAAACCCAACATATAATGTTCTCACATGACATACTGAAAGTCATGAAATATGGCATGTAGAAGCAGTATTTTTTGACTTCTGAAGGGTATTTGACTTGATACCATTCCAATGCTTATGAACAAATGTATGATCAGTTGGGGTATCAAATGAAATTTGTGTCTGAATAATTGAGAATTTATTGGCAGGAAGGTCGCAGCATGTTATCTTCAATGGAGAGTCACTGACATATGTACACATGACTTCAAGAAAGTCCCAGGGAAACATGATGGGAGCCTTGCTGTTCATGTTATGTATTAATGGCGTGATAGGCAATATTAATAGTGACCTCAGACTTTCCGCAGATGGTGCAGTTATTTATAATGAAGTACTGTTGCAGAAAAGCTGCGCAAATATTCTATCAGATGTTGACAAGATTTCAAAGTGGGACAAAGATTGGCAACATGTCTTAAATGTTAAGAAATGCGGAATTGTGCACTACACAAAATTCAGAAACACTGTGACTACAGTATCAGTGAGTCACAATCGGAATCAGTCAACTCACACAAATAATTGGATGCAACTATTTGCGAGGATTCCAAGTGGAAAGATCACATAGGCTTGACAGGTGGTAGCCCTTAGCCCATTTGGTAGGATCCTGATGCTATAATTCCACAAAGACAACTGCTAACAAAAATCAGTGTACCCATCCCTACAATATTGGTCAAGTTGGGGTTGATTTGGGGGATGAGACCAAACTATGAGGCCATTGGTCTCATCGGATTAGGGAAGGAAGTCTGCTGTGCCCTTTCAAAGGAACCATCTCGGCATTTGTCTGAAGCAGATTTAGGGAAATCATGGAAAACCTAAATCAGGATGGCTGGATGCGGGATTGAACCATCGTCCTCCCAAATGCAAGTCCAATGTGCTAACAACTGTGCCACCTCGCTCAGTATTTGTCAAGTGTGTGAGGCACATGTTATATAGGAGTAACAAAGAAGGGAAGCACAAATGGTGATAAGTCCATTTGACTCATGGGGGAGTGTTGTGGAAATGCTGAAAAACCGAACTGGCAGAAACTGAAAGATAGTCGCAAACTTCCTTGCAAAAGCCTGCTAACAAAATTCCACGAATCTCAGTTACGTGAGAAATTTAGAAATTTCCTGTAGCCCCCTACAAATTGTTCCTTTGACCATGGAGACAAGATCAGGCTAATTATGGTACAAACAGAGCCATTTGAAATCATTCTTCCTCTATTCCCCATGTAATCCATAGGAAGTACCCCTGCCATGCACTTCACCGTGGTTTTTCAGAGTATGGCTGTAGATGTAGATTGTAACATACCATATGTCCTAACATCATAATAAGCAGAAGATTACTGACACCGTATGTCAGGAAACTTGTATCACCTTTGCTGTTACTCAATAAAACCACCGGAAACTGCATTACATTTCAGGTAAAATGACCCTATAAGCAAGCTAAACACATCTCTTCTGTGTGAATGAAAATTCTAAAAGACAGTGTGCTGATAAAATATGTGTTGTTGTTGTTGTTGTTGTTGTATAGTAAACTACTACAAAATAACTGTCTCACAGAGTGATGAAGAACAGCAGGTAGTTCTGTTCACATTTTACCAAGATTATTGTCAGACTCCATGCAATTATCTTTTTTGTAATTTTGTTATGTAATGAAATTATTGTCAGCTATTGATAATGGAAATTTATTCCAATAACAACTGTTTCCTATCCATTTATTTTGAACTAGCTGAAAAAAAGAAAAAACTGCTGTACTTGGCCTTCATTTTCATTGGGTTTCTGAAGATATTAAAGATAACTTGAAAATGTAGTAAAAATTAACTTTTTTTTTTAAAAAAAAAGTAAATATTTAAGAGTGTTACACTCAAAAATACTCTTGAACGCTCAAAAATACTAAATACTCTTGAATTCACTGAACTATTCAACAATGTTTGACAATGGTAAACATGATCCCACTCTGTTAATATTACTTAACATGCCAAAATTCCACTAAGTCATTGTTCACTACCTTAAGCTAATCACTTTGCCTTAAATTTATTTCACTTTTTATGACTTTCACTTTTCCTTGATCCTATTTAACTGATTTGCAAAAGTAAGTTTATGCACGTGCCTCACCTTCACCTATATATACCCTGTTGAGCTGGATTGTATCCCCAGCAAAACAGAACAGTGAAAGATTCTGTAAAATTTCTTGAATCTTCTGGAACATTGTAAAACATTCCAGAAGGAACATTCTGGCCAGACTTGGCTAATTCAGCACTTGATTCCCAGCTGTTTCATCAACTTTCCGTAACAAGTCCATTGGTGTGATGCTCGAAATCTTCTTCAAGGATGGGGTGATGGAGGGCAATCATACCATAAAACCATCAATGGGGCTTAGCTGCCACTCTTGTGCCCTCTACTCCCATTGCATTTACTTACTATTGAAATACATTAATCACTAATGGAGCGCATTCACTGCTCAGAAATCTATTGTATACTTATAAACTTCTACATTATTAACAAGACCACTTGTATGTAATATTGAGGTAATCATATTACCACTAGTTCATAGTGTATCTGAAAACTTTGTGTTGGAATGCTGTGCTGTATTTAACTTTTTGCATGATTTCCATTAGTCAGTTGCTAAATTCATGTTTTGTATACTGTCACAGTATATGTCCTGTTGAAGGCTACATTCCAATTTATGAACATTGCAATGCTTAGAATGAGTGGTCTGAATCACTCCAAAATAGAAGTTTGTGGAGAACAATGGAACCATAATATGTCGTTAAGAATGCAGAGAAAGGGCTTGCACATGGGCCCAGAAACACCTTCTTTTGAGAGAACAGACAGGTTGGTGCTATGCCACATTCAGTTGGTGCAGAGCAGTCAGCTGAAGTGGAAACATGCAAGTGTGTGCTGATCTGCCTTGTTGACATCAAAGGGCACAATATATGCATGTGAGTTAGTATGAACAGAGCAGAATGATTTGTTTCTGAGAAACAGTTTTATCATACTGTGATGTTGCCACATGTACTGGGCACACTTCTATGGCAGTAATATGTATGTAGAACCAGTGGATAGAAGAGGGTCATACACTGCGACGAGCAAGTACTGGATCACACAGTGTGACCAGAGCATGGGATAACTGCCAACTAGGCCACATGACTGTAAATGACAGAACAGTGTTTCACACAGTGTTGGCTCACTGTCAGAGCACTACCAATAGTATGGACATGTCCGCACAGATGATTCGGCATTGCCTGCTGAGGGTGGACTGGTGGCATGCTTGCCATTGCATTGACTTCCGTTGACCAGAAGCCTCCAGCACCTCAGACTGCGGTGTGTGTGTGTGTGTGTGTGTGTGTGTGTGTGTGTGTGTGTGTGTTTGGGTGTGTGTGTGTGTGTGTGTGTGTGTGTGTGTGTGTGTGTGTGTGTTTGGGGGGGGGGGGGGGGGGTTGCGTACGCACGGCATGCACCATCACTGGCATTTGGGAATGACAAACTGTAATGTTTTCATAAAAGTCCCACTTCAACTTGTCCATCAGTGATGACAATGTATGTGTTAGACGCAACAGTGGTGAACACAGTTGGACAGACTGCATTGTTGAGCGATGCAGCGGACAAATGCCAAGTGTTTTGGTTTGTTCTAACCACTGGTGTTTTGTCATGTCTCTAAACTGTGCAGTAAATTTCATTGTAATGATATGCCTTGTCCTTAGTTTGCAGTTTCCACAAATAGTAGTGGTCTGTTTGGAAATTTTGCAGATGTTACCAATTTTTTGTGTGGCAACTGTCCTCATCTTTGCATGTAATTTCAGTGGATTTTCTTAACATAGTATTTGTATTCATAACCAGCTTCACATTATTCACAGGGAAACAGCGAATTCGGCATAATTCACGTTTTTGCTTGTTACTGTCTGCTGTTCAGATAGAGAGACCAAACATTGTTCAAACTGAACTTTTGAAGGAAATGAATTTGTTGAAAATTTGGAAACCGAAGTTGGAACTTCATTTGCAAAGAAGAGAGCAACTCTGCAATGTTTTAATGGCCATGAAAAATCTTGCTGGAACTTTAAAACTAAGCAGAGTAAAATGTGAATTTAGTGTGCCACATATTTACATAGCAGGAATAACAGCTGAAGCATCGGATGGGTAATTATAACTGTCATTTGAAAATGTTTTTGATTTATAAGTGCTGACTGATATCTCTGTGTGTATCCTGTAGTCTCTAGTTACTTTCCTATAAAGCAATGATGAATGCTAGAAACTGCTGTGGTGCATTCAAACATAATAATTTCAGAAATAATTGTGTTTCCCAATTTTTTCCCCTGCAGCATTATATTTATATAGTCTTTTTCTTCCACACTTTGATAAGGTACACAGACTGTCTCAACCATTCAGTGTCAGATCCAAAGTGTTCCTTTAGGAGGAATGGTTACCTAGTGTTGTAAAATAAATTTAAGAAATAGATGTATAGAAGTTTATCAGGATCCTCAGTGACGAGATTGGTCTCTTATTAAGGGCATACCCAGTGGGGGCAGGAGAGCAGCTGAAACAAAGTGACAGGTGTTGCTGGTGTTTACGTATACTATTCTTACAACACCAGTCTCCATACTCTTTTTAAAACTCAGTAGCAGGATCTCTTCTGAATCTCAACAGAAAACACTATACCTGCTGTAGAAGTAATAGATGTAAAATTAGGAATTTTATTCCTTTAGTTGAATTGGTGTAAGAAAATCTTTGAGAGTTGCAGTGAGCTGGACGCAACAACTTTGCATGACTACCTCAACCAGTCACGCAATGCAGTTTTGTAAACATTTGTATGGCAAAGCTACAGAATTGTCACAGCTCTATATACTGCTGCTGTTTCTACCTGCAGCCATTTGCGTTTAGCAGTTGAGAGCAGGCAACAGTGCAGCTAGCTGTCAGGGCTCTACTTAGGCAGACTCAACTCTAGACTATTGCTCAAATTCCCAATCGCTAAGTATTTGTTCTTTCCATGTACTGGGTGGCTGTAATTAATGTGCAGCTGCTCACAGAGTTCCATTGTGGGGTGTAATTATCATAAGCCAGTGGAACTTGGTAGATATGCAAATGCAGAACCAATTTACTTTGGAAAAAATTATTTCCTATTTTGGCCACCAGATGCAAATGTGGCACTGTACAGTAGTGACCACATTGAACAAATTATGTAAACAGTGGTAAATAATAAAATCAACATTGTGCCTTTCTCACTTGTTTGACCTCTTCTGCCCGTGTCCCGTTACTAATCCATTATGTATGAAAACATCTTTCTTGCATTCACAGTGCCAGATTTGCACCTGTTGGTCAAAATTGGAACTAATTTTTTCCAGTGTAAATTGGTTCCACATTAACACATCAGAATTTCAGTGCTGTACAATAATTACCAGCCCACACTGGATCTCTGTGAGTAGCTGTACTTTAATTATAATCACACTTTACTTTTCTTTATCTTGCTAACCCTTGTAGAAGACTTGAGTTGTATCACATATCTATTTTTGAAAATATACGGTTGATTAGATGACTGGACCACTTGTTCATCTGCTGACTTGAACTAGCCCACTGCAGTTGCAGTGTTGGGTTTATCCTGAAGTGACTATTTTATATGTAAGTCACGTGCATTAGGACATATTTAAGTGTCACCATCATCAACAGAGCTTCTAGAAGCAAGGCCACACATTTATATCCCTCTCTCCTTGTAACAGAGCAGCTATATACTAAAGAAATTGAAATACAGTTAGATTAGCTAGTTCTCATTTGCATAACAAGTGGCACAATGCAAAACACATAAAAGCAAGATAGTGTCTACCCTTTGATTTCTGATTATTTGTAATTTTTTATTTATAGCTGGTTTATTATCTTCATGAACATTAGGCTACACATATGCCTTTGAAATTTATATACCAGATACCAGCAACATACAACGTCCTTCTTTTCAGCACACAGATAAATGTAGAAGTACTGGATTCAACTGTTTGTTTACACAAATCTGAGTTACCAGATGGCCTCATGAAATTTAAGTTACAACTATCAGAGGCCCTTGGATATACAAACATAGTGGTAAGGACCTTTCACTCCAACATTTGTCATGCAAATTGCAAAGACTGGAATAATTAGCTTAAAATTTTCATGTGAATGAGTTATTGTTGTTACAAAGTAATAACAAATGCTTCTCCTATTTTAGATGCTAGAACAAAACCTTGACAAGATTGAAGGTACTGAGAACTTTTACAGTCATGTGGAGGATCAGCTCAGGAAAGTGATTGAATGTAACAAATGGAAAAATCTGTGAATCAGTACGTATAAAGTAGATGAGTTTCGCCCAGTGTGAGTATATGTAGTGATATGTGACAGTAAATTAACGTTAATGTATCATGTTACGGAAATGTTCTGCTCTTTATTTCATAAGTAATTTTGATTTTATTTTTCAAAAGTTCTGTACCAGCAGTTTAATTCACAAGAAGATTATTGCTCACAAGAAAATACTACAGAATATTTTATTCAGTGAAAGAGTATGTATCAGAGTATGGGTTCTCATTCCTATTCGTTTCTTTGAGATATATATTTTCCAAAATCCTAAAATCCTCTGATACTCACACTTTTCCAGAATGTAGTGCTTCTTTTGACAATTGAGCTGTGGAAATAAACGTTATCTGGGTATGGTACCATGTCATAATGTATAAAACACCTGCTGCTGGAGAAAAACCAGCGTTTCGGTCACAGTTGCAGTGGCCTCCTTCTGGGTCTACTCTACTTAGAGTGACAAAGTGACTGGATTCAGTCAAGTCATGAAATACAATAGGTGGGATGAGGTGATTTGTGGCAAATGTGCATTTTTACTTGGACAGCATAACCCTGCAGTGGTTTGAGAACAATGAAGAGAAGATACTCCAGGCCAAACCGAAGGAAAAATTCAGTGGCAACCATCAGGAACTCCAGTTAGTTGAAGAACAGGGCCCAGTGTTATGGGGAAATGACACAGAAGAATATACAGAATGTTTTGGCCCTATACCTCATTGTGAATTCGAACCTGACAAAAGCCAACAAAATCTCGCATTTAATGAAAGGAGTTACAGAAATCATGCACTAAGCCCTTTTAGTAAAGGATGTCACAGTGACAGAGGAAATCATAAAGTGGTGTCAGGGAATAGCAGAAATGCAACAGAAAAGAATTAGCTGCTGAATGTGGTCCATATGGCAGTTGTGAAGACCACCATGAGCTCGTTCTCAGATACACCAGATAGTAAGAGAAGAAATATAGCGGTATACAGCAGCTAGAAATGTCAGGCCGGTTGCACAAGAGGTAGCAGTCATGAATGTCAGCATCATATGCCAGGAGATGATAGAGAATGTTGAAAAAGAGGTATATTGATCATTATATATATTTGAATTCATTGTTTTAACAGTGACAATGTTATTCTTGAATGAGACTTTTTGCAGGCATGATAAGCAGCCATAGACTGTGGAAGGTATGAGCCTCCAGATTGACAAAGCTATTCCAACAACCATACAAAAATAAGATTGCTCTGGGTGGTTTTTTGCCATTGAAGATGTTATTCTGCCATCTTCATCAAAATGAGTTCCAGTCATCAGTCAGGATGCCCTGTTAAACTTTGAAGCTTCTGTTAGGCTTACAAACAAAATCTACATGCCAGCAATGATCATAAACACTGTATGTGGTCAAGGAGAACTTCGGATCGCTAACTGTCATGAGCAGCCACAACCCGTCCCTAAAGGTATGTGTGTAGGAACATCTGAACAGAAAACGCAGCAATAGTGTCATTGACAAAGAATTTTGAACTGCTACCACTGCAGACAAAACAGGGGAGGAAGTTGCATTTGGCCTATTGAACGACCAACAAGATCTGGCCTGACCAAATGACCAAGGAACAATGCTGGCAAGTGACAGCCATTCTCTGTCAATTTTTGGGTGCTTTGTAAACCTGAGTGGAGGAGAGACAGACCAAGTGGTCCATGGTAAAACACTTTATCAACATTGGGGATCATCCACCAATTAGCCAGTGTTGCTGGCTGAATGGCAGATTATCCAAGAGAAAGTGGAGATGATGCTGCATGATGACATCATTGAACCTTCAGAGTGTCCGTGGACCCATCCTGTGGTCATTGTGGAGAAGGAGGCTGGCACACGATGCTTCTGCATCGCTGAACAAAATTACGAAGAAAGGCATCCATCCATTGCTACGCATTGATGCTGACATCCTGGATTGCAAAGTAGCAAAGTATTTCTAAACTATAAACACAAATACAGGCTATTGGCAAATTGAGGTTGATAACGCTGACTGGGAAAAGACTGGTTTCATAACTCCTGACAGCCTCTATGGGTTTGGTGTTATACCATTTGGTCTGTGTACTGCTCCAGCCACCTTCAAACATTTGATGCATAACCTGCTTTGACACCTTAAATGAATGACATGTCTTTGCTATCTGGATGACATCATTGTTTTGAAGGTATTTAAAGAACATCTAAGCTGACTGACAACTGTAATGAAGAATGTTCAGGTTGTGGGCCTTGGCATGGATCTGAAAAATTGCCCGTTTGCCGCCAAAGCAATGAAAATCTTGGGGCATGTAGTGGAAGGCAATGGAGTCCGTCCCTGTCTGGAGAAAATAGGAGCTGCCACAGATTTTCTGTGCTTATACTACCAGTGATTCCTAAAGGACTTCTGTCCCAGTCATGTCCCTTGTAAGAACTACTGCACGGAGATGCCAGATTTTCTTGGAACTAGGTGCAAATATGGTCTTTCCTTGTGTTTAAGGAGTCACTGACATCTTTAGTGCTAACATTGTGTGGTGAGAGAGGAGAGATAGAACTACACACCAGCATTAGCAGTTAAGGGATAGATGCAGTTCTAGCACAAATTCGGAAAGGTGCTGAAAAGGTGATAGCTTATATTTCCAGAGTATTGTCCAAGTCCAAGATGATTACACTACAACTGTAAAAGAATGACTTGCAATCATTGGGGCTATCAACAAGTTACAGCCATGTTTATAAAGCAAACCATTCACTGTTGTGACAGGGCCTCCATTCCCTATGCTGGCTGACCGATGTGAAGGATTCATTGGGTTGACTGGTGACATGGGAACTGCAGCTTCAGGAGTATGGTGTCACAGTGATATTTGGCAAAATACAGTAGTGTGGATGAAATCTGTCATCACTGCATTAAATGACATGGGTGCTGGACAGAGGGAAGATCCAGCACTACTGAAGACTGTAGAAGATCTGAAGGAGGAGGGAATTGTGGTGTCACCGCCAGACACCACTTGCTAGGTGGTAGCTTTAAATCGGCCGCGGTCCATTAGTATATGTCGGACCCGCGTGTCGCCACTGTCAGTAATTGCAGACCGAGCGCCACCACACGGCAGGTCTTGAGAGACGTACTAGGACTCATCCCAGTTGTACGACGACTTTGCTAGCGACTACACTGACGAAGCCTTGCTCTCATTTGCCGAGAGACAGTTAGAATAGCCTTCAGCTAAGTCCATGGCTATGACCTAGCAAGGCGCCATTAGCCTTACAGTGCTTGTATTTAAAGAGTCTCATTTGTATCATCAAGAGCGATGTACCACAATGATGGATTAAAGATAAGTATTACAGCAGCTACGTACTTTTCTTTATAGCATTCATTATGTATCCTGTTTCAGACCTCAGCAAGCCTGCTTGAATTTAACACGTGCATTTCGGCTACTTCCGAGTGGCGTAGCTGTCTTGATACGCCACAACAGGAATGATTAAATGAGAATTCCAGATAAGTGGAGCATTGTATATGAGGAATTATGAGCCAATAGAGTTGTAATGGCTGTTCATTATACCAGCTCATCTACAGCCATCCATTCCGAAGTATTGCCATGACACTCCAACATATGGTCACCTGGGATTCGTCAAGACTCTAAAACAGAATCAGATGCAGGTATCGCTGGCCATATCTGTACCGATCTGTTAGAAACTGTGAGTCACTGTAAGGAATGCCGACGATGGAAGCACTTGCCAAAATTACCTCCGGGGTATCTGGTACCAATCCCAACTGCAGTTGGAATCAACTTCTTGGGGAGTTGTGCCTGTAGTTGACAAATGGGATCAACAGATAATAGTCTGCACTGACTGCCTCACTTGCTATGCTGTCACCAGTGCTGTGCCGACTGCTGAAATTCCAAAAATTGTGAAGTTTCTTGTAGAAGACATTATTTTGAAGCACGGAGCACCCATGTCATGATCTCTGAGTGTGGAAAAGTTTTCCAGTCAATACTGGTACCAAAGGTAGTTTCACATTGTGATAGCAGGATGACAGCTGTCTCCCATTCACAGATGAATGGCCTGACAGAATTCTTTAATAAGTTGTCGGCAGTTGTCCTTTTGATGTAAGTTGATGCCTAACAGAGAGACTGAAATATGAAACTGCTTGTTGCGACATTCGCATACCGTTGATGTTGATACACTGTTCCCATTTCAACAGGGTGGTATTCAGGACGACTGCGTGAAATAGCTCATCATCAGGATCACAGGCTTGCATACGGAGCTGGACGCCCAAGAGAAAGACCTAGAGTGTCATAACACCAAGCATTGGCCAGTGAGATGCAACTCGGGAGACTTGGTATAATTTTTTACACCTGTGTGGAAAGTGGAACTATTGGAAAAGTTACTAAAGCACTGCTTTGGTCTGTACTGTGTCCTTCCATCATCTGTCAGATGTCACATACGAAGTCGAGGATTTTGACCCTTCATCAAGAAGACAAAAGTGCAGTTACATCATCCATGTCCTCTGTATGAAGTCCTGCTACACTCCAGAGTTGCAGATTAATGATGGGAGGTTCAAGGAAACTGAACACCACACAATGATTATGAAACATTGACAGGAGGGCTACATTCAGTGCTCATAATAGTGAAAAGGATGTAACAACGTGACCAGACTGGGAGGATCTGTGAGCATCACCATGTAGAGGCCCACTGACAAGATCTACATTCAGTGTGTTGTATTTGACTCCAATGAGAATTTCTGAAATGGCAGGTCATTGTCTCTCCAGGAAAGGGAGCGCTGCCACGAGCTGTGGTGTGTGCAGTGTGGCATAGTGGTTAACATTGTTAGCTGCCTTGCTGTGGTCACCACTTCAAACCTGACCACTAGCAATTACTCGTTATTTAGTATTTATCATTTTGGGAAGGTTCTTGAAATGTCTTATATGTGTATACTCTGGTATACTTAAGGTTTGTATAAATAGGTGCACACAGTCTAGAATTTCAATTCTGTTCTGGCTATATGATATTGTCAATAACAAACGTGCTTTCAGTGCTAAGTGTTGTACTTCTTTGATGATGACCCTGTCTTGGGATTTGGACTTGATTGGGGTTTTGACGTGACAATATTATGATGTAGCCTTTGGCCAAGCCTTATCCTGTGGACTATGGGAAAAGACTATCCAGTCAACATTAGTACGGCCCAAGAAACATTCATGTAATTTTTGACTGCAGTAAATTTCATTATTAAAATATGACAAACATCGACACTATACAGTGCTTTAAATACACTTATCATGGTGGTGAAAACACTTACAGCATGATAATTCAGCTACAAGGAGCCACATATTTCTAATGAATCAAAAGGCATCCATCTTCAGTTTTGAACATACACGGAACAAAACCATGACTTGCTGAAAAGAGAGACATTCAGGAAAATCACACAAATGGATTTTTTCCTCAAAATCATCAGATTTAGTCTCACGGGATATCCTTCTGACTTTTTTCCATTTCTTTTTACCTTCAAAACAAACTATACTCTCCCAAGTACTCATATAGCTGTACGGATTGTGTCGCATCTTGTGAATAGCTGGTTTTATTGGTCATGGCAACTGGATGCCAACGTTGCTTTCAGTTCTTTCCTTAAATGTTTCTTGTACAATGTGATACCTCCACTGTTGTTTGGTAACATTGCAGAAAGAAAGCTCGTCATTCCTTTTCTTAAATTATGTATTACTTTAAAATTCTAGTAAATAAACCATTTTAAAGCATTTACAGAATTTATTTCTTCAGTGGATGGTCTGCTTCATTTTTAAATGTCAACTTCAATTTTTTTATGGTTGTGGAAGTGTTAAGCATTGAAACATTATGTGAAAGTGACCCTAAGTTTATGATATATACTATAAGGGTCTGTGGGTTGCACGCAGTCGTACAGTACATAACTCGCGCTCGCCAGCCAACCTATATGGAATGCTGTCAATTTGCTTGGTCAGTACACGTGCGTCCAGCCGCAGTGTGATGCAGGGAGTAAGCGATTGGCCACCGTCTGCAGCACACCGGATAACTGGCGTGGCCTCCAACGCAAATGTCTTTTTTTCTTAGTTCACCATGGAGCCTTTCGATATGAATGTAATTAGCGGCTGTGAGGATGTCAGACACAGTGAAGATGGGCGCGCATAGTGTGCATGTTTTATAATCAACCTTTTGTTAATAAAACTGTTTAAACTTACTTCTCAGTGTTGTCATACCTCAAGGACCCACCGCTTACAAATCCTGACAAATATTTTGTGTAATTATCATTCGGGTCAACAACATAAACTACCCCCTTATAGAAGTGGTGTCAGAAGTGGGATAATTATGGAAAATCTGTAGTCCTGAAGAGATGCAGCACAACAAGAACTTCTTCCGACTACGCGGGGACATCCAACACTGGAATTCAGGTTGGTCTACTCCAGTTTGGCTGGAATACAAAAGGCAGTGATGGATTTTTATTTACATTTGAGTGACGCATTGCCGTTAAATTAGATGAAATATCACAATTCAGTCAGAGTAACGCTATCGATCTACAGACTGTTATTAATAAACTGCAAGAAGAGATTCGGCAGTTAAAAGCAGAAAGAAGCGAGCGTAACATTCTGAAAGACTTGTCAAACGACAGTTCATGCAGTACAGTACAACTACAATAAAGAATTTTTCATTACTGCTATCAGTACCAGTGTTTATCGGTAAACTCGAAGATGATGTGAAGGTTTTTTTTTCGTAAACTTGAAGGTGCTGCCCTGTTAGGATCATGGACAGATTCTGATAAGCTAGTGGTTGCCAAATTAAGAATTCAGGGAGCAGCATAAGATTTCATTAGCGCGGAGACTACTTGTGTGAAAACAGAAGGTTACAATTAGTTTATAACAGTTGTTGTTCAGAGATTTAAATGTAAAAACGCGATCAGATTTTACAGAGAGCAGCTTTACAGTTTGCGAATGCGACGAGACGACTCTATTGAGCAGTTTGCCGACAGAATTCGAAACATCAGCGCTCAAAAGTACGAGTTAGTAGAAGATGAAAATGAAAATCGCATTCAGTTGTTCGAAGCCGATCAGAGCGCCTTGAACACATTCATTCATGGGTTGCACGGAGAGGAAGTCAGCAAAGCTGTTAGATTGGCATGATGTGAAACATTTCAGGAAGCAGTAGAATCACCTGTTGGTTTCATTGAAGCACTAAGACGACCAAATGAGATGCAGAAACAAGAATGCAGAGTTTTTAACACAACAGTACAATGCTACAGATGCAATAAGCTGGGTCACAAGTATAAGGGTTGTAAAGAGAATTGAATTTGCTATCATTGCTGGATGCAGGGTCATGTTTTGAGAGATGGTTGCAACAAGAAGAAAGCTAATGGAACAACAGACAGTCTGCCAGATCTTTAAATGAGTACGGGGATGTACGGGCCGCCACTTCGTCCGCCTCCTGCTGGAGACAGTGATTCCTGTTAGTTCCAGCGAAAATAATACCAGACTGAAAATGACTTCGTGATAGGTGCTGTATATCGTGGGAGAAACATCAAACTACTTATTGACACAGGAGCACAGACCCCATTAATGTGGCGTGTCACAGATAAACGGGATAAATTGAAACAGCCACTATTAAAAGTGCGTTGATTAAACGGAAAGCTACGTAACTATGGAGAAGTTGATGTAGAATTAATTCTTGGCCAAATAAAGATAAAGATAAATACACAGCAAGGGTGCAAGTTGTTTCAAATAACGAAACGCGCTATGTCGGTATACATGGATTTGATTTCTTGTCCGCTAACAAGGCAGAGATATTTGTCGCAGAAAGAAAGATCAGTCTAGGCCATAGCAACTACAACCTAGGAAATCGTTCTTCAGATCGTACTCAAAGGAGCAGCAATACTGACTTCATGGGAATGGACTGCCCAAATGATGCATCAGTTCAAACCATCCAAGTCGAAGTTCAGAAAGAGAAACTCCAGGGTAAAAATGCTGGTGTTTGGGAAAGGGAAAAGGGTGATGTATCAATTGCTGAAAATGAAAATGAGCAATGGTTGTGCCAAATCTGTAGCTTTTGGTTATTCTGGGCTCATTGCCAACATTCTGAGTGCCCTCCCCCTCCCAATAGATGTGCCAGATTTGTAGTTTTTGGTTGCTCTGTGCTGATTTGCTACATTACCAGTGTCTCCATCCCCCCCTCTCCCCCGTGCCTCTCCTAACAGAGTGACAATGGCCCCCTCCCAGGAACACAAGGCCATGGACCAAATACATGTAAAGGGTAGACAAAAGGAGTTGACTTGGCAATAGGGTGTTAACTCTGGTGATTCAGGGATAGTACAATAATTGTGATTTTGTAAAACATTTAAATTATAATTTGTATATTGTAGCTTTAATTTTAAAAGTTAATAAATTTATATTTATTTTACACTTTACATATAGCTGATTGCTGTTTCTGTCTAAAGCGGAAGGCGTTGGGCAATGCCAGGTAATCAGCTAGATTGAAACTTCCTGGCAGATTAAAACTGTGTGCCCGACCGAGACTCGAACTCGGGACCTTTGCCTTTCAGAGGGAAGTGCTCCACCAACTGAGCTACCCAAGCACGACTCACGCCCCGTCCCCACAGCTTTACTTCTGCCAGTACCTCGTCTCCTACTTTCCAAACTTAACAGAAGCTGTCCTGCGAACCTTGCAGATCTAGCACTCCTGAAAGAAAGGATATTGCAGAGACATGGCTTAGCCACAGCCTTGGGGATGTTTCCAGAATGAGATTTTCACTCTGCAGCGGAGTGTGCGCTGATATGAAACTTCCTGGCAGATTAAAACTGTGTGCCGGACCGAGACTCGAACTCCGGACCTTTGCCTTTCGCAGGCAAGTGCTCCGCCGACTGAGCTACTCAAGCACGACTCACACCCTGTCCCCACAGCTTTACTTCTGCCAGTACCTCGTCTCCTACTTTCCAAACTTAACAGAAGCTCTCCTTTCTTTCAGGAGTGCTAGTTCTGCAAGGTTTGCAGGAGAGCTTCTGTTAAGTTTGGAAAGTAGGAGACGAGGTACTGGCAGAAGTAAAGCTGTGGGGACGGGGCATGAGTCGTGCTTGGGTAGCTCAGTCGGTGGAGCACTTGCCTGCGAAAGGCAAAGGTCCCGAGTTCGAGTCTTGGTCTGGCACACAGTTTTAATCTGCCAGGAAGTTTCATATCAGCGCACACTCCGCTGCAGAGTGAAAATCTCATTCTGGAATCAGCTAGATTGTTACATGTTTGATGCTCAAGGTTCCTCGTCTTATGTTTTGAGAGAGATACAAGGAAAAATCAACACTCAACAAGCTCTTCTTCTTGGTCTATGATATTGGAATTGTTTTGGTGATCAAGACTATTTAGTGCAAAAGAGGTGATCAAGACTATTTAGTGCAAAAGATGGTTGCTGAGATCTTGATAGACTTTTGTCCTAAAGCGACAAAATACTGGAACATATTGCACACAAGCAGCACATAGAGGGGAAGGACAGGATTGCCACCTTCTTTATGGGACACACTCGTTATCTTAACATTTCATTCAACTCTCTTTGAATTGTGTATGCTTCATTGCACAAATACATGTTGCAGTTCTTTTCTCCTATAAAGAATTTTAAATACAGTAAATATTGAGAGCAAACCATTATTTCATCTGCTTTAATCTGGAATTCTACCGAAGATCTTCGAGATGAGATAGTTAAGAGTTCTGTGATGCATAATGTTTTGCTTTCATTACCCTCTTGCAAACTTTTGTGTTATATATGGTACATTCATTCAGATTTTGCTCTTTCATATTGTGTGCCATTTTTTGCAACAACGCCAATTGTATCTTAGCTTTTTAAGCGGGGAAGCATGGCTTAAAGAAAGAAAGAAAGATTAGTATTGTTAATTCATCGTTTCTTTTTAAAGCAGTACTAAAATGATGTTAACAGTGCTCTGACTATAATTCTACCAAAGAAAGTGATGTGAAATATGATTTTAGTTTCCCAAAATGATATTTTATAAGAGGTATCATATCATATTTTACGGACTATAAGATGGACTGTTTTGTTCAAAAAATTGCCTCCATAATTCAAGTGTGTCTTATACTCAAAATTAATATAAAAATGTCCATTGTTTGATTTAAAATTTCCCCCTGCAGTCTTAAAAATGGCCATATATTCGATGCTGCAGGAAACCTATCTCTATCTGGCAACATTGGATTCAACTGGCAGCAGCAGTGCACCGATGCGATGAACATACGTTGCGGGGATTCAAAAGCTGCTAACACTTGTCTCTGTCCCACTCCACCATCACAAACCTAGAAAACTGTCTAGCCTATGATGTGTCATTAAAGTCTATGGTGCCAGTGACCTTGAATTGAAAATGATGTGTGTTATGGGTAACAGTCCAATATTTTTATTAGTAGCTAGTTTTGTGACGGAAAAAAATGAGATTCATATGATGTGAGCTGTAAATTAAAAGTAATAGCATATGCAGAAGAACATGGAAACCGAGCAGCTGAGCAATGTTTCGGTCCTCCATCAACAAAAATTGTGATTGGTGGGCTAGTAAAGAACTGAAGGAAAAAGAAAAAGGTTTGAATAGAGGACTGAATGCAAAATGGCCCAAACTAGAAGATGATATACTGAAATGGATTCAAGGACACTATCAAAATGGCATTAGAATTAGTACAAAAATGATTCAAATACACACTCGTAAGCTAGCATTACAGTGAAACTTAACAGATTTTAAGGGTGGAGTTGGTGCTACAGTTTTATAAAGCGTTGTGGACTTAGCATGTGAACCAAAACCAAAATATCTAAGACAGTGCTACAAGAGTGTGAAGAGGAAATATTATCTTTCCATCGCTTTATTATTCAACATCAAGAGAAAACCAGTGTGGAACTAAGTCAGATAGCGAATAAGGATGAAACTCTTTTGACATTTGATGTGCTACATAACAGAACTGTTGCCATAAAGGGTGCTAAAACTGTAGCTATAACAGCATGTGGACATAAAAAAGTGCACTCCACTGTTGTCCTATCATGTTGTGCTGACGGTACTAAACTTAATCCAATGATCATTTTCAAGTACAAAACAATGCCAGAACCTTCCAAAATACTGCCAGGTGGTGGTGTTCACACACATGACAAGGGTTGGATGGATGAGACTGGTATGAAATTATGGGTTAAGAGGGTGTGGGAGAGAAGGAAAGGTGCTTTATTAAAGAATATCTCTCTTCTTGTGCTAGATCAGTTTAGTAGTTATTTGAAAAATTTTGTGAAAGAGAAACTGCGACATGGAAATAGGGAGGACTTACTTCACAACTGCAACCTCTTGATGTCTCAAAAGTAAACCATTTAAAGTGTATACAGGAGAGGAAAGGAGCATATGGATGATGGATGAAACCCAACTTGAATTCATGCCAAAAGGAGTTTTAAAATGAGCTACAATCAAACAAGTGTGTCAGTGGATAACACGTTTGTGGCCTAGGGTGAGAGAAGACGTTATTGTTACATCTTTCAAGAAGTGCAGCGTAAGTAATGCTATCGATGGCAGTGAAGGACATCCTATGTATGAAGAGGACAATGATGATTATGTTGAGGAAGAAAAAGGAGGAGGAGAAGAAGAAGAAGGAGGAGGAGGAGGTTCAGATGAAAGTTTTCAGGGATTTTTAAAGGCCAGTTTGATTTTTAGTGATTTTTAACTGTCAGTTCGGTTTGTAAACCAAGAATTTTTTTTAGCCTGATTTGCAGTCTAATAATACGAGGGCAGTTCAATAAGTAATGCAACACATTTTTTTTCTCGGCCAAGTTTGGTTGAAAAAAACGGAAATTTCTTGTGGAATATTTTCAAACATTCCCGCTTCGTCTCGTATAGTTTCATTGACTTCCGACAGGTGGCAGCGCTGTACGGAGCTGTTAAAATGGCGTCTGTAACGGATGTGCGTTGCAAACAACGGGCAGTGATCGAGTTTTTTTTGGCGGAAAATTAGGGCATCTCAGATATTCATAGGCGCTTGCAGAATGTCTACGGTGATCTGGCAGTGGACAAAAGCACAGTGAGTCGTTGGGCAAAGCGTGTGTCGTCATCGCCACAAGGTCAAGCAAGACTGTCTGATCTCCCGCGTGCGGGCCGGCCGGCCGGCCGGCCGGCCTGCAATGGCGGAGCGTGCGAACACACTCGTTCGAGATGATCGACGGATCACCATCAAACAACTCAGTGCTCAACTTGACATCTCTGTTGGTAGTGCTGTCACAATTGTTCACCAGTTGGGATATTCAAAGGTTTGTTCCCGCTGGGTCCCTCGTTGTCTAACCGAACACCATAAAGAGCAAAGGAGAACCATCTGTGCGGAATTGCTTGCTCGTCATGTGGCTGAGGGTGACAATTTCTTGTCAAAGATTGTTACAGGCGATGAAACATGGGTTCATCACCTCGAACCTGAAACAAAACGGCAATCAATGGAGTGGCGCCACACCCACTCCCCTACCAAGAAAAAGTTTAAAGCCATACCCTCAGCCGGTAAAGTCATGGTTACAGTCTTCTGGGACGCTGAAGGGGTTATTCTGTTCGATGTCCTTCCCCATGGTCAAACGATCAACTCTGAAGTGTATTGTGCTACTCTTCAGAAATTGAAGAAACAACTTCAGCGTGTTCGTAGGCACAAAAATCTGAACGAACTTCTCCTTCTTCATGACAACGCAAGACGTCACACAAGTCTTCGCACCCAAGAGGAGCTCACAAAACTTCAGTGAACTGTTCTTCCTCATGCACCCTACAGCCCCGATCTCGCACCGTCGGATTTCCATATGTTTGGCCCAATGAAGGACGCAATTCATGGGAGGCACTACGCGGATGATGAAGAAGTTATTGATGCAGTACGACGTTGGCTCCGACATCAACCAGTGGAATGGTACTGTGCAGGCATACAGGCCCTCATTTCAAGGTGGCGTAAGGCCGTAGCATTGAATGGAGATTACGTTGAAAAATAGTGTTGTGTAGCTAAAAGATTGGGGAATAACCTGGTGTATTTCAATGCTGAATAAAACAACCCCTGTTTCAGAAAAAAAATGTGTTGCATAACTTATTGAACTGCCCTCGTAAAAATGGTAAAACATTATTTTTTTAAAAAATCATAAAAATTAAGGTGTGTCTTATAGTCCATAAAATGTGGTATACATGATAAGGGAATCTTTGCGACTACATTTCATATACCTCTGAGCAGATTGCAGCTTACAGTGTTCATTCGCAATTTCGGTGTTATTTTATTATTTCTAGTATGTATTTGAGTGCTTCCATAATTTAATGGGCATTTCTGATGCTTCCAGTACAATTAAAACATTGGAATGTGTATTAAAAATGATAACTGAAATATTACTAACAGGTCTTCTGATTCAAAAATTGATCAACTTCTGGCTGAGGTCTTTGATGCTGATATGAGGTCTTTGATGCTGATAATTGTGGTATAGAAATTGGTGATGCTGCTGAAGTTCACATTAAGGGATTAACAACATCTGAAGAAGAACTTCAAGATGTTTCAGACAATGAATGTTCAATAGTGCCAACATGAGCTATTGAAACTCCATCTCTTAGAGATCCAACATGCCATTCCCACCATAGAACAGAGTATGTAATTTTTTAGTATCTCTAATAGGCATTAGTGTTCATTATTACGTAGCAGTAATATTAATTGATTCTGTTCTTTCTGTTCTAGATTTTCGTCCAGTATCTTGTCTTCCATGATATCAACATCAACAGGTTCTGGTGCAAACTCTATCATTACAGGAGTTAAGAAACCATTTGAATATTTCTGTCAGCATTTAAATAAAGATTTGTTTAAAGTAATATGGCTGAAAAACAAATGTGGAACATTTTATCACAAGAAAAATCTCTCAACACCACCCCAGATGAAATCAAGAAGTACTGGGCTGCAAGCACTGTGATATCACTTCTTGGTTCTTTTAAGTGTAGGATATGTTGGGAACTAATATATTAGATATCCAATGGCAGAGATCAGTTCTAGAGTATGCCTCAAGGTGGTTGTTGCCAGTATGTCAGTGACAATGAAAAGACAGATGACAGACACTGGAAAGTGAGACCATTGTTGTCAATGACTAGAAAAGCATTTATGCAGAATGCTCACCCAGAAATGGTTTCTATTGATGAACAAATGGTGCCATTCCATGGGTAAGTCAGAGAGAAACAACTGATTAGAGGAAAAACATGAAGGAAGAGCGTGGAGTTGGGGGGCGGGGGGCGACGATGCTATTCCAATCATAAAATGGCATGATAATTGTGCCATTTATTTGGCCTCTACCTGCTGTGGAGTAAATCCTGTTGAAACTTGTCGAAGGTGGAGCAAACAGCGAGGTCAGTACAGAGAGATTTCTAGTTCACATGCTGTAAATATGAATAATTCTTATATGAGAGTGAGGATCTTCCAAAGAGAGTCATTAGCAAATACGCCATGAGAGGCAGAATGAAGAAGTGGTCCATAACGGTACAACAGTAGTTTTTTGGTTTTCAATCGCTGCATCATATGTCGAATACAAGAATGCTGCACTTTAAGAGAAGTGGGAAAGGAAACAATCCAAACAATTCAGATATTACTGAAGAAGAAGGTGAAGAAAGGGAAGGGGAAAATGAAGACAAGTTTATTCAATACCATCACTGGCCAAAAGATATAAACATGACTTGTACCTGCCATTTGCGGCTACAGAAAAAAGAACAGATTGAGGTGCAGAGGACTGGCTTGCAACAATGTAAAAATCCAGTCCTGTAACCCCATATGTCATTCCCTAGTGGTCTGTCCTATACTCCCACATTCCCTAGTGGTCAACGTGTCCTATACTCTCACACGCACCACCTATCGCAGTCCATTCACAGGCCTTTCGTACTCTAGAGGGCCATGTGTGAAATTACTGAGCAGTGTTCTATGTGGGCACGGCGCTAGTAACCACCGGTTTACTCACATGCATGGCCACAGCCCACAGCCAAAGTGCAGACTTGACCATCCAGCTGCTGAACATGCAGCACACAACAAAAATGACTTCAACAGCTGGTTCACTATGCAAGCCATTTAGATACTCCTCCTAGTTTCTCTGAACTATACGGGTGGGAATTGTCACTGTAGGTTATGCTGTGTTCTCATAATCCTCCTTGCCTAAACCTCTGCTAAATTTCCCACTGTGTCACTGTACTTTTCCCCTCTCTCTTCCATCCCCAACTCTCCTTGCCCTTCCATATTGTGTGCTGTATTGTACCACTCTTCCTCTCTCCACCCCTTTCACTCTTCCTTTCATGTCCCTCCCTTAATCTTCACAGTCTCCTTTCCACTCGTTCCTTTCCCTTCCCTCCCTCTCTCTCTCTCTCTCTACCTTGTATATGCTCTACCCTCTGAACTCCTTTCCTCTTGTGCAGCCATTGAGTCATCTGCCTCACACCATCTCCCTACCCTCTCTTTGCCTTGTGCCATCTTTCCCTACCCTCTCTGCACCCCCATCTACCCAGGCAACTGCCCACGATAATCGACAACCTTTAATATCCCTAGACAGCTTGTTAATCATGAAAAACGAGATCTTGGGCATGAAGACCACATGTTACATATTTTATGTATGACAACTCATTTTGTTCTGGGAGTGCAGTGTCCTAACTGCTGACCCAGAATCCATTACAGTGAATGTTGATCATAATTAAATGTACTTTCAACAAGTTTCTGTGAGGTTTCACAACAGTAATGTGACAGTCTTTCATCATTACATTTCAGAAATCAAAGAGAAACACCAACAAATGGTGGCAGTGAGCTAGTTGCCAGTTTTAGGGATGATTATGATGTGTTCACACAGTAGAAAGCCGGTATCTGTAGTAAACATGCTGTAAGTAATGACAACAGGACAAGGTTGATACTATTTGCAACATCTAGAAACATGATGGTAGGTTCCACATTGTTCCTATACAAGGAAATACATAAGGTAACATGGACAGCTCCAAATCGACCACATACAAATTGATGCAAGGCACAAGTCAGACTTACTGGATGTGAGGAGTTTAAGAGGTCCAATATAGATATGGATCACTTCCTAGTCTGGGCATGGGTGCGAGCAAGAATATCTAATTCAGTGAAAGGAAGTCCCAGGACACAGAAATATAATGCCACAGCCTTATAATCAGAGAGAAGCAAGGGAACGAATCCAGGAGAGAATAATTCAGGTCCTTGAAAACACTGGAGACTGTGACAACATTGAAGATCAATGGGAAGAGACAGTGCACACAGCAGCAAGGAAGATACTTGGGAAAAGCATAAAGCAAACAGGAACCTTGTGGTTTTATACCTAATGTGAAACAGTAACAAATGAAAAAAATGAAGCATAGAGAAGGATATTGTAACCACATTGTACCAGGAGGATAACGGACGAATATAAAGAAAAATGGAGAATTGAAAAAGGACCCATCAAAGGAAAAAGAGGGAGTGGATGAAGGCAAATGTTGAAGAAATGGAAATGAAGCAAGGAAATTTCATAGAGAGGAGAGTATGACAAGGAAACTTATCAGGATGCAGAACAAACTTAATAAAAGACAAGAACAGTAAAATTATAAGTAAAGAAAAGGAGATATGTTTGAGGTGGCATCACTTCTTTGATAAACTCCTTAATCCATGATCAGTTGTAGCAAGGAACCCAGCAGAAATACAGGAGGAAGAGGACCCAGATAACAGCGTGGACCCACCAACATAGAAGACATGAGAACTGAAATGAAGAAATTAAAAAAGCAAGGAGGCTCTGAATTGGAAGTGAACGTCCTGAAACTGGTTAGTCTAATATGGAAAGAAGAGGCAGTGCCCTCAAACATGGAAAAGGGGAATTATATGCCCTATATATAAGAAAGGAGACAAGATGGAATGTGGTAACTGTAGAGGGATCACACTGCTTAATCTGGGATATAAAATCCTCTCTAACGTACTGTGTGACTGACTCCTACCAAAATTACAGAGGGAAATGGGGTTGTACCAATGTGGATTTATCCCCAGTACGTCAACTGTCCACCAGGTGTTCACCCTAAGACAAATTCTGGAAAAAAACAAAGGAATGTGGGGTTAGAACATGTAATCTTCTTATTGATTTTAAAGAAGTGTACGATAGTATAGACAGAGAGGAGCTATATCAAGCTCTAGGTGAACTGGGTATTCCAAAAAAACTGACAAATTTAGTAAGAATGACAATGAGAGGAACGCAAGGTAGTATAAAAACTGGAGGGATGTCGTCCAGTACTTTGGAAATTAAAAATGGAGTACAGCAGGGTGATGCACTGGCATGCCTCCTATTCAACACAGCCTTGGAGAAGGTGACAAGAGAAGCAAATGTTGTAAATAGAGGAATGTTTTTTCATAAATCTGTGCAGATACTGGCCTATGCAGTTGACATCAACATAGTAGCAAGAACTCTGATGGCACTGGCAGTCACAGTCACCGCAGTTGAACAGGCTGGCAGGAGTTAAGAATAAATATCAACTAACAGAAAATTTCTAGCTGCTGGGAAAGCACACAGGGAGGACATGCCAGGCAAAATAAGAATGGGTAGATACACCATTGAAAGAGTGGATCATTTCAAGTACCTGACTTCGACTGTAAATGGGTTCAATTGTAAACAACAAACAGCCTAAATGATACCTCTTATCAAATAAAGCAGGAACCAACTGCAGGCAATAAAGGCTATTTTGCCTTAACAAAGCTTGTACCTTCAAGGCTCCTGACTAGGACCACTAAACTAATGACCTATAAAACACTGATTAGACCAGTGCTTACATACACCTCTGAAACATGTGCTCTCCCAGCGAAGTATGCTATATTGCTGGATGCATTCGAGGTAAGGATACTCAGGAGAATCATCGGCCCTGGAGATGCAACCATGAGTTGTATGCTATCTACAAAGATCAACCTGTTAGAAGAATTGTGAAGTCATCGAGGCTGAGATGGGCTGGACACGTGGCTCGGATGAATGATATGGAACCACAAAAAAAAAAAAAAATTTACAGGTAAAGCCTGGTGGATAGACAGGACGTGGTCGACCAAAAAGTAGATGGGAGGGTGAAGTCATAGAAGAACTTCAGAAGATCGTGTACAGGAACTGGAATATGCTAGCAAGGAACTGGGATAAATTGAAGGAGATAGTTGAAGAGGCCAAGACTCATCAAGAGTTGTAGAGCCGCAGAAGAGGAAGAAGTTCATATGATAGCTTCACAGAGACAGAACAAGCATCAGTGACAAATGAAGGATGCTTTTCACACAAAGGTCCACATTTTACGAAGAGAAAAGTTCTCTTCCACCACAGTAAAATATCATCACTGATCTTGGACTGCTGCTGTGAAAGCCGTATTAACTTCATTCTGAATTGCTTCTTCATTTGTGGCCAGTGAGTAGTTTTCTTTTTGGTCAAAGCCTGAAGAAGTGACTGCATGACAAGGTTCACATCAAATGATGATACAGTACTTATGTTGAAACAGACATTTTTTTCACAGGTGGACTAATTGAGTGTTGCTGAAAGTGGAAAAGTATTAAATTAATATATTTAGTTCATGAGGTGTTTACAGAGATAAATTTCTTGATACACCCTACAGGGCAATTAAATCGGATTATTCCTCACAAGGATGTGCTACAATATTGTATAGGTTGGATGTTAATCTTGCCATTTAAAGGTTCTAGAAAAAATGAAACTTCATGTGAGAACACCACTACCAAAATTAACATTACCTAATTTTAAATTATTGTGTGGCTTGTTTATCCTGTACTCAACCATCACTATGTCATTTAATCACAAGCATACTATGGGTGCTGCATGAATGGGCCACTTAGTCTGTAAAGTTATGGTGGCCTAGTGGTCTTCTCACAGCCATTACACGAGTGATACAACAACTACCTCATTTTGAGGAAAACTGCTGCTTCCAGATTCAGTTGTAATGGGACACTGTATTGATGTTAGAAATTTGAACTAGATATGTTGAAGGGGAGAAAGATTGTTGGGTAAAGGTAATACGCAATGGGTGAAATAGCAAAAGTTCTTCAACTTAATCTAAATTTGATCTTACAGTTTAATGTAAATTTGACTTGTTACCTGAAGTAGGAGGGGAGGAGCCTCACATCTGGCTATAGCTCAAAGTAGGGTGCAGCAGGCTTCCAGCAAAGAAACTAAGTGTAGGTCATTACCAAAAGAGATGAGGACAAAGAGAGTTTTGCTGCTCAGTAGTAGCTAAGGCAGGGGTGTAAACCAGATGGCACAAGACAGATAAGGAGTGGAGTACCAGGTCACAAATACTGTGAAATCGAGTTCCGGCCTTATCCAAGTGACAGAGGACATATGAAATTCAGGCAGAGATTTTGACTAAGAGGAACAGATTATTATAAAAGGTGGTGCAGGGAAAAGCCTGGCTAAAGACAGAAATTGCAGCATTAGGGATGACATGGATGAAACAGAAGTAGCAATGACACACACAAATAAGAGTTTTGTGGAGGTCCTTCAGCACCATGACCAGTTATGTGTTAACACTGCTGTGAACCAGTGAACACTTGAGTTGAGCAGGCTGCTGGTGACTGACTGAAATCTCATATGAGTGCAGCCTGTTGCTACAATTGGGAGATAGCTGTATACTAGACACAGCCTACACCTGAATAAGACATGGAAATATAAGTTGGCTGTGTTTCTTGTAGAAAATGTAAGGAGGGACCACCATCACACAAAGGAAGATCTCTGTGGGTACCAGTATCAGAGAGGTACCCTTTTTAGATTATAATCGGGATTCAGGCACACTATTGTGAAAGAAGTTAAAATAACAGAAGAGCCCCACAAAATGCTTAATAATGCACAGAAAGGTAAGGTTATCTTATTGTATCGGAATATCAGAGGACTGAGTAATGAGGTAGAAGAACTTCTTGTCTGGAAAATTCAAATATATCTGAAAAGATAGACATCCTGTGCCTGTAAGCACCACATAACCATGGCTTTAGATAAGTTACATATAAAAGATTACACTATTGCAGCTTATTGAAGCAGAACTAACACATAAAAAGGAGGAGTTGTTACATATACAGGGTTTTAAAGCTTTATAATATTTATTACATTAAACTTGCAGTTATAAATGATATGTCAAATGAAAGAGCAACTCAAACAGTTTTACCACAAACCTTATAAATGTTTAATGTGAGCACCATTTGTCACACGGCACACGTCAAATCCAAACGTTGATAAGTGTGTCTTCAGCGAGTGTAGCAACAGCTGCTTCAATCCAGTTTCTTAATTCAGGGAGGTCTGCTGGTACTGGAGGTACGTGCACATGATTCTTGATGAAGCCCCAAAGGAAAAAATCGCATGGCGTTAGGTCAGGTGAACGTGGAGGCCATGTAAAGCAAGCCCTGTCATTGGGCCCCTTGTAGCCTATCAATGACTACAGGCTCAGTGTCAGGAGGTTATGGGGCAGGGAGATGGGGAAAAATAGAATGAAAAAGGAGAGAAGCAGGGAAAGATGGGTGGGTCATCGGCAGTTTTCACTCTACCAGACAGCGTTCCTCTTACCTCCCACATGTACACTACAACCCCCAACCCTTTCTGCCCCTCTGGATTGCTGCTTCCATCCCACATGAAACTTGCGTTCTGGCCCAAGCTGCTGGAGTTGGCGCTCATGTGTGCGTGAGGTGTGCTTGCTTGTATATATGAATGGTGTATGTTTCTCTTTTGCTGATGAACGCTGTGGCTGGAAGTTTTGTGTAAGTGTCTTAATTGTGCCTAACAGCAACTTAATGTGTCTTCTTGACGGTAAGTAGTGATTTATCTTTTCCTACATTGTTACAGTGGTATCTGGCAGCAGCAAGCAGTCAGGGTCTGTAGTGATCTCAGTGTAAATTTTCTAATAGGTAAAATTACTATAAATCTTATTTGGATCCCACAATTTGATCTCAGTGATTAACTTTCCAACATGGGTGGTTGAGAATAGTAACCCTAATTGAGGTTTTCTTTGATGAAGCACCCATATTAATGTTTTCTTTGCAGTATTGATACTACTTAGTGGAAATCAGAATAATTAATGATTCCAGAACAAACGTTTTGAAGAATAGTTTTCCAGAGATGGCCGGGGATAAAATTTATAATAAACCAAATGCTGACGTAAAATTTAATGTAATCCATGATAAAGTCATATCATTATTTGAAAAGGGCTTTCCACATAGCTAATCAGAAAGGACATTAAACAGCTCAGTTGAGGGTTTAAAGTAT